>NC_135966.1:14212784-14875396 GCF_053455715.1 Rhinoraja longicauda | reverse complement strand
AAGATATTTTGGAAGTCTGCAATGGGGAAGGCGTTGCTTGGATGTAGGGAATTTGCAATAACCATTCTGCCTCAAGGATTGAAAAAAATGGCACAAGGCCATTAAATAAGCATAGTACACAAATCATCTGACTTGGATATGGATTAATGTATAATCAATGAAAAATTATTTTAAGTAAGTTAAATGCCAATTCACAAGTGTTGCTTGCTTGGCTTCACTTGCAAAAGCACCACTTTCCACACTATATAGATAAATAGCTTCAGGAACCATGTCACTTTCTGTCTTCACATGAGGTATAGGCTCAGTTTTAGAAGGATCATGGGACTTCCCATTTACACAACTTCCATTTGGTCAATCACATCATGGTGGTGTTAAAGTCTCCCACCTTTAGCATGTTAACGAGAAATAAATTGTGTTAATGTAGGTGAAAAGTTAGACGCTGCAGATATTAGAATGGGGAAATAAAAATCCTGGGGATACATAAGAGCTGGAAAAATGAGAAATCAAGCTTGTATTAGGCTTAGCTCCAGCCTGGTCTACTGCAGTTAGTGTTCCCAGTATGGACTCTGCATCAACAAGACCAAGCACAGACTTGGCGGCTGTTTTGCAGAGGGCCAGTGTTGAGTTTTTGGATGCATGTCATTACAATTTCCCCTGACCTGTCTTCGGCGTTCCCTACAGCCACAGTGAGGCCAAACACAAACTATAAGAACAATTCACTACAGTGGATGGTATTTTAGATGGCAAAGATTGTTATAAAAAAATCACAGCATGATCTTGATCAAGTGGGCTGAGGAGTGCTTCATTAAGTTTAATGCAGGTAAGTGCGTGGCTGCATTTTGGGAAGTCAAACCAGGACAGGACCTTCTCTGAATGGCTTGACGGGCGAATGTGGAGCAGAGGGATCTAGGAATGCAGGTACATAGTTCCTTGAAAGTGGCATCACAGGTAGGTGGGGTGGTCAAGACGGCCTTCTTAAAGATGGCTTTGAATCAAGTCGGTGCTGAGTATAGAAGTTGGGATGTTACAGTTGTACAATACGTTGGTGAAGCCACATTTGGAGTATTGTGTTCGGTTTTGGTCACCCTGCTATAGGAAAGGATGATAGACTCAAAGTATAGCATAACTAATTGCCCTAGCGGCTTATGATGTTATAATTCCTACATGTTCCTGAGTAGTTAACAGTGACACCATGGATCGAAGGATATGTCATAATCTGGTCAAAACATGCAAAGTGACTGGGTGGGTCAGACAGCATCTCTGGAGAAAATTGATAGGTAACATTTTGGGTCGGCATTCTACCGACCTGAAATTTTACCTATCCATTTTCAGAGCTGCTGTATGACCCACTGAGTTACTCCAGTAACTTGTGTTCAATGCAGCTCTATGTTAGGAGATATGCAACTTCACAATATACATTGTAGGTGATGGAAGGTAGACACAAACTGCTGGAGTAACTCAGCGGGTCAGGCAGCATCTCGGGAGAAGGAATGGGTGACGCCTCGGGTCGAGACCCAAGGCGTCACCCATTCCTTCTCTCCCGAGATGCTGCCTGACCCGCTGAGTTACTCCAGCATTTTGTGTCTACCTTCAATTTATACCAGCATCTGCAGCTTTTTTCCTACACTTGTAGGTGATGGAGACCTTTTGGGTTGTCAGGTGAGTCACTTGCCCCAGGGTGCCCAGGCTTTGAACTTTTCTATTAGCTGCAGCATTCATGTGGCTGGTCCACATAATTTTCTGGATGATGGGGGGGACGCCACAAGAGTAGCACCACTGAGTGGAAGTGTAATTGGGAGAATTTGGAGATGGGTATTGCACTGTACTTTTGCAGCATGAATGTTACTTAATGTATCCTAGCTCATGGCTGAAGGGTGGCAAGGTTTTTTTTTAAACTACAGATTTGGACTGATTCATTTGCTGAATAACAACTACAAACAGTACTGAAGGTTGAGCAATCATCAGTGAATGTCCCCAGCACTGCTCTTATGAAGAAAAGAGTTCATTGTTGAAGCATCTGGAATTGTTTGTGCCTTAGACACTAATTGTATGTATATTTATTTTGTTTATTTGTCTTGGTTTGTCAAAGGTATTCTCTTAATTATAATACCAATTTGCCAGCATCAACAAATCTTAAAATTGTACTCCTTAAATCGTAAGTGAAGATAATTTATGCAAGGGTAGCAAGAAAGTGGTCCCACCACTATTCCTTCTGAAACAGGTGAGGTGAGAGATTTAATAGGAAAAATGAGGAGTAACTCATACAGAGAGTGGTGGTTGTATGGAACGAGCTGCCGGAGGAGGTAGTTGAGGCAGGTATCATCGCAATGTTTAAGAAACATTTGGGCAGGTACATGGATAGGACAGGTTTAGAGGAATATGGGCCAAACGCAGGCAGGAGGAACTAGTGTAGATGGGACATGTTAGGTGTAGGCGAGTTGGACGGAAGGTCCCGTTTCCACACTATATGACTAAACAATTCCTGTCTTTTGCCTGTCTTGAAATACATTTGATAACGTGTATAAAACTTTTAGTCTCAAATATATATTTAATTCAAAGAAGGTTCAGAATAATTGAGATTTCTAAATACGTAAATCACCACATAATATTTTACATAGTCAGCACTTAATGATGTTAAGGTTAATAACCTAAACAGACTGCATCATGCTTGGTATAGATTACAGATTGGCCTTTTGATGTGAAAGCTTTCCTTTCCCAGTAAATGAAACTACAATTGAAACTTCTGAAATCCCTAGTGCAACTAAAACAGTTCGTTGTTTGGTGTTTTAAGTGGAGTTTGCAGTGCTCAATAGCCTGATGGTTGTCAGGAAGAAGTTGCCCCTGAACTTTGACATCACAGTTTTCAGGTTCCTGTACCTTCTTCCGATGGCAAGAGTGAAATGAGAGTATAGACAGTGTGGTGAGTGTCCTTGATGATGCTGGCTGTCTTTTTGAGACAGCGCCTCCCATAGTTCCCCTTGATGGTGGGGAAGTTAGTACCCGCGATGAACCGGGTGGTGTTCACCACTTCTTGTAATCTCGTTTGTTCTTGGGTGATCGAGTTGCCTAACCGTGTGTGATGCAACCAGCCAATATGCTCTCTAACGTACACCTGTAGAAGTTGAGAGTATTCGTTGACATACCGAATCTCCTCAATCGTCCAAAGAAGTAGAGGCGTAGATGGGATTTCTTTATGATTGCATCAATATTTTAGGTCCAGGACACGTTTTCAGAGATGTGCATGCCCAGATAGATTTTAACTCCCCACCACTGAACTATTTAAAGACAGGTTCGTGGACCCTCGGCCTTCATCTTCTAAAGTCAACATCGTGAGAGTTTATAGTGAGAGTTTGGCCAGGCCAAGCTATTACCTGAGCGGGGGAGACTGGATGATCTTATATGGGTGTATAATCTTGATGGGCACAGATACGATGAGTAGTCTTTTTCCCAGGGTTGGAGAGTCAAGAACCTGAGGTAATAAGTTTAGGATAAGATGGGAAACATTTAATAGGAACCTGGGGGGGGGGGACCTTTTCACACAAAGATTGTATATGGAAGTGGTTGAAGCAGGTACAATAACAACCTTAAAAAGACAGTTTAATAAAAAATGCCAAAGTAAACTCCATTCAGAGTAAAAAAATATATATAATAAAAAGTGTGCAAAAACTCTTCACACATTCTCAGTCTACACATGCAAAACTGTCATACTCAGTGGTGTTCGCACCTATCCTGAAACAGAAGCCCCTAGCCAAGCATGTGGCTCATCATGGTGATATCCCTTCCCTTGTTTGAGGGGTCTCTCCACCGGACTCTGCAGTCAGATAGGTAAATGGATAGGAATAGTTTGGAGGGATATAGATCAAACAGGGCAAATGAGGCCATGTTAGATGGCATCTTGGTTGGCATAGATGAGTTGAACAGAAGGGCCTGATTTCGTGCTGTATGATTCTATGACTTCAGCGCAATGATTCTTTTATGCAATGCATCAGATGATGCATTCTAAAACTTGAAAGGCTTCTTCACTTTGTTATGGCACATTAATTAATTCATTAAAATCATAGAAAACATTAGCGACACAGTGGTGCTGGTTTTCGACGGGCACGGTGACGGACGCACCACACATCTCTGTCCTCCATACAGCTGGCAAGCTCCTCTTTTGTCTCTACATATGCGTCTTCCTCAACATATTCAGCATCGTCGTGTTTGGTCGTTCCGGGTTCCGTCTTCCATGGGTGGGTTCCCACAGTACAACCTTGTTTGTTGGTATTTCTGGATGGCAATGGCAATGACCAGCGAGCCTCGTCCTTCTTGACCTGATCGGCACGGTGGCGCAGCGGTAGAGTTGCTGCCTTACAGTGAATGCAGTGCCGGAGCGCCAGAGACTCAGGTTCGATCCTGACTACGGGCACCGTCTGTACGGAGTTTGTACGTTCTCCCCGTGACCTGCGTGGGTTTTCTCCGAGATCTTCGGTTTCCTCCCACACTCCAAAGACGTACAGGTATGTAGGTTAATTGACTGGGTAAATGTTTAAAAAAAATAGTCCCTAGTGTGTGTAGGATAGTGTTAATGTGCGGGGATCGCTGGGCGGCGCGGACTCGGTGGGCCGAAGGGCCTGTTTCAGCGCTGTATCTCTAAATCTAAAAAAATCTAAAAATCTTCTCGGTCAGAGGTGGAATCTCCCCAGAGAGCTGGACGTTGGTGATGTGGTCCCTCCAAATAACATTTTGAACTTTTCTGAGCTTTTGGGTGTAGATGCCATCGAGAGACTTGGACAGTGCTCGAGTGAGAGTCCATGCCTCACACCTGTACAATAATATTGTCTCTACAGTTGCAAGGAAGAATCTCAGTTTGAGACCCTTAGACATCGAGACATCCAGATTTTCCCCATGTTATTGAGGGCTTTCCATGCAAGCGCTTTCCGGACCTTGATGTCATTCTCCGAGCTCTGCATCCTCGCTCCCACTTGAAGTCCTCCATTATCTTGAGAGATGCACCGCCGCTGGTCTTAAGAGGCTCATGGTCACACTGTTGAACGCCATGTACTCCTTCTTGGCATTGAGGTGGAGGCCCACTTTCTTGCACTCAGTCTCGAGCCTGCCGAGCAGCTCTTGTGCGTCCCCAATTTGGTCTGACAGCAGGACGATGTCATCAGCGAAGTCGAGGTCTGACAAGTTGACTGACCCAATTCTTCTCGAACGCCTTGGGGTGATTGTGAATCCGAGGTCCTCGTGTTCCTTGAGCGCTTGCCTCATTGCATAATCAAGGACAATAACAAAGAGAAAGGGTGCCAACATGTCTCGCTGTAAGACCCCTGCGAGGATTTTGAACACTTTGCTCTCGCCATCCGGGGTGACAACCTTGGCCATGGTGCCCAAGTGCATATCCTCAATGGCTCTCAGGAGACGAGGAGGCATACCGAGGAGGGCACAGGCTTGACTAAATCGCAAGCATATCTTCTTTTGAGTGTTTACATTTTTGTTGCCGCATCTCAAATGCCACACCTAGCTTGTTTTTACAGTCTAAATCTGTACATCTAAGAATGACGATGTCGGTTTGTGTTGTAAACCATGATTATCTCTGCTGCTGCATATTTCTGTCCACAGTGCACAGCATTTGTTTTCATAGCAAATGCAGTCATCAGTTTCTACCTGGTGTCAGAAGCAACTCTTGCTTTGTATCTCTCTAACTTTGAATGCCTCATTTTCCCCTATGTCTAATTTAAAAACAAAAATTCTACATAGAGCACACATATGCTATATGCTAATTAAATCTTATGGAATTTTCTTTTGCTTGTTTTAATGTGGAGTTAAAGAATACGGAGACTAATGTTTCATTATCAGAGCCTCTTTCACTATTGTTTGGTTAGTTTGTAATTTTTTTGGAAAAAGCTG
Organism: Rhinoraja longicauda; assembly: GCF_053455715.1. Lineage (NCBI taxonomy): Eukaryota > Metazoa > Chordata > Chondrichthyes > Rajiformes > Arhynchobatidae > Rhinoraja > Rhinoraja longicauda. The sequence continues at coordinate 14,869,504 of NC_135966.1, read as the reverse complement.
GCTTAAAATAAAAATAATAAGACTATATGATACGTACACTCAAGGAACTGCAGATGCTTAAATCTTGAGCACAAAACACAAAGGACTGGAGTAACTCAGCCAGTCAGGCAGCATCTCTGGAAAACATGGATAGACAATATTTTGGGACAGAAAAAGGGTCCCGACCCAAAATATTACCAATCCATGTTCTCCGGAAATAGACAATAGACAATAGGTGCAGGAGTAGACTATTCGTCCCTTCACGCCAGCACCGCCATTCACTGCAATCATGGCTGATCATCCACATTCAGTACCCCGTTCTTGCCTTCTCCCCATATCCCTTGACTCCGCTATCTTTAAGAGCTCGATCTAACTCTCTCTTGAAAGCATCCAGAAAATTGACCTCCACTGCCTTTTGAGGCAGAGAATTCCACAGATGCACAACTTCTGTTTCAACTTATTATGTTTCAAAAAGATCATCAGAATGATCTTATTGAAACATATAAGATTATTAAGGGATTGGACACGTTAGAGGCAGGAAACATGTTCCCAATGTTGGGGGAGTCCAGAACCAGGGGCCACAGTTTAAGAATACTGTAGACCATTTAGAACAGAGATGAGGAAAAAAAAATTCAGTCAGAGAGTTGTAAATCTGTGGAATTCTCTGCCTCAGAAGGCAGTGGAGGCCAATTCTCTGAATGCTTTCAAGAGAGAGCTAGATAGAGCTCTTAAAGATAGCGGAGTCAGGGGGTATGGGAAGAAGACAGGAACGGGGTACTGATTGTGAATGATCAGCCATGATCACATTGAATGGCGGTGCTGGCTCGAAGGGCCGAATGGCCTACTGCTGCACCGATTGTCTATTGTCTCTCTGAGTGAAAAAGTTCTTCCTCATCTCCGTTCTAAATGACCTACCCCTTATTCTTAAACTGTGGCCCCTGGTTCTGGACTCCCCCAACATTGGGAACATGTTTCCTGCCTCTAGTGTGTCCAATCCCTTAATAATCTTATATGTTCAATGATCCCCTCTCATCCTTCTAAATTCCAGTGTATACAAGCCCAGTCGCTCCATTCTTTCAACATATGACAGTCACGCCATTCCGGGAATTAACTTTGTGAATCTACGCTGCACTCCCTCAATAACAAGAATGTCCTTCCTCAAATTTGGAGACCAAAACTGCACACAATGCTCCAGGTGCGGTCTTACTAGGGCTCTGTACAACTGCAGAATTACCTCTTTGCTCCTATATTCAACTCCTCTTGCTACCTGACCTGCTGAGTTACTCCAGCACTATGTATTTTTTTGACTATATAATATGATGTTATTTTCAACTACTCAGGAATATATAGGAATTATAACGTCATATGGCACTAGGGTAATTAGTTGTGTTTTACATTAGCATAATTATGGTAATTAGTCATGCTATACTTTGGCTCGATCATGTACCAAATTTTCTGGGCAGTAAATATTTGCGAAGAATGATAAAATTATGTACTCATTTGAATATGGAAGAAGTCATTTAACGCGTCGAATCTTGATAGCATCTAGCAGCTGTTTCTGCCCTGCTCTTTCCCGATTTGACCTGCAAATCATTTCCTCTCAAATGCTTAACAAAATTAACTTTTGAAGTTAATTTTGAACTTACAGGCAGCAAGTTTGAGATCATAACCATTCTCATATTTTTAGTAAAGAAAAAGGTTTTCCAGATTACTCTCTTTTACCATTTCCGGATCAGTACATTTCTGTACGCTGATCCTTCAAACCTCCCCTAATGGGGGAAGGAGTGGTGCTTTGATGCTAAAGGGTAACATTTTGGAATCTGGGGCTAAAGCATAGAATAGCAGAAGGTGGCCAGAGAGTGCAGCCAGCCTGCAAGCCAGAGGTTATGGCTGGCCCAGCCAGATGGTCAACATATTGATAGCTGAAATACGCTCACAGAGGTCGTCTTGTGTGTTGGAGCAAAATGAAAACTAATGCCATTATTGCTGTCAATCAGACGAGAACAGAAACGGACCGTGGCAGATGAGCACATTTCGGTCCCCTTTTGGTTTAGTTTAAAAATACAGAATGCTCTAATCTCATAAACCCTCTGCACTCATTCCAGTTTAACAAAATCCTTCTTGTAGCACAGTAACCAAAATCGAACGCAGTACTCCAAATGCAGCCTCACCTTGCACATCTAGTACAACTGGAACATAACATCCCAACTTCTATACTTAAGAAGTTTAAAGAAGGCACCCGACCAGAAACATCCCCTATCCATGTTCTCCAGGGATGCTGCCTGGCTCGTTGAGTTACTCCAGCACTTTGTGTCTGTTTTGTTTGTAAACCAGCAACTGCAATTCTTTGTTTCTCCATTTTGACTGAGAAATCTCAAGGTATAACTATTTTGAAGAAGTTCTCCTCACAGTCTGAAGAAGGGTCCCAACCCAAAATATCACCTATCTATGTTCTCCAGGGATACTGTCTGACCCGCTGAGTTACTCCAGCACTTTGTGTCTCTGATTTTTTTCTATATTTGCTACTCTGACTGATGAAGGCAAATTCACCAAAAGCCTTCTTGGCCATCCTGTCTACTTGTGTTGTCACTTTCAGGGAACTATGTTTCTGCACTCCTAGATCCTTCTGCTTTGCAATGCTCCCCAGGGCCCTGCCATTCATTGTGACGGTCGTACCCTGATTTTATTTCGGAGTCACGTGAGTGACTACGTGAAGACCCCGTCCAGCACGCATGCGCGACATTAGCGTTCATGCAGTGCACCCGCGACGAACGGGAGTCCAAGGTGCTCCCGCTAAAATTTAAAAAGTCGGGCCGACAGGTAAGTTCTACTGTGGCCGTGAATATTTCTCTGTGGTCTGCTTTAGGACAGCATTGGCGACCCCAAGATGAGCAAGACCAGAGGAAGGAAAATTGCAGTTCGCCCCCGTTCGTTTTCCGTTGAGGAACGTTCTTTGGAGGGGGGGCAAGAGGCGGCAGCAACTACCGAGCCGAGCCCAGCACCGCTAGTGCAGCCTGAGCAGCGAGCTGGAGGTACCTGCAGCCAGAACCGGGCGGTAGTGTCCGACGTTTCGGATGAAGATGCCACACCGCTACAGAGCGGCACTGGCAGCCGCCTAAGCCGAATGGAACGGCTTATGGAGCAAATGCTCCAGCGAGATCTGCTAAGAGAGCAGCAGCAGACTCGCCAAGGGAGGGCTCAGAGCGCCCAGGCACTCCCGCAGTACCCTTTAGGGGCACTGGCCATTGTCTCACCTTCTTTTGAAGGCAGCATTGGCGACCAGGTCTGGGCTGGTCAAGAAGAGGGGTTGTTGGCTGAAGATGTCCGGAGTACGCAGAGTGTACAGGATCAGGAAGAGCTGCTGGGTGTGGTCAACCGCTACGTGGTCATTCCACGAGGGGGTCGGCCTTTAGAGCCGAAACTTGCAGCCAGCATTGACCACCTGTCCTCAAAACCCCTACAAGAACGGGTGGTCAATGAGGCTCTTGAGCTATACACAGCCCCAGAAAATTGTACATCATTAAATGTACCAGCTGTAAACAGCCAAATTTGGGGACATTTGGGGCCGAATATCAGGACCCTGGAGTTGAAGCTCCAGAAGATCCTTAAACTCCTGACTGCAGGGATAACATCATATGCTCGGTCCATTGATGGGGTGGACATTTCCACAAACCAGCAAGACACATTAGCTCTGCTGTGTACCACCCAATACCAGATAAATATCTTACGGAAGGAAAACATCAAGCCTGCCCTCAACCCTAAGTTTGCGGGACTCTGCAAAACACCGGGTTCAGAACCTCCAATTCTGCTCTTTGGAAAGGATCTTCCAAAAAAGGTGAAAGACCTAGAGGAAGAATCCAAGACCTTTGGTCTCGTGAGGGTAGGTTTGGGACCGAGCAGACCTAACAAACCCAGGCGGCAGTACCTCACGGCGTCCACCAGTCATAGACCACCATATGGGACTGGTGAAAGCTCGGGGTCCGCAATTATTCCCCGTAAGCCTTTTTTAGGCCAGGGCCCAGAGCGGACCCCATGGAAAAAGCGCCACCCCCAACAACAACAACATCAACGTCAACAGCAGCCCTCTACAGCCCAGCAGACACCTCATCGTCTAGCGAAGAGGCGGAAGAAAAATTAATACCAATAACCATGGAGGTAGGTGGGTCTGGTACCTCTCGGCATATGAGCAGTAGGGGCTCTATATTATCAGGGGGGAGATTGCACTTGTTTTTGGATGCATGGGAAACCATTACTAATGACAAATACATACTAACCTGCATTCATGGCTATAAGATTGACTTTGTTCATGAAAACGTTCCGCCAGTTCAGCACATACCCCAAAGGGTATTCACCCTCTCAGTCAAAGACAAACAAGAGGGTCAAGCTGAACTTGTGAGGCTACTAGCAAAAGGTGTAATTGAAAGAACAAATCATGAACCTTTGGAATTTGTGTCTAATATTTTCACCAAAACTAAAAAAGATGGTGGATGTCGCATCATCATTGACTTAACTACGTTAAACGACTCAGTTAAGTATACACATTTTAAGATGGAAACTTTTGAAACCGCCAGACTTTTGATTTCTACAGGTTACTTTCTAGCAGGCATTGATTTAAAAGATGCCTACTACTCAGTACCCATACACAAGGAGCACCGTAAATATTTAAAATTTATCTGGATGAAACAGCTATGGCAATTTAAAGTCTTACCAAATGGACTAACCTCCGCTCCAAGGTTGTTCACTAAAATCTTAAAACCCGCCTTGGCGTTATTAAGAAAACAAAAGCATATAGTCATGGCGTACTTAGACGACATTTTAATAGTAGGGAAAACCTTGGAGACAGCTATTTTGGCAGTAGCAGCCACCAAACGTTTGTTTGAAACTTTGGGGTTTGTCATACATCCAGATAAATCCAATTTTACACCGTCCACTACCATGGACTATCTTGGATTTACGATTGATACTGTTCGCATGGTTGTAACTCTGCCAAAGGGGAAAGCATCACAATTGGCACTATCATGCCACGAACTAATGCATAAACGTCAGCCAACCATACGGCAGGTAGCTAGAGTTATTGGCAAAATGGTAGCAGCCTTTCCAGCTGTACAATTTGGCCCTTTGCACTACCAAAATTTACAAAGAGCAAAAGTGCACACACTAAAGCAAAACTCAGGTCACTTTGACCGAGCTATGTATTTAACTGCTGAATCCATTACAGAGTTACAATGGTGGACAAGGAACATTAGCCTCAGTTCCAGTCCCATAATTATCACTAACCCAGTATTAACCATTCAAACGGATGCCAGTGCTTTGGGCTGGGGAGCAACTAACATGCAATCCAGCACAGGGGGCAGATGGACTAATTCTGAATCATCTTGCCTACAGACACGAGGTATCAACTATTTAGAAATGTTGGGTGCGTTTTATGGTTTAAAAGCATATTCATCTAATACGCATCATGCACATGTCCGGTTGCAATTAGATAATACCACGGTGGTGGCCTATATCAACCACATGGGTGGTATAAAGTCAACATCGTGTGACAAATTGGTCAACATAATCTGGCAATGGTGTGTCGAAAGACATACTTGGTTATCAGCAACTTACCTACCAGGTAAGCAAAATACAGTGGCAGACACCAGGTCACGCAAATTTAACGATAACATCGAATGGATGTTAAATCCCAAAGTATTTGCCGAAATTACAAAACAATATGGCACACCAGATATCGATCTATTTGCATCCAGGCTAAATCACCAGGTACCAACGTATGTCGCTTGGGAACCAGACCCTGAGGCAGCAGCAGTTGATGCGTTCACGCTGTATTGGGGGAAAATGTTCTTTTATGCTTTTCCACCCTTCTGCCTCATCAGTCGGGTGTTACGCAAGATTCAATTGGATTCCGCTTCAGGAATCTTGATAATACCCGACTGGCCTACACAGCCATGGTTCCCAGTGGCCCTCGACATGGCTGTCGAAACACCGTTGGAATTCCCCAGCAGTCCGGAATTATTAATCCACCCAGTGTCAGGCATTAGTCACCCGTGCCATGACAGAGTCAATCTCCTGGCTTGCAGATTCTAAAAAGACCTATACTGGGCCTGGGACTGTCTGAGGACGCCATCAACATAATGACCGCATCCCACCGGGAGTCCACCAGGCGACAATACCTGACCAACATAAGAAAATGGGAACGGTATTGCTCCGAAACAGGAACTACCTACACTACAGCAACACCCACCAGTGTTGTAGAATTCCTGGTTGGATTACATCGGGAAGGACTCAGCTACAGCGCCATAAATACAGCCAGGAGTGCGTTGTCAGCTTATTTGGTTCCAGCAGCAGGACAACTGGCTTTGGGGTCCCATCCTCTAGTAATCAAAATCATGAGGGGCATTTTTAACACTAACCCTCCCAGACCAAGGTACACTCAGATCTGGGATGTCAGCATTGTGCTGACGCACCTTAGGGGATGGCCACCACCCAGGGCACTCACGCTGGAACAACTTACACTGAAATCAGTCATGCTCATGGCACTAGTGTCAGCTCAAAGGGTACAATCCCTCCACCTTCTGAGGCTGGACAGCATGACAGAAACATTGGACTGTTTCACATTCCACATTCAGGGACTGGTCAAACAAACTAGACCAGGTACCACGCCTCCAGTTATGGAGTTCTGCACATATTTATCTGACCCACGGCTGTGTGCCAAGACCCATCTCGCCAATTACATAGACACAACACTCAACTTAAGAGGGAGAGAAAAAGCCTTATGGATAAGCCACAAGAAGCCTCATGGTCAGGTGACGAGCCAAACCATTTCAAGGTGGCTCAAGCAGGTGCTTAAGTCCGCGGGAGTCAATACCAATGTTTTCAAATCTCACTCCACCAGGGCTGCATCTACGTCGGCGGCAAGTCGAATGGACGTGCCTATGGACCATATTCTGGCCAGAGCAGGATGGTCCTCGGAAAGAACTTTCCAAAGGTTTTATAATAAACCGCTGGCGCAACCTGCTACATTTGCAGACAGAATTTTAGAGTCTGCAGATAATATTTAATTTGAGCCCTGGGGAGCTCTCTGTTTTTTGTTGTCATTAATAAACCTTTTTTGTTCACAAACAGGCTCTTTATTGCGATAACATACTTCCTCCCTCTAAGGTCTTCAGACAGTGAGTGAAGCATGAGCTGGTACACGGTTCGGAATCACAGAGCTTTGAAGTCTTCACGTAGTCACTCACGTGACTCCGAAATAAAATAGTAAGATTAAATGAGAACTTACCAGTTCGAAGTTTGATCTGTATTTTATGAGGAGTTACGATGAGGGACTACGTGCCCTCCGCTCCCACCCTTTTTTATACAGATCAACTGGTAATCAAGTTCTTATTTTTTCTTTACTATATTTATTTCAATCGTTGTGTTTTTTCTGTGAATCCACACCGCTGCTTTGAAGAATGTCGCGCATGCGTGCTGGACGGGGTCTTCACGTAGTCCCTCATCGTAACTCCTCATAAAATACAGATCAAACTTCGAACTGGTAAGTTCTCATTTAATCTTACTATTAGACTTCCCAAATGCACACCTCGCACTTATCCACACTAATCTCCATTAACCATTCCTTGGCCCACTAGCCCAGCTGGTCAAGATCCTGCTATAATGAGCAAGAACATTTCCATTTTGGCTAACTATGTACATAGCAAATTTATTTTTTAGTTTTCCCAATTTCATTCCAGATAATTGCATTAGCCCCATCACATGTATCCTTGGATACTAGCACACAGTAAAATACACTCCACTGTCTCTTTCAGGGCTCTGTATACAACCACTATATTTCATCTGTGCTCTATCACCATGTAATCTGAATTCCCTCTGCTTTGGCTAGCTTGCCTGATTTTTAGCTGCCTAATGAAACTCAATCTTCCTTTCTTTCCATTTTGGCACATTTTAGCCTGACCTTTTTTTCTTTTGTCACCCAGCATTGTCAGATTTTAATTTATACTCCTTTGTAGTTCCATTATCGAGAAATCTGCTCTGATGATAAATTATAATATGACCTGACACCAGCCAATCTGAACTTGATCTAAGCCTGAAAGTTTTTATCGATCCCTGAATCTGACATGCAAGGTTGTATTCCACACATTGGGAAATGGAAACCATTTATGCTGCACACACTATCCAACTATTTGCAAGCAATTAACCACATCCAGACACATAGTACTTAACCTTAGCACGCTTATTTATAAAGAGCAAGTCAAGTTTGATCTGGTTTAAGTTATGGACATATTTTTGACATCTGACCAAATATGTAGTCAGTTTTGAGTTGCTTATCTACCTCTGCTACGAGCCAGTTCAACTCCCCTTCCCATTTCCACACCGACCTCACTGTTCTTGACCTCTAGAATGAGGCCACATGCAAACTGGAGGAATTGCACCTCAAATGAGATATACAGTACAAACATTGAACTCTCCAATTTTAAGGAATACTCCTCTCTCCCTTTCCTGTGTGCTTTCTCTCCTATTCATCTATCTGCTCTATCTGCAAATCAAAACCCCCTTACCTATATCTACCCATCACTTCCAGGCTTTGTTCCACCCCCTCCTCTCTTTTCCAGCTTTTCCCCCACCACTACAAACAATCCGAAGAAGGGTCCCAACCTGAAACGTTCCCTCCACAGATGCTGCCTGACCGGCTTGACTTATTCATGCACTTTGCATTTTGCTCATGATTTCAGCATCTGCAGTTCTTTGTGTCCTCAATAAGTTTGTGTTTCCTTCTTCACTCACACCATTTTTCAAAGGTTCACTGATTCTTTCCACATGCAATGTCAACCCACTTCTACAGTACATTACAGAATCCAACAACTCTTTGTTTATTAAAAAAATAGCTTTCAGATCCCCTTTAAAACTCCTTCCTCCCACCTTAAACCTATGCCCTCTTGGTTTTGGCATCCCTACATTGGAATAAGATATTGACGATGTACCCTCCCTATGCCTCTCATCATCTTATATACTTGTATCTGGTCACCCTTCAACCTCCTTGGCTTGAGGAAGACAAGCACACCTATCCAATATCTCCCCATAACTGAAGTCCACAAAGAGATTGGTGGATCTCTCTGCACTCTCTCCAGTGCACCATATCCTTCATATAGAGTGGTAACTAGAACTGAATGCGATGTTTCCAAGTATGACCTAACCCGTGTTTTATAAAGTTGCATCATAATGTCCCAACTCTTAAATTCTAAGCTTGAGCCTATGAAGGCAACTATGACATATGCCTTCGCCACCTCATCGACTTGTGTTACCACTTTCAGGGGACTGTGGACTTGTACTCTTAGGTTTCTCTGCTCATCGATATTGCTTCATGCCCTACTATATACCACCCCTATTTGACTTCCCAAAATGCATCACCTTGCACTTGTCATGATTCAATTCCATCAACTACCCATTTACACTACTCCTGCATAAATCCCATTGTCCCCAATTTCTTGTCAACTCCTCTACATACTAGGGAAAATTTACTGTGGCCAGTTAACCTACTAATCCACACAACTACAGGGAGAACTTGCAAAATTCATACACACAGGTTGTGAGGTCAGGATTGAACCTGGGTCTCTGGTGCTGGTAGCTCTAACAGTTGTGCCACTGTGTTGCCTTGTATCTTTAAATTCTCCTTTAAATACATAAGCCTTCACCTCCCATCCAGCTGGAGAAGCAGTAAATTTCATCAGCCCAAACCAGACAATTGCCCAAAGCATGTCAATCATTCAACAGTTCTTACCATCAATAATAGATACAAATTGCTAGAGTAATCAGTGGGTAGGCAGTATCATTAGAGAAAAAGAATAGGTGACGTTCTTCACACTGAAAGTATATGGGAGGGAAATGGAGGTATGAATGGCCAGAACAAAGCAGGGCTAGTAACAGATGAGCAAGGAAGGATGGAGCCCATGACGGTCCGTTATTGGCTGGGGAAGAGGTCATAACGAAGGGATACAAGGGTGTGAACAGTGGAACTAGTAGGATGACTAGGGTGGGGGAGGTGGGGAGGGAGGGAATGCAAGTGTGACTTGTAATTAGAGAAATCAACATACATACTACTGCCATCAATCATGTTGGAGTACAAAGAAATTAGATAATTAGCCCAACTTGGTCAGTGAACATGTACTGCCAGCACCTCAGGATCTTTGCTCATGCTTTAAAATTGTTTACTTCATCGTGAAGTTGATGAATGTGGAACAGTGATGTAATGTTAATATCGATCTTGGCTTACTTAACAATGGCTTTGGGAGAAAAAACATTTGGCTAGCCTTCTGTGACTGATCATTAGTCTGAGAAATCTGCAAGTGTATGTGTGGACATTCATTGGCAATAGCAAGACATTAGATACATTCTATTCCTGAATAATACACTATTCTGATAGATAATTAAATTGATCACTATTCATGGCTGAAGCTGAAGCTATTACTTATCTATCTTCAGACATGAATAGTGACCAATTTAATGATCTATCGGTAAATGGCTGACATTTCAGATACAAAGCCAGTCTTATGCCATTGCTTTAGAAAGCAGAAAAAAAAGAGTACTTTCAAAATAATCTTTTAAGATTCCTTATCTAAGTTCAAGTAAAAAATGTTTTGCTATGTTACAATACTGTTTTTTATAATAATACCGTGAATGGTGAATTTTGTTTTTGTATATATTGTATTGTTTACACAGTAAACATAGTGGCTTATTTTTGGAAGGCAGAAGACAACTTGTTATGCATCTCTGCTTAATAATTTTAATGAATTCTGGCCATTGCCACATTTGTGTTGAAGAAATTGTAATTTTAATCACGGAAAATTAATTGTACAAATTCTGTACCCTGTAAAATGTGGCAGATATATTTACAATGAAAAAGGATATGCATCCAAGATTATCATTAGATTATCATTTTAATTTAAAATGTCAAAACCCTACTTTGGTTCAAAATACTGAAAATGGATCAATTATTTGATCAGAAACTCTGCAATACAAATAAAAACGTCCATGTTGATTCTGCCAATAATGAACTAGCTGACCCCTGATATCAGTCTGAAGAAGGGTCTCGATCCAAAATGTCACCCATTCCTTCTCTGCAGAGATGCTACCTGTCCCGCTGAGTTACTCCAGCATTTTGTATCTATCTTTGATTTAAACCAGCATCTGCAATTCCTTCCTACACAATGAACCAGCTGTGTTGTGGAAGAAGTTAGAATTCGAAAATTAACCTGAATCTTGAGCTCATCTGTAACTTTTCTTCTATAATCAAATATAATGTTGTCACTGGGTATGTGAACATGTGAAAAATAGCCGTCTTGGGTCCTGTAGAACGCCTTTTACACTTTTTCCCAGCAAGATCCCACACCTTAACAAGAACAAAGAAAATTGTTACTTCTAACTTCATATAAATACTCAAAATCGCTACTTGCTGGTTTTATATGAAATGTTCTTTTAGCAGTTGAAACAATGGCCACCTGCTATAAAATAATACATAATAACACAATTAATTAATACCAAGCTTATTATATAAATACCCAGTAACACTATTTTCAGTTGTTTTACAACATGTTGTAGTCTGTTGTTGTTTTTGAAATAAGAACCATTTTTCAGTTCCACGAACCTGCTTCAGCCTGGTTGGAACTGGCTTTACCTGCAATTTTTCAGGTAAGTTCCAATATGGACAGGATGACATTCAGTGATTTTGGATGCTGGTGAGAATTAATAAGTCAATGTAAACTAGGAACAGTACTCCAGTCGTGGTTCAGCGTTGCTACAGCAGTAAGTCATTTCTGATCCTGAGTCCACTCTGCCCAATGGACAATGGCACAAGAGGAGAAAAAAGAACTGCTCTCTTGTAAGACCATCGAAGCAACCAGTGACAGTGAACGGAAATCAGAATTGTGTAGTCGCAGTTCTCTTTTAATCTCACAAGCAGTTAATAGAAGTATATTTAATATAAAAGCATCACCTACCACTGAGAGAATCTTCTCCACTTTGGTTGAAGAGAATGAACCCAAGATTCCCCCACTGTTCACTGAATTAGATGAACTTATTCCGATTAATGGGGAAGAATTTATTTGGAAGGAAACAACAAGGTAAGAGTTATTTTGTTATTGTCTTACATTGTATTAGGATTGCAATAACACTTGGGCATTGAATTAAATTAAAGAAAATTAAAGACAATTAAAGAGAATTGAATTAAAGAAAATATGCCAAGAAATATTTCCAAATATTAATAAAGTAACACATGACAATGTTCAAATAAAACAAACCTCATTAATTCCTTTAATACTTAATTGAATACTAGGAAAACATCTTTATATTTTTCAAGAACTTGAAATTTATATTAAAATTATTGTTAAATTATTAAAATGGTTTTGGTATTGCTATTGGTTTCTTATTGTTACATGTACCGAAATACAGTGAAAAGCTTTTGTTCGCATTGCTATCCAGTTAAATCAAATCATACAATCAAGCCATACATAAGTACAACAGGGAAAGCAAAGAGAAAAATATCAGAGTGCAGAATACAGTGTTACAGTGTTGAAGTGTTAAACAACAAGTACTATATGATCTCTTACTCAACACTGGTACTTCACAGGTCTCTTTGTGCCCATACATTTGTGTTTCAGAGAGAGCATAACAATAATCTACAAAAGCTATCACAGCTGATCTCTCATTCTTTAGTGCAAGTATTTGTACATCAATAGTGACATCAACTCTTCACAACTAAAGTAAAGGATTTTAGTGTCAAATTGGAAAGAATCTAGAACTTTGGTCTGTTCAGCTCAAACTTATATTCCTTCAGGACATTCCATGTTAATCTATACTTAAACCAGGCGAAGAATGAATTTGAATTTGATCAGCTGTATCATTTGAACTGCTTATTTTTGTATAGCTTAATTTGATGAAAAGAAAGAAAGAAAGAGAAAGAGAGAGAAAGAAAGAGAGAAAGAGAGAAAGAGAGAAAGAGAGAAATAAATAAATCAATTAATTAATTAATTAATTGATTTTAACTCAAAGGACCTTTCTTTATATGACAGTATCAGTTTATCTCTGAGTTTCATGGAAAGTTACAATTAATTCTTTTACTGCCCCTCAAAATAATTTCTCTGAGAATTTGCATCAATTTTTTTTTCAAGCTGACTTAATTGAGATTTGTCAACTTCCAATACCTTCCTGAATGTATGCAGCTAATGTCCATGCTATTTGAGCCATGCATCTGCCCATTCCACTGCAATGTATCACTATCCGCTTCACAGTAGACAAGTAGTAAACTGCCTAGTCGTGTGTCATCTGTAAATTTAGGAATTTGGCTCACATCCCCAATTCTAGGCCATTAATAGATTTTTAAAAAAAGCTATGGCTTCAACACCAATCCCTTGGGAATGCCACTTGTTAACTTCCTCCAGTCCAGGAAATAACCATTCACCACCATTGTCTGGTACTTGGCCAACTTTGTACCTCTATTATTAATATCCCCATATCCAAAGAACATTTTAGTATAATCTTGTAGTTTTGTGGTCATCATCATTAAGATGACTTTAACTTTGAGTTAACTACCAGCTGTAGAATATTTAAATTCTACAGCATCAATGTCTCTGCATCAATGGTCTAGAACTCCAGCTGTCTAGTAACAGTGACACCACATCACAGTACCTTACAGCATTGTATTCCTATTGAATCATTCTTTTAGACTGGGAAGAGGCACATTCTTTTTAAAAAACTGTTTCAATTATGCTAATTTCAGATTCAGAATACTGAGAGTGCAAATGATAAGTGTTATTGAAATAATGAGTGGCAATTAATTGCCGGTTAGTTGATTTGAAGATTTTTAAATTTATGAGTCAGATGAAAACTGCCACACATTTATTCATATATTTAATAAAAGTCATGTTATTTGCACGACAAATACCCTTCTGGTTGAATAGCCTACCAGCCATGTATGTGGGTAGTACAAGTGAAAGGAGACAGCAGGAACTGCAGATGGTGGGAACTTGCGTAGAACACAAAGTGCTGGAGTAACTCAGTGGGTTTGACAGCATTTCTGGAGAACATGAATAGGCAACACCGGTTGGCACCCTTCTTCAGACCGATTGTAGTAGGACGTAGAAAGCTGCAAAAGAGATGGTTGCAGTCAAAGCTAGGTAAGTGATAGGTGAATACAGGTATCTGTATCTACCTATCATTTGCCAGACTTTGTTCTGTCCCCTTCTCTTTCCCTTCTCCCCCTGAGTAAACCGTCGGAAGAAGGGTCCCAACCCAAAGTTTTACTTTTCCATGTCCCTTACCCGCTGACTTATTCCAGCACTTTGTGTTCAGTAAGGAGAAAGGCCTGGTGGGTGAGATGCTGGAGGGATGTGCAGTATTCTCGGATATGTAAGTCGGCATATTCAGGATCAAGTCCTCAGATAGACACAAAGAACTGCAGATACTGGTTTATATCAAAGATAGGCACAAAGTGCTGGACTTACTCAGCGGGTCAGGCAGCATCTCTGGAGAAAAAGGATGGGTGGTGTTTCAGGTCGGGACCCTTCTTTAGACAGAAAGTAGGGGGTTGGGTGGGTGGGGGTGAAGAGCTGGAGGCGAGAAAAGAACAGGACTAATCAGGCCCGGCTACAAATGACCTCAGGCAGGGCAGTGCCTGATAGGCCCATTGTTTGGCTCAGGTGTTAGGCAAAGACTGATCTCTTATTCTTCCAAATACTTTAAACGTTAATTTTATAGACAATAGACAATAGACAATAGGTGCAGGAGTAGGCCATTCGACCCTTCGAGCCAGCACCGCCATTCAATGTGATCATGGCTGATCATTCTCAATCAGTACCCCGTTCCTGCTTTCTCCCCATACCCCCTGACTCCGCTATCCTTAAGAGCTCTATCTAGCTCTCTCTTGAATGTATTCAGAGAATTGGCCTCCACTGCCCTCTGAGGCAGAGAATTCCACAGATTCACAACTCACTTCCCCTTATAATTACTTTATTGCAACTTATATTATTTTCTTTTTAAATTTGACAAAAATTGCAAGGCTTTCACTTCTATTTTCTCAATTATTTTCTTGTCCTCACCCATCCCATCACTTAGCCTGATGTTGGGCACATCCACCATTAAACCACCCAAGGCTATTTGTTCATATGTTTTATCAATGAGCAGAAACAGACAATTTATACATCCAGAGGTTGTGACTTCCCTGCCAAGTTAAATCCTGATTCTGCTCATTTTCATTTGGCTAAATCTTTGATGCAGAAATGCTAAGCATTTTCTCAGCCCACTGATGCATCAAGGGTGTCACAAAGACTCTGCATACCAGAAGAAATTCCTTTATCACTGATCCCTTGGACAAGAAGGAGCAGAATAAAAGAGCTGAAAGCCACATTAACATTGCAGACCTTCCTCCAGTCTGAGAAACCACTCCCCGTCATTGTCGGTTACTCTGCAAACGTTGTATCTTTGTTCTGATTCTGATTCTGAATCTGATTAATGTCTCCATTATAAATAGAGATGAAATAGGCTGACTCTGAGTTCCCCAACATTAACATTTGCAACAATTGAAAGTGGTTCTATTTCGTCAGTGTGCAGCTGGTTTGAGACCACAAGCTGTCCATAATGCAGGTCTGAGCTGGCCCTCCTGGAAGCAGGCAAGACCATTCAATATAATCACTGTGGATCAACTGTCATCCATTCTAGATTCCCACCCTTATGCCTTGATTCTTTTCGTGGCCTGAAAATCTATCAGTCTCAGATGACATCGTCAGTCAGCATCTGCGGTCCTGTGGAGTAGAGTTCCAAAGATTTGCTCAACTCTGCATCAAGTAATTTTCCTCAGTTACCTCAGTTTTAAATTGCCAACCACTTTCCGAAAACTAAGATCTTTCAGTTTTTAATTAAAAAACAGAGAACGGTGGAAATATTCAGCACATCAGAAAACATATTTCAAATAGAAACAGAATCAGGGTTTCAGGTTGATGACTTGTCATCAGTTATGATCATCATCCTGGAATATTCATTTTTGCTTCTCATTTCCACAGGCTACTTAACATATTGAGAATTCCTAGCATTATCTCATTCTTCCCAACTCTAAAAATCTTTTGCTTAAATTCCCCTATGGATTTGGCTGGGCAAATACATTAGTCTCCTCTAATCCATGCAATCTCTACCGCAATGAACTCCTTTGTTCTCTTTCTGGCTTCTCGAGTAGTCTTCTCGCTTTCTTCCTTCATGAGTCTCCAACAGTCACAGGGAAAATGTACAAAGTTCGTACAGCCAGCACCCGTAGTCAGGATCGAACCCGTCTCTGCCACGGTGAGGCTGCACCACTGTAATTCTTTTCCCAACCCATCCTTATTTTCCTTGCTCCCTTTAAACACTTCTGTTAATTTAACTTTTGGTTACCTCCTAAAGTCTCCTTTAGCTAAGTTTTCCCTCATACTTTGTAAAGTGCCCCTTGGCCTTTTTTCTAAATGTAAGAGGTACCATTGAAGGGAAAGTTGTAATATTAACATGTATAATGTTTAAGTATATAGTTCTTCAAATGAACTATAAATGAATCACAATCATGCATTTTCAAATGTCAAATCTATTATTTATTCACAGGTGGATAAAGTTTGAGGAAAAAATAGAAGAAGGAGGTGAAAGATGGAGCAAGCCTCATGTAGGCACCCTATCCTTACACAGTCTGTTTGAGCTACGTACCTGCATAGAAAAGGGAACACTTCTGTTTGATGTGGAGGCTAAAGGTTTTAAGGAGATATTAGGTACATATGAATGAAACTAATCATAAAACTAACATTTAATATTTACACCATTTTTTCCTCACAGCATTGGGAATGCTTTATAAATTTAAAGAGTTTATGATTCATTCTTCCAATGGTTTCTTTAAATTTTTCGTAGGGAAAAGTGCAGTTTCAGAACTTGAACATAGCAGAAGCAATTATTTCTAATAATCTTTCTAATAATAAAACACTGGCAGGTTTAGTAGCACAAGGGAACAGAACATTCTCAATGACCACCTCCCTAGGAAAGTATAGCCTTCTGGTGCACTCCTCGGGCAAGTGCAGGTATGTCTTTGGGCTAAATTCCCTGGATTTGTAAGGATTTCTGCAAAAATATCTATTTCTGCTTGCTTCTTCGCAATTGCAGCTCTGTTCGTTGATCCTTCTGTTGTTCTATCTAACATCTAGATACTGCCAAATGCCCCCACTCCCCAGAAAAAAATCAAGCCTTGCCAAATGCCCTTACATTATAGACAATAGACAATAGACAATAGGTGCAGGAGTAGGCCATTCAGCCCTTCGAGCCAGCACCGCCATTCAATGCGATCATGGCTGATCACTCTCAATCAGTACCCCGTTCCTGCCTTCTCCCCATACCCCCTCACTCCGCTATCCTTAAGAGCTCTATCCAGCTCTCTCTTGAAAGCATCCAATGAACTGGCCTCCACTGCCTTCTGAGGCAGAGAATTCCACACCTTCACCACCCTCTGACTGAAAAAGTTCTTACTCATCTCCGTTCTAAATGGCCTACCCCTTATTCTCAAACTGTGGCCCCTTGTTCTGGACTCCCCCAACATTGGGAACATGTTATCTGCCTCTAATGTGTCCAATCCCCTAATTATCTTATATGTTTCAATAAGATCCCCCCTCATCCTTCTAAATTCCAGTGTATACAAGCCCAATCGCTCCAGCCTTTCAACATACGACAGTCCCGCCATTCCGGGAATTAACCTAGTGAACCTACGCTGCACGCCCTCCATAGCAAGAATATCCTTCCTCAAATTTGGAGACCAAAACTGCACACAGTACTCCAGGTGCGGTCTCACCAGGGCCCGGTACAACTGTAGAAGGACCTCTTTGCTCCTATACTCAACTCCTCTTGTTACGAAGGCCAACATTCCATTGGCTTTCTTCACTGCCTGCTGAACCTGCATGCTTCCTTTCATTGACTGATGCACTAGGACACCCAGATCTCGTTGAACTCCCCCTCCTCCTAACTTGACACCATTCAGATAATAATCTGCCTTTCTATTCTTACTTCCAAAGTGAATAACCTCACACTTATCTACATTAAACTGCATCTGCCATGTATCCGCCCACTCACACAACCTGTCCAAGTCACCCTGCAGCCTTATTGCATCTTCCTCACAATTCACACTACCCCCCAACTTAGTATCATCTGCAAATTTGCTAATGGTACTTTTAATCCCTTCGTCTAAGTCATTAATGTATATCGTAAATAGCTGGGGTCCCAGCACCGAACCTTGCGGTACCCCACTGGTCACTGCCTGCCATTCCGAAAGGGACCCATTTATCCCCACTCTTTGCTTTCTGTCTGTCAACCAATTTTCTATCCATGTCAGTACCCTACCCCCAATACCATGTGCCCTAATTTTGCCCACTAATCTCCTATGTGGGACCTTGTCGAAGGCTTTCTGAAAGTCGAGGTACACCACATCCACTGACTCTCCCTTGTCAATTTTCCTAGTTACATCCTCAAAAAAATCCAGTAGATTTGTCAAGCATGATTTCCCCTTCGTAAATCCATGCTGACTCGGAATGATCCCGTTACTGCTATCCAAATGCTCAGCAATTTCGTCTTTTATAATTGACTCCAGCATCTTCCCCACCACTGATGTCAGACTAACTGGTCTATAATTACCCGTTTTCTCTCTCCCTCCTTTCTTAAAAAGTGGGATAACATTTGCTATCCTCCAATCCACAGGAACTGATCCTGAATCTATAGAACATTGAAAAATGATCTCCAATGCTTCCACTATTTCTAGAGCCACCTCCTTAAGTACTCTGGGATGCAGACCATCAGGCCCTGGGGATTTATCAGCCTTCAGTCCCATCAGTCTACCCAAAACCATTTCCTGCCTAATGTGGATTTCCTTCAGTTCCTCCATCACCCAAGGTTCTCCGGCCCCTAGAACATTTGGGAGATTGTGTGTATCTTCCTCAGTGAAGACAGATCCAAAGTAACGGTTTAACTCGTCTGCCATTTCTTTGTTCCCCATAATAAATTCCCCTGCTTCTGTCTTCCAGGGACCCACATTTGCCCTGACTATTTTTTTCCTCTTCACGTACCTAAAAAAACTTTTGCTATCCTCCTTTATATTATTGGCTAGTTTACCCTCGTACCTCATCTTTTCTCCCCGTATTGCCTTTTTAGTTAACTTTTGTTGCTCTTTAAAAGAGTCCCAATCCTCTGTCTTCCCACTCTTCTTTGCTATGTTATACTTCCTCTCCTTAATTTTTATGCTGTCCCTGACTTCCCTTGTCAGCCACAGGTGTCTCTTACTCCCCTTAGAGTCTTTCCACCTCTTTGGAATAAATTGATCCTGCAACCTCTGCATTATTCCCAGGAATACCTGCCATTGCTGTTCTACTGTCTTCCCTGCTAGGGCCTCCTTCCAATCAATTTTGGCCAGCTCCTGCCTCATGCCTCTGTAATCCCCTTTGCTATACTGTAATACCGACACTTCCGATTTTCCCTTCTGCCTTTCCATTTGCAGAGTAAAACTTATCATGTTGTGATCACTGCCTCCTAATGGCTCTTTTACCTCTAGTCCCCTTATCAGATCAGGATCATTACACAACACTAAATCCAGAATTGCCTTCTCCCTGGTAGGCTCCAGTACAAGCTGTTCTAAGAATCCATCTCGAAGGCACTCTACAAACTCTCTTTCCTGGGGTCCATTTCCAACCTGATTTTCCCAGTCTACCTGCATGTTGAAATCTCCCATAACCACCGTAGCATTACATTTTTGACACGCCAATTTTATCTCCTGATTCAACTTGCACCCTATGTCGAGGCTACTGTTTGGGGGCCTATAGATAACTCCCATTAGGGTCTTTTTACCCTTACAATTTCTCATTTCTATCCATACTGATTCAACATCTCCTGATTCTATGTCACCCCTTGCAAGGGAATGAATATCATTCCTTATCATCAGAGCAACCCCACCCCCTCTGCCCACCTGTCTGTCTTTTCTATACGTTGTGTACCCCTGAATATTCAGTTCCCAGCCCTGGTCCTCTTGTAGCCATGTCTCAGTGATCCCTACAACATCATACTTGCCCATGACTAACTGAGCCTCAAGCTCATCCACTTTATTTTTTATACTACGCGCATTTAAGTACAACACTTTAACTTCTGTATTTACCTCCCCTCTCACATCGTTCACAATTGGCCCTGCCCTTAATTTCTTTTCCGCTCTAGAACTTCTGTTCCCATTCTTCCGAGAGTCTTTTGCAATATCTCCTGTATTCCTTTTTACCTCATCTTCATATTCACAATTTGTTAACCCCTCCCCCCCACTACTTAGTTTAAAGCCACAGGTGTCACACTAGCAAACCTGCCTGCCAGAATGTTTGTCCCCCTGCTGTGAATTATGAATCTTGCATAGCTATTTCAAGGCCATTGAAAACATACAACTACATGGGTTTCCTCCGGATGCTCCACTTTCCTCCCATATCCAGAAGTACATGTAATGCATCTCAAAGCTTCCGATGTTGAAGGTAATGTAGGCAAAGGAAATATGAAAATTGTTGCAATATCTTTCACAGGCAATAAATGCTTGACCTTTGGGAATAAATCTCTTAATCTTGCAGAGATAAAATTCTGAAACTAGACTTTTCTAAATAAAAGTTACACATTGCATCAGGGAACAGTTAGATAAGTTAATAATTTGGAGCCTTGAGTAGAACTAGGAAAATCATACTATTCTTTGCTTCATGAAATAACTGATTAAAAAAAATGAAACAAAACTGAAGGGCCGAGCAGCAACAGTATCAATTGATTCTGCTAGATATCATTCAAATAAATAAATGTGTTTTTCATCCTCAGTTGTTAAAATATGCAATTTCAAGTTTCTCTTTCTTATATTATTAGCGTTAAATATTTGTCGTGATTATATCTAATTGGACCAAATACCCTCAACATAGGCAGACAAACATTAATCAGTATTCTTTGTAAAGGCTCTTTAGTGGTCCTCTGATGGAAAGGATCAAGTATATCTGTGAATGTCTTTTGCACTGAGACAACTAGGTGGTTTTCTATACGTGTGCACTTTTGAAATATAAACACCAACAAAACTTGAGTGTAAAGGTAGGAGTTCTGAAATTATATATTTGGAAAGGAGATAAAGTTCAGGAGAACATCTATTTTTCTTTTTGGGATTTGTGAATTGTGAATTTCCACAATGTTATTATCAGATTGTTAATTTAAATGATTTTTCAGAATATGTAGATGCAATTATAGGAGTTTTCTCTCAGCAATTTAAAATGTTACTCGATTAATCATAACCACATATGTATGATCAATAATTATATTTTTCTGAAAGTTCAGAAGATCAGTGACTGTGTTTCAGTAAATAAAAGAGCTATTATCACATGTAGGTTCGATAATAGTTCACTTTGAGGTTTTCAGTCAGCTAATTTAATCTAGGGCATGAAGTGAGATTTTATATGGAGTGTGTTCCATTAAGACCTTAAGATTAAGGAGCAGGAGATCATTCAGTCCTAAGTAGTGGTCCTACTCCACTACTCTGTATGATTGATTGATAGAAAGATACAGCATGGAAACAGGCCCATCGGCCCACCGAGCCAACCCTGACCATTGATCACCTGTTCATACTACTTCTATGTCATCTCAATTTCGCATCCACTCCCTACACAGAAGGGGTAATTCACTGAGGCCAATTAGCCAACTAACTCGCACTTTTTGGGATGTTGGAGAAAACTGGAGCACCAGAAAGAAACCCAGGTGGTTACAGGGAGAACATGCAAACTCCACATAGACAGCACCCGAGGTCTGACGTCTTGAAGAAGATACTGGCTGTTCTTCTACCTTTGCTTTACCTTCCTTCACTAGCTCAATTCCCTTGGTTTCTTTTGTAGTCAAAGAAGTATTGACTTCCATCTTTTTTCTGTCAATCCAACTGGATTTTATGTATATGTCCGTGAGAAAGAACATAGATTAAAAATACAAACAGTTTTCTTTTATGATGTCCCAAAATGGGCTCTCTTACCAGGTTCACAAAGAAAATCACAACTTGAATCAGCTATCAGATTCTTGGTGAAATATTTTCATAATAAATGTGCGTCTGCAAAAGAGATGACAGTGACAAATAAGAAGTTTCAGCAATTGTTGGGCACATCCATTTAGTATCATGTTAAGTAAAAGAGTATCATGTTAAGTAAAAAGTTTATCTGTAAAATTTGTTTGGATTTCAGAGACAATAGTCAACAATGAAATTATAAATGGCAATCTCAGAAGTGAGCTCAAGGAAAAAGTCACATATATCCTTCTTCGGAGTCACAAGCACCACACAAAAAAGACCAGGGTACAGGCCATGGTTGACTTAGGGAAGAGAATTTCCTGCACGAGTAAGTCATTATTATTAAGAAATTCTATTTTTAATTTTACTTTCTCTGTATTCAGTTTCTGCAACTTCTATCATCAGCCTAAGTGTGCAGCAAAGCATCCTGCTCCCAGTTCTGTGCCAATATTGTTTCAGACAATTCAGATTATTCAGAGAATACTGAGATTTGATTTGTTCTTAAAGTTATCTTTTTTTTCATTTCCCAAAGATACTATCCAATTTTAGTGAATGATTTAATTGGCTTCTGGGGTCCTTAGCCAATATGACTTTGCCTTTGACGACTAAATATTTTTTTCCCAATCTACAGGGAGGTGCAAGCTTGAGTTGAATAATATTGTGATGTTGTGGCAAAAGCCAACACCATGAAATGGTGAAAGTTACAGAAATGTGTTCTGCAGGTCAACTCATGAGATCACAGATGCTCAACAGAGAAGAATATCAATTGGTCCATTGTGATCTCTTTGAAGGATGAACTTTGCTCAACCCCGTAACACTTTTCCTTTCAGAAATCACAAAAAAATTTCCAACTCCTTTTAAAGCTAAAATGCTAATGGATAATTTGGTGAAATTGAGAGACTGATGTTGACACAGAATATTTATTTCTTAAACATTCATTGCAGTGCCCTGCCATTACAGTTTATCCTGTTACTCCTGCGAACTTAAGGTGGAATCTCCTTCACCAGAAGGACTATGGGGATTTCATGATTCGACCCGTAACGTCACCCATTCCTTCTCTCCAGAGATGTTGTCTGTCCCGCTGAGTTACTCCAGTATTTTGTGTCTATCATTTTCTCAAGGCTGATTACAGGTGGGCAACTAATACAGGCCTTACGAGCAATGCCCAAATCCTGAGAATTAATTATAAAATCATCGTCTCCACAATAAAAACTGAAAATACAGGGAATACTCAGCAGGTGTACTCTGCATCTGTGGGAAGAGAACCAAAATTAATGTTTCAGGTCAAAGATGCTTAGACTGAAACATTAACTCTTCGCCTCTTCCCACAAGTATAACATAACATCTTGCTATGTTCTGCCGCAGTATCATACTAATTACCCATGTTACAATGTTATCATATCCGTACATAGTATTTAAGATACCTCCAAATGGTGAAAAATACCTAATTTTCCTTTGCATCCTTCACCCCAGAGGTATGTTTTGTTGATCTTTTCTGCCTCCCTTTTTTGTGAGTGGTGAATAAAATGAATATAATTTTCTGAGTAAACTTAAACTAGTGTAGCATAATATATACACATAATGACAGTGAAATTAGACACCTTGGGACTGGCTAATATTAAAAATATTTCAATTTTGTCTGGTAAATGTCATCGAAATGTTTTCCGGAATGATGAACAGATGAAAAACCTATATTAATGAAGGAATCTATTTTCCTTTTCAGGTACAGCTGCTCCCATGAATTATAATACAACTTCAGGCTTTTCCAATGAAATCTCAGATAAACCTCTCCAAGAACAGGTAAGAATAGGATTATATTTCAACATGTCGCATTTCTTACCTGCTCAACTTTTGCAAAGTTCTGTCCCCATCACCTCTCATCTCCACACCATCTCTCCCCAAAAATAGACTTTGTCTCCATGATTATTCCTCCCTCCCGTATCTGTTGCCGGTAGAGTTGCTGCTTTACAGCGAATGCAGCGCCGGAGACTCAGGTTCGATCCTGACTACGGGTGCTGCATTGTAAGGAGTTTGTACGTTCTCCCCGTGACCTGCGTGGGTTTTCTCCGAGATCGGTTTCCTCCCACACTCCAAATACGTACAGGTATGTAGGTTAATTGGCTGGGTAAATGTAAAAATTGTCCCTAGTGGGTGTAGGATAGTGTTAATGTACGGGGATCGTTGGGCGGCACGGACTTGGTGGGCCGAAAAGGCCTGTTTCCGGCTGTATATATATGATATGATATGATGGGGGGCCGCTTGGTGGAGGGAGTGACTCTCTCCATCACAGCAGCCCTCCTCCACCAATCAACCCTGATCGTTTGCCCAATTCCTTCATGAGGTCGAGTCTGCACAATAGGAGATGTTTGTGGATGATAGGCCTCCCTGCAAATTTTGGTTTGCTAAGCCCGTTCAATTGCCTATGAAGCTCTAAGCTTTGTATGCAGTAATATTTCACAGCCAGTTGGCCTTACGTTGAACAACAGGGGGCAACTTCTAATCCATAGAAGTTATGTAATGGTCATTTGGTCTAACCAATTCTCTTTGAACTTTATTCGTGACCAGTAAAGGATCATGATCACAGTTGTCTAACCTCCTGTTGCATCCTTTTGTCCCCCTTTCCTTCATCTTCCTAACCAATCTCATTTTGAATACTGATGTGACTTGTACCCTGACCTTACCACAAACGAGTAATAAATAATAAAAATACAGGTTTTTTTATGTTCCATGTATTTAATCATTGTCAATAAATGACAAAAGTTGACTGCTCCTGAAGGATGAATGAAGCACAGGCCTTTTTTGATCATTTTGACAGCATTGGCACTGCACACAAATTCAGCCAGTAGGGACTCCATTTGATGTGGGAGTGATTCCTACAATCGATCACTTTCCTTTAAAAATAATTGCTTAATCTGTGAAGTGAGCTTATTTTAAGCCTAATTAAAGAATTAGGTTTATAAAGAATTATAAACCTATAATTTATACTACCAGTCACAACTAAGTACTGGTTTATGTGTGCACATCTTTGCAGTTAAGCTGGCAAACAATTCTTAACAATTGCTCGAGATTACTCTCCCAGGATTAAAATCTCACTTGGGATAATAGTCTTGTGATCATTGTGTCACATTGTTGATGCTGCACTCCATTCTTTCCGATTCGTTCCAGTCTCCTCTGGCATATTCATAGAGGACCAAAAGGCCTCTTTCGATCTTGCAAATTTTCTTCATTGTTAATTAATAAAATTCTACAATATTATTCAAACGCTAAGAATTCTCTCTCTGGTTCCCCCTTGGATGCTGTATTCTTGTTAATTGTTCAGCATGGAACATTTAATCTCAATTATATTTTTAATGTTTCGTTGCTAAAAAGGAAACAACTTTATTGCTTTAGTCCACAATCATTTCATACAGAAGATGAATATTGCAATTTGTTATAATTTTATCAAGGTTATTTCATATTTCTTACATTCAAAAATACTCTAATTTATTTAGCTGAAAAATAAGTTCAAGAAACACATCCCACAAGGTGCTGAAGCCATTAATGTGCTTGTAGGTGAAGTAGACTTTCTGGATAAGCCATTTGTTGCCTTCGTTCGACTAAAACAGGCAGTAATCCTTGGGGCCCTTTCAGAAGTGCCACTGCCAACCAGGTAAGCATATTATATCATATGGATGTGTGTGGAATTAACATCACGTGCATATTTCAAATGTTATTCATATCACAAGTTAGATCATTCTGCACCAGTTGAAGTATGTTGGGATATTTTTCTATCGATATTTTCTATATCTTCCCAAAAGATCCTTTTCAGTCAAATAGGGACAGTGGATTTAATAAGGATCACCATGGTCCATCCAATTCTTTTTTTAAACCATGAAATACCCAACAAGTGATAAATAGATATTATTAATGATATTCCCCTCATATTTTTTTCCTTTGGGATTAATGTTAGCACCTCCATGAAGCTCTAGCTCGAATCCTTTTAATACAGGTTGACTCATTACTTATATCGCACTGTAGCTTATGTTCTCTGTTTAAGCAGATTTGCTTAACAGGGGTTAACATTCGTTAATTCAACAGTATATTTTATGCTGTAAAATAAATACAACTTCATGTGTTGGATTCGATTATTTGTCCTCTTTTACTGCAAACGGTATCCTATTATTAACAATTTTGATCGTTTCTTTTTATAGTTCTTTAAGGTAGCTCTTTCTTTACATTTAAATATATTGAATTCACCAGAACATTGGCTGTTGTAATAAAATCCACCTGCCGTAGTAAACTGCAAAAACATACAAACTCGATTTAAGCAAAATGTAGCATGGATATTTTTGTCCATGGAATTTTCACTTTTTTCAATATGTCAGGATGTCCACATGTCAACGTTGCAAGGAGTCACTTTCCCTGCCATGTTTTATGATTAATGTTGAAGTTTGCATAATGTGTACCACAAAGTTCAACTTTAGTAATTTGCCAAACAGAAGTAAGGAGCAGTATCACCCTTGTCAGAGCAGAATTTTCTAAACTCTGACAAATCCAGCACAGGTACAGCTACAAAGAACCAAATGGCTCCTTTCTATGTTGTATTTTCTTTGAATTACACATTAAGCATTGGGGTACCTTATAAATAATCTTGGGTAGATTCATTTATCTGTTGATTTTATCAATGGTACATTTTATGAGCAAGATGTATCCATAACATGTCTTCAAGTTTATGACTGATGTTGGTTACTGTTAAGGTGACACTGGGCCTCACAACATTTACTTCAAAACAGTCTAAATCTCTTTCTTTCTCTTTCAGATTTTTGTTCATTCTTCTTGGGCCAATAGCAAAAGCTACGATTTATCATCATATTGGCAGAGCTGTTGGAATTTTGCTTACAGATGAGGCAAGCCAGAATAATTATACATCTTTTGTTGTAGCTTATTAACTATGCAGAACATATAATTACTGTACAAACTACCACACAAGGTGCTAATGGTATAAGAGTCAAGAGTCAGGCCAAGATGTTTAATTGTCATATGGCCCGCTACTGGAACAATGGAATTACGACTTGCTGCAGCTTTACAGGCACATTAAATGCAACAGCACAATAAATACATATTTCATAAATTATCAGTTTTTCTGGTAAACTAGACCACGATAATGCAAGCCTGAGGTAATAACCTTACTGCAAAATCGATAACAGATCGTTACTCAGATCGGATTACAGTTAGGATTGTGCAGGAGGTTCGAGAACCTGATGGTTGATGGGAAGAAGCTGTTCTTGAATCTGGAGGTAATAGTTCTCAGGAAGGGTCCTGCATCTTTTACCCAATGGTAGCAGTGAGATAAGAGCATGGCCAGGTGATGTGGGTCTTTGATGATATTAACTGCCTTCTTGAGACTGTGCTTCCTGTCAATCCCTTTGATGGTGGGAAGGTCAATACCCATAATGAACCAGGCAATGATCACCATTACCTGGAGGCTTCTCCATTCCAAGGCTTTTAGATTACTGAACCAGGCCATGATGACAAGTAGCCATTATGCTCTCCAGTATACACCTGTAGAAGTTTGATAAATATTTGACAACAAGAAAAATATCTTCAAATTTCTGAGGAATTAGAGGTTTTGGTGAACCTTCTTTATAATTACATCAACGTGCTGGACCCAGATCATCAGAAATGTGTATGCCCAGGAACCTGAAGCCAAAATTCACTTACAAATTTATTTTAGTAGCTATAAAAATGAAAACGACACAATTTAACTTTTATCAGTATTACAAGAATTTTAACCTTTTCATAATGACCAATAACATTCTGAGGAGAATTTAATCAACAATTTTGTAGAAATGCATCAACTTCATGGAAATAACAGATGGAAGTTTGAAGATGACTTACTCTCTATGTGAGAGTAACTGCAGAATATCACAAGGCATTCAGCAACCTGTGCTGTGCTGATTTACTGCTAAACCTGTGCTGATTTACAATTCGAGGGGCAGCACATTCTGGGCCCTTATTTTTAGTCAATTCATTCTGAAATTAAAATGTTCATGAATTGCGATAACACTTCTTATATTCTAAATTAATGTGCTCGTGAAACTAAATCCCCACAAAATAATCTATTAATAATGTGTGATATTTATACTTTAAAATATTATCTGTCCTTTCATTTGGCTGATTAAATAACGTAAGATTTATTTTTCAGTTATTCCATATTGTGGCATTCAAAGCAAAAGTGAGAGAAGACCTTCTCGTTGGATTTGATGATTTCCTTGATGAAGTGACTGTGCTTCCTCCAGGGAGGTGGGATCCCACATTACGAATAGCCCCACCAAAGGTTCTTCCATCCGTACACAAGAGGTAAATGCTGGATAAATTGATTAGATTAAGTTTTGTTCTCTCCATCCAATTGACTGCCCATCAACATAAAGGCCATGAGATTCGGCTTCCAATACTGCTGCCTAGTGGACAGTTGGTTTGTTGGCCATTGACAATCAGTACGGGGCTTTGCCAACCTTAAGCTAAAAAACATGCGTAAATATGTGGAGTTATGGTAGACGGGATGTTCCGTCCCACTTTATTTATTAAAATACAAGAACTTACAGAAACTTAACCAGTTGAAAATTGACAAAATAGCTGCATTGAATAAGTTTCTTACTACTTGAGAACTCTATCATCCTGAAGATGAGGGCAGTGCCTTGAAGGAATATCTGGTGTCAAGTGACAAAGAAATTCTTGTATCCAGCAAACCTATTTCATGGACCAGGTTTGCTGTTCAATCATCAACACTGTCTTGGAAGCAGGTTGTAAAGCCACCTGCAGAAGTGGAAATCTTTACCAATCTTCTCTAACATACTGTGTTACAGTGTGGCTAACTGAATATAAACAGAATTACTACCAAACCCACACTTCATATGCAGAAGGATTTCTAATCTTAATTCTCCTTTCTCAAGGTATAAATTGTGGTTTTTTTTAAAGTAAAGTACTGGGGTTGAACTGAAATAATATTTTGGATGAACATTTTCTATTTCCTCGGTATCAAAGGTGTAGAACTCACTTGACAGCAGCCAGAGTTCTGCTCCATTGATCCAGAGTCTGAGTTTAAACCGTAAACTGAATTCATCAAGTACAGTAAATCTAGAATTAAAAAAAAAAATTCTTGCAATGATAACCGTGAAATGACAGGATTGTCATTGAAATCTAACGAGTTTGCTGAAGTTCTTTGTTATTTACTATTCTTACTTGGTATGGTCTAAATGTAACTCAAAACTCGCCAATGTGGTTATGTTCTAATTGTCACCTCAGATCAAGGGAAGTTATGTGTAAATGCTGGCATTGACAACAATGTCTATATCCCATAAATAAATAAAGTGTTTCTGCTGTGTCTTTTATAGAAGATGATTCTGAGCCTGGGGATCAACTTTCAAGTTTTCTCACCACTGTTTCCAGTATTTTAAGATATCTTTCACTTCTTGGCAACCAGAATCAGAGGCTTATCCCACAAGCCATCTGTCTGGAGCATCTAACAGTTTGCCACTTAACTGTTCTGAATTATGTTTTATCATCTTTACTATATAAGTTTGCATCCTTGTGACTTTATTGATTGATCTATATTGATTGAACATGTGATTTTGAGTCTACTGTGATTCCTATGTCTCAATCATATGCTTCCTTATATCTGTTTAAATACCACTCGAGGAGGGCATGCAATGGTTATTTCTCCTTTTTATATGTATGCCATTGCTCTGAAGCAACTCATTTACTATTGTAATACTAAATTAAAATTCAAAATTTCCACATTTCCCTGAGTGAAAACTTTTTTATCCTTTAATTCATGTTTATCCATTACCTGGGTTTATTGAATCTTCACAACTTTGACTTTGATTAAAGCCTTTTAATCCAACTTTGCGCAAAATATTTTGGAAATCCAGATGCTTTAGTGTTGATTATTATCCAATTTTCATGCCATTTCCTCAAAGAAGAATTGAAGTAGAATTCTCATTTTCTTGATCCTTTTTAACGTAATATAAAATGTCGAAAGATTACAAAAAAGGGTCTATGCAATCAGAATAACATTTTTATTTTATTAGTCTACCAGCTAAGTTCCTCTTATTGTTCCTCAACTTCATTATATTAAATGGAATGTAAAATACTAATGGATTTCACTCATATTGATCTGTGGTCTTATTTGCTATCCCTTTTCAAGCTGAACACTACTTCAGACTATTTCTAGTCCTCTGGTTTCTCCTTCATGTTTAATGATGCACTTTTAATGATCGTCCATGGTTTATAAATTTATTTCTTAATTGTTTTCTTGTTCCGCAGTATAAATGTCATGAAACTGCGAAAGTTTATTTGTTTAGAGGTACTTGACTCCAGGTGATGTACTGTTAACATACTAGCTTTACTTAAAAGAATTGTGAGTTCAAATCGCTGCGTCAGTTCAGTGACAATGCAAAAACAGTCAATAATCTGAGATGTTAAATGGTGGGCTGATCTGCTCCCTGTGTCAGTGTTCTCCTTTCAGCATTGTCTACTTCCCACATTGTGCCACAAGGCATTCAACCAACCAACTTCACTAAAATCAGTTTTATGAGTTAATAATCAGTCGGTTGGCAGCTGCTGTATCTTACCTCTGAGTTGGTAGTATGTGGGTAGGATTTGTGTTCCATTCCAATGATTTGAATGCAATAAAACAAGACTGATGCTCCACTGCAGTCCTGAGGAGGTGCTGCATTGTTGGAGTGTGTCTTTTGACAGACAGGTCCTGTCTGTTTCCTCATCGGGC
The DNA here is from genome assembly GCF_053455715.1 of Rhinoraja longicauda. Classification (NCBI taxonomy): domain Eukaryota; kingdom Metazoa; phylum Chordata; class Chondrichthyes; order Rajiformes; family Arhynchobatidae; genus Rhinoraja; species Rhinoraja longicauda. The sequence continues at coordinate 14,838,683 of NC_135966.1, read as the reverse complement.
TTCGGAGATCCAATCTGACTGCTCATCAAAATATCTTTTTGCATTCTTTTGACGAGGACTTGCCCCTCATGGCCTGGTTAATATTTATACATTAAATAACATCCTGAAAATTGATTACTAGGCTGTTATTGTTATGAGAAAATTGTGCGGTGTATTTCCCACATTACCATGGGAACCATGCTTCAAACTACACAGTCAGAATGTCTGTGGTTTTGAACATTCCCTTGACTATAAGGAGCTTAGGCTGGTCTTGAGATTGTGAAAAGCACCAAATAAATGCACGTTTTTCCTTCATTAAAACAGAATATTGGGTCCTTCATGTCTTTGGTGATTGTAGGACTGTGTAAGTGTGGCCGCCCTTATATTGGAATTGTAACTGTCTCAGTATCTCTCTCTAAGATACCTGAAAATAGTCAGTAATATATGTAAACAATAAGGGGACTGATTAAATAAATGAGCTACAAAGTCTGGCAACAGTTCTCAATGTGACATTCATAACAGAGGCAAGTGGACACTGGAACTTTCTATACAGTAGTTTAGAGATACAGCATGGAAACAGACCCTTCAGCCCAACAAATCCCTGCAGACTTGTTCACACTAGTTCTTTGTTTTCCCACTTTCTCATCCACTCCCAATACTTTATTGGCAATTTACAGAGGCCAATTAACCTACAAACCCACACATCTTTGAGATGTACATAGATAAAGAGAAAATAAGTGCAGGAGGAGGCCATTCGTCCCTTCGAGCCATCACCGCCATTCAATATGATCATGGCTGATCATCCACAATCAGTACCCCGCTCCTTCTTTCTCCCCATATCCCTTGATTCCGCTAGCCCGAAGAGCTCTATCCAACTCTCTTTCGAATGCATCCAGTGAATTGGCCTCCACTGCTTTCCGAGGCAGAGAATTCCACAAATTCACAACTCTCTGGGTGAAAAGGTTTTTTCTCATCTCAGTTCTAAATGGCCTACCCCTTATTCTTAAACTGTGGCCCCTGGTTCTGGACTCGCCCAACATCGGGAACATGTTTCCTGCATCTAGTGTGCCCAATCCCTTAATAATTTTATATGTTTCTATAAGATCCCCTCTCATCCTTCTAAATTCCAGTGAATACAAGCCCAGTCGTTCCTACCTTTCATCATATGACAGTCTCGCCATCCCGGGAATTAACATATGCTGCACTTCCTCAATAGCAAGAATGTCCTTCCTCAAATTCCTAAACATTGTTGCAACAACATTGCCACAGTTACCCATATAATAAAGTCCTTAGTGGTAACTCCTTAAAACAACTATGATTAGTCAATATTATATATGACAAATATGGTTCTGGAATCATCAGTGAAACTCATGGGAGCAATTCTAAAGTCACAAATGTAAAAGATTTCTTCCTATTTTGCTTTATTTTCATCACATTTATTACTAGATCATTGATTTTAATAGTTTGGTATTGGTTTTACATTGGCCTCTGTAAATTACTGTGGTCATGTTTCCCTTTGTAAATCTGGAGAAATGATGTGCACTTTCAATGAGAATGTTGTGGGCCAGCAATTTAGACTCTTCATATTAGGAACAAGGAACAGCAGATGCTGGTTTATAAAAAAAGACACTAAGTACTGCAGTAACTCAGTGTGCCAGGCATCATCTCTGAAAAACACGAATAGGTGACATTTCAGGTCGGGACCCTTCTTCATACTGAATGTTCTCCAAAGATGCTGCCTGACCCGCTGAGTTACTCCAGCACTTTGTGTTTTTTCTTCATATTAGGATATGTAAATCAAGGTTAAGGGGTAACAGTGGGCAAGGATTGCACGTGCTGGACCTATAGTAGCAAAATCCAATGTTGAAATTAGTTACTTCTCTGTAGGCTTGGAATACATTACCATGTGAAGCTGTGCTCAATTGGCATAATGAAACAATAATTTGTCAACTATATGAAAAATGCAATATAATAAATCTGCATCCCGGTTAAGTCAGTCTTTGTTAACACTATTAACATTTATCTTCCAGAAAATCTGCATATTCCCGTAGTTCTAAATCTTACATTCACAAAGGAGGCCGTGTTCACCCTGAGGAGAGGTACGGCAGTACTCTGCATGTTGCTGAAGATTTGAAAAAAACAGGAAAGTAAGTATATGCACATTACTTATGGTTTATTTCCAAGAAGTAATATATTTCAGCTGAGTAATAGGCACACTTCTGTATCTGAAGCTGTGACTCAGTTTCAAAACTTAGCATTTAATTCACTGGGAAAACTCAGGAGCAAACTTCACTGAAATCAGACATAAAGTGCTGGTTAGGCAGCATTTCTGCGGGTTAGGCAGCATTTCTGGAGAACATGGATAGGTGACGTTTTGGGTTGGGAACCTTGTTCAGACTGATTGTAGGTGGGGGGGGGGGGGATGGAGCAGCAGGGCAGTTCAAAGCCTAACAGGCAGTAGGTTGATACAGGTGAGGAGGGGAGAGGGGGTTAATGGGCAGATGGTTGGACTAAATTAATGTACCCTTGTATTGTTTCTTTAACTGTCAAACATTGATTCTCTGGCTCCGCCCAGCCCCTACGTAAGCATTGCATTAACTCTATAGTGTCCAGACTACAGCAGAATACAAGGTAATGATATTAATAAGCAAATATAACTAATAACTGCAAAATGGCTCCTACAAACAGTCATTCACAATTTACAAAAGCAAATCATTCTGTCACTGTTCTAGGTTTTTTGGGGGATTCATTAATGACATCAAAAGGAAAGCACCATGGTTTGCCAGTGACTTTTATGATGGGATGAATCTCCAGTGTCTTTCAGCCATCCTCTTCATCTATTTGGCCAGTGTAACAAACGCAATTACATTTGGAGGAATATTGGGTGATGCAACTGATAATATGCAGGTTTGTCTGTTACTTTGCGTGATATTTATTTTATTCATAATACAATATTGTAATTTATATTTGTGTTCAGTGATAGATTGCAGTGTCTTGCAATTTTCCACTCCTTTCTTGTCCTGGGATGGACACGGTATTGTGCATAATGTGAGCCTAATAGTCCATTTTGTGGTGGGTGGGTGGATGATGTATCACACACGAGGTCACCAAACTCATTTTTCCACTCCATTCTTGTCCTTCTTATCTGTACACCTCGAATTTACTGCCTGCTTCCACTGTGGTTTCACTCTGTGTTTGTCGACTTCCTGGTTTCTTGTGGGTAGTGGACTTTCCTCCTCCTCTCCACCTTTGATTGATACGGCTTGGAAACAGGCTCTCCGGCCCACCAGGTCCATGCCAACCATCGATCATTCACATTAGTTCTATATTTTGCCACTTTTGCATCCTCTCCCAACACACTTGAGGTAATTTGCAGAGTCCAGTTCACCCACAGATCTTTGGGATGTGGGAGAAAACCCGAGTACCAGAAGAAATCCGTGTGATCAAAGGAAGAACATGCTAACGACAAACAGGCAGCACCTGAGGTCAGGATCATACTTTTACCTGCTGCACCACTGTGCTGACCCACCTTGTCCACCACAGTGTCCAAATTGATTATTCCACCAACTCTGACAGAAACCAGCATGGTTCTCTGGAAGTAATGCCATCCCAAGGTTCCAGCCATTGGACTATCCAAGGCATGCAGCAACTGGAGAAAGAAACAGTTTCCAATCAATGACCATTCATCAGATCCAACCCCCGCCCCCCCCGGCCAGACCTCCCCCTTTCTGACACGGAATGGTGTGTCCTCAGCAGAGGCCTCATCTTTGTTCCCCTCCGCCCCCACCTCAACGAGTTCTGGACCCGCCACGTTGTAGAGCTCACCTTCCGTCGCCTCCGTCTCCGGGCCTTTTTCTGTGGGAAGGAGTCCTCACCACCCAGTGAGGACCCCTTCTCCCGTCTCCAATGGACCCCTCCTCTTGGACTACCCCGGGTGGCCCTCTACCTCCATTAGACCTTTTTATTTCCAACTGCCGGCGGGAAATCAACCGCCTCATATTTTCCACTCCCCTTACACACTCTAACCTCCCCCCCCCCATGAACATACAGCCCTCCGCTCACTCTGCAGTAACCCTGACTGGATAATCAAACCCGCCAACAAGGGAGATGCCGTGGTAGTCTGGCGTGCTGACCTCTACCGGACTGAGGCCAAGAGACAACTCTCGGACACCTCCTCCCACTTATCCTTGGACCATAACCCCACCGTCGAGCAACAGACCTTAATCTCAAATACCTTTACTGATTTCATCACTTCTGGCTCTCTGCCCTCTAAAGCCTCCAACCTTGTCGTTCTCTAGCCCCGCACGGCCCGATTTTATCTTCTGCCCAAAATCCACAAACAGAACTGTCCTGGCAGACCCATTGTTTCTGCTTGTTCATGTCCCACTGAATTAATTTCCACGTACCTCGACCATTCTATCCCCCCAGTCAAATCCCTCCCCACCTATGTCCAAGACACCTCACACGCTCTTCGTCTCCTCAATGACTTCCGTTTTCCAGGCCCCCATCCCCTCATCTTTACTATGGATGTCCAGTAACTCTACACCTCCATTTCTTCCTCCGTTTCTTCCTCGACCACAGAACCAGCCAATTTCCGTCTACCAATATTCTCCTCTGCCTAGCAGAGCTGCTCCTTTCCCTCATCAACTTCTCCTTCGACTCCTCCCATTTCCTCCAAATCCAAAGCGTTGCTATGGGCACTCGCATGGGCCCCAGCTATGCCTGCCTCTTTGTAGGGTACGTCGAACAATCCCTATTCCAGGCGTTCACAGGCCCTATCCCCAAACTCTACCTCCGCTACATTGATGACTGCATCGGTGCTACCTCCTGCACCCATACAGAACTCACTGACTTTATCAACTTCACTATTAATTTCCATCCTGCACTCAAATTCACTTGGACCATCTCCAACATCTCCCTACAGTTTCTAGTTCTCACCATCTCCATCACTGGAAACAGACTATTGACTGACATCTACTGCAAACCTACCGACTCCCATAGCTATCTTTACCACACTTCTTCCCACCCTGCTTCCTGTAAAGGCTCTATCCCCTACTTTTAACACATTTTAACACATCATCCTTCTCCCACTCTGAGCTTTTGGCCTCTTACGCTGTTACAGCAAAACCAAATATACTCACAAGCACCATCTGATCTTCTGATGAGGCACACCAGGGGCCTCAGGATCCAATCTGGAATTGTGCAATTTGAGATGATCAGCCTTTCCTGGTGTATAGTGCTAATAAAGGTCAATAACTTGAAATATGAAGAAGGGTCTCGACCCGAAATGTCACCCATTCCTTCTCTCCTGAGATGCTGGCTGTTCCGCTGAGTTACTCCAGCAGTTTGTGTCTAACTTGAAATATTAACTTGTTAAAAGAAACATAATCTATGTTTACTTTAAAATGTTGTTTCTGTACATCTGAAAATATTCTTAAATCTCAGGTTAAACTGCAACTGTTCCTAAACTCTTCCTATAAAAAAGAAAGAAAAGCTTCTCTTATAAGAAAAGACTTTCCACATTATATTCCTTTTATGTTTGTTTCCTTTGATCACATGTTATTTCCTGCTGTTTCTTGCTTTAGTTTCTTTCTCGTTTGATGTACAGAAGAGAAAAGAAGACGTTTGAGATGACAGGTCATAGATCTGAAATTTTAACTCTACTTGTTTCTCCAACAACCTGACCTGTTGAGTTCGTAGCACGTGTAGCACATTTACTTTGCATTTCCAGCAACTGAATAATTTAGATTTTAGATTATAAGCCATAATGGTGATATGTGTATTTTAGGGAGTCATGGAAAGCTTTCTTGGAACAGCAATTGCTGGAGCCGTATTTTGTCTCTTTGCGGGACAGCCATTAACTATTCTTGGGAGTACCGGCCCTGTGTTGGTGTTTGAGCGCCTTCTATTCAGCTTCAGCAGGTACAGTTATTGTGGCGGATTATAGCTTCTGTTTTGTTATTGGAGATTTTTTTTTGCATAACACTGAATGACTTGCTTGTTTCTTATTGTGAATGATTGTAAAGTCATTAAGTTACATTTTGTTGGGTATACTGTTTAGGGGAATGATGTTGGAATGAGACCAAGGTGAAAAGAAAGCCAGAAACTTTTTTCTATTTTCTGCAATTATTTTTGGGCCTTTTCTTTCTCATCATATTCATGCTTCAGTACCTTGACCATGTAGTTAATGTTTAGATTTGACCCTCTAACAAACAACTTAACTGCAGAGAACACAGTAGCTGAATCTGATGTCACCCATTCAGCATCAATATTTGAACCATTTTAAAGTCTCCCTCGACAAGACATTTGGGAAATCACATTGGCAGCATCCAGGTTTTAGAAATTCTTTCATATGGGGCAATGTTTATTTCTGCTCCATGATAGAATTTTACTAGAAATTCAGATGCTGGGCATTTATTAAATATTAGGTGGTTGGACAAGTTTGCAAAGTTGCTTGCACATTCTCTAAATTCATAATACATTGGAAGCACATGGATACACAATGCATGTTCAGTTGCCACTGTGAAATATTTAGTTACACACAAGTTCCTCTGCTTGGTCTGCAATGGCACGAGCTGAACGTGCTAATGATACATGAACTATTCAACTCCTTACTTATTGCACGAAAGAATATGAAAGCCTGGGAATCAAACCTAGTATCTTATAAATGCCAGTTACTTCTTATCTTGACAATTTGAGACACTTTGGTGGTCTGGGCGATATGTTTAAAGGCTCTTGCAATTACAGGAAATTATTTTCAATCAATGTTTAACATTATTTTGCAATCCTTGGAGTGTATTTACGAACTCAAAAAAATAAACTCAAAAACCTCAAGGAAATAGGGATCTGATAGATGCAATTTGTGAATCCACTTCTTGACATCCCACCCTATGACCAAAATAGAGGGAAAAATCTTACTTGTAGAAATAATATGTGACTATTTTGAACTTAGAATTGAAATAGAAGACAAGTAGAGTTCACATCAAGAGTCAAGGGAGTTTAACTGTCATGTGCTGGCAACAGAACAATAACATTCTTACTTGCTGCAGTATAACAGGCCTGTTGATGCAATAAATATATAATAATCAAAAATACAATAAATGATTAGTCATAAAAGTGCAAAAACCAAAGTCCATAGTGCAATCAAAGATGCCATCCGTAGATTATCATAGTTGCAGAAGGTTAGTCGGGTTCAAAACTGAAATCAATAAGGATTTTTGGCAATACATTGATCTTTGTATCTCTGGGTAAGTAGACAGTTGAAGTTTAAGTAAATTTGAAAACATTGAAAAAAATGTTCAAATGATTTTGGTGTATTATATAAATTCTGGCACATCACGTGCACTTCCATTGCTTTCCATTCCATTGCATCACAACTTAGTGGGCTCAGTAAACTTTGTAGGGAACTGTTTACAACTACAGTAGAGGTCATGGATATTTTATTTCATGAAATTTTCTTGATTAATGTTCTTTTTATTTTTAAACATGAATTTGCAGTGATTATAAGCTTGATTATTTGGAGTTTCGTCTTTGGATTGGATTATGGACTGCATTCTTTTGCCTCCTCCTGGTTGCCACAGAGGCCAGCTACCTAATCCAGTACTTCACACGTTTCACCGAGGAAGGCTTCTGCACACTAATCAGCTTCATTTTTATCCACGATGCTTTTAAGAAAATGCTTATTTTGGCCAGGAATTATCCCATCAATTCTGATTATAACATTGACCATGTTACACGATATCACTGCTCTTGTCTATCCTCTGAAAGAGGTAAGATTACATTAAAGGAAATTGTCAGCTTTAAGCAAACCATGAGAGGAGCCACAGTTTTTTTTTATTGTGCATTTTGTGGAATCTTTTCAGATAATGTCTCCAGTCTATTTGACAAAACAACTGAGGAACGCTATGAACTTGGCAGTGACTCCTCCAATACAACTGTAAGTTCACTGTAAAGGGGGAAATATCTAATTTCTAAGGATTTTCCAGTTTTTAAGAAGTTGTTGACGAATAGTAGGGTATAATTACACAGTATCCCTTCAACAATACATTCCAAGACCAGGCTTCATGCGAGAGTCACGGCCTACTCAGGAAGAGTGCTGTGGATTCTGATGCCCACATGCAGACAACATTAGCTTCAGACTTCAGTAATTTTAAGTTACAAGCCTTATTTCGACATGTGGATATGTTGCCTGCCTGTACAAAATGAGCATAAAGAGATATTGGGCTGGTGGGCGATCAGACAGCCTGAAGATTGCTTCAAGCTACTAGGGCATATTGTGGCTGGTGTTAACATCCTGGTTTCATGAATGGAAAAGTGGGAGCCTCACCCCAACTACCTTTCACCCCAACTACCTTTCACCCCAGCATTCGCTCCCCCAACTAACAACCAAACAATGCCAGTATCTTAATGTTTGAACAAATGGGCAGCGCAGTGGTGCAGCAGTTGATTTGCTGCCTTGCAGCACCAGAGACTCAAGTTCGATCCTGACTAAGGGTGCTGTCTGTGTGGAGTTTGTACGTTCTCCCCATGACCCCATTGGAATTCTCCGAGCACTCAGGTTTCCTCCCACACTCCAATGACATGTAGGTTTGTAGGTTAATTGGGTTCTGTAAATTGTCCCTAGTGGCTAGGATAGAACCAGTGTATGGGTGAATGTGGTTAGCATGGACTTGTTGGGCCAAAGGGTTTGTTTGCACACTGTATTTCTAAAACGAATAAACTAAAAAAACTAAAAAGATTTGTTAAGTGCAGACTTGCCATTCTAAAAGACATAACTTGAAAGAAAAACAGTATCAGGAATTCCAAATGATCTTTCTCCAATCTTAGTTGTGAAATAGTTATATTTGAGACGGTAAACTCAGCAGTCTTACACCAAATCAGCCTCATGTGTCTGTATAATTTATTGGCACTGGTATTGCATTTAGTTTCTGAATCTTCAATCAAATTCTGATTGTGAGATTTTTGGGAGCTTTACTATATTTCTGGTTTGAGATGATGCAGTCAGTCTTAGAAAGAAAAGTGTTATATAGAAATTCTTTTTTTTAACAATATGCACGATCATTTGCAAATTAGAAAGCTTTCTCAGAAAATTTATTGTGACTTCCTGATGTGTTTAATACTGTAAATACTCACAAGATGTTTCATATATCATATTTCAGTGGTTTCTCTTTCCTTTTAGTTCTACCTGGAGCCTGGGAACTGGTCTTCACTAACAAAGAAGGATTGTTTGAAGTTTGGAGGAGAGCTGCTGGGTGAAACCTGTGATTATATTCCAGACATTGCACTCATTTCTTTTATCCTTTTCTTTGGTACATTTGTTTGTTCCATGTCACTGAAGAACTTTAAAACAAGCCGATACTTCCCAACTGCAGTAAGCATGACACATTTGCCTCGTGGTATAACGCTGTGTCTGCATGAAATAATCATTTCCAAGTCTCGTGATTTCTGTCTAAGTTTGTCAGTTCGCAACAAGCTAATCTCTTGAAACCTTGCACCATGCAATATTGCCAAGTGTTTTGACTTTTGTCAGGCTGAAATAAAATGGGATCCAATAGGAATGATCATCCAAAGAAAGATTGCAACCACTTTACAAGCCAATTCAGTTGAGAACAAATATATGTGCTGGACATTTTTGCCAGCAATTTGCCTGCAGACAGCTCCGAAACTAAAAATAACTAAACATATGTCATATGACTGTCACAAATTTAATTTTAGCAGTGAGTACACGGTAATTCTGGATAAGGAAGTTCATATTTAATGACGGCTGGTTAGCTGGCAGACATTAAACAAGACTTTAGGCCCAGATTTTAATGGAGGTTGGGTGTTTATGGATTCTGAAAGACGGCAGTGTACAAAGCTGGTCCTGAACGTGTAGGTCTGACAAACCGAAGGCATATGGTTCATGCACACAAATGTCTCTGGATTCTTTCCCAAACCCAGACAGTTGCACTTGTATGAAAGGGGGCGGGGAAGGAGTCGGGGGTGGGGAGGGGGTGGAATTTGCAGCAGGAACCCATGGCCAGGAACAGGCAAAAATAGTTTGCAGCAGTTAATGGAACGAGAGGTCCTGTTGATAACTGGGTGGAGTCGGACTCGGTGCACTCATGCTCCTCCTAGTCTACAAGGAAACCGCAAATATATATATTTAATGCCTTTTGCATAGAAGCTCTCTGTGTCAGGAAAACTAAACCTATTCCTTTGCTTAGACCTTATTGCATTCTGGCCTTCATGGAATAATTGAACTCAATAATAATATTTTAGATCCAGATGAATCAGAAGAAGCAATCTCTGGTTCTATTTTAATCATACCCCTTAATATACAGGGAATAATTAAGCTTGCTTGGATGGTGGGAAATCTACCTATTCATCAAGCCTATCTGAGAAGTGGATGGGGACACTTCCTCCCCAAGGTGATATAAACACCTCAGGTGGGAATAGATTACATCATAAGGCACATGACTGTGATAACAATGGAAAAATACAGCAAAGCATTAAACACCGACTAGAATCCTTGGTAGAACTTGCTTTTCTTCAAACTGCTATGGGATCTTTAATGTCCATCTGTAAAAATAGACAGGGCCTTGGTTTAATGATTCTTTCGAAATAAATGGCACCTCCTATCACCAATTCCCTATTTGAAACAATCAAAAACATCATCTTAAAAAAATACACAAAGTGCTGGAGTAACACAGTGGATCAGGCAGCATCCCTGGGGGACACAGATAGGTGACGTTTTGGGTCGGGACCCTTCTTCAGACTGGCCCGAAAAATCACACATCCGTGACCTCCAGAGATGCTGCCTGACCGACTGCGTCATTTCAGCTCTTTGTTAAAAAAAACAGGATCTGCAGTTCCATGTGTCTCAAAAACATCATCAGACTGGCTTTAAGTAGCCCCAAATCACAGGAACATCAGTCAACAAATACCAACATGTTTCATTGGGTAGAGCAGGTAGAAATGATGGGTGCTTTGCAGAAAAGATCTAAAGCCCGGAGTAATGAAGACTCCGATTTATCTTGGTACATTAAAGACCACCAGTGCTCTTGTCCCAATAAAGGAATTGCAAACTCCTAGTAATTTGGCTAACCGTTAATTGCTGTCAGAAATGGCAAAGCAAACAATTCGGTTCAAGGGACATGAATGAAAGGTAGTCAATTTCCAACTATGCCCTCATCAAATTAAAAATATTTTTGTTTTTCCAGGGTATGATTGGTTACAATTTGCCTGTGGTTTCCTCCTTCATCACCAAGATTGACTTCTACAGCCTCAGAATACACAATATTAAAATCTTTCATCTAGATCTGCAATCTTGCATTTAATCTTCTCTCCATGAACTATTATAAATAATAGTTGGTTTTAACTATTATTATAAATAATAGTTGGGCTGAAGCTTTGTTTATCTAACAGTCTCATGTGCTCACTCCAAGGCTACATTGTGATCTGAAAGAAAACAATCCTTTTCCACTTACAACATAGTCATTGTCCACATAATCTCCGACCGCTCATTTATTGTTGCTGAATTTATTGGGAGGAAGCCAAGGAATATGTCAGCTCCTTGAAATCCTGCTAAATTTAATGAAACAAATTCATGACTTTTGTTTTGTTTCCTGCTCACCAGTCGAGGAAAGTAACACGCAGAGTGGCAGCTAGGTGGCAGTATCAGGAATGGATGGGGAACTCCTGCGAATAGTCCCTAGACATCATGATTGTGGAGCAGGCTATGAATTGGAGCTTGAGTTTGGGAAGCTAGGATTAATTTGCAGTGCAGAATCCTGGTGAGTTAGAGAAGGAGGTTATATCAGGCTGTCAGGGCAGGTTTATTGTTTAATGTAAACCTATGAGGTAAGTGAGTGGTAAATGTGCTCATGCGGTGTAGTTAGATAACTAAACAAGATGCATATTCCTGCAGGTCTTCACATCACTTTCTTATTCTCAATTCTCCCCCAAAGAATAAGGAATGGGTACATATGCTCATGCATTAGAAATTAGCAATGAGAATGTAAAGAATGGATTGTTTGATGATACATATTTATATGTTAGTCAATTCATTACAGTTAGGTGTCTTAACAGTCAGAGAGAAGGGCAAGTATCCTTAATATGCAAGTCTAAATCTAGCATTACAACTCCTCGGAAATCGAGAAGGAAAGTTTTCAGAGCAAAAAGCCACTGGGAGAAACTTCATTAATAACAAAGTCAGTATGAAAAATAAACAATGTACATCAGCAGCAGTAATGGCAGAAAGCAGAATGACTTCATAATATATTCCTTTATTCGTCCCACACCGGGGAAATTTACAGTGTTACAGCAGCAAAGTGGATAGCAAGAGAGCAAGAGATCATTCATTATAAATAAAAGTAAAGACAAGGATAAATTGTCATCAGTTTTCTGTGTGTTCTTAGCTGTTACTATTCACTCGTCTGCTGGGAGCAGTGCTGGTTGTGCAGTCTCACAGCAGCAGGAAAGAAGGACCTCCTATATCTCTCCTTCACGCACGAGGTGAAGGAGTCTGCCACTGAAGTCAAGTCAAGTCAAGTCAATTTATTTGTATAGCACATTTAAAAACAACCCACGTTGACCAAAGTGCTGCACATCTGACTAGGAAAAAAAAAGAAACATACAGTGGCAGGCAGCCAAACACAACGGCAGCCAAACACAACGGCTACTCAGTGCAGAGACAGTGCCCTGCATGGGGTGGGAGTCGTTGTCCAGCAGCGATGTTAACTTTACCATCATCCTCCTCTCTCCAACCAGAATTCCAGTCATTCACTTGCTACTTCCAGTTGCTGAGAGTGTCTATTGTGCACAACTATCTCTGGTCAGCTTTAGCATGTCTTGTTGAGCTGACTATCAAGGATGAACTAAACATCTGACTGGCCCAGGAATATCACTTCAGTTATTAAATCTGTTCTGTGGGGACAAATATATTTTATGCACATTATCAGCAATAGATTTACAGTAAAAAAATAACGTTTCACATTATTACTGTACTTTTGAAACCAATTAGAGAGTCATATGGTGTGCCTGCTTTGTAGCAATGTAACATTCAATCTGCCACCCTGAAGTCTCAACATGGAAATGGTTCAGGGCATGTGTCTTTCAAAGAAACACTACCCATTTGGTTACATATATTTACAATGTCTCAATGCACTCATGAAGATATTATAGATGTAAGTAAAGAAACTAACCCACTACTAGAATGTTTGGTTTAGAAGGCATTGTTTGCGGTATAATGAATCAGGGAAACCAAATTAAACCTTTTGACATGGCTTTTTAGAATATCAAATGTACCTTATAATTTATTATAGATTTCTTCCTTAGGTCAGAAAATTAATCAGTGATTTTTCCATAATTTTGTCAATACTGATCTTCTGTGGAGTTGATATCCTAGTTGGTGTGGACACTCCCAAACTAATTGTGCCAAATGAGCTTAAGGTTTGTGCTACTGAATATATGAGCATTCATTATCTGCTGTAACTAAATGCTGTAAGTTAATTGACTATTTATTGGAAAGTAATTCTACTGTATTTTACGATATATTGCTTGAATGTTAAATTTGCTTCCGTAAGCTATCGGTTTTTAAACTTCGATAATCTGCAATCCTGTTGTCGAAATTCCCGATGGTTCAGGATCTGGCTCACCTGGAACCATTAAAATGCTCACTGGGTCCCTGTTCCTATTTCCTTTCAAACTCAGGGGAGCCTGTTTCTTACAGTCTCGTAACCTCATCTGCTTCACTGGAAAATTTATTATACTATAATAATAATAATATAATAATAATATTCATTTATTGTCATTGCAACGAGTACAACGAAATTAAAAAATAGCCAATCCTGATGGTGCGTACAAACATATATGCAATAAATGCAAAAACAAATAAATACATAAATACAATTAAATACAATTATATTAAGTACAATATTTTTTAACGGTGTTGCCTAGTGCAAAGGTAGTGTTCAGTTCTCGTATGGCCCTGGGGTAAAAACTGTTCTTAAGTCTGTTTGTTCGGGATTTGATCGACCTGAAACGTCGACCAGAGGGCAGATGAACAAACAGACGGTGGCCGGGGTGGGATGGATCTTTTATTATTTTGCCTGCTCTACTGAGGCAGCGTAGGCTGAACAGGTGCTCCAGGGAGGGCAGTGAGCAGCCGATGATCTTCTGGGCCGTCGTGATGACCCTCTGAAGGGCCTTCCTGTCCTTTTCTGAGCAGCTGGCATACCATGTGGTTATACAGTATGCCAGCACACTCTCGATGGAGCAGCGATAGAAGGACAACATGAGCTTCTCCTGCAGGTTGGTTTTCCTGAGGATCCTCAGGAAGTGGAGTCTCTGCTGTGCCTTCTTTACTGTGGTGATGGTGTTGGTAGACCAGGTAAGATCCTCTGCGATGTGCGTACCCAGGAACCTGAAAGCTGGTACCCTTTCCACACAGACCCCATTGATGTAGAGTGGGTCGTAATCTACACTGGTTTTTCTAAAGTCAATTATAAGTTCCTTTGTTTTGGAGGAGTTCAAGACCAGATTGTTCACTGAACACCATGCTGCCAGCCTTTGGATTTCATCCCTATAGGCTGTCTCATCTCCTTCTGAGATGAGTCCAACCACAGTCGTGTCATCCGCGAACTTGATGATGGTGTTGGTGGGATGGGTGGGGGCGCAGTCGTGAGTGTAGAGGGAGTAAAGGATGGGGCTCAACACACAGCCCTGTGGTGAGCCGGTGCTCAGTGTAATGGTGGAGGAGAGGTGAGGGCCTATTTTGACGGTCTGGGGGCGGTTGGTCAGGAAGTCCTTGATCCATTGGCATTGATCCTAATGCGTAGCATCTAAAAGATGTGTGAATTAAAAGTGTGTTGGTGTATAAATATGAGTAATATCCAATAGTCTGGAAAGTCTGTACATCCGGCACCACCAAAGTCACAACTTAACCAGATTATCAGAGTTTTAGTGCATTCTGTTCCCTCTGCATATTGCACAGACATAATTCAGTCCTTTAATCACAATTTAAGATAGTACAGGTCCTCACTGGAGTATGACATGGTTCTATTCTTGAGAAGTGTCCATAACCAGAACAGTTTGCAAGTCGAAATTTGGCTGCCTGGCAATATCTATATACTAAAACTCTCGTTTGTTTGTATGTTTGTTCCTGAACTACAGCCAAAACAGTACACGATAGCGCAACAATTTTAGGCCCACCTTACTCACCATCGTCCCTTTAGTGCTAATGGAAGAAGTTTCATTGAAATTGGTGTTATATTTTTTAAGTTATTCACATTTAAAAGTTTAAATCTATCTCCTAGGGAGGGAGGGAGGGGGAGAGGGAGGGGGGATGGAGAGGAGGCAGGGAGGGAGGGGGGAGGAGGGAGGGAGGATAAGAGGGGGTTGAGTGGGATGGAGTGGGGGGAAGGGGGGAGGGGAAGTGTGGAGGGGAAGGGAGGGGAGGGGAGGGGGAAAGGGGGTGGAGGGAGGGGGATGGAGGGGGGATAAGGGGAGTTGAGGGGGATGGAGTGATGGGAGGGGAAGGGGAGGGATAGGGGAGGGGGAGGGGATGGAGGGAGGGGGAGAGAGGGGGGAGTGAAGGGATGGGGAGGGAGGGAGAGGGGGAGGGGAGTGGAAAAGGGAGGGGGTGGGTGGCGAGTGGGGAAGGGGAGAGGGGAGGGGGGAGTGGGGGAGGAGAGGGTGCTGCACCAATGCAGGAGAGGTTTGGGCGCAACGGGTCCACTTGGTCTAGTAATTATATAAAAACATAGGCCAATCAGGACATTTAACTCAACAATTCAGATTTCTCTGCAAATGTAATATTGCCACGAACACCCTTAGGCAGAAGATGTCTACAGCCCTGCAGCAGATGGCAAATCCATCTTGCCAGCTACCTAAGCACTTGTTCATATATCCTTAAGTTAAGTCATCAGGTTGTTAGGTGGAATGTTTATAACCTTGGGAGGACTTGTATCCCACTGCATATTTTGCGATTTCTCTCTCTTGTTTTGAAATTAGAATTAAAATTGAATGCTGTTAAGTTATTTGAATTGTACTTTGGGAAAACTTGATCATATTCCCATTCTGTATTTATTTATGCACTTTATAATGTAAGGCAAGAAGCAGAGTCAGAATGTTAAAGCATATTTGATGATCTGAAAATGCAGGGATGTCCAGGGAGATGAAAACTCTTATTTGTACACCTCATTTATCTTAGGATGATGATGCACTTAGTGCACATTCTTTTATATGCACAACCAATTTTCTTGTATACGATTTGATTTAGCTAAAGAGATGGTATCATATGCATATCATACATTTATATACAATATCCTAAATGCAATGGTGCATTTGCAAACTTACAGTATTGACAACTATTTGTTATATCATATTCTAATATTAAATTCCCCAACAAAGAATCCTTTAACTTAATGTAGTAAGTTTTGATTGTTAAATAGTAAATATATATTTGGTACTTCACGGACCAGAGTCAAGTGTCAAAACAAAAAAAAACCCATAATTCTTTGTGTTACAATTAACCCTAATTAGAAGTACATTTTTATGTCTTGATTTTTACAAGTGCAATTACATGTAGGTCCTTTTTTTAATTAAAGCCAACAAATCCAAACAGAGGGTGGTTTGTGTATCCATTTGGTGCGAATGAATGGTGGATCTGTCTCATTGCGATTGTGCCTGCTTTACTTGTCACGATACTCATGTTTATGGATCAGCAGATTACTGCAGTCATCCTGAACCGCAAAGAACATAAACTCAAGGTAGGCTGTTCATTTGCCTCTAACTTTTAAAGAATGTTTAACCACTGCATGAGTTAAATCTTTGCAAGATGATTTCTTTCAAATGTCTCAATTGCAAAAATAGAACATGAGATAGTTCTCACTTTATTTCAAAATAATTTGACATAAGTTGGCAATTTATAATTTCTGCATTCTTAATGTACAGCAATTTATGCATTACAATTGTAGTTTAAGCAAAGAAGGAGACCATTCAACCAATATGTCTCCATGCACTCTTTTGGAGAGCAATCAAATCATAATCTAACTACCACCACCTGATAATCCTAGCAACATATGGCAAAGCACCAGCCAAACTTCAATGAAGAATGAAATGATATAGAAAATAGGGACTGTGCAGTCTGTGAATTGCAATGTATGCATTTTCTACTCTGATTCCTCCACGAGATTGATGCTCTAAAGCGCACAAGTCCATGGACACATACACTGGTGCCCACTGGCATTTAATGCCTCCTTGGGGACACATACTTTATTTATTTTCAAACATCCAAGAATAACCCCATGCAGGCCACTCATGCATGAGCTAGTTTACACTGTGCTTATGAAGTCATCAACATGGTTTAAAAGAAGCCTAGAGGTTCTAAACTGATGGGAACTTCTTGAGCTAGATTTTTACCTGGCTTGCTACCCCAGAGCAACCCTCTCTCCCAATCCCACCTCAGTCTCGCAAGCCTTGCCTTACTCACCCTCTGTGAAACTGATCTGCCAACGTAACAACCCCTGCCCTAACCATTGATTGTACACTGCATCTTTGTGACCACATATCACAACCTCAACTCCACCCTAGCAACTCATGATTTTGTTATCTTTCCACATCAATATAACCACTCAACCAGCAAAAATAGTTTTGAAAAACCAAATCCAATCTCTGACTAGCAATCCTGTCCTACCTAGGCAAATGCTATCTATGTCATCAAACCTACTACCTCTCCAATGATTACCCAATAAGTCTAACTCATTTCTCCAACCATTAATCTAATTTCCCTGGCATCTGATCCTCACCACAATATTTCAGATCAGGCTTCACATTAAGATTAATTCCTTTGCACAAACCCATTGACAAAGAGTTTTCGAGTGTTGGATCTGTATACAAAATATTCATTGGCCAACCTGAATCGACTGAATAAAATGCACTTAAAGGTTCTGAAATGTTTTTATGTATCCAGTATTAATAGTTATTTAATGTTGAATGTCCTCTTTGATTTTAATGTATTTTATGCATTGGGAAGTTCAACATTATGTGGTATTTTAACAGAGATTGAAGCAATGATTTGGAAAAATTCATCATCATTCCTGTACTGTCATATTCTACATTTCTGCTTTTAAAACCTAGATATCAATTGGTTTAATTTGGTTTACTTTAGTTTATTGTCATGTGTCCCGAGGTACAGTGAAAACCTTTTTTCGCAATTGGCATATTCAATTGGCATATACTTTCAGAAAATGTGGCTACTTTCAAGCCTTGTCTTTTTTCTCAACATATTTTAACTAAATTTATTTAATTATATTAAATATATTTTCAACAATATTTCACAACCTTTTTGCCCAAAACTCATTCTGATCAGCTACACATGCATTGGCTCTCTCTGAATGATTAGTGACATCCTAATATTTAAATTCATATTCAACTAGCTTTTTATTCATTCAGTTTAATTTTCTTAGACCAGATGACTGTAAAAACCTAAAAAGCCTTTTGTGTGATATCTTCATGAGTTTCTACATGTTTACCTACTAAACTCAAATTATGACTTTAAAAGTTTAACTATACTGTACCTACTATAGTACATAGCTTATCTTTCTGCCCTTTCTTGAACAACCATATTGAATCTATTACTGTTATAGTAGAAACAAATCACAAATTCTCTGCTTTACATGGATTCATAAATTACAACTAGAGCATTTCCCCAAATGTAAACTTTTTTTTGATCATCTGGGGAATATCCCATCGGGATATTTAACTTGTCCTTTCTTCGCAATAAGTTGCTCCATGTGTCTATTTATTGATTCTTCCATAAACTCTTCTATGAATAAATGTTATCATTTCCACCAATGTTTGCAAAAGTAGATGCAAAATATGGACCAGATTATGATGCTTCAGAGTGGGCAGATACAAGGAAACTCCTGGCCACATTGAATACATTTGACACTTTCATCATCCACAATTCGACTTTTTCTTTCATTCTTGAGAAATTGTGACCTCTTTTAATCTCTTAAAGCTTTACTTTTTAATATAATTCACTTGTTTTCAAATTCAAATACTAGAGGGCATAGCTTTAAGGTGAGAGGGGCAAAGCTTAAAGGAGATGGTCAGTGCCATTTTTTTTATACAGAGGGTGATAAGTACCTGGAAAGTGCTGTTAGAGGTTGAAGCAGATACGATAGTTGCTTTTAAGGGACTTTTGGATAAGCATATGGATATGCAGGAAATGGAGTGATGTGGATAAGAAATGCTCTTGGCATCTTGTTCGACACAGACATTGTGGGCCAAAGGGCCTGTTCATGTGCTGTACTGTTCTGTACTCTATGTCACTTGGACCCCTTTGAATAAAGCACATCTCTGCATCTCCTGCAGTGTACTGCTGGAAACTCTTGGACCTCTGTCTCTCCCAATGCATGTCATTCTTCAGAGCTTCCCATGTCAGAATACGTTACCATACACAACCCAACACATGTTGCAGCCATGGTGCACAACTCGTTTATGAGGAATACACTTTGCCTATGCAGTGCAGGCCCAGAGCTGTTCAATGCCATTCCCCAAGTCCATCATAACGTACTCATTACCAGCACTGAATAGGAGCATACATCCAAACCCTTTCTTCTAGCAGCACTGCATAGGAGCGCATCCAAACCCACTCTTCTTGCCACCATGCACAGGAGCGCAAAGCCAAGGAAAGGGACAAAGTGTGAGTCATTGTTGCTTCTGTGATAAAAGGAAGCACATTGATTTATAAATCTGTTAGGAATGTTTTGTTTCGACATTGTGGTCAGTAATTAATCAATAGGAAAGTATAATATGGGTCCATTTATGGATTTGGGATTGCAGTTATTTTATGGCAGTCAAATCAGTTCATCGAATTGTACAGCATGGAAACATGTCCTTCTGTCTTCCACATCAATTCTAAGCTTTTTGCCCATCCATACAAATCCTATTTGCCTTCATTATAACTATATTCTTCCTAGCCTTGCATTGTAAGGGTCTGTCATAGTAAATGTATCTGATCCCACCACCTCTTCTGGAAGAGCATTCCAGAAATCGATCACTCCCTGTGTAAAAAGATCCCCTTTAAAACTTCTTCCTTTCATCCTAAAACTATGCCCTTTGCTTTTAATACCTCTAGCAAAGGGGAAAAAAATCTCTCTGCCCCTTATAATCTTATACATATAAGGTCATCCATTATGTTCCTTTACTCTAGGGAAAACAAGCCCAGCCTATCCAATTTCTCCCCAGATCATATCCTCCAAATTCAGGCAACATCCTGGTGAATCTCCTCTGCACCTGAATGGATCTTTTGATAAATTCTACAAAGGCAGAAGGATCTGTCTGAGATGTATCATCCCTTCTCCTTCCTCTGCTCTGCTTCTTTTTGTTCCTGTTTCTCAACCTCTTGCCATCCAGCATTTGATCCCTTAATAATCAGATTAAGCAACATGCAGCAACAGCACAAACTTTCATGCCTGTTCTACTGAGTATTTTAGAGGTAGACACAAAATGCTGGAGTAACTCAGTGGGTCAGGCAGCATCTCTGGAGAGAAGGAATGGGTGACGTTTCGGGTCGAGATTCTTCTTCAGACTGAGTATTTTAGAGCTTCCCCAGAGTAACCCTGACAATTGTATCAGCGTGCGAATGGTGTGTTTTACAAAATTGAATATGATGGTATGTTCTTTATTGTATGCATGCTGTTTGTGTATGTGCAAGTTGCACACTGGAATCATGAACTAAGTTGCCAACATACAGTATAGTCTCATTGTCAAGCGGCGACAAACTGGTTTGTTGTCATGTTTCAAATGCAGATGGTGCTGAATACAAGGAAATTGGCAAACTGGACAGTGAAGAAATTACATCCTTTCAATTGCAGTACATCTCAGGCTAAACATGTGGTTATCACAAAGCACTGTGTAAGCAGATGGAAGCATTATGTGGGAAAGCTTACATTCCTCAGGAATTTGTTCCTACTTCAGCATGAAAGGAGGGCTTTAGCAATCAGACATTTTGAGGCCATGATCAAATCATTTATCAAACTAAATATCAAAAAAATATTGGAAATACTCAGCAGGTCAGGCAGCATAAATGAGAGATTTTAATATTTCAACATTGTCTGATTTCAACCTGAAACTAATTTTAGCATGCCATTTTCAAATAACCTCCAGTTTGTACTAAGTTCAATGCAGACAATTCTATGATTTTTTGAATAGTCTTACTATTGGAGTGTAAGAAAATAACTGCAGATGCTGGTACAAATCGAAGGTATTTATTTCACAAAATGCTGGAGTAACTCAGCAGGTCAGGCAGCATCTCAGGAGAGAAGGAATGGGTGACGTTTCGGGTCAAGTCCCTTCTTCAGACTGATGTCAGGTGGGCGGGATAAAGGAAGGATATAGGTGGAAACAGGAAGATAGAGGGAGAACTGGGAAGGGGGAGGGGAAGAGAGGGACAGAGGAACTATCTAAAGTTGGAGAAATCAGTGTTCATACCGCTGGGCTGCAAGCTGCCCAAGCGAAATATGAGGTGCTGTTCCTCCAATTTCCGGTGGGCCTCACTATGGCACTGGTGGAGGCCCATGACAGAAAGGTCAGACTGGGAGTGGGAGGGGGAGTTGAAGTGCTCAGCCACCGGGAGATCAGGTTGGTTGAGGCGGACTGAGTGAAGGTGTTGAGCGAAACGATCGCCGAGCCTGCGTTTGGTTTCGCCGATGTAAATAAGTTCACATCTAGAGCAGTGGATGCAATAGATGAGGTTGGAGGAGGTGCAGGTGAACCTCTGTCTCACCTGGAAAGACTGTTTGGGTCCTTGGATGGAGTTGAGCTGGAGTAACTCAGCCGGACAGGCAGCATCTCTGGAGAGAAGGAATGGGTGATGTTTCGGGTCGAGATGTCAGTCAAAATCAAATGCCATTTAACCTGTGATAATTGCTGATCTCTTTAAATAGTGCAGATTGCTTCACGTTGTTCAGAGGCTGTTAGTTGGAACAATGCTTTCCAAAATAGCTGTGTTGAAAACATCAGTGTTGCATGCTGCTTAAAGTCATGATCTGGTTATTCTCCACACCACTGTGCTTACTTTCAGTTTCAAAATAATATCTGGGGTGGTATGCCATAAATCTGCCAATGTCTGCATAGAATACCTTTTAATGAACTCACTCAGCACCTATTTCACTCAGAAGAACAGACATTACAGATATTCTCTGTGACCTTGGCCTTTTGTGTATCCTTCCTTTTCCCACCATTGGCGTTTGCCTTTAGTTCTTAGACCTGATGCTCCATCCATACAATCCCCTACTTTTTCAGCTCCACTACAGTAGGGTTTGATTGTCTCTAAATTTCTCATTCTTTGGCTTGACATCTTTTCATCTCTTTATGGCTCCATATTTTAGACAGTTTTTATATGTAATAAACTATTTACATAATTGTTTTGTGTTATCGCCTCTCTTGTTCTGGACACCATTCTAAATGTAGGTACGGAAGCCAAGTCCTTCTGTAACCAGACATAATACTTATTGATCAATGCTCTATTAAACTGTTCAGTGCCTGCCACTTGGAAAAACCCTAGAGGTTACCATCCTTGAAGTTTTTTTTATAATCTGATAGTGGAGAAGTGTGAATATAGTGTGAAGGTAGATTCAAGTTAGGCTATAATGTGTGATATGATTAAACATCTTACTAATGTCAATGATCTAGATATACACATGAAAAAATATAATTTGGAAGAGGAATAAGTAGAAATAAATGATCAAGTTTTACCTTAGCAAGTTACAACGGTTTTTATGAAAAGAGGGAGAATGCAGCAAAAATATGTAGTACAGAAAAATAAAATAATATTTTAAGTTATCATTTAATTCCTCGAGTAACCTATTGTAATAATAATTATGTTACCATTTATAATTTATCCATTTTTAAAATTTAACAATGATGGACCGCATTTTTTATTATGCTTCAGTAATCTGGTTATGAGATTACAGACAAATCAATTGTCTGCTGCAATACAGAAAAAATACTTATTTGATACACTTTGGTTTATTAAGCTAGCAAATAAGACTTGTCTGAATAGGGTTTCATAAAATGAACCCCATATCATTGAGGCTTCTCTGATAATTAATTCTATTGAAATTGAGAGAATATATAATCAAAGTGAACAAAACAGCTTTTCATGGAACAGTGATAATCCTACACATGATAAATTAACAGAAAATTCAAAGGATTACCTTGATGGCAACAATTTTATTTTATATTATTGCAAACTGAATCACTGTCCTGCTCTGACAGAAGATTTTAGCTTATGTTTTGAAGATATGGGAGTGAAGATAAGCACTCTGGTAAAATATTTTGGACGGGTTTAATTCTTAGCATGTCTTTCTTTTTGCCAATTCAAACTGTGCCAATTACCCCACAGAAAGGTGCTGGCTTTCACCTAGACCTGTTCTGGATAGCTCTCCTTTTGATCCCTACTTCATTCATGGCTCTGCCCTGGTACGTGTCTGCAACTGTAATATCCCTTGCGCACATAGAGAGCTTGAAAATGGAGACTGAAAAATCTGCCCCTGGTGTAGAACCCACATTTATGGGAGTGAGGTATGTCGATCAACATTCTGAGGATTTAATATAGAATTATGGAATATATATATATATAATTGTACATGTCTTCAAATGAATTCATGTACTGTATGAAGGAATTTATGTTTTTTGTATTATGAATTTATCATATTCATGTGCAACACCTTCCTGAATTGTAGGTTATACCTGGAATTTTAGACTAGTTGAAATTTTACCTCAAGCTTTTTTCCAGCTATTGTTCTTGTTTTATGGTACAGTTATTTCCCTTAGTATATCTGGGCTCTTATGAATTGAAATTATTGTCTTGATTCAGATTTGCTTATGCAGCAGATTTAACAATTTAATACATATTTTCTTTAAAGAAATGATTATTGATAAATATGTTGAATCTGCATTATGTTTTCCAATTGTCTTTGAAGATCAAAAGTAATTTGTTGATCGGCCAATAGATAAGGTTAAGACAAAGTTAAATTGTTGTACCTTATATAGATTGACAGCTCAACATCTACAAACTAAAACAACTAGGATAGATGTTCAGAAACAAAAAGATACAAGAAGATAAATAAAATGACACAATACAGAAAAAATATGAAATTTAATTAGTTTTCAGAAAGTTGGTTATTGGATATTTTGACAAGTAACATATTCTTTTGTTGACTGTCACGTTTGCTTCTTTTGAAGAATTGTTTATAAACTGAAGACAGGATTGGTAATGGCCATTAAGATTTTCCAAAATAGAAGCATTTGATAACACTTACTGTATCGGCCCGCATGTAAAGCATGCTCAGCTGGATGAACTCTCAGAACAGTTCTATGTTCTGTGGAATGGTATCAAATCATCAACTACAGGAGAAAAATGAGAAAAGAAAGGAAGTTACAGCATAGAAACAACAAAGACCTTTGTTATAGAGAGTCATAGAGTTGAATAGCGTGGAAACAGGGCATTCGGCCCAACTTGCCCACACTGGCCAACATGTCCCACCTGCCTGTGCATGGCCCATATCCCTCCAAACCTGTCTTATCCATGTACCCGTCTAATTTTTTATTTGTTAACTTGTAATTACTTGTATTTATACCCGACTTCTAATATGATAAAATATTCCAACGCCCCTTACAAAAGTGTTATCCAAGAAAAATTAAAAATTAAGATATAAAACTATATCTCTGAAGGAAATATCAGGATAGCTCACAAAAATCTTGTCAAACGAGGTAGGTTTCACATAAAATCCTTAAGAAGGAAAGGGAAGCAAAAAAATAGGGAGGTTTAGGAAGGAAATTTCAAAATGTATAGACTTGCAATTTGATGCAATTAAATTTAGAATAATCATGAGGATAGAATTGGAGGAGTGCATAAATTTCAAAGGGTAGTAGTGCTGGACAAAATTATAGAGATTGTGTGGAGTGAGGGAATTAGGTTTTGAACATGAAGATGGTAATTTTAAAATCAAGGCTTAGCTTAATCAGTATATAATGTAGAACAGCAAGAACATGGGAGTGCAGAACTTAATGTAAGTTGGGAATTTACAGAACATACAGCACGGCAGACATGATTTACTTTGAGAAAAGGGGTGATGGCTGCAGATATCAAAGTGTTGAGGATGGTTTTCATGGTGAGAGAAACATTAGTAATATCAACTGTCATGCGGCCTGGGAGGGAAGTTGTGTTATCAGATTGTAACAGGGTCAAGGAAACAGAATCTAGACCTCAAAGATATAATGTTTGAAGAGAGCTTGAGAGGAGGTAGGAGAGAATGTTCACATTCAGAACTTGGACTAGCAGGAACCCTAGATGTTAGGTCTGCTGGGCTAGGGGAATGCTAGGAAATGCCGAGGCCAATAACCAAATAGTCTCAATCTTCGAAGCAATGTCTATGCACTTCTTGTACTTAGTTAAAAATGATGAAGGAAATGGAAGGATAGAGATTTAATAATATGGTTCTTAAATCCCTAAAATATGAAAGCAAATATTTACTTGAATCCCCAGATGAACATTTTGCAGATGACTACAGGACTCACAAAGTATTTTGTATGGTCGTCAACAGCTAAAATAGGTGTCGGTCATATCCATACAAATTTGCATGACCTGGACTTGACAGAGCAGAGATGAGGGAGCAGCAGGATGAGCTGTCATAATTTTCATGGAAAGGAGGTCATTGAAAAGTGGGCAATGTATTGTTGAGCAAGTCAGCAGCTGCAGACATGTCAAGGTGAATGGAAACTTGGCCAACGATCTTGCATCTTAATCAGATGAAGTATTTGTTCAGCAGGCTATTTAATCAAATTGACTTATTGTCCTCTCTGAAAACATGGCAGTGAAACCATTCATGATTCTCAATGCAGCCTGGAATCATGGGGAGAAGATGACATAGGTTATGCATCGGTGATGTTTCAGGTCAGGACCCTTCTTATTCCAGCACTGTCTTTTTTTGTAAAGCAGTATCTGCAGTTCCTTCAGTCTCTAAAATGTAGTTAATGATGACTGAGGGTCTTGGCTGGGAGGTGGTAATCAGGAAAGGACAGTTTGCATAGGGTGAGGCATCTTCCTCCTGCCTCCATATGTTGTTAATTCTCTTCACATGCACCGTTGCTGGTCGTGCAGTTGATCCCCTTGAAGCCCACTGCATTCACTTATTTTTGTCTGAGAACACTGAATGTTGTCATCAGTCTGCAACCAATTTAGCAAAGAACCTTCAAAAGATGTTCTTTGCTTAATTTCTTCGGTAACAAGAAGCAGATAACTTGAATTTCTATAGGGCTCAATGTGTACCAGTGGATAAGGAGAGTATGTGCAAAAATTGTTTGCCACTTACTTTTCACCCCAAAACGTGCTGCACAATCCAACTTCTAGGCAACCGTATTTTGGATAGCATTAACTATTTTGTCTTATCATTGCACTGCAGTTTTACATCTAGATGGATCTACTCCAGGGATTAGGAAGTTGTTCCTATTTGCCATTAAAATTAAATGTATTCTTTAATTCTTTACTACTTGATATGTTTTGCAGGGAACAGAGAGTGACTGGACTGGTTATTTTTATTCTCATTGGTTTATCCCTCCTTCTGGCTCCAATTCTGAAGGTATCATTAATTACATACCCCTGATACTTTAATTACAGATTTAAATTACTTACTGCTGGTGAAAGCTTTACAAATAATTGAGAACTAAATATATGTTTCTCCTTACTCAGTATGTGCCAATGCCAGTACTGTATGGAATCTTTATGTACATGGGAGTGTCGGCACTCAGCAGTGTTCAGGTAAGCAAATGTATATTTAGTTTCCAAACATTATTAGCTGTTGCCTTAAAGGAAATAATGTAACTAAACCTTATGCTGACCTTTTGTAATGAATTTGGAAATGTTCTGGTTTTGTACAGTGCTCTTCTTTGGGGTTTAGCACCACACGACTGTGAAGTGACAACCGAGGTGACTGTTCAACTTCACATTCAAGGGGGAAGGCAAGGAAAGCAAAAGGGAGAGTCCCTTGTTTGGGTAAGAAGGGCAGTTGTTTGGATAAGAAAGGTGGGTTTTATTATCTATTTTGGACCGTAATTAGCCACTCAGTTTGAATGTTGATATAACAATTTCAACTTTCTGCTGATAGACAAAACTTAGATGAATATTTGTCGGCTGAGCACTGGAAAACTTCAGTGCCACTCGATTAAAACAGCCATCAGGTTACTAAATTCTTCTAAGATAGACGCAAAATGCTGGAGTAACTCAGCGGGACAGGAAGAATCTCTGGAGAGAAGGAATGGGTGACGTTTCGGGTCGAGACCCTTCTTCAGACTGACGTAATTCTTCTATGTGTATGGCTTTTAGTGGATTCTGTACATTTTTGTTAGTAATTGAATGACAAAAAAATCCAGTCAAGAAAATGGTGCTGCTCCAAAAACAATAGGAGAAATAAAATGGCGAGTTTATAAGCAGGGAGTTTATATTTATGGTGATGTGTGAATATTTACCTTCCTACCAAGGTTAAAAGAAACCAGAATAGTTTCTGTATCTACAGGGAGACGAGAGATTGTGTGCATTGTCGGAAGATCAGATACATGTATTGCATTCAGGATAAAGGAAAGGCAGTCAGGGACTTTGCAAGCATATTTCTTGAAATTGAACGGCTGCAGAATTCAGTGTTAGATTTATAGGCTATAATTCTTGATTAGTCACTTTGTGCACTTTTTCTCATGGGCTTTGTGCAATAACCTTTCTTCAGAACCCCACTCGTGAAATGTTCTCTCAGCATTAATTCTGCCAAGCCCCTCAGAATCTTATGTCTCAATAATTTTTCTAATATTCCTTTAGCTTTAGCTTTAGAGATACAACGCGGAAACAGGCCCTTTGGCCCATCGAGTCCGAACCGACCAGCGATTCCTGCACACTAACCGTACGATACCAACCAACAATGCAGTACAGAAGGCCACAGAATATTCTTTTTCTCTGTGGCTATCAAACTGTACAACTTCTCCCCCTTCTGTCGTGGGGTAGACTGACCCCCCCCCCCCCAAAGCTTTGCACATTGCCAACTATAATTTCATGTTTCATGCATCTTGTGTTTTATGACTGTTGTCAGATCAATTTCCCTCCTGTGATATATAAAGTTTTATCGTATCATATCATATCTAAACACACTGGGGACAATTTTACATTCATACCAAGCCAATTAACCTACAAACCTGTACGTCTTTTGAGTGTGGGAGGAAACCGAAGATCTCGGAGAAAACCCACGCAGGTCACGGGAGAACATGCAAACTCTGTACAGACAGCACCCGTAGTCACGGTCGAACCCAGGTCTCTGGCGCTGTAAGGCAGCAGCTCTACCGCTGCACCACAATGCCGCCGTGTGTTTTGACAAAACTGGTGACGATTGCTGTATGTTCATTCAGGCTGGATGAACTGGTCTTGAACATATTGCAGTCCACTCAATCAATGCAGTCCAGTAAAACCCTAGACCTCCACAGACCACTGCTGTGTTACTCTTTTCACTGATCTGATTTTCTATTCCCTTTGATGTTTTGTGTCACGTTGATTCAACGTACTTTGGTTTCTCTGACTACCGTTTTGACATTTAATTTTTTTTAGTTAGGTCCAAATCTCTCCTGCGGGCCTCTCCTGGGACAACCCTCCCCCAACTGACGATCCTGTGGGGCCTGGCAACCCTCTCCAACCGACAAAGCCCGTTTCCGTACGGGGAGTTTCCCCCAGGGCCGTGGGCGGGCAAGGGGGGCACAGGGAAGGGGAGCGGGAGCCACTCACCCCCCCCCCCCGTGCCACCAGCGCTGCAGCCAGGGCAAGCCGTGGACCCAAAGCCTCTCCTGTAGCACGGCGGCGACGGCCATCTTGTTGGACCCTCTGCTGCCGCGCTGCACCATGGGAGGAAGGTCAGGCGCGGGGCACGCTGGGACGGGTGCCGGTCCCCCCGGCGGAGGGGGAGCACATCTATTAAAGTTAGCGGCAGCTCGTGGTCTCAGCAGCCCCCTCCCCCTCATTGGTCCGAAACCTCTCCTACATTGATCCAGCACCCTCTCCTCCCCCACTCCCCTCACTCACCCACTACATCCCCCCTCAACCCCACTTATTCCCCCCTCCTCCCCCTCACCCACTCCATCCCTCCTCAACTCGCTTTAACCCCCCTCCCCTCATCCCCCCTCAACCCCCCTTATTGTCCCCTTCTAGAGAGGACTCTATTTTAGGATACAGTTTCATGTAACAAAGGCTTACTGTTTTCCACTAGGGGAGGAAGCTGCAAAAAATTGCACTTCCTCAACAACTCCCGAGCAAATGTTTAGAAGGTAAGAAACAAAAATTCAACTGGCAGAATGTTTGCAAGCAGGATGTATAAATTAATTGCCCAGAAGATATTTGCCTGTTCTCTCCCATCCCTATATGTATCCATCATCTCTGCCCACTCTTGTATTCCTTGAGGCTTGATTTTATATTTCTGGTATCATTAGTTAACTGCAAAATGGATGTCTACTAACTACTTGGGGCAGCAGAGTGACACAGATAAGAGAGCTGCTGCCTCACAGCTCTGATGACCTGGGTATAGTCATGAACTCTGGTGCTGTCTGCATAGAATTTGCTCTTTTTCCCTATGACCAAGTGCATTTCATCTGGTTGCTCCAGTTTCCTCCCATATTTCAAAGGCATGTGGGCTGACAGATAATTTGCTACTGCATATTGCCACATGAATTTAAGTGATTGGTACAATTTAGGGAGAATTTATGGATATGTGACAAAAACTAAAATATGATAAGCGTATTTTTAGTGTAAATGGATGCTTGTTGATTGGTGGCCAGAACACCCATTTGAAACTCTGGCTATATTTTGTATTCATATGTAAATCACATCTGAGATTATTGCAGCCATATTTTCTTAGGAGTTTAGGTAAAAGAAAATGCAAAGGATACTCAAAAGATCAGGCAAGATGTGGAGATTACCTTTATTTCAAGTTAGTTTATTTAAAATTGTATAGTAAAGTTCCAATCTACTGTTACTGTACAAATAAAGTACTGAACAGATGTTTCTGGAGAAAATGCTGCCCACAGGAGGAACCTTTCATTGATTCAAATAATGATTCCTATTTTGCCTGCATATCTGTTTTGATCTTGGTTGCACTTTTTATTTAGTCTGCAGATAGTGAGGATTCTGAAAACCAATGACTTACTTTCCACGTGAGAAAAGAATCATATTTACAGGGGTTTCATTTTCTTTGTGACTTAGACAATAGACAATAGACAATAGAAAATAGGTGCAGGAGAAGGCCATTCGGCCCTTCGAGCCAGCACCGCCATTCAATGTGATCATGGCTGATCATTCTCAATCAGTACCCCGTTCCTGCCTTCTCCCCATACCCCCTGACTCCGCTATCCTTAAGAGCTCTACCTAGCTCTCTCTTGAATGTATTCAGAGAATTGGCCTCCACTGCCCTCTGAGGCAGAGAATTCCACAGATTCACAACTCTCTGACTAAAAAAGTTTTTCCTCATCTCTGTTCTAAATGGCCTACCCCTTATTCTTAAACTGTGGCCCCTGGTTCTGGACTCCCCCAACATTGGGAACATGTTTCCTGCCTCTAACGTGTCCAACCCCTTAATAATTTTATACGTTTCGATAAGATCCCCTCTCATCCTTCTAAATTCCAGTGTATACAAACCTAGTCGCTCCAGTCTTTCAACATATGACAGTCCCGCCATTCCGGGAATTAACCTAGTAAACCTACGCTGCACGCCGTCAATAGCAAGAATATCCTTCCTCAAATTTGGAGACCAAAACAGCACACAGTACTCCAGGTGCGGTCTCACTAGGGCCCTGTACAACTGCAGAAGGACTTGATCCTTCCGACCATTTTAAGTGAATGCTGTCATATTTGCAGAATTACAATTGCTTCAAAGGGTATTAATATTCTATTCATGCAGTCTGAGTAATTCATACTCTTAATGGAACTGGCATAATAAAGGGGGCAGTTTTAATTGGGCAAGTAAGCATTTAAAATCTCACTTTAAGAATTCCAAAAATTTGTTGAGCTTTTTGAATTGTTCGCTAGTCCTTGCAGTACTGAGCTTGCACTGACAGTTCCACAATGCACGAACCAATTTGTCATATGGTTTCTATTGGAATTCAACAGATAATATCTTCATATAAAAACGGTAAGCTCTTGTTCATTTTGAACACCTTATCTGTCTACTCCCCCCTTTTAAAGTTATCAGTACCTAAACCATTCTGACAGTATCAGCTGTAGGGAATTGAATTTTAACTGGCGACACTGAAATTGGTTTCTTCTCAACCATGGCAACATTGTTATGAGCTGTACTATTACTTTCAGTCTACTTTCAAAGCATAATCAGAGCCCCAGGAAAGGAATAATAGGTAGTACTGCCCTGATTCATGTGAGTGGGCAATACACATGTAGTGACATTCCTGGTTTGCTGAGAACTGACCAGTGTGAGGAAAATCCAGCTTATTGTTTCTCAGATGGAAGGAATGAAGACGGAACTATTATTTGTTTTGTGTTCTACCTGGCTCCTGCTAAACATAATGTTTTCTATTTGGAGTCACAAGAATCACCATCAATTTGATCTTATTTGGGGTAATGTTGATACATGTTGATTGAATGGCAAACAGACAGTCAAAAGCATTCCAATCTAAACATTTGCAGATTTATGCTGTGATTTATGCTGTGTTAAAGACTTTCACAATCTACCTGTAATAACACAGCAAATATCATACATCTGTACATTTTCCAACTGTTTGGAGGCTCAATATCATGAGTATAGTGTAAACTGTAATTCCCTGACCTGGAGACAGTTGGTGAATTTCCCATTTACGTTAATGAAAGCAACGACAAAGAGGGCAGATCACAGAGATGACCCACTGCTAAAGTAGCTACTCACACTGTTACTAAGAGAAGGCAAGATCTAGTTGATGGATTAAGAGTCCTTTATCATTAGTATATGAAGTGCATGCATCAAGTCCACAAATGCACAGCACACAAATGCCAGTGGCATCACAATGCATTATGGTGGAAAGGTCTTTAAAATTACCCCAATCATAGCATGCCTAGCGTTGCATTTAAAAGATCAGCAAATGTCAGACTTGCATGATTCACTCTGTTTTCAAGAATACAGTATATAGTGGCAAGCAACATCAAAACTGAAACTGCAACTCACATGACACACTAGTTGCATGCTTTCCTTGCAAGAAAATATAGTTTCTTTACCTATTGCCAGGATTTGGTCATCAGTATGATGATATTCACTTCATTCATTTCCTTTATAGTCGCTAGTGCTACTTAAGATTTAGACAGTATTTGAGAATGGCCTTCTTATCCAAATGGTGTTTTCTGTGTTTTCTGTGGCTTAAAGGAACCTTCTGTGCTCTGTCATTTTTAATCTCTAATACAGCTTTGAGACCTAATAGTAGTGTTTTAGCCACCCTCGGGCCAATAATCCACCTGTCATCTCAACATACTGATGCACTTTCAAAATAGTGCACTGCTTTGCACCTCACTGGATTGGTGGGAGACAGTTTCATGGAGTGTCTAAAGAGATAAACAAGTTTGAATTCCCAGCCTAGAAATTTGCATACATAAATGAGTCACTCATATCATGTTAGATGTGATGTGGGCAAATCCTTGACCGAACAGCACACTTGCCCTTTAACTTTTGTGGATCTAAAATATATCAATGGGACAATACAAGACAGCATTGCTTCCCCTTCCTGGTAAGGACATTAAGATTGAAAATATCCCCTGTCTCCAAGCAGGCACTTAGGTATATAATAACGATGTAATATCACCAGCATTTAATTTACATAGCCTCCAAATGACATTACGAGTGACCGGTAGAACTGACCAACAAGGTAATTTTCACCAATTTCTGGGCTCTGTTTATGTAATATTTTTCGATATATTTCTGATGAGTGAAATTCTCAATAGTGTTGTGAGGAAAGAATCTCGCAGAAGTACGTTCTCGGAGAAACACGCAGAAGTACTTATGGATCGGACAATCTGACTCAATAAAGATTGAATTATGCAGTGATAATCACACTGATGTACTATGGAGGAAGTAAGCACAATATTAATTCCCTGCTACCTGTCTCTTTTTTTGATAGTTTATGGACAGACTGAAATTGCTACTGACCCCTCCAAATCACCAGCCTGATCTAATATACCTGCGTCATGTCCCACTGCGCCGCATTCATCTATTCACGTTAATTCAGATCTTGTGTTTGGTTGTGTTGTGGGTTCTGAAATCCACAGATGCTGCAATCATCTTTCCAGTTATGGTAAGTTTCAATTTAGGGATTTATCATAAACATGTGCTCATCATAAACATGTAATAATAAAATCATAAAGAGAAACTCAGCAGGTTAGCCAGCATCTGTGGAACAAGGAATGGTCAACGTTTCAGTTCAAACCTACTGAGTTTTACCACCTTTTTCTGCTTTTGTTTCAGCTTTCCAGCATCTGCAGTTTGTTGAATATTTTCCCCACAAAAAAATAATTTTTAAGATGATTGTGAAATTAGCCAAGAGAACCTTAAATGGTGTTTGACCACTGGGATGATATTTTTTTTAAATAAAGTTATCATTTACTGTCTGTTAACTTATAATGGGCACTATCCATTGATGAGGAACAGATACATTTTTTTAATGTCTAAAGTTTGGACAGTAAAGACCAGCATTCACTATCCATCCCTAATCACCTCAACGGTGCAGGTGTGCCACCTTTATGAATCAGCGAGTCAAACAGCACCTCTGGAGAACATGGATAGGTGACATTTCAGGTCAGAGCCATCCTGTATAATGTCTCCAAAGCTTGATGAGTTCCTTTGTCAACCAATGACCAGACCAAGTCCAATTTAATTATAGACCATAGAACAGTACAGTGCAGGAATGGCCATTTGGCTCACAATGTTTGTGCCAAACATAGTGCTAAATTAAACTGATCTCATCTACCTGTACATGATCCATATCCCTCTGCCTCCTGCACTTCCATGTGCCTATCTAAAAGCCTCTTAAACGGCACTATCATATCTGCCTCTACCACCATCCTTGGCAATACGTTCCAGGCCTCCACTACTCTGTGTATTATGATTCCTACTGCCTAGACATTTCGTTACTATAAAGAGACTGATCCCTGGAGTCTTTCCTGGGTATCTGTGTCAGGATAGGTGTAAATGATTGATAGTACCTCAGGTTTGGATATTCACACAGGGAACACTGGCTATTGATTATCCCCGCAGCTGTGTGACTTACTGTGAATGGGACTTTTCAGAAAAATATATCCATCAGAATTGTTAATCAGGCAAATAAGTTTCCCTGAAAGTGGCGTCGGACGTGGATAGGGTGGTGAAGGAGGCTTTTGGAACATTGGCCATCATCAGGCAGGGAATTGGGAAAGTAGAATTTGGGATGTTACATTCCCTGTTGTACAAGAGGCCGCATTTGGAGTATTGCATTCAGTTTTGGTCACACTGCAACAGGAAGGATGCCATTAAGCTGGAAGATATATGAGGATGTTGCCAGGACTCAAGGCCATAAGTTATAGAGAGTGATTGAGCAGGCAAATATCTTATTCCTTGGTGCAGGAGGCTGAGGGATGATCTTAGATCTATATGGCTTAAAATCATGAGAGGAATAGAAATGGTGAATGCTCAGAGTTAATACCAAAAACCATCAGAATAATTAATTATTCAAATAACTATGTTACTTTTACACTCTTAATTGGCTTTCAAGAATATATTTGTCTTGGAGGCCTTGTGTGAATTTGCTTAGTTGATTTCAGGCGGTGAAGTGTTGTTCTGTGGGGGGAGAGTATTTATTTTTCCTCTTCATGAATTGTCACCAGTGATTCACCTTCGTGAATTGTCACCATTTCACCTGTGATTCACATTTAGAATCAGTCCACATAAAAAAAGATGTTGTTTATCAAAGATACTATGAAACCAAATATTATGGAAGAGTCCAATGGTGCAGCAAAGAAAGCAATACATATTGAACAACTGCAATGAAGTTGGGACTCGTGGGAGAATCCCATGCTTCCTGATACATGCAAGGTGTGATTGCTGGCATTTCTCAGGAGAATCTGAGCCAGTGTAATCTGTGGCAGAAATATGTGAGCATTAATTTAATGTTAATGGGTGTACGCTTGCTAAATACTTTTTATTGTTTGCTTCAATGCATGAAAATGTTGTTTGCTACTTTGAATCAAGTTCTTTTAAATGACTATGTTGGAAATTGGATGGGTGACAGCTCCTGGCTTTGGTTGGGGTACGGAAGGCCATGGAATGCATCTTTAGTAGACATGACCTAAGCTGGCTTGACGATGTAATGCCTGAGAGAGAGAGAAAAGAAGTGGAAGAAAAGAAGGCAGAGAAGGATATTGAGAGTGAAGATGTGAGTATGTTATTCAATTTTTTTAAATGCAGAAATATATCATATATGAAATTTGAGACCTTTGCAGCCACCTAGTGGCAGTTTATTCCCTCATTCTGTGAACAGGTGGAAATTGAACTGAGTGATGATTTCCTTTCAACAGATGTATTTTAGTGTCAGCTCTTCTGAAGAGTATTGAGCATGAGATTAGAACATAATTTCAATTATTTAATGGTATGTGTACAGTTAAGCCACATGCTATGTACTGGCAACGCACAAACCCTTGAACGATTATACCAATTTAAAATCATCTTGCGCCACAGCATCAGTCAATTCCATCCAAAAATAACAGATTAACTGCATGCAAAGTCACAAGGTAATCATTTGTAGAAGTAAACTGGAGGTAGAAAGTGTCTCAGTTCCTGCAGAAAATTTGTTTATTTTCTGAACTAAAATTTTAAAATATGTTCAGAAGTAATTCTTTTCCCCTAAATGCTCCGTAGGACACATTTTATCTGTTTGTGTAAAAATGTACAGGCTGTAACATTGCAATTATGTTCAACAATTATGTTCGCTTATCATTCATGGATGGCAGTTTTTATTTCACAACGTAACATAGAAATAAGTAAACATTTATTAGAATTTAATAAACTCACTATTGTCAAGCATCTCATCTGGCTGGAAATTATACTAACATAAGCAAATAAATACAACTTCATGAGTGTAAAGAGGTGTGAAATTTATCTCACGTTATTTTTTTTAGTTTAGTTTGTAATATGTACTGAGGGTACAGTGAAAAGCATTTTCGTTGCGTGTTAACCAGTCAGCGGAAAGACTATACATGATTACAATCGAGCCGTCCACAGTGTACAGATACATGTTTCATCAGCAACTTTGAACAGTTTTGGTTAACTGCTTAGCCCTTACCAAGAGTATTTACATACTTTGCGAGTACAAAGAGCAGTTCTTCTTCTTGCGTTTGAGGCAGCAGAAGTTATGAAGCTGCTTCTGCTTCTGCTGTCTCTGTTTGTTATCGTTCGCCTGACTGAGGTCAGTTGACAGGGCTCACCACGGGGAGGTCGACAACGTGAGCCCCGTTGAGCAGCTTGGATTCACAACACAGTGTGTCTGCTTTTAGTCTTTAACCAACTCAGCAGTCACGTGCAGGCATCAGCCAACCTACCCTTATGTAAGCAGTGCAGCCAAGTACACCCAGCATTCACTTGCCACCACCCTAGTTTGCATCTTGTATGTGTATGTGACAAATAAACTTGACTTGACTTGACTTGACTTGATAATTCATGAAAAGGCAAAGGAAATCCAGATATAAATCCTTATCTTGGTATTTGCAGCTAGTGCAGTCAGTCATAGTTGACCGAGTTACACACATCCAACCGATGGCCCAACTGAGCCATCAGTAAGCTGATCAAAGTGCAGACAGCAGATGGTCTTGCTGCACACAGATTTAGACAGTAGCCAGCCTACTTGCATATGCATATATTAAGTTCAGTCATATGCATACTCGACAGCCAATCTATTCACATGTAATAAATTACCAACCCAGTCAAGTCCAGAGTACAGCCATTCTGCTCACAGCTTGGTTAAACCCACATAGATTACAACCACAACTGGCAGCATCCAAGCAAGGGAAGTGGAAGTCTTTAACCTCCCTCTGTGACCGAGTGACTCAGGACTAAGCAAATTTAGACCCTATGGCATAAATTATTCTTTTGTTTTTCTGTTGTCTGGAAGGAAATCTTTGTGGCACAATGAAAGTCTATTACCATATATAAAGGGCAAATTTGCAATGGGTCTTTAAAAAATATTAGAACAACTTTAATTCAACCTATGCATATAATTCACATTATAAATGTAGTTTTAATTTATGCAACGATCAATATTCAGTTCTGGGAACTTGGCTCAGAGATGCTAATAACTGTTAACTTTGATTGTTTTTCCCTTTCCCGTTCATCTAATTGCTCACTCCAGCCTTTTCAAACCCACAATTTGAGTTTAAACCTCATTTTTAACTATTAGGTTTATGCTATTTTGCTTGATCTCTTCCACAGTCCATATCTGATGGATAATTATTGTTCCTGGCTGAATTTGTGTGCTGCTCTTGTTGTACCACTACAGTTGGCTCGGCCAAGATCATCAATGGTATACTCTTTGACACAAGTCTCATTGTGTTATCCCTCATCGTTTTTCCCTTTGATTTGTTTTGTTGGCATTTATTGTGGTTGAACATGATATCCTATCCAAATGCCTCCTCTCTTTTATGCACACATACCAATGCAATATGCAACCACAAAATCTTTGGTTTGGCCATCTCTTTTGCCCCCATGCATTGCAGCAGTCACTGCTTGCTCATTGATTCAACCAATTCAATTTATTTTCCATCAATGATCTGGTGTCCTCAAATTGTAATAAATGTAGGGTTATCTCATGATATTACAACAAATGCAGCCTTGAATATATCCAGGCCAGATGGTGCAGCCAAAATGGAAGATGACCATATTGCAGGATGATGAGTAGCATACAAGTATCCCTTATAACATGACTCACCATGAACCCACAGAGTGTGACAGTGACTACTACTGAAGACAAGATTACACAAACAGAAACAGATCTCATTAGGATCTATAGAATTGCCAACAATATAGAAGTCTTACCACTCTTAGCACCATACCAACTCCTCACACATACTTTACTTTGCTTTTTTTAATTTACTTTTTAAACTTTTTTTACTTTACTTTTTTTCCAATTACATATTCCAAATAGTTCAAAATATTCTTTCTGACTTTATCCATGCTCCATCAATTATAAATCTGGCCCAAAATCCACAAAGATATATATATGTTCATCATTCTTGTCTTTACTAACATTCAATAGATTAATCTTCTTCGATTAACTTTTAAAATCCACATATTAAAAATGCTTTTTGACCCATTGCACCCAACACCTGAAACCTCCATCATCTCGCTTTTGCTTCCAGGTCTATAAATTAATACCCTATTTCCCCAGGGTAGAGGATTTTTAAACGAAGGTATAGGCTGAAGGTGAGAGGGGAGAAATTTATGAGGTTACCTCAGGGGCAACTTTTTCACTCAGTCTTCCAACTTGGTTGCATCATCTAGCCAGGAAATATTTGATTCTGTATTTGTTGTAATTCCGTATGTGGAAAGTGCTGCCAGCGGAAGCTACAGAAGTGAATGAAGTTACAACTTTCTAAACACATTTGGACAAATATATGGATAGGAAGAGTTTAGATAGCTGTGAGCCAAATGCAGGCAAACCAGCCCAGTATACCAACTTTGAGAAGCTGGGCCAAAGGGCCAGTTTCCTTGCTGTGAAATGACTAATAATGGAATATGGTTGACTTGCCCAAAGGGTTGATTCTATCTTGGTGGAAAGCATGCAGCAATAATCTGGAGAAGATTCCCCAAGTTTTCCTTTCCTTATTGCTAACTATCTCAGCATTGTGATAGAACTAGAAGTCTGGAGGGGTTTTGGACTTCAGAGAGGGGAAGACTCAAGAGCTTGGAGGGGTTCAAATGTGAGGGGTGGAAATTTTAAAATTCAGCTGTTGCTTGACCAGAAGTCAGTGTATATCAGAAGTATAAAAGTAATGGGTTTGCAAGGTTTGGCATAAGATCGGCCCCTACAGAAAAGATTTGGATTATCTCATCTTTATGGAAAATTAAAGGTAGGAGTCTGGCCAGGAGTGAGCTGGAAGAATTATCTCTAGAGGTAGCATGGATGAAGATGTTAGCAGCAGTTTGCACTTTAAGGCTGATTACTTGGAAGGGATGCCCATGAACACCTGATGCCGATAGAACTAAACCCCAATGCGTAGGAAGGAAGAGCAGATGCTGGTTACTCCAGCATTATGTGTCTATCTTCGAGTTAAACTCCAATGTGCATTGCTTTCAGAAAAGGAGCAGAATAAAAACATTAAATACCCAAAGTGTAGCAAATAAATAAATTTTAACATGAATTACATCAATTGTCTAAATCTCGAACTTGGTGATTATAAATGGAATTTATATTTTATGACTTATTGTCTCTCTCTAGTCGGAATACCAGTATCTACAAAAAGCACCTGACATAAATATCTCCTTGAACTGAAAAAATTAAAGGTAAGTCAATAGATTTAACACACTAATTTCATCACCAGCTTTGTGATTTGTGCAGATTTTCACATGTCTATATAACCTGGAAGGAGGCCAGTCGACCCATCAAAAGTATTGACCCATCAGAGCAATTTGTTGATTACTCTCTCCCACTTATTTTCCTGTAACCCATATTCTTTCTCCTATCCTGATGCTCTTACAACCCACCTTCACAAAGGTAATTTCACAGTATCCAATATGTCTTTGGGAGGAAGCAGGATGCCTGAGGGAAATCCACTTTTGTCACAGGGAAAAATGATAATTCCACATAGACAGCACTGGAGGTCAGATACGAACCCGTGGAGCTGTTAGGCAGCTGCACTAATTGCTGTGCCATTGTGCCACCTCCTAATTTTACGTCCAACACTATAAACAAAATCACAGAAAGGTGTTTTGAGGTAAATAAAATGTTTTATGTAAAATGTTGTTGGAAGTCAGCTGTATGTCTTCTTTTAAAATGTATTTATTAACAAGTAATTAATGTTTCAAAATTTCTTGGTTTATTTGCATAATTCATTCACATTAGGGTTAAGATTTTGGTGATGTCAGGGTGGCATCATAAATACATGGGTCGAACTTCCAGTTTAATGACAGAGCTATTTAAAATTAGAAGAGAGCAAGAAGCCATATCGCTACAATGGGCGTACATGCCAGCATCAGCTCCAAAAACACAAATGAGAACACTTGATCAGGCCAAACTTATATTTCTAGTTTTCTAGGAACAGACATATAAATTGTACTTGTAGTTATAAAGATTGATCCTTCCTTTAGTCCCCTTTTTAGTCCATATATATCTCATGGATGCATCTCTGCTCTCAAATACCTTGGTCAGATCCCATCTGGAGCACTGTGTCCAGGTTTGGACTCAACAGTTAAATGATACATTGGAAGTTCTTCCACTGACCATTCAGCCACCTGAGTTCATTGATCCTCTCTCTTGCAGCCCAGTTTTTCCTACTGTAGGCCCCAAGGTTCAGTGTTCCATTGGGAAGCCAATTCTCGGCTGGCTGGATATTCCATAAATTCATGCAATTAAGAATTGGAGCTTAAACTTGGTTTTTTTTCCCCCCTTGAGTTAAGAAAGTCAAGGCTTAACCTATCATAGTTCTTTTAATGATAAAGGGATTTGGTTGGATAAATAAAGAAAAACTGTTATTTCTTACACTGGAATCCAGAATAATATGGGGGGGAGAGGGGACAAAGGGTATAATCTTAAAATCAGAACTGGTTAAGAGATATATAGGAAATGCTTTTGCATACAAATCTAGCAATCTGAAACTGTTTTTCACTCATTTGTGAGATAAATGTATGTTAGATAAATGCGTGATAGATAAATTATTATTTTTAAATTTGAAAAATCATATTTTAGTTAATTGTATTCAAATGGGTAAAAAAAAGAAAATTAAAATGAACACACAATATTTTGGCTGGAGAAACAAACTTAGTTGCAATGTTCGCATCAAGTTGTGCATTTATACTTCTAGCAAGCAGGTGGATTAAATTCAAAATTGAAATCAATTTTAAAGCAAATATTTTAATAAGCATGTGAGAATTTAAACTGACAATTTAATTTATTTCTAAATCATACCAAACTTTTGAATTGCTTCTTTTAGGAGAGAGTGAAAAAAAAAATCTTCCTGTTTTAATGGCAACTCTGACAGTACCCTGTAGTAACTTGCATGGAAATATCATACCTGCTGGAAAACGACAAAGACCCAGATAAGTTAGGACTCACTACTTTTTGAATTTTCTGCCAGGCCTGATGAATCCTGTTGCAAAATTTGATGGGATGGTGGTAATATGCGTCATGTGTTTTATTTTAGCTGATCTTAGTTTTACCCTTTTACCAAGTGTTGGCCAGTAGATGTTTTTAATATATAAGTAATATTGAGGAACTTTCAATTCTAAGTCTCTGACTAATCTTAGGATCTATTAAACCATGTTACCACTGGACACACCTGAGCTGTAGTCTTAACATGAAAAATGGCTATGATGTTTTGGACACTACACCACTGCATTTGAAGATCAGCTATTCAATATTGATACTCTCTAGAATAAACCTTTTTATGTATTATTACATATTTTTTGTCTCAATTTAATGTATGAAAATATAATGTTAATGTCATCAGCAAGACAGCGCATATTACAAAATTTCAAATACTGCACTGTTGTTTTCTTATCCTTGTATGTAGAATTCTAATACTGCAACATAACTTATATTTGTAATTCTAAAACCACAGCGTAGTTTGTACTTAGAACACCAGTATTTCTGCTTGGTTTACTTTATGTTTTACGCTATGCTATTTTTTTCCCCTGCTTTAAAATGCAACCCCTATGAAAGGTTATCAAGATAAAATACCAATAAAATTTCAAATAAAACACAATATGTTGGAAAAATGCAGCAGGCCAGACATCATTTCTAGAAAGAAAAACAGAGTTGATGTCCCTTATTCAGAACTGTTCTGGTTTCCGATGATGGGCCTTTGATCTAAAATATTAGCACTGATTCTCTATCCACAGATGCTGCCTGACGAGCAGAGTATTTCTAAAACTTTCTGTTTTTATTCCAGATTTCCAGAATCTGC
Source organism: Rhinoraja longicauda (assembly GCF_053455715.1). Taxonomy (NCBI): domain Eukaryota; kingdom Metazoa; phylum Chordata; class Chondrichthyes; order Rajiformes; family Arhynchobatidae; genus Rhinoraja; species Rhinoraja longicauda. The sequence goes on along the minus strand of NC_135966.1, from coordinate 14,796,517 downwards.
ATTTTTTTTCATTTATTACTTTAAGATGTAATCATTTGGATTAGTTACATTTAATAGTTTGTTGCAATTTTGTCAAGGTTTTGCCATTGTATTATAATCTTGATGCCTCTAAATTGTATTGATTTAGCCATTTCTATTTTGACAGGATTGTTCACTGCTCAGAGTAATGTTCTCAATGAAAGAGACGTAAAATTTTGATATCTAACATTGGAAGCAGTTGCTGGAAGAAGTAAAAATAAATCATTTCGAATGCAAAGTAGAAACTATCACTTTGACTAACTACATTGAAAAATGGTTGCTTATTGTGTTTTTCCTTAATCATTTAATGCCATTGTTTTAAATCTATGACATCTTCAACTGGGGTACCCACTCTTGTGTTGAAACATTATTTTTACATTGAACAGTGAAAGGTCACGTTTCATTTGCACCCTTGTTTACAGTACTTTCAGTTGTAAAGGAATCTTTGAAGTTGCATTGATCAAGAGTGGGATTAAGTGAGATTTAAGTGAGATTTTTTAAATATTTGGGGGAAAAGAGTTTACATATGATCTTTCACAGATTGGAAAGAAAATGTTTGATTTTTTAAAAAGTGTTCGGGCCTTATATCTTTAAAAGATTAATTTTATTTTATCATCTATTTATAAAATGTACTTGGGTTGGCAACTATTTCTCAAGTATAATGTGCAAAGTACATTTTCATATAAACTCTAGCTGCAGGATGTCATTTATACACTTCCTCCTTTTATTTTGCTGATTGAAACCCTGATGCCTATAAAATTGAAACAACATTTCATTCCGATAATCATGATTAAAATATAATAGGCTTGGAATTCTGGGGGACAAGGCTGCCTTAGTGTTAAACGGGCGTTCCCATCTCAATGCTACAAATAAATACCATTTTTGTTTTATTCATTAATTTCTTCGTTGCTAGCAAGAGCAGCATTTATTGTCCAGTCTAAATTTTACATGGTGGTGGTGAGCCACCTGTAAAGATACTTCCATACATTAGTTTTCATTATTCCATTGTGGTCTTAATATACAGAACATTACAGCAGAGAAACAGGCATTTTGGCCACAATGTCTGTGTGAACTAGGTGCTTTAGACTTTAGAGATACTGTGTAGAATCAAGCCCTTCGGCCCACCGAGTCTGTGCCGACCAGCGATCACTCCGTACACTAGCACTATCCTACACACTAGAGACAATTTACAATTTACAGAAGCTGATTAACCTTCAACCCTGTATGTCTTTGGAGAAAACCGGGAGAAAACCCACGCAGTCACAGGGAGAACATACAATTTCCATACATACAGCACCGTAGTCAGGATCCAACCCAGATCTCTGGTACTGTAAGGCAGCAACTCTAGCACTGGGCACTGGGCCTACTTAACAAATCCATTATACCTGCACGTACTCCACGTTCCTTGCAATATTCATGTGCCTGTCTAAATGGCTCTAAAACACCTGTAAAGGTACAGTCCTGAAGATAAAAATTACTTGTGTTTCATATCATCCTTCGTTTTAATTTGATGCGGTGAGAATTGTTGTAAGGTAGAATGTGTTGAATAGTGTACTTTGCTAATTCACTCTGGGCTTGAGCTGGAAAGCAATGTAAAATAGTTAAGATAGCCTGAAGAAGGGTCCTGACCCAAGACATCGTCTGTCCATTCCCTCCACCTGACCTGCTGAATTACTCCAGCACTTTGTATTTCGCTAAAGGAGTTGTCATCTTCGCATGCTCCCTGCACGAACAAGTACACAACATGCAACTTTTCATTATTTAGAACTGATTTAAAACCAAATTGACTCCCAAGTCAATTTCTGCCAAAATGCAGATTTTCAGTTTTAAAGGATTAGTTACTAGAGAAAATTGACGGACCATCAACTTTTTTATGGTTTTGTGTGCAATCTGAACCAATAATAGGCAGAAACAGTTCAGTGCAGCAAAGCTAATTTAATACTTGTGCAAGAACAGAAAAAGAAAGCATATCTGAAATTTAAAATATACTAGACTGTGGACCCGTTGAGTCCAAATCTCTCCTGCGGGCCTCTCCTGGAGCAACCCTCCCCCAACTGACAATCCTGCGGGCCCGGCAACCCTCTCCAACTGACCTGAAGGCACAGTTGAACAATTAAAATCAGGGTGCCCATGAGTCTAAAATTGGAAGTGGGTCGAGATATTAAAGGATAATAGAATTGCAGGAGTATGTAAACTGTGCGTTTAAAGGTAAGCAAGCACAGGTGCGATTTGTAAACTGGAATTTGGTGTGAGGAATGGTTAGTAGAGTTTTGGATGAGATTATATTTGTGTATATTCAAACTCTGGAGTCCTGCCAGGAGAATACTGAAATAGTAGCAAAGGAGGGAGGCCGTGTTCAATTTGAACAAGACTGTACTGTAACTAGCTTACAATTTGATTATTCTGCATATGTTAGGTATCTTAATTTAAGTGATATATAAGCTCTAAGAATACCAAGATGTTACAAGGAAAGAGGAACTTAGCTGTGAAGAGGACATTTGGGACTTAGAAGGTTTTTAACTTGATCTGCTGATAAAGGGTGACTTGGAATTACCATGAGACAAGGAAGTTGAGAGTAACAATGACCTTGACTTCAACTGTGAGAACAGTCCAGGCATGAGCAGCACAGTGGCGCAGCTGGTAGAGCTGCTGCCTCCCTAGGTTCAATGCTGACGGTGCTGTCCACATGGAGTTTTCACATTCACACTGTGACCGCATAGGTTTCCTCCGGGTGCTCCAGTTTCCTCCCACATCCCAAAGACATGTGAGGTTGTAGGTTAATTGATCTCTGTAAAAAAAACCCGAGTGTGTAGGCAGTGGATGCAAATGTGGGATAAGATAGACCTTGTGTGATTGGGTGATCGATGGTCACCTTGGTCTCAATGGGCCAAAGAGCCTGTCTCCATGCTGTCTCTAAACTAAACTAAACTTGATAGGTCATCAAAGTTATGAAAAACCGTAACAAAATAAATGATTGTTTCCAATAATGCAACATTGAATTGGCCCAAATTTAACTTAATTATGGGACAATTGAAGTAAAGATTAGGAAAGGTATACAGTGGGTAATTTGAACGTGAGATTCTCTGTAGCAAATGATTGTTGCAACAGTTTACAAATGATTTTAAAATGAATTAAATTGATTTTGTTTTAAAATAAAAATATTGAAACATATGATGGAAGGGTGAGAGGAATACACATAAATGAATTACATGGCACGAAGAGAAAAATATCAGCATGAACTGTTGGAATTTATGACTGCCTTTTTGTGATTCTATGTACAATTCTACATGTGCCGTTTTAGCCTTCTATCTTTGATCAATGAGCTTTAAAGAACTAGAATAGTCTCTCAGGAGAGAAAATATACTTTTCGCTGCTGTGAAATATCGACATAATCTTATTTTAGCATATTATTGTATCATTGATATGGATTTTATAAAATGTCCTTTTTTAAATTGTTTGCATGCATCACTTAATCACTGTTGTTTACATCTATATTTGTCAATAGTTTTGCTGTTTGATTTTCCAAAATATTGCATATATATCAGCAAAATCAGTAACTTCATCTTATGCATAGCTCCTTAGTTAATGTTAGTTCTACAGAGCCCTTTGGTTGCAAGAGCTCTTTCGGGTTCTTGTATTGGATTTTTAACCATGTGAAGTACAGTAAAACACAGATAATCCGACATCCTATTGTTCAGAAATTCTGATGGTTCAGCATCGAGCTCATTTATTCATTCAGAGTGTGAATCAGATCCAGATTACAAACAGGGTGTGCTGCCAGAACAGAGATCAGGTAGGGCTGGAGCTAGAACCGGAAACGAAAGTGCTTTTACAGTTCCTACTCTATTTCAACTCACTGTGTAAATGTAAAAAGAGTGAAATAAAAGTATGTTTGGATAATAATAGGAGTGTCGTCTGCCAGTCTCGCAGAGGATTATCCAGCTTGTTGGCAAGATCTGAGGGATGCCAAATTATTGGGATTTACTGCATATGGATTACTATTTTTTGTTCTTATTTGCATTTAAATAAATGTAATAAAAATGTCAAAGATACTCTATCTTTACTTGCTTCATTTGAGGTTATTAATTTACTGATTTTTGTGTCTATTATATATTATGTATACGTATTGTGTTTACAGGTCTGTTATGCTGCTGCAAGTAAAAAAATTAATTGTTCCGTTGTCAGTATATTTGATAATTAACTCATGAGAAGATGTGTGCCCATGGTATTGTTATAGAACATGAATTAAAACTCTAAGCTAACAAGTCTGGAAAGGGGAGAAAATATGAAGAACTCTTAGGCAGGTCACACTACTCACAAAGTGTTCCTCACCCTCCTGCCAGTAATCACATTTCCATATCTACACAGATGAAATTACTCGGCACAGATGAAATTACTTTGGCAGACCTTGCACTGGAAAGTGTGCCAATAAATTGCTGATGGTAACATGGATACAGAGAATGCCTAACTAGACTGGACAGTCCTTCAAAAATATTCTCATCACGGCATATCATGCTTCAGGATGCTTTACACATGCAACAAAATGAAGCATGCTTCAGGATGCTTTACACATGCAACAAAATGACCTGTACCAAACATTATTTGGTAACGTCTGCCAAGATATTAATTAACGTCTCTCCACATCCGGCTACGCCTCATTGGAAATAAGTGCGGGGACATTTTGGGGCTTCTGGTCTGTAGGGAAATGCTGATGAGATAACCTATGAAAATGAAACCTTCATAACCCCCCCCACACTAATCAACACCTTTGGGATCTGTTCACTACGCACTTGTCATCAGATATTTTACAGGAGGAACGGCTCACGCCCAAACCATCAACTAATTTGCCATTTGGCTCTGACGTTATCTTGGGCTCTCCGCTTTGGCCACTGATGGTTAGGCAACACTGGTTTCCACTTGCTGAATGTCCGAGGTCTGCACCATACCCTGCACATGTGCCCGAAACACTAATGATGTAGAAATTGAAAGAGTGTATGAAAATAAATTCTTGGGAGTGATAATAGATCATAAACTCTGTTGGAAACCTCACATAAAACATATCAAATCAAAACTGTCTAAATCCATTGCAATACTGCACAAAACTAAGGCCATCCTGAATCAAAATTCACTATTTACTTTATATTGCTCACTCATTATTCCATATATTACATACTGTGTGGAAGTATGGGGAAACACGTACAAAACAAGCATTAATTCAATCTTTATATTGCAAAAAAGAGCTATAAGAATTGTCAATAAGGCTGGTTATAATGACCCAACCAACCCATTATTTATGAAATCATATCCCTAAAATTTATGGACCTAGTGGACTTTAATACTCTACAAATAATGTTTAGAGCAAAAGAAAGAACTTCCTGACTGTATCCAAGGTTTGTTTTCAGTGAGGGAGAGCAGGTATCCACTCAGGGGAAATTATATATTTGAAAAAAAGAGGGTAAGAACAAATGTGAAAAATAGATGTGTGGGGTCAATTTATGGAATAGTTGCAACAATGAATTAAAAGAGTGTAGTAATACAATACAATACAATATAATATGTGTATATTCAAGAAAATGTTCAAAAATATCATATTTGAAAGATACAAAATATGTGATCAGCACTGAGAAATGACTGACATGACAGAAATGATGATTCTTGAATATATTTGTGTTTCTTTCTATGTTTTGTTTATCTGCTTCTGACTTATGATGTGTTTTCTAAAAATTATATTTTGTTAAGTATTAAGGGTAGGCACAATAAGCTTTGGCTTCTGCCTACACCTTTTTTTTCAGTCAGAAAAAAACATGTGTGATTATATTGTTTTATTTTTGATACAATGATTTCGCACTATTTAACTTTCACAACTTGTGTACAGTTTTGGTCTCCTAATTTGAGGAAGGACATCCTTATAATTGAGGCAGTGCAGCGTAGGTTCACGAGATTGATCCCTGGGATGGCGGGACTGACATATGATGAAAGATTGAAAAGACTAGGCTTGTATTCACTGGAGTTTAGAAGGATGAGATTTTGAAAAAAAGCTATACAAATGCAATGACATATAATTCAATTCAATAAATACAATTCTTATAATTCTTATATTTTACTTTGCCAGTGTTGTAGAAACAGTAACTGCACAGTTGATGGAGTATGAAACCATTTCCCAGAATGGTAGCATGTCTGGCCCTTGAAGCAACAACCCATCCTGGCCCCCAGAATATCAGATCATTTTCTATCTGATGAATTGATGTGGTTGATTTTGGATTTCTTAACCGTATTACAGTCACAGGAGAAAATTCTCTGACCCCTCAGTTGCCCTGGGTTTACAAAATATTTTAGAATGGGGTGTTGGGCTCAATAGATAGTTCCTTGGCTCCAGGTTACAGTGGGATTCCCAGAAGGATCCTCAAAGCAAAATAATTCTGATGGGAAAATAAGGATTTTCTTCTGTCGTTACGGGTTCTTTTAAAACTCACTCGTAAAAGCTCAACGTTAATAAAAATTGCAAAAATAGTATCCAAAACTCTTAGTTTTAGAGGAGACTAGATGACCCATGGACCCGTTGGGTCCCGTTGTTACTAAAGGTTCTTTAGTAACTGAACAGCAGGCGGAGCGGGCTGTGCGGCGGCCGGTTAAATTATTTCCAGACTCTCCCTCCCACAGAATCAGTCAGCCCCCCCACATCCCCCTCCCTTGCAATGCACAGCAAGATCCCAGTTTATATTTAAATAATCCTTGCATTCGTACCACAACCCCTCCCCGTCTCCCAGAATCAGTCAGACCCCCCCACATCTCCCTCTCCTGCAAGAGATTAATATATATTAATAGATATACAATATAACATTTTATATTCTTACATTATTATATTTGAAGTATTATTATTATTATTATTACTACCCTGGAGGTGTGTGTGTGCGCGTGTGTGTGCCGCACTGCCCGCTGGGGGTTGTAGTCCGGTGATGGTCCGGGGCGCTGGGGCCGGGCGGGAGCGGGGACTACACCTCCCGGTGGGCAGCGCAGCAGCGGGAGGCACGCACAAGATGGCAGAGCGTGAGGAGGAGGAGAAGGAGAGCGGCTGCCATTGTTATTGCAGTCGTCGACTACGCCGTCGGTTGATGTGGGCGCTGGAGGAGACGGAGGGGAACGATGAGACGACGGGGACGACGACCATCTTCCTCCTGCTCAGAGTCTCCCCCGGGGCCAGGGGCGGGCGAGGAAGGAAAGGGGAGAGGGAGTACTCACGTCGGCCCCAGGCGGCCATCGCGGCGGCCAGCAGCAGGAGAGCGGCCGCGAAGCGCTGCCGCATGTTCGACCTGCCGGCGGCCATCTTCTTTCACATTCTCTCTGAATATGACTCGTTTTGTTCCCATTGTGATGTCGAACATGGAGGTATTACTGCGTAGGCGCGGCTGATGGGCACGGCAAGTGGGAGCGATTTATTAAAGTTTAAAAAGTGAATAACTTTTAAAATGTAACAATTTGAACAAAACTTGCTACTGCACACCGCTGCCGAATGGTGAGTAAGGTGGGCCTAAAATTGTTGCGCTATCATGTACTGTTTTGGCTGTATTTCGGGAACATACCTATATGCAAATATATGTAGGAAAAAAACTGCAGATGCTGGTTTAAATTGAAGGTAGACTCAAAATGCTGGAGTAACTCAGCGGGTCAGGCAGCATCCCGGGAGTGAAGGAATGGGTGACGTTAGGGTCGAGACCCAACTTCACACTGATGTTAGGGGAGGGGGCGGGACAAAGATAGGATGTAGTAGGAGACAGGAAGACTAGTGGGAGAACTGGGAAGGGGGAGGGGAAAGAGAGGGACAGAGGAACTATCTCAAGTTAGAGAAGTCAATGTTCATACTGCTGGGGTGTAAACTGCCCAAGCTGGGCCTCACTATTGTATCCGCTGTTCCAGACGTCAACTTCTCTACATCGGCAAGACCAAACGCAGGCTCGGCGATCGTTTCGCTCAACACCTTCGCTCGGTTCGCCTTAACCAACCCAATCTCCCGGTGGCTCAGCACTTCAACTCCCCCTCCCATTCCCAGTCTGACCTTTCTGTCATGGGCAACCTCCATTGTCATAGTGAGGCCCAGCGTAAATTGGAGGAACTGTATCCCATGTTTCACTTGGGCAGTTTACACCCCAGTGGTATGAACATTGACTTCTCTAACTTCAGATAGTTCCTCTGTCCCTCTCTTTCCTCTCCCCCTTCCCAGTTCTCCCACTAGTCTTCCTGTCTCCTACTACATCCTATCTTTGTTCTCCCACCAGTCTTCCTGTCCCCTCCACTCCCCTGACATCAGTCTGAAGAAGAGTCTCGACCCGAAACGTCACCCATTCCTTCTCTCCTGAGATGCTGCCTGACCCGCTGAGTTACTCCAGCATTTTGTGTCTACCTTATATGCAAATACAGTGCATTCAGAAAGTATTCAAACCCCTTCACTTTTTCCACATTTTGCTACGTTAGAGCCTTATTTTAAAATGGATTAAATTCAATTTTTTAATCAGCAATCTACACACAATACCCCATAATAAAAGAGCGAAAACAGCTGTTAAGAAATTTTTGCAAAGTAATTAAAAAGAAATAACTGAAATATCACATTTACAAAAGTATTCAGACCCATAATTGACCTTAGGTTCATCCTGTTTCCATTGATTATCCTTGAGATGCTTCTACAACTTGATTGGAGTCCACCAGTGGTAAATTAAATTGATTGGACTTGATTTGGAAAGGCATACACCTGTCTATATAAGATTCCACAGTTGACAGTGCATGCCAGAGCAAAAACCAAGACATGAAGACGAAGGAATTGTTCGTAGACCTACGAGACAGGATTTTGTCGCGACACAGATCTGGGGAAGGGTATAAAACAATTTCTGCAGTGTTGCAGGTCCTGAAGAGCACAGTGGCCTCCGTCTAGTGAAGGGGTCTGAATACTTTCTGAATGCACTGTATATATACATTTAAGATGAGAGTTTTAGTAATACTGTATTTAGATGGCTCAAAGTGTCTTCAAACAATAGAAATGATGGTATTGATGTGTATTACCTATAGTTTTTGGTCGCAGGAATTGATGATACCCTGAGAAAGATGATAATATCATATGTCTTTAAAACATAACCTGGTTCTGATTTGCATTTATTAATAAAAGTCACCATATGCTCCCTTCAAGAGTTTTGACCTAGAACAAAGTCCACCAAAAATCAGAATATGCGGAAACTAGGTCATGTGAAAAGTCAAATATGCGTGTTATTTTGATCATACAACTTCAATTTTCAATAGAGGGAGACTGAAGTTATCTCCTATATTTTTTTTATAAGACTTCAATTTTCCATACATATTTGCAAGTCAGTTTTGTATTTGAGGGAAGCCTAAAAACCAATCATTTTGAAGAAATTGGTTTTGTGCAATATTCTAACCAGTCGTTAACGCAATATCTTAGTTGCCACACTGAGAATTTGTTTACATGAATAATTGTTCAAATAAATTAAATGCTGAGGTACCAAGAGCCTCGCTAATGTATTCAATTCTTTGCTCTCAAATCCATGGGTTTCTAACTCCGAGGGCAATGCGCTGACACAAAACCAAGGTGATGATTATTAACTGCTTGTGAGAAGATTTACATTGTGTTTGGGCTCATTCTGTATGATGAATCTAGTGAACTCAATGTTGTTAAGAAAATGTTGGATTCCAGCTTCCACAGATCCACCATATATTTTTAGGGTTCACTGTTTTAAATTGAAGTTTCAAGATTTGCATTCATTTTATGCTATTTAATTTACTGTTTTCAAAATGCTGAGGTCTGGTAAAACTAATTACTACGTATTATCTACATTTTATTAAAAATTTGTACTTTCAGTCCATGTTCAAATATTTAGAGATTCAGAACCAGCAATGCAAGGCATCTACTGCATACCATTCCACAAAAACAGTTCCTCCTCTTCCAGTTAGCGTAGAGATGCAGATAATAGGCTATCAACTCTCCAGTAACTGTGATGGTTGTTGGACATGAAAGGACAATATTCATGTGTAAAGGAGATTATTGAGAAATTTAAGGAGATTCGGTATGACAGATAAATGGCAGATACGAGCTTTGTTCAAAGTTCAAGAACACTTTATTTGTTCCCGTGGGGCAATTTACAAAGGCACGTAGAGTAATACAAAAACTATAGGGGGGGGGGGGGTTGGATTAGCAGGGTAAGCAGCGGGAACAGCAGCAAAAGGATGTTGTACAATGTTTTAATTGCCAGTGAAGGATATTGAATTAGATGTAAGCAATGTGATAATAATCCGCAAGCACAATTCTAAAACGGTTTATAAAACACAGAAAAGTTAACGTGTATGTAGAAAGCAAGCTACATTGCAATCCATATTTGTGTTTATTTTGGATGCTATAAAATCATGTGGTTGGCCTTCTTACCTAAAAAGACCAACCACTCAGTGCCATTGTGAATACATTGTGAAACAAAGTGACTCCACTTATATATTGACCATGGTACGGACAATCCAGTGTATAGGAAGGAACTGTAAATGCTGGTTTACACCAAAGATAGACACAAAATGCTAGAGTAACTCAGTGGGACAGGCAGCATCTCTGGATACAAGGAATGGGTGACTTTGATGGCACTGGGCCTATACTCGCTGAAGTTTAGAAGAATGAAGGGGGACCTCATTGAATCATACCGAATAGTGAAAGGCTTGGATAGAGTGGATGTGGAGAGGATGTTTCCACTAGTGGGAGAGTCTAGGACTAGAAGTCATAGCCTCAGAATTAAAGGACGTCCTTTTAGGAAGGAGATGAGGAAGAATTTCTTTAGTCAGAGGGTGGTGAATCTGTGAGATTCTTTGCCACAGAAAGCTGTGGAGGTCAAGGCAATGGATAATTTTAAGATAGATAGATTCCTGATTAAAACGGGTGTCAAGGGTTTTGGGGAGAAGGCAGGAGAATGGGGTTAGGAGGGATAGATCAGCATGATTGAATGGTGTAGACTTGATGGGTCGAATGGCCTAATTCTGCTCCTTTCATTTATGACCTGAAGAAGAGTCTCAACCCGTACACCACCCATTCCTTCTATCCAAAGATGCTGCCTGTCCTGTTGAATTACTCCAGCATTTTGTGTATATCTTCAGTATGGACAATCCATCAGGACTCAAGGATTTATTGATTTGATATGAATTGGGCCCAGAGGATCAGCATCGGGGAAAATACAGGTGTGTGATATAAACTGTGCACACTCACGTGCAAGTTTGTCATACTTAGTAGTTGAAAAATCTATGACTTCAACCTTCATCAGATTATGGTAATATTTTCAACCCCTGCTCTCCTAACTTGAAGCTTGGCCTACTTAGTATTACATATTGAACTAATTATTCATCCAATGTGAACAAACGATTTTCCATCGTGATCTAGGTGGATGCATGATTTAGCATATCATTTAGAGTGAAATATTGTGAGTAATGTCATCTTCAGCTATATTGGAAATTACATGAACCCATTAAAATCAAATTAACTGTACATCCGTTTGATTGTTTGTCGTTTCTTGTTGCTTGGGCAAATTGGCTACAGTATTTGCCTACAGAACTATGATTGCATTCCAAAAACAATTAATTTAAATGAAGCCTTTTGGGATCTTTGGAGAATATACTAAAAATAAGCCAGAAAGGAAAGCATACATTTTTTGCAGCACCTATCAGGAAGTCCCAAAGTGTTTTTCAATCAATTAAAATATTTTTCATGAGTATAATTTCCATTTTAGGAAATGTGAGACAGGACAATCTAGCTATAGTGTGGCGACATAGATTAGAGTAACATATCTTTTTTTCAGGATTCTGCTGTCAAGCATGTGGATGATGTGATCTGCCCTTCACAATTGTTTACGCTTGAATGGTGAGGATATTAGCTTTGGAGAGGGTGCTGCTGTGGGCACCTGTGGTACCTTGCCAATGGATTGCAGGAGTTTGTGCAGAAGCTATTCTCCACAGTTCTGGTACCCATCCCTAATAAAAAGGATATTGTATCAGTGGAGGCAGTCCAAAAGAAATTCTTCACCCTATTGTGTAGGAAGGAACTGCAGATGCTGGTTTAAACTGAAGATAGACACAAATTGCTGGAGTAAATCAGTGGAGAGAAAGAATAGGTGACGTTTTAGAAAAATGAGAGGTGACTCTATTGAGACATACAAGATTCTGAGATGGCTTGACAGTGTAGAGAGGATGGGACAACATTACATTTAAAACAGCAATGTTTGGAAATTTCTTTATGCAGAGCCTGGTGAATTGCTGGGGTTCGCCACCTGAGGTTAATTATGAGGCAATAAAATGACAGGAGATTTGACTTTATAAAGCACTAGGGAAATGAGAACTATGAGAACTGGTGCAGAAAAGCAGCCTAGGGCAGCGTAGGTCAGCCATAATCATATTGAATGGTGGAGCAGGCGAGGGGCTTAGTGGCCTTCTCCTGCTTCTTACTTGTGTTCTTGTGCTAATTTGGAAGAGATTTGAGAATGAGGTATTTTGTTTGCCAGCTGAAATTTAGTATGCAGCATTATTTAAAAAAATTAAGTTACATTTAATATAACTTTAAAATTATTAAGAAGCAAAGGTTGTCCATTTACTGAGGCACGAAACAATGAGTAATACAATAAAATATCCAACAGTGTTCATTTTTATAGTCAGATGTTTGTTGATCAATGTACAGTAGATGGTGTGTAATGCATAACAAAAGAAAAATAACCAAGAATGAAAAGCTTTGATTTTGGCATGCTGTTTGCTGCTAAACTGTTTGGTTTCTTTATTTGAAAAGTTTATCTGTCATTTTTTGTTGTTGTTAATGCTTATTGGAATTTCAGATTTTTCAATAAAACTGCAGTCCGTCAAAATATAATAGGGCAGGGAATCAGTGTTAGATAACTCACAACAGAAAAATTGTATAGCTAGTTTAGATACAGGACAAAGTAGGATCATCATGAATAGTGCTATGAACAATGAGTGTACAATAGCAGAGGCAATCACTGCAGCAATCAGAATGTAATGTTAATCCTGGGCTAGCATGCATTTTACAATTTTCACTGTGGTTGTAAAGGTCAGTTACTTTCTCCCTGGTAGATAGGCAAATTTATTGTAACATAATTGGATTTCGTATGGACAGTTAAAATGCATGTCTGCTGTCGGATTAAACCATTCAAATCAGAACCTTCTTTGTTCATCTTACATGGAGTTGGTTGATCTCACAGACGTATTTGAAAAATCTTGGGGATTTTGAAATTAAAATATTTGAAAGAAATCCCAGTGTTCCCATACCTGATCATCATTCACAACTAAAGTATCTAGAGCAGAAATTTCATTTGTGGATATTGAGGAAAAATATATTCAGGCTCAAGCTATCACACCAGTTTTAAACAGATTGTAAATATCTTTTTGCATGTAATCACACAAAATGTGCTATTACAGGCCATGTAATAAGACTTGGCCTAGCGCGAAGGATAAACGGCATATTTGCTGAAAAATTGTAAAAGTAATAATGGGGGATGTCAGATATCCAAATGTACACGAGAATAGCAATGACATGAGGGGCCAAGGTGCGATGGAGTTTCTGAAGCATTATTAGTATGTTTAAGGTCCAATCGTAGTGGTTACTTTAGTTACAAAAGCATTGATGCTGTATTTTCACTGGAAGAACAGCCAATTTAAATCAGATGAACGGAGAACAGAAGCCAGGATAAATTGGAATCCAAGTGGACAAAAAAATGTGATTAAATAAAGTTAAATCTTCAAAGTTAAGAATTCCACCTTCAATCTAGGTATATTCCCACGAAGAAGAGGGTAGGGAGATTAATGTCTGAATTCCAGGGATGATTAAAAAGATAGAACATAAAACTGAATAGGAAAAGAAGAACATTTGAGAACTGCTTGGTTAACACAAGTGAGAATTGGACTTGTGATGTAGAGTTCAGAGGGGAAGTTCAAAAGGAAATAAGAGACTCAAAACATTGTATGAGGAAAGATGGGCAACAAACATAAAAAGAAATCGATAAATATCCATATGCATGTTAACAGTAAAAGGTTTTATGACAAGCGGAGAGGCTAACCAGAAACCAAAAAGGAAATTTACTTCTGGAGGCAGTGGGAATGGCCAGGATATTGTCAGATATGAGTACTTTTTATCTGATTTCACCAAGGAACAAGATGCTCCTGGAGTCTCAGTAATGGGAGGTGCCAATGAGATTCTGAAAATTCACAAGAAGGTGAAAGCTAGATAGCCAAATTGCCTTGCCTAACACAGATGATAAAACACTGAATGGAGATGGGATGCATATTAGTTGATGATGGAACGAAGGAAGAAAGTAGCAGAGGTCATAGCCATAGTATTCCTACCACATTCAGAGGTGGAACGAGGAATGGAAAACTGCAAATGTTTCACACCCTTGTTCACTGTTGCAGTCCGGACCACAGGGACAGAAAAGGAATTGTAGGGCTGGCGATGCCATTGAATTGGAGAAAGAAAGTAATCTGGAAGGATGGTTGGTCAGAGAATGGATCAAGACTAATGGGTCTGGGAGAAGTACTGGCTGTGAGGATCAAGACTTGGTGTGGATTAAAGAGATAAGAGGTGGTCAGATAGGTGATCCCCTGATGATGTACAGGTGAGATAATTAGTGAGGGAGTCTTAAAGACATTGGCAATGAAGTGAAGGAGTGTGGATAGGAGAAGATTTCTTAGAAACATAAAGATACTTTGATTAAGATAGGCTCTCGGTTCAGCTACCTAAGAAGAGACTACTGCAGCACAGAGTGTCATGGGTGCCTCCAGACCAAACGGCAGATCGGCTAAACAGTGCAAGTTTCATATATCCTTTATCACTAGCTGTCATAAAAATAATGTTTGTAAATATAATAATTATAGTGGGGCTCTATTCCACCATTTTTGTAATAGATCAGATGAAATCCAGTCATGATCCCCAACAACTGCATTAATATTACCATATGTCTGTTGATAAATTTGAAACATTGTTTTCTAAAACCTGCTTCATTCTGCACACGCATGCTAATATTTCAGGTCAATGTCCTTTTTTGGAAATGACAAAATTCTATTTTACATTCTGACTTTAACAATTTGCAGTTTTTTTTTGCATACCAAATTTATTTGCTGCATGTTTTATCATAGAATCAAACAGCAGGGGAACAGCCTTTCAGCCCAACTAAGATAGAAACATAAGGATACTTTGATTAAGATAGGCTCTTGGTCAGCTGCCTAAGAAGAGACTCTTGTTGCCCCTCGGGTTCCTATTAAATCTTTTGCCTCTCACCTTAAGCCTATGTCCTCTGATTCTTGATTCACCTACACTGGGTTAAAAAACTGTGCATTCCCCTCATGATTTTATACACCTCCAAAAGATCATCTCTTGACCTCCTTCGTTTCAAATAATAGAGTCCTAGCTTGCCTAATCTCTCTTTAGATTTTACTTTTGAGATGAAAGAATGGGTCGACTGGGCTTGAATTCACTGGATTTTAGAAGGATTATAGAAACATATAAAATTCTTAAAGGATTGGACAGGCTAGATGCCCCATCCAGTTTAAAAATAAGGGGTAGGCCATTTAGGACTGAGATGAGGAAAAAGTTTTCCACCCAGAGAGTTGTGAATCTGTGGATTCTCTGCCACAGAAGGCAGTGGAGGCCAATTCACTGTTTTCAAGAGAGAGTTAGATTTAGCTCATAGAACTAAAGGAATCAAAGGATATGGGGAAAAAGCAGGAACGGGGTACTGATTTTAGATGATCAGCCATGATCACATTGAATGGCGGTGCTGGCTCGAAGGGCCGAATGGCCTACTCCTGCACCTATTTTTCTATATTTCTATGTTTACATTGTGGATACAGGCACCGTCCCACTGAATCCGCGCTGACCAGCAATCACTCCACACACTTGCACTATCCTGCACACAAGGGACAATTTACAATTTTCAGAAGCCAATTAGCCTACAAACCTGTATGTCTTTATAGTGTAGGAGGACACCAGAGTACCCAGAGAAAACCCACGCAGTCACAGGGAGAATGTACAAACTCTGTACAGACAGCCCCCGTAGTGAGGATCAAACCTGGGTCTCTGGCGCCGTAAGACTGCAACTCTACTGCTGCAGCATTATGTCGCCCTCTCCCTATGGCTCAGGCCCTGGAGTCCTGGTAATATCCTTCTAAATTTTCTCTGCACTTTTCCAGCTTAATGACATCCTCCCTATTGCAGGGTAACCAAAACTGAATACGATACTCCAAATGATGTCTTGTGCAACTGTAACATAATGTCCTAATTTCTATACTCAATGTCTGACTGATGAAGGCCAATGTACCAAAGCCGTCTTTACCACCCTATCTACCATTTTCAAGAAACTGTGTACCTGTACTCCTAGATTTCTCTGCTGTACAACACCCTGCATTCTTAAACAAAGAAAACTCATTAAACATTTTTTTTGAGTATTCATGTTTATTTATCTTCAAACAGAATCTGCTATGTACAGCTCAAAAACATAACTGATGTCTTAAAATGGTGCTATTAAGCACTTCATTATATTTTGTATTCTGCAATAAAATTCAAAACCCCATCTGATTTTGCAACTCTATTAAAATAGGATTAAAATTAATTCCTGTATTTATTTCTGTAATCTCGTCTAGCCTTACTCAATTCCTCCAGTTCAGACATCTTGAGAATTCCAAATTTCCTCTGTCTCTCATACTATAAACATGCCCTCAGATGTCTAGGCTCCTAAATCTCAATTCCATTCCAAAGTGGAAAATGGTCACTCTACCTGCATCTTTAACAGCCTCAGTACGTCTTTAATATCCAAGTTAATATCAATTAATATGGCTCACAGTTATGTTTTGGATATGTTCCTGAAGTATCTTGTGACGGTAAAGGGATCAACCTAACTTCGACCATTAAGTTGCTATGTACACAAAGCACTTTAATAGGAATCTGAGAGGCAACTCTTTCACACATGGGGGCGATACATATATTAAATGACATGCCAGAGGAAGTGGGTTGAGGCAGGTACAAATAACATTTAAAATATATTTACACAGGTTTACATGGATATGGGTTAAATGCAGGAAAATGGGACTAACTTAAATGGGCATCTTGTCGGCATAGACGAGTTGCACCAAAAGGCCTGTTGCTGTGTTGTCACTCTTGCAACGCATATCTGTGGAGGCCAATTTCAATTATTGTTGACTTTCACTGAAGCATGAACAAATAGGACTTTTTAATAATAACATTACAAAACAAACCTATCCTTGTTGTAGAACACTATCTTTTGACCATAAAGGTCTACATCAAGACTCTGGGAAAGGTGGATAATTTAACATATCTCAGGAGTCATCTTTCAGTGAATGTAAACATCAATGACAAAATTCACCATCACCTTAGACACAAGAAACTGCAGATACTGTTTTACAAAAGAAGAGACAAATTGCTGGAGTAATCATGTGGGTCAGGCAGCATCCACGGAGAACATGGACAGATGCCATTTCAGGTCAGGACCCTCCTTCAGACTCGCTTCAGTCTGAAGAAGGGTCCCGACTGAACCATCACCTACCCATGTGTAGGAAAGAACTGCAGATGCTGGTTTAAATCAAAGGTAGAGACAAAATGCTGGAGTAACTGAGCGGGACAGGCAGAATCTGTGGAGAGAAGGAATGGGTGACATTTCGGGTCGAGACCCTTCTTCAAGCTGATAAGTTATCTCAAAAGACCGGATAGGTACCAAAAATTCCCAGATCCACTGACAGAAAAGGCAAACCACTGTCAATATCCTCTCCAAGTCTGACATTCCAGCTTTGGGGGGTCTTACTACAATGTTAGCTCGGATGGACAAGCTATGTTTTCACATCCTGACAACATACTCCCAAAATGAGCACTTTATTCGGAGTGTTGTAGAAGTTGATAACTGGGCAGACATGAAAAAGTCTCCTTGAAAAAGTGTAATATTTGCCCCACGACTGGGAACCCTTGGCCTTCAAAATGAATGAATGCATTAAACCGATGTGTTGAGAGCAGACACAGGCCCTGCACAAATGGTGGGTGGATCGCAACATCTTTAACTACCCACCCGTCTCCCTTGTCGAATACCTGACTCCATCTGAGTTTGCAAATTTCACATTAGCCTCATCTGCCACCTCACAATCCATTTCTGCAAATTTCCCCGGTGGGACGAATAAAGGAATATATTATTATTTAGAGTTCTCATCATTCTCAATCCCAAGAGACTGCCAAAGAGAAGACTAAATAAACCTAAGTTTTTGTAAGGTGCAGCCACTTACATTCTGTGTATGGAAACAAATCCTTCCACATCATCAAGCCTCCACCTATTTGGTCAAGCCAAAATACATCTCATTGAGTGCCCTTTTCTCCTGAGATGCTGCCTGACCCGCTGAGTTACTCCAGCATCTTGCGTTGTAACAATAGTTTTACCTATATCATGCTTCATTTGATGCATACCTTTATGCTTGATAATGCCTTAAAAACTTACAGACGGTTTATCAGTTATGGGCTGGATATCCGGCAATCTATTTAAGAGAACATCACTGGCCACTGTTTGTGCTGTGACAGATTATATTTTTTAAAAACTGGATAAAAAAGGTGCACTTCAGCCATGACTTCCTGTGGCGCATTTCGGAGCAGCTTTGAAGAATGTTAAATCACTTAGACCTCCCCTATGGGGCGGGATGCGCTATTGCGCAATCTGGGATAGTTTCTTTTAAAAAAGGGAGCGTGGTTTGTCTCAACTCTGGACACTGCAACTGCTGCTGAACCCAGCGATAAAGGTAATGGGGGCGGGGGGGGGGAGATAAAATCTCAAAGTAAAACAAAGGGAAACTAAAATCCATTCCACTCAAGGGCGTTATATAATAAGATGTATGAAGTGGACAGCTAACAATCCAGCTGTATAAATGAATCTTTGTCCCACACAAAGCGTGCACCCCAAAAAAAAATCTATCGCCCATCCGGGTTCCTTTGTAGAAGACATTGCCCTGCAACCGAACTTGATGCGAGCCCGCTAGATTATTAGATTGGCAGTCGCCCCGGCCAATTGCATGGCCCGTCAATCGCCATTACGCGACGTAACAAAACGTCAGTTGCACCTTCCCACCAATCAGCATCGAGCGTTCCGGGAGGGGCGGGATCACAAGGGGGACCGGATGTGCACCCATCAAGTTAGTCGGAGCAGGCGCACAGAAGTTAATGGTTCGGGTGGACTAATATTCGCGGGGCCTAGTGTGTGTGAGAGAGAGGCGCGGGGCTTTCGCTGGTAGTAGCCGAAGTCAAACTTTACTACCAGCAAGGACTTAAACACAAAAAAATATAATAATAAAACGCAGCTTCTACTCAGACTCAGAGGCGCCCGACACGGTAAGGATAGAGCGCGAAGAATATGCAGAATGAAGTGATAGCGGAGAACCGAGCGCTGGACACGATGACAGACGGCTTTGAAGACGAGATAGATTCTGTGACCGCTGCCGTCAGCACTAAAGTTCGTATTTTAGAGCCGACTCCCGGAGATCGCCTGGATTTCAAACTGGCTGTGCTCTCTGGGAGCGAAGAGGATGAGGTTTCTGAGGTAAAGTGACCCCTTGCTTCACGTCGCCACTCAACGACACCCGCTCTTTACTCAATCATTTTGAGTGGTTAAATCTCTCTTTCCCCCCCCAACCGCACTCCCTCCCCACCATTTCCCCTTCATCCAAGAGTAGGCCCGAGGGCTTTGCATCAATGGCGATGCGCACAAATTCGGGCCTAAATTTGTAGTATGAAGCCGAGGCTCGATCGCGGAGCTGGGAGAAGCGCTAGGCCGAGGTGGGGGTTGGGGTTTGGTTTTTGGAGAGGGGAGGGGAGGGGGAGTGGAAAGAGGAGCCAAAGGGCCGATTACGCCTGCGCGGCGGCCTCTCCTGCTCCTGGGAGGTGTAGTTTAAAAGGTGACTTGGAGTTTGAAAGGGAATCGGAGGAGAGGCAAGGTTGAACTACAACTCCCAGCTTTCTACACGGTCGTCCTGGCTCCTTGGGTTTTTTTTTGGAATCCAGAAACTAGTTCAGGCCTGAATTGTCCTGAAGCCTCTAACCTCTTTCGAATTATAATCAACGTAGGTAAAATCAACAAAAGCCGCTACATCTGACACTTCCTACAATGGGATCGCATTAATTAAGAGATTATTTTCTACACGATATATTTACTCATTAAATTTTCAGCCCCATTTTCTGCGAATGTGTTTCGCTTGCGTATGTTCGACTACAGCCGAAGTTGGAAGGTACCATATTATTCCCTTTTACGTTAGGAAGCGTCGAACATAAGGAACTGTGCATGGTAGGCCTACAACTATTGAATGGTATCCCTGAGGGCTTCGTCACATGGTGTAAGCTCCTAGAACGGATATGATTGTAGTTTATCTCAATTACAGTTCCAGATTGATTTTGATGCATTACCAGATGAGCTGACGTGCCTGGTTTCGCCGAAATGCGGAGATGATGCTTGCTATGTTGATGTATGACTATTGGAGCAAGTAGACCATTTGGCAAAAAAAATCCTGGTTCTATTTTTTTTTCATGTTTTAGTTTAGGGAGGGGGATTTTAACAGTATTTTCATTTTGGTTTAAGTTTGTTTGTCTATACAGCAAAGTGGTGCAGTGCTTTTGCACATTTTATGTAGAGAACCAAATTATCAAAATCTTCAGAGTGAAGTGTTAAGGCAAAGAGAAATATCAGATATCTTAAGATTGAGGATAAAAATTGGTGGAGTATGTTTTATGGTTAACATATGGATCTTTATAATGGCCTGGAGTAGAATTAACTGAGATTTTGGTGCTGAAAAGGAAAAATGATGGTTTTAAAGTGTTTGTCATTAAGCTGAATAAATGTTTATTGTCATATTTTTAGCTGATTTGATATAATGTACTGAAACTGGGTGGTAGGCAAGGAAGACATGATGAATTAATTCTGGATTGACATTGGATTATGTATTCTTGAAGTGTCGAAACGTAAAGGTAAGTTGTGCAGAAATCATCTGTTAGGATTACAACGTTATGTTTGTACAATTTGGTTGGAGTTTTGCCATGTTTTAATTGTATCAACTAATAGCATGATCATCATATCCATGGCTTAAATTCTGTTTTACCAAACTGGTTTAATCTTTGTAAGGAAGAAACTAGTTGGAATTCTTTGGTTGACCGATTTGTTACCTGGCAGGGTGGCCAAATGGAGCACTAGGTTGATCTGGCTTTATATCAAGAACTCAATTCCCCTCAAATTCTGCATTGAGTGGCTCCTCAGATTTGTGTTGCCATGGTTCTACAGGCATGGTTCTGTTCAGTCACTCCTTCACTTCCATCAAATTCCCAAGTTCCATGGGTAAGCTTGGGTTCCCAACATCTGATGGTTCACCTCTAGTTGTCATTTAGGTTGAAACCATCACTTTTATCACCAAATCTTCTCTCCCAGTCTCTTAGCTGGATTTTATTTCTCCCATGTGTTCCAGCAAAAATGATTCCAATGATCCCTGACTTCTATCGTAGTTCTGTCCATCCTTCCAGGTTTTTGTCCATGAGACTTAACTTAATAGGAAAAATAACTGTCGATGCGGGTTTAAATCGAAGGGAGACACAAAATGCTGGAGTAACTCAGCGGGTCAGGCAGCATCTCTGGAGAGAAGGAACGGGTGACGTTTTGGGTCGAGACCCTTCTTCAGACTGAGTAATGCTTAGTTCCTCCAGCATTTTGTGTCTACCCTAGACTTAACTTTATGTTCTTTAACTCCTTTCCATTGAATTTCATAACATCCATTCCCGGTTCCTGTAACCCAGGCTTGCCTGCTAATTACTTTCTCTTAAGTGATGTCTTTGTTCCTTACAGATTGGCCATCAGTTCTAGTTTCATACTAGACAAAGTGGACCCAAACCTCTCCTGCATTGGTGCAACACCCGATCCCTGTCCTCCCCTCTCTCCTCAACCCCCCCTCCCTTCTCCCCCACTCCCCTCCCCCTCCTTTTAAACTTTAAAATGTGAATAACTTTAAAAATATAACACCGATTTCCATAAAACTACTTGCATTATCACTAAAGCGACGATGGTGAGTAAGGTGGGCCTAAAATTGTCGCGCTATCGTGTATCGTTTTGGCTGAAGTTCAGTCACAAACAAGATAACAAACGAGTTTTAGTATATAGATGGGGAGCAAAAAAACCATCAACAATCTCTGCCCTTGCAAAGGAAATCCGTTTCCTCACCCAAGTTGTTGAAAGTATTGTATCCCTGACTTGCATCTAACATATTTGTGGTCATATTTTTTCAATTTTGTACCAGCTGTATTTCATTTGGTGACACTCTTACTTCAGACCAGGAGAATCATGCATGGCTTCGACAGTGGATGAGAGTAGGTTTGTTAGATTAATTCCCGGGGAGAAGGGATCCTCTGTGAGGAAAGGTTGGAAAAAGTTGGCTGTATATTTATTGGATAATAGGTGCAGGAGGAGGCCCTTTGAGCCAGCACTGCCATTCAATGTGATCATGGCTGATCATCCACAATCAGTACCCCGTTCCTGCCCTCTCCCCATACCTCCTGACTCCGCTATCATTGAGAGCTCTATCTAACTCTCTTTAAAGCATCCAGTGAATTGGCCTCCATCCAGTGAATCTAGGTGATAGTTTTAGAATTTGGGGTTGCCCATAAATGATGGGAAGGGATTTCTTTTGAGAGCTGCATGGTTGGTGTTGCTGTCTTCTGGATGAAGATTTAAAATAAAGCATGAGCCCATGAAGAATTCCGTTTTCCTGGGTAGATATACCTCCCATGTTCGTTCTGTCCTGTGACGTACATCATTAAAACGTTTTAGGATTGCTTAGGTTGCTGGCAGGAACTTGCTTAATGCAAGTTAGCTGTCATGTTTTCAGGATTACAACATTGCTAGTATTTCAAAGTACTCTCTCTATTGGTTGTAAAGTGCTTTGATGTCCTAAGGTGCTTTTTGTTGTTGAATGTTTTAATCTTTCTACACATTAAGCAGCTCTAATCAAAGTCAAAATTGACACACAACAATTACAATGTAATTCAACTTCAGCCTTCTTACAGTCAATCAGATCATCTTTTTCCAACTCTTCACTAATTTTGCTCAGTCATATCCTTTCTTGGCTCTGCTTAACTTTCCCATCATACCCAATGGTTTTCCAGATTATAGCTTTATCAGCTAAAGCATTATCGTTGGAGTCTTCTGCAAATTGTCCTTGGCCACCTCTTTCTTGTAAATACGCTCACTGGGAATCATTTGAAAAGGGAATTCCATATATGTATTCCATGTGTGCAGGATCTTGTGTTCAACATCTCTAGTCCCTTTACTGTTTGATTTTAGGTGCAATTTCTCCTGGAAAC
This sequence comes from Rhinoraja longicauda, assembly GCF_053455715.1. NCBI lineage: Eukaryota > Metazoa > Chordata > Chondrichthyes > Rajiformes > Arhynchobatidae > Rhinoraja > Rhinoraja longicauda. The sequence goes on along the minus strand of NC_135966.1, from coordinate 14,773,095 downwards.
CCAGATTCCTCCTTTGGATTGGTTGCAATTTCCTTCATTTGAATATTGGGAAAATCAAAATTATTATCTTTATTTCCTGTTACAACTTGGTACTCTTACTATTGATTTTCTGCACAGACCTTAATCAAGCAGTCTTGGCATACTCTAACTGAAAAAAAATTCTGACTCCCATAATCCTCTTCGTTACAAAGACTTTCTATCTTTATGACAGTGGGTCTCTCTGTCACTGCTCCAGCTCACTGTTGCCGAAAGGGTCCTTTATTACCTTTAAACACTAATGTTCCAGTGCTCTGCAGACCATCCTCCCATTGTTGACGATGTGTAAACTTCAGCTTTTTCTTGCCCATTTCAGTTTTTCTCCAGAAAATCATGCCGTCACCTTTATTCTTGCCAATCTACAGTGGCATCCAGTGCTTCCAATGTCTTTAAATCCAAACTCTCACCTAAATATTTTTCTTAATTAATGGCTTAGTACTTGGAACGTTTTCTAGATTTGTTTTCTTCAGCACTTTGAAGAGTTCTAGCTCTGATGCATATATTTTTTCTTCCATCACTTTGGTCTTGGGCCACCTTGCTTGTGGTTTTCGGTCCCATACATTAAAAAATTTATTTGGCAGAGTCTATCTTATTGATAAAAACTTTGATCACTTCCCAATATCTTTTTAATAAAGATTCCCTTTGAATCTTTTGTGAAGGCATTAAGATATGTTTTATGTTAGATGTGCAAAAATAATTGAACTTTGTTACTTCCATAAGTATGTATTCCAGCAGTTGAGCTGCATGTAACAGCAGAAACACTGACCAACTGTATTAATCTAGTGATACAGCGCGAAAACAGGCTCTTCGGCCTACCGACCCCACGTCCAACAACAATCACCCTGTACGCTTGTTCTATGTTCTCCCACACAATAGGGGCAATTTACAGAGGCCAATTAAACGGCATACCTGCATGTCTTTTGAACGTGGGAGGAAACCGGAACACCCTGAGAAAAAACTCATGCAGTCACAGGGAGAATGTGCAAACTCCACAGAGACAGCATCTGCGCTGGGGTCAGGGTCAAACCTAGGTCTCTTGCGCTGTGAGGTAGCAACTCTAGGAGCTGCGCCGTGTGCCACAAACTGTTTTCCTGTTAAATTAGCCCTAAGCCGAATAAATGAAAATAACAAATTGGTTGTCCATTCAGCCAAATAGGGAGCTTATTTGGAAGAATCTGCATTTTGTGTGGGTAATTTGTAAGTCTCTATTTTAATCATTCTTTGTAACCATCTTTAACTATTATTTTAGAAATTTAGATTGCCTGTGATCCATACTCAATTTTATTCTCAATCACAGTATTGTGCATTTCTATATATTTTGGAGTGATGATAGGTCTGGACTTTAACTGGCTGGTAAAGGAATTTTCCATTCTAGGAAATGAGCAGTACTTTGGTGGCTGAATTGTCAGTTGTTTGGATACCTCTTGTTTGGGCAGATGTGTAGAGTTCTGGAATAAAACTGCATAAATTGGAAAAATTTGAAGTTTTGTTTCCTTTTGACATTTGGGTAGATTTTAGCAGAATAATGCACACATTTTGAACGTTACAACATTTCTCCTAGACAGTTTATTTTTGGCTCGGTTACATGTTGCAGTAAGCCATTCTCTAATTGACTCCCCACTCATGGCAATTTAGTTCAAAATCCATATCTATAAATTTCTCTGTGTCTGTGAAGAACTTGGTCTCTGCACTCGTTGCCATCGTGTTCTTCAGCCTCAATTTAATTTTCCATCTCTATTATTATATTGTTATATTCGAAGAGTACTGCAAGATAGAAATGGGTCTTGCGTCTCAATTTATCCATGCAGGTGCCCATCTATCCTAATTTGTTTAGGTTAGGCCCATATCCCTCTAAACCTTTCCAATTCATGTACATGTCCAAATGTCTTTTAAATGTTGTTGTGCCTGTTTTGAGCACTTTTTAATGGTAAAATCTGTATTTTTCATTGCATTATTGATGACACATTTTCTGTCATGTATGACCATAATTCTGGAATTCAGTTGCTATATTAGATTGCTCATTTTTAAAAGCCTCATTAAATTATTTTTTGATCACTTGGTTTAATTTTATTCTTAATCTTGCTTGATCTAATCATTCCTTCCTCTTCCATTCTTGATGTTTTGAGAACTGGGTGATGTTCTATTGACTCTGACCTTTTATTCTTTCCCTGCTTTTGTTGACCCTATCCTGAATCAATGTTCTAGATTTTCCTCCTTGACTCTCTGCTTTTCAACTCTTCTTTTAGACTCCTTAATATCGCCCCTTTTGAAAATTTTGAAAGATTACCTATCCTAATGTATCTTCCTTTGGCGTTAGTCTGGAGTTCAGTTTTGACTTATTTTTCTATTTTAACTGTAAAGATTTATTGTAAGTTATGCATTTGTTTCTGGCAAAGCACCTTACAATACATCAATATGTTAAGGCTGTTCATGTTCACCGTGGTGTTGGTTGAAGCTTAAACCTGCTTCTTTGTCCCTCGGGCAGAAGAATTACTCTTCCCCTTTTAAAATATCAATTGGTACGGTTTTCTTGAAATGCTATTTATTATGAGTAATAAAGATTTTCCAAGTAAACAAAGTACTCTCCTGATGCTTAATAAGAGCACCATACATCTAGGTTGCTGATGATGGAAAGATTGGCAGCATGACAAGCACAATAGATTCATAAAATTACAAAGAAACAGTGAAAGATTAAATGAGGAGGCAGATGAATTTCAGCATAATTATGGGCCAAAATGGAATAACTTGAAGATGGTGAAAAGCTTGAGCCATTGGAGGCCCATGAAAATTTTGTAGTCCTGTGCACAGTGGCCAAAATATACAATTTGTATTTAAAAGAAAATGAAAGTGGCCAAATGTATTGTTAGACCTCAAAGGATAAGTCGTGTAGCAAGTTTTAATGTGGTTAATCCAAATCTTGAGTGTTGTGTGTAGCCTGGGAATCCTACAGTAAGATATATTTGGATTTACACGAATACAGCATCTGTAGTTCCTTCCTACACATTTAGAAAATACTTAAACAGGGGGTTGTGAAAAAAATACTGGCTAATTTAGTTTCAAATATTGCAGTAGATTTTAGGAGATTGGGCATAGATTTTGATATATTGAAATGGTATGAATGTAAAATGAATGAATTTGGAGTGCATATTATTAAATGACATCAGATATGAGCGTGTAATTAATCTACCTTTGCAGTGAATGTTGGATAAACATGATGACTTTCGTTTGGATTGGTGTTAATTTACAGGGTCTCAGATGGGAAAGTATTTAGATTGCTACAATAGTCTTTGATTCTCCTCAGCTCAGAGGACAACGAGTCAAAGTTTTCTCATCAAATGAGTCTTGAAAATAGGTGATGATCAATTGAATGTAGCCCTGAGCTTGGCTGCACTGTGCTGTAAAATAGTTCAGATGTTTTGTTTGCTAGACTTGACATGAAATACTGTGGGTTGAGATCTTTTTGGGTAATTAGGATCTGCACAGTGGGTATCCATCCAAAAGTATGGATAGTTAGGTGAATACATGTAGACGCATTATACTGTAACTCAGAAGGACTGTTGCCAATTGCACACCTGTGTATGTAGCTTTATTTCACAGCCGATCCTGTAAAATCTCATTTTATTTTGGGCAAAGTTGAAATTCCAGATGGTAAAGTTCCAGGTCTTATTCTTGTGCACATAATCTAGGATAGGGTAACTCGTTATTTCTACTGTTGACTGGCCCAGTTAAGAAAACATGCAACTTATATTTCACTTTCAAAATATTTTGAAGTGGTTCATGTCAAAATCTCACAATGTGCCCTGTAAAGAAATATTAGATTAAATGGTAAAAAGCATGAGAAAAACAATTTAAAGATGTATCTCAAAAAGGGGAGAAATATTGGGGAGGGGAGGAATTTCAGACTTGTAGGTCCAGCAGTCAACAGTAGAGTGATTTCAAGAGTTATGAAAGTCAGAAGTGCTTTAGGCCAGCATTTGGTTAATCTGGGGCTCTGCAAGGATGTAGGTTCAGAGAAGAATAGAAATAGAGACCAGAGAGAAATTTGAAGCGAAGAATTGAGTTAAGAATTATATTGCAATAAGTTGTTTGCATTTTTATCACCAAAGTTGTGCTATGGACAGGATTTGCATGGCGGTAATTTAGCCTGGATCATGAGCAATAAGAAGTCATTATTTATCATATCTGAATATATTCTAATGTTTGTTTGTGTGGTCTACACAAGATGGCATTAAATATCAAATAACAAATATTATCTAGGACTTGTGCCACAGCTGCTGCTGCTCTTGTATTATGGCCTTGACTGCCATGTCTGGTGCTGCATTTAAATTATGGTCATGACTACTGTAGTGCGGCAATGTGAATGGGATGGCATGTGCCTGGAGTATCACATTGTTTTTATTTTTCAAAGCATTGGTGGAGGGTGGAAAATACCTCTGGTATAAATAATTAAAGCAAGGAAGCATTTTTTTCCCATTCAGTGGATAGAATATTTGAAATCATAGTTATGATCATCAATGTGACACAGTCTGGTCTCCAAGTCCAACTCTAGTTTCATGGCTGGTTAGGGTTAGTAAATAGTTCCTTCCCAAAATAAAGATCCTTGCATTTGAATCTTTAACTTCAGATTTCAGTGGGCCAAGGAATAGTAAATGGAATTCAACACAAATGTGTTACGTTTTGGTAAGTTACACCAGAACAGTATGTACACTGAATGGTAGGGCCCTGGTGAGTGTTGTAGAACAGAAAGACCATGGGGTACTTATGCAGAGTAAGCAGAAAGTGACACCACAGGTAGACAGGGTAGTGAAGAAGAAGGTGCTTGGCATGCTTGTTTTCATCGCACGTTGTAGAAGTGTTACAATTACAGGTGGTTCTGCTGTCAAGTGATAATTACATTCCAAAGAAACCTCTCATTATAAAAACTATTATGTCAGTGGAGAAGAGGTTTAGGGGTTTGAGTTTGTGAATTGTTGTCATTCTATTTTCATGCAGTCCTTGCAAAGGTAAAAGTATTTGTAATAGTTATAACTTTACTCTTGTGACTGCAAGGTAAAAATACTAGAGGCTGAATGTCTCATTGTTTAATAGTGTGACGTATAAGTATCAATAGATTCCATTGCTTGTCTATTTCAATGGCCATCTGCTGTGAAACCAACAAACTGCTCTTAAGAGACAATGGTGTCTTGATTACTATCATATCATATCATATATATACAGCCGGAAACAGGCCTTTTCGGCCCTCCAAGTCCATGCCGCCCAGCGATCCCCGCACATTAACACTATCCTACACCCACTAGGGACAATTTTTACATTTACCCAGCCAATTAACCTACAAACCTGTACGTCTTTGGAGTGTGGGAGGAAACCGAAGATCTCGGAGAAAACCCACGCAGGTCACGGGGAGAACGTACAAACTCCTTACAGTGCAGCACCCGTAGTCAGGATCGAACCTGAGTCTCCGGCGCTGCATTCGCTGTAAAGCAGCAACTCTACCGCTGCGCTACCGTGCCGCTGTACTGCAAGATGTTAACCTGGAAATAGTTTTTCTTTCTAGATTTTTTTCCAAAACAGCTTTTTTTCTTACTTGCCAGTTACAAAATAACTTTTGAGCGGTCCTCTAGTTCCAAATTGAATGCGTATTATAAATAATTTGACCAGCGTAGTGTAATAATGCCCCCAAATTCATCAACTTAAATTTGCTTTAATGAAAAAATGCAATACTACCAGTACAATGATAGGAAAGATGTAAAGGGATATGGGCACAATAATACAGGCAAATTGGGCCTGCTCAGTTAGGCATCTTGATCAATGTGGACGAGTTGGGCCGAAGGGCAAGTTTCTGTCCCATGTAACTCGTTAACTCAATCTAAACTGCCCAAGTATGCCTAAACTGTCACTTGCTGCATTTTAATATCTCCATTCTAATACTACAACTGTGCATGTTACAATAGTTTTTCTTCCCACCACTTTCACTTCTCCATGAAGTCATATGACAAAATAGTTGGGTGTAGTGCAAAGCTGTTTAGCAAAATTGGACATTTGAATCTTGTTCAAGCATGCATACTGTTCAAGGGTCGGAACATTAAGCAATTTTACATTCTGTAATGATTTCACCAAAGTGGCAAATATTATGGTTATTTCTGTTGTAATTAGGATGGCATTTTACCAGAGATGGGAGATTGAATTTAAAATTACAAATGTTCTTGGGCTGTAACTTTGTGCATTATTGGTTCTGTAAAATTTAATTTAAGTATTCTGATTGCAGCCAAATTGGGCGCACCAATTGAATAATCAAATTTTGTTCTGCTGAGGTTCTCCGAGAGGAATAGCCAAGAAGAAAGCTCTCTTACTTCAATGTCTATTCAAGCATAGTATGGTATACCAGTTTATTGAAGTATTCCAAACACAAAACTACAAAAATATATTGTTTCTGTTTTGCAGCCTGAATCATGGAGTGGAGCTTGAGTTGGTGTTGGTTTATTGTTGTCATGTGACCTGAGCTACAGCGAAAAACTTTTTTGTGTGCTGTTCAGTCAAAACATAACATACTGCAGTACAGTCAAGCATTATACAAGTACAAAAGGTAGTGTAAAGAGGAAAAATAACCAGTGTACCAGAATGTAGTTAAAGCTCCAGAGAAACTGCAGATAAAAAAGTGTACGGGAAATAAAGTGTGCTGGAAGATTGGGCTATACCCATAGTTTATGATAGGTCTGTTCAGTTGTCTGATAATAGTGGGGAAGAAGCTGTTTCTGAGTTCAGTGGTATGTGCTTTCAAGCTTTTGTATTTTCTGCCTAACAGGAGAGGAGAAGAGGACTTGACCAGTTCGTGAGTGGTCCTTGATTATGTAGATTGTTTTTCTGTGTGAATTGTCGATGGAGCTGTGGTGGGGGAAGGTGAATGTAGTGGGTGTGTGGATTGTGTGATGTACTGGGCAGGATCCGCAACAGTGCAATTTCTTGCGATGTTGGTCAAACCAAGTTGCTTTGCAACCTGATAGGATGGTTTCTATGATATATCCATAGAAATCAGTGAGTTATTGGATTGGACTGGAAAAAATGATTGGAGATTTATACTCGGGAACTTGAAGCTCTCAATCATCTCCACTTCAGTACCATTGATGCTGACTGGGGTGTGTGTTTCATTCATCCATTTTGTATGGTCAATGACCAGTTCCTTCATCTTGCTGACATTGAGCAAGACATTGTGGTCTTGACACCATATTACCAAGCTTTTGATCTCCTTCAGGTGCTGTCATCATTCAAGATCCGGCTCACTATGGTGCTGTCATCTCCAGACATGTAAATAGAGTTTGTGCAGAATTTGGCTGCACAGTTGTGAGCATCCCTGTGGGGGGGGGGGGGGGGGGGGGGTGTTGAGAATTACTGTAAGGGATGTATTGTAGCCTATTCTTACTAGTTGTGATCTATAGCTCAGTAAATTGAGATACTATTTGCAGAGGGTATGCTGACGCTGAGGTCTGGAAGTTTGGAGATGAGTTTGGTTTTGATTATAGTGTGGAGCTATTATCAATGCACTAAAGAAAGATGGCATACACCATGGATCTGTTGCGATGCTAGGCAAATTGCAGTGGATAAGTTGCTTGGGAAAAGATGGTGGATGTCACACCTGTGGGATGGTAGTCATTAAGGCATGCTACCTTGCTTTTTTGGGATAATAGTGGTCTTAAAGCAGATGGAAACCTCAGCCTGGAGTGGCGAGAGGTTAAAGCGAAATACAAAGTGCTGGAGGAACTCGGCGGGTCAGGCAGCATCTATGGAGGGGATGGATAGTTTTGGATTGAGACCATTTTTCAGACGGAGACCACCTCTGGTTATGTAGACGTGGCCAGAGACTCCATCCAGGCCAGTTGGTTTCCACAGGTGGAGGGCAATTTGGCATCTATGACAATAACTGTGTAGTGTATTGTGTACAGTGACTACAGGTGCTCCTGAGGCAGTCGGGACAAGCGGTGTCATTCCACAAACCTGATTGCCTTCTGCTCAAAGGGAGCATGTAATGCATTGAGCTCGTGTGGAAGGGATGCGTTACCAGCGAAACTGCCCAACTTCACTGTGTAGCCCGTTAATGCATGCAACCTATTGTGATCCTATCCAAATGTGAGTTTATCAAGTGAGCTAAACTAATCATCTGAAACGTACTTGCTGGTGATGTCATAGAGAATTATTTTTGTGGTTCTCGTTGAAGGTCAGCTTGTCTGATTTCCATGTTTGTATATTCAAGAGCAGAAGTTAGTGATGATACTGTAACATGTAGAACAGGACTCTTAATTTGAATGGGATTGCCAATTGTAATTGAAAATATTTGACTTTCCTCAGTTTACCTAAACTTAAAAATGCTTTCAAATCGTACTTTTAAATGCATTAAAAATCTGTCCAAATAGGCTGTTAAACTGTCTAAATGCCAACCAGACTGCCCAGAGGTGTTGCCTCAGGATTTTCTGCCCGAGACCTTTTTGCCACGGGATGGTGTTAGCAGAGAATTATTGAGCTTGATTGTGACTTGTAGAACTACAGAGAGTAAGCTGTTGTGGGAATAGTATGCAGAGTGAGAACAGCAAGCTAGATTAAGTACAACACAGCCAAATTTATAGGATCATTTGGCATTTCATTTATTTAATACATTTGCCCCACTGAATTTTGTTTTCTCTTGAACAGATTATGAATTTATTTTCCGTTTTTTAGTTCAGTTGTGTTTCTTTGAGCTCCTTTTAAAAAAAAAAAAAAAAAAAAAATTAAAAAAAAAAAATCCAGTAACATAATTTATGCTTAAACATTTTGTAAAATATTGGGCATGCCACAACTTGAGAACTGTCTCTTTAAGAAGGATGTGAACGCATTGGAAATGTTTCAGAAAAAATTCCAGCAAAAATTAGGAGACTGATTCCTGGAATGAGGAATTTCAGCTGTAAATTTAGATGTGTTATGATGTGTTGCGGATTATAAATTGGGTAAATGTGGAGAGCTGTTTCTGTTGGTGGATGGCGTGAGAACTGGAGCGAACACATTGAAATTATTGGGCTAAACAGGTAGGGGATGTGAGAAACATTTGAATAGTGGATAATAATGGATAGTAATTGATCTTGAGCTAACTAAGGTTGGTGTAAATGGGCTCGATCAGGGCTTTCAAAAGAGCTTTGGATGGGCATTTGAGTGAAATTTGTAGGGCATTAGTGGAACAGGAGCGATTAGATTCCTTTAAAATAACATGAATTGTCCTTCGAGTTGTAACAGCTGAATCCAAATACTGGAAATCTGAGAAACAAAAAAAATCATGTAAATTCTCCATCACGAGACAGATTTGATCTCACAGTCTCCATCACAGGAGACAGACTGTCAACTGACATCTATTATAAACCCACAGACTCCCATAGCTATCTAGACTACACTTCTTCCCACCCTGTTTCCTGTAAAGACTCAATCCCCTACTCCCAATTTTTCCGTCTACGCCGCATCTGCGCCCAAAATGAGGTGTTCCATACCAGGTCATCGGAGATGTCCTCATTCTTTAGGGAACAGGGGTTCCTCACTTCCATTATAGATGAGGCCCTCACTAGGATCTCCTCGATATCCCACATCTCTGCTCTTGGTCCCCCTCCCCCCATTCGTAACAAGGACAGTGTCTCCTTTGTCTTCACATTCCACCCCATCAGCTGTCGCATACATCACATAATCCTCTGACATTTTCTCCACCTCCAACAGGATCCCACTACGAGCGACATCTTCCCATTTACACACCTTTCCGCAGAGACACTTCCCTCCGCAACTCCCTGGTCATCTCGTCCCAAACCACCCCCTCCCCAGGTACTTTCCCCTGCAATCGCAGGAGATGCAACACTTGTCCCTATACCTCCCCCCTCGACTCCGTCCAAGGACCCCAACAGTCTTTTCAGGCGAGGCCGAAGTTCACTTGCACCTACTCCAACTTCATCTACCATATCTGCTGTTCCAGGCGTGGACCCCTGTATATCGGCAAGACCAAGCGCAGGCTTGGTGATCGTTTCGCTGATCACCTCCGCTCAGGCACCCTACCTGATCTCCTGGTTGTTCGACACTTTTAACTCCCCTCCCATTCCCGCACTAACTTTTCTGTCCTGAGCCTCCTCCTTTGTCAGAGTGAGGCCCAATGCAAATTGGAGGAAAAGCACCTCTTATTTCACGGGCAGCTTACACCCCAGCTGTATGAACATTGACTTCTCTTAACTTCAAGTAGCCCTTGCTTTCCCTCTCTCTCCATCTCCTCCCCCTTCCCAGTTCTCCGACCAGTCTTACTGTCTCCGACTACAATTTATCATTGTACCACCCACTCCCCTGACATCAGTCTGAAGGATCTTGACCCGAAACGTCACCCATTCTCTCCAGAGATGCTGCCTGTCCTGCTGAGTTTTTGCCTTTGAAAATAGCTTAGTTAGATATTTTAGTTTATTGTCACGTGTACCAAGCAAGGTACAGTGAAAAGCTTTTGTTGCATGCTAACCAGTCAGCAGAAAGACATGATTACAATTGAGCCATTCATTGTACAGATACATGATAAAGGGACTAACGTAAATAACATTTAGTGCAAGCTGAAGCAAGTAAAGCCTGATCACAGATAGTCCAAGGGTCTCCAACTAGGTTGATAGTAGTTCAGGACTGCTCTCTAGTTGTGGTACGATGGTTCAGTTGCCTGATAACAGTTTGACATTAATGGAGAGAGAAAAGGAGTTGGCATTTCAGTTTGATTATCTTAGTGAGAATGATTTGAAAGATTAGTAAAATAGATTGCTAAATGCTTAACATTGGGCATGGAACTCAAAATCTTCCACCTTAGAAGCATCCGCTGTATCCTGGGTATATCCTGGCAAGACAGTGTCCAACGCTGAGATTCTGTCTCGCGCTGGCCTCCCGAGTATGTACACTCTACTCGGGCTGCGGTGGCTGGGCCATGTCCACCGCATGGAGGATGGCCGTATTCCAAAAGACATCCCCTGTGGAGAGCTGATATCTGGGAGGAGAACCATCGGCCGCCCCCAGCTATGTTACAAGGATGTCTGCAAGAGAAATCTGAAGGCGCTCGACATCGATGTGGAGTCGTGGGAGAGTCTTACAGCTGGAGAGGCACTCTGAACCAACATCTCAAAACGGGGGAAGAGAAACTGATGAACGCAGCGGCAGACAAGCGGGCACGCAGAAAGGAGCGCAGCAACTTCAACAGACCAGAGACTACACACATGTGACCTTTGCAACAGAGACTGTAATTCCCGCATTGGTCTCTTCAGCCACAAGCGACGCTGCTCTAGCCGAGGTGTGGAGCAAGCAGCCAACTAGGATGCATCACCCATGGTCAGCCATGACCGAGGGGGCCTAAGAAGAAGAAATGGGCATGGAATTCAATTTTTGTCAATGCTTGATGTGTTGAGTATTTTTGACGCACTCAAGAATGCCGAACATTAAATGTCTTGATAAATTGAGATGCATATTGTCTTAAAGGAAGTCAATGTAATTGGTATGTTGCCGTTAAATTACAATTCAGTTGAGCTCACGTTTTAATTGAATTCCCAATAGCTGAAAATGCTATGTTTAATTATGGCATTTCTACTGATATCATTCTTCATGATGTACAACAATCTGATTCTTTAACTAAAATTTGAAAGCGATTATTTTAATTCCGAATGAAAGATGAAGTGGAATTGGTTAACATCAAATGTTACACTGGTTATGCATTGAGTTATACATTGTACCGAGTTCCGAAAACCAAAAGTCCTGCGTTCATTGTATTTGAAATGTTGGAATTAGTCATGCAAAGGGAATACAGGGTTGTTTTTGTTATCCAGTAAAAACAGATCCTTTCATTGGCATTGGGTGAATGTGGGATCAAACTTTCCTCTCCTGGGTAGTGAACTGATCATTAATTGCATTGTAATTTCAGTTACATGCGTCACTTTATAGGAGGAGGTATTAAAAAAGTTATTAAAAAAGAAATAGAAAAAAATCTTCTAACTATATAGTAATCTTTATGTAGTATTCTGTTTATCCAAAACAAAATATTGCAAATGCTGGAAAGAAAAGCAGAAGATTGGGGAAGATGGGTAGTAGTAGAGATTTGTAATTCCAGAATTCTGCTTTACTTTGTACTCTACATATTTTTTAATAAAAAACTTTTGTACTGTGTCATCCAAGTAACTGGAGTTCTTAAATTTTCTTATTTTCATGAACGTGGATTGTTCTGATTACTCCACGTTGTTTTCTATTCCATTGAAGTCTTAACAAGGCTTTTTCTCTGACTCTATTGTTGTTTATATCTTGACTGCAATTACTTTGCAGTGAAAAAGGAGGTATTAAAATTATTAAAAAAGAAATAGAAACAAATCTTCTAACTATATAGTGATCTTTATGTAGTATTCTGTTTATCCAAAAGCAAAATATTGCAAATGCTGGAAATCTAAAATATTATAGAAATTGCTAGAAATGCTCAGCAAGTCAGATAAATGTAGAGAGAGAAATTGTTAACATTTCAGTTACATGGTCTAATTAGAACTAGCAACTGTTAGAGGTAGATGCAAGGAAAAGGGCATGGTAGAAATGGAACATGGTGAGTGGACAAAAGTGGAGGTTCCTGTGCAGAGCAGGTGAGATTAAATTATAAAAGGGTAAAATATGTAGACAGATTATGTGGGTATAGATATGGAGACATATGGAAAGAAGAAATATTTAGGTAGATAACGGAAAGATCAAAAGTAACAGGATTGTTGTAGTCAGTGACTTGAACTTCCCAGTATTGACTGGGACTTGGTACAAAGCTTGCAGATGGGGCTGAATTTGTTGGGTGTTGTCATGAGGGTTTCCTGAAACAGTATGTGAATAGTCCAACTGGAGGTGGGATCATACTGGATCTTGTATTGGGAAACATGTCTGACCAAGTGACTGGTGTTTCTGTTTTAGGAACAGTGATCACAATTCCATAAGTTTGAAGATGGTTATGGATCAGGATGAGCCTGGACCTTGAGGGAAGACACTAAAATGGGATAAGGCAAGTTACAGCATTATTAGGTAGCAGCAAGGGAGAGAAAATTGGGAACAATTCTTATTGGGTAAATTCACATCTGATGTGGGAGTGTTTAAAGGGCAGCTGATCAGAGCCTAGCACCTGGTTATTACAGTAAGGAAGAAGGGTAAGGATGGCAGGGTAAGGGAATCTTGGATGATCAAAGAATTTGTAAATTTAGTCAAAAAGAATAAAGGATGCATATATAAGGTTTAGAAAGATTAAATCAGACGTAACGTTTGAGAAATATTAACCAAATAGTAAATAACTCGAGCAGGCAATTAGAAGGGGCTATGAAATATCATTTGCAAGTTGGATTAAAGAAAACTGCAAGGCTTTTTAAAAATGAGAGGAAAACCAGGGAGAAGGTAGGACTATTTGAGGATGAAGGAGGGAAATTATTTTGGAGTTGGAGGTTGTGAGTGAGATACTACATAAATACTTTGCAACTGTTTTCACCAGGTAGTAGGACATGAAGGACAGTGTGATTAGTATGGGGTATACTAATATGCTAGGGCAGTGTGAGATCAAGGTGGTATAGGGCCTCTTCAAGAGCATCTAACTCCATTTTCCCCCAATAGATCAAGAACATTGAAGACCACCATATGATCCAAATCCCTCCATGCTGAGATTGATAATTTATAAGCAAGGGGTGAAATGTTACTGTGGGTGGTTGGAAATACAGAGATGAGATTATGATCAGATCTGTCATGATCTTAATAAATAGTGAAGCAGGCTGGAAGCACCGAATGGTCTACACCTAATTCATATGTTTATTTGTAAGTAAATTGAATTGAAAATTCTTAATTGCTAATATTTAAACTATCATATTACATTTGTTTTTGTGAAAATTTTATCACGTTAACTTTTTGACAGTTTGCCAATAGTAGATGCTAACATCCAATGTGCAGGTTAACTCTTATTTAATTACTAGTTTTACCTTTAGAAATTAATTCATTTGGTAATGCCTAATTGTAAGATTAAATGGCCATTGCAATATGATGTATTGCAGTCATCTTTAATTTATGCTTGTTTTGGGAGCTGGTCCCCTTCAGTTTTCTTTTCAGCATATAAAAGGCATGCTCAATTGGGTTCAGACTGGGTGATTGACTTGGCTATTCAAGCATTGACCATTTTTTAGCTTTGAAAAACTCCTTTGTTGCTTCAGCGGTATTTTTGGGGACCATTGTCTTGCTGTAGAATGAACCGCCGGCCAATGAGATTGGAAGCATTTGTTTAGTAGAGCAGATAGGATGTGTCTATACACTTCAGAATTCATCATGCTCCTACCATCAGTGGTTGTATCATCAATGAAGATAAGTGAGCCAGTACCTTCAGCAGCCATACATGCACAGGCCATAACACCCCCACCACCGTGTTTAGCAGATGAGGTGGTCTGCTTTGGACCTTGGGCAGTTCCTTCTCTCCTCCATACTTTGCTCTTGCCATCACTCTGATATAAGTAAAAATTCGTCTCATCTGTCCACAAAGCCTTTTTCCAGAACTGTGGTTGCTCTTTTAAGTACTTCTTGGCAAACTGTAACCTGGCCATCCTATTTTTGCGGCTAATCAGTGGTTTGCATCCTGCAGTGTAGCCTCTGTATTGCTGTTCATGAAGTCTTCTGTGGACAATATTCATTGACAAATCCACACCTGAAGAGTGTTTCTGATCTATCGGACAGGTGTTTGGGGGGTTTTCTTTATTATAGAGAGAATTTTTCTGTCATCAGTTGTGGAGATCTTCCTTGGCCTGCCTGTCCCTTTGCAATTAGTAAGCTCACCAGTGCTCTCTTTCTTCTTAATGATGTTCCAAACAGTTGATTTTGGTAAGTCTAAGGTTTGGCTGATGTCTCTAACAGTTTTATTCATGTTTCTCACTTATAATAGTTTCTTTCACTTTCATTGGCACAATTTTGGTCCTCATGTTGATAAACAGCAATAAACGTTTCCAAAGGTGATGGAAGGACTGGAGGAAAGACTAGGTGCTGAGAGCTCTCTTATACCTGCAAATAAGGAGGCAATTAAACACACCTGAGCAATTACAAATGCCTGTGAAGCCATGTGTCCCAAGCATGGTGCCCTGAAATGGGGGGACTTTGTATAGTCAATAGTCAATAGTCGTTTATTTGTCACATACACATAAATGTGTAGTGAAATGAAACATTACCCGCAGTTGAAACACTAAGACCAATAAGAATAATCAATAAAAATGCAATAACACATACAATCATACACTAACACCAAACAAAAGAAACATCCATCACAGTGAGTCTCCTCCAGTCCCTTCTCACTGTGATGGAAGGCCAGAATGTCTTTTCTCTTCCCTGCCGTCTTCTCCCGCGGTTAGGCTGTTGAACTTGCCACGTCGGGGCGGTCGGGGCTCCCGACATTGGAGCGCCGCGCCGGACGGTGAAAGGTCCGCGGCCTATTTCAGGCCGCGCCGGACGGTGAAAGGTCCGCGGCGGGCCGACCCAAGCCCCGCGATTCGGGGCGGGCGAACATGCTGCCTCTGCCGCTGCCGGAGCTCCCGATGTTGGCCCCCACCCAGGGGCCTGTGGGCTTCCGACGTCCACGCGGCCCGCGCCGGAGCCTCCGGAGACGAGTCGCAGCCGCTCCCGCAGCATCCGCAGGCAGCCAGCGCTGCAGGTAAACACAGCTGTAATTTCTACATGGTGAAACCAAAATGTATAAAAAACCCTTTAATAAAATCTGACAATTGCACTTTAACCACATGTGATTTTTAAAAAAAAATTACAAATCTCAAATTGGAGTACAGAGGCAAATAAATAAATGACAGGTCTTTGTCCCAAACATTATAGAGGGCACTGTATATGTAATGGTCATTAGACTTCAAGAAAAGGTCATTATATTATAATGTGGTCTGAAATATGTAGCCCTTAGAATTTGAACGGTCCTATTTATTTCACTCATGTTACTCATTGCTGCCTTTTGTACGTCTTTAAATTTATTCACTTTTTTGGGATCAGTTTTTTTCCCATAAGGTTAGTAGTTATGAGCTGCTTCCAAGTGAAGGTAAATCTGCAAGATTGTACAGAAGGAAGTTTCTGGATCTAGCCTTAGCAATGATGAAGAAATGACAGTGCATATATACAAATCAGGATGGTGTCTCCTGGAGAAGAGCATGCTGGTGGCTGCATTCCATATGCTGATATAGAGAATCTGAGTTTAAAGACTTTATGGAGTACCCTAACCTAGTAACTGCAGTCCATTATGTGTGCCACTAAAATGTTTTAACCTGTCAATTTGATCAATTATATAAACTTCCTTGTCATTCGATTGACAAGTGTTCTCCGGTTCAATTTCAAGCAAACTGGAACCTTGCTTAGTGCATAGGAAGCTCAACCAGGACTGAGGGCACTAATGGAATCCGTGTAAACTTCTATTTCTTTACAACATAGCCCATTCAGTCCATTATCTGTTGTAGCTCTCAGAGCAACAGCATTTTCCTTTGAAAGCTTCTGTTTACCTCAGTTTACAGCACTTGCCAGACTGGCGATTTCCCTGTGGGAACAGTTTCAAAAGTATTCACAGGCTATTGGGCATGGTACCACAGGAGTTGCAGCAATTGCCTACAGTTACCATGCTCACCAGGGTGCTGCTTGGACTATGGGGTCATGTATAAAACCACTGCATCAGTGCCGCCTGGTTCACCCATCCGCAAAAGTAGCTTTCCAAGTCTAGTTATGTTTAGTGACATATGCATAAGTGCAATGAGGTACAGGTAAAATGAAAATCTCGCAGCAGCATTATAGGCACATAAACTCGGGTACCACATAATAAATAAATGTTATATAAATCGTGCATAAATTACACGTTCTATAAGATAGTCACAACAGAGACTGCAATTTAAAAAAAAGGCCTAAGTGCAAAAACACAATTGGGGAAAAGGCATGGTAGTACAAAAGGTGGTTCTGTTGCTGAGATAGAATCGGAGTTGTGTAGGTCTGTTCTAGAACCTGTTGTAGGAAACTGGCTGTTTCTTAATAGGCTGGTTCCTGAACCTGGTGGTGTGCAACTTCAGGCTTCTGTGTCTCCTGCTTGATATAGCAGTGAGAAGAAGGCATTGCCTACATGGTGTGCATCCTTGAATATAGATGGTGTCTTCCTAAGACAGTGCACCATGCTAATACTTTATAAACCTGCATCTGCAGTTCTTTACTTCCCCAATATACTTTCTTTGATGGGCTGTGTCTGTGAGGGCCAGGCTGAGCCTACCACTACAGCCTTTTGTGCTTCCGGAGGTGTTGGAATTGCTTCATGATGCAACCAGTCAGGATAATTTCTCTAGTGCATCTGTAGAAGTTTAAGATTATTCAGTGATATGCCAAATCTCTTTAAACTTCTAAGAAAATTGAAGAGCGGGCATGCTTTTTTGTGATTGAATCTATTCACTGGGCCCAGGACAGGGATGTGAAACTATTAGCTTTCTCCATCAGCGGCCCATCAATGAAAACTGGCAATGGTCTCTTGACTTCCCCTTTCTGAAAGTAATGATTCATTGGTGAGACCGCACCTGGAGTATTGTGTACAGTTTTGGTCTCCTAATCTGAGGAAAGACATTCTAGCCTTAGAGGAAGTACAGAGAAGGTTCACCAGATTGATCCCTGGGATGGCAGGACTTTCATATGAAGAAAGACTGGATAGACTAGGCTTATACTCGCTGGAATTTAGAAGACTGAGGGGGGATCTTATTGAAACATATAAAATTCTTAAGGGGTTGGAGAGGCAAGATGCGGGAAGATTGTTCCCGATGTTGGGGAAGTCCAGAACCAGGGGTCACAGCTTAAGGATAAGGGGGAAGTCTTTTAGGACCGAGATGAGAAAACATTTCTTCACACCGAGAGTGGTGAGTCTGTGGAATTCTCTGCCACAGAAAGTAGTTGAGGCCAGTTCATTGGCTATATTTACGAGGGAGTTAGATGTGGCCCTTATGGCTAAAGGGATCAGGGGGTATGGAGAAAAGGCAGGTACAGGTTACTGAGCTGGATGGTCAACCATGATCATATTGAATGGCGGTGCAGGCTCGAAGGGCCGAATGGCCTACTCCTGCACCTATTTTCTATGTTTCTATCTTTTGCTTTTGTTGATGTTAGTGAAAAATTATTGTTGTGGCACCACAACCAGGTGTTCTATCTATTCCCGAAACACTGACTTGTCACTACGCATGATTTGGCTAATTTATAGATGGCATTAGAGCTGTACTTAGCCACACAATCCTGGATGTAAAGAGAGTAGAGCAGGGAGCTCAGCATGCAGCCTTGAGGTGCACCTATGTTGATGGTTAAAGATGAGGAGATGCAGAGCCATGGATGATTCATTGCAATGAGAGCACCAAAAGGGAGAGTAATGTTTTCTGACAGATTCCCAGCACAGGGACATGTGGCATTGGGGAGGTCATGGGCTTGCACCTGTTTTCTGCCAATGCAAATTACAGCTTGAGGAGATGTCTGTTTTCTAGGGGCAAAGTACCTGAGTGTTCAGACTAGAGGATCAAGAGTGCGATGAAAAGATCAGTGCTCCATGAGCCAGTGCAAAGTATGGTATTTTGATGTGAGGCATGACTTCAGTTAAATACCTGAAAAGGCATTATAAACTGGGAGCAGGAATTATCCAGTTGTCTTGTTTGTTATATAACATGGCACCTTTTAAAATTCCATAGTCACATTTTCCAAGGTGAGCAAACTATTGGAAAAATATCAGCCTGAAGAAGGGCCCCGACCCGAGACATCACCTATCCATTTTCTCTAGTGATGCCGCCTGACCCGCTGAGTTACTCCAACAGTTTGTGTCTATCTTTAGCATAGACCAGCACCTGCTTTTTCTCTTTTAATACATATTGAAAAAAAAAAATATTTCTGCAAATTTCTGGACTATATCAACGTCCAAAGGTAGAGATAATTGCCTGGTATTTGTCTCGCTCAATCTCCTCTGACATTTTGCCAATTCCTTGAATTAAAAATGCCCTATACTTGGTAAGAAAAAAATCAGTTACATAGAAGGTGCGAAGCATTTCTTAGTAACAAAAAGACTCATTTGAAGTGAAAGAACGTGAATTCCGAAATACTTCATGGCTTTTGATGGTTTGTACTATTGTGTTAGCATGATAATAGTAACATTTTTGTTTCCCTCTGCCTTTCCCCTTCATCCCTTATGGTTCTTATTTCTCTCCTCCTTTCCACGTGCCCTCCACCTGCTATCCTTCAACTTTGGTGGAATTTATCGGGTGGATCTATGGCTGCTTTCACTGGGCAGTGACTTTCACTGGGCATGCTCCTAACTTTGAGCAGTCATGGACCAGTGATTCCAAGGACAGCTATCTCTGCCACATTGAAATATGCCTGAACTCTACCTCCGCTACATTGAAAACAGGCATACACTGGCCCTATCCCCGAACTGTACCTTCGCTACATTGAAAACTGGTGTATACTGGCCCTATCCCCGAAATCCACCTCTACTACATCATCAACTTCTAGACTAATTTCCATCCTGCACTCAAATTCACGTGGACTATCTCCGACATCTCCCTACTGTTTCTAGATCTCGCCGTCTCCATCACAGGAGGCAGACTATCGACTGACATCTATTATAAATCCACTGACTCCCATAGCTATCTAGACTACACTTCTTCCCACCCTGGTTCCTGTAAAGACCCTATCCCCTACTCC
Source organism: Rhinoraja longicauda (assembly GCF_053455715.1). Taxonomy (NCBI): domain Eukaryota; kingdom Metazoa; phylum Chordata; class Chondrichthyes; order Rajiformes; family Arhynchobatidae; genus Rhinoraja; species Rhinoraja longicauda. Next base: position 14,753,328 of record NC_135966.1, on the reverse strand, counting down.
CAATTCCTCCGTTTACGACAAATCTGCACCCAAGATGAGCTGTTCCATACCAGGTCACTGGAGATGTCCTCATTCTTTAGGGAATGGGAGTTCCTCTCTTCCATTATAGATGAGGCTCTCACCTGGGTCTCCTCGATATCCCGCATCTCCACTCTTGCCCCCCCTCCCCTATTCGTAACAAGGACAGAGTCCCCTTTGTCTTCATCTTCCACTCCATCAGCCATCGCATACAGCACATAATCCTCCGACGTTGTCACCACCTCCACCTTGATCCCACCACTAGCCACATCTTCCCATCTCCACCCCTTTCGCAGATACCTTTCCCTCTGTAACTCCCTGGTCAAGTTGTCTCTTCCCACCCAAACCACCCCCTCCCTAGTTACATTCCCTGCAACCGCAGGAGATGATGCAGCACATGTCCCTATACCTTCCCCCTCGACGGCACGGTAGCGCAGCGGTAGAGTTGCTGCTTTACAGCGAATGCAGCGCCGGAGACTCAGGTTCGATCCTGACTACGGGTGCTGCACTGTAAGGAGTTTGTACGTTCTCCCCGTGACCTGCGTGGGTTTTCTCCGAGATCTTCGGTTTCCTCCCACACTCCAAAGACGTACAGGTATGTAGGTTAATTGGCTGGGTAAATGTAAAAATTGTCCCTAGTGGGTGTAGGATAGTGTTAATGTACGGGGATCGCTGGGCGGCACGGACTTGGAGGGCCGAAAAGGCCTGTTTCCGGCTGTATATATATGATATGATATGATATGACTCTGTCCAAGGACCCTGACAGTCTTTTCAGGTGAGGCAGAGGTTCACTTGCACCTCCTCCAACCTCATCTACTATATCTGCTGTTCCAGGTGTGGACTCCTGTATATCCGTGAGACCAAGCGCAGGCTTGGCGATTGTTTTGCTGAAACTTCTGCTCAGTCTGCCTAAACCTATCTGATCTCCCGGTTGCTCAACACTTTAACTCCCCCTCCCATTCTCACACTGGTCTTTCTGTCCTGGGCCTCCTCCATTATCAGAGTGAGGACCGATGCAAATTGGAGGAACAGCACCTCGTATTTCGCTTGGGTAACTTACACCCCAGTAGTAGCCCTGGCTTGCCCCCTCTCTCTCTCTCTCTCTCTCTCTCTCTCTCTCTCTCTCTCTCTCTCTCTCGCTCTCTCTCTCTCTCTCTCTCTCTCTCTCTCTCTCTCTCTCTCCATCTCCTCCTTCTCCCCTGTTCTCCGACCAGTCTTATTGTCTCCAACTACATTTTATCTCTGTACCACCCACTTCCTGACATCAGTCTGAAGAAGGGTCTCGATCAGAAACGTCACACGTTCCTTCTCTCCAGAGAAGCTGCCTGTCCTGCTGAGTTACTCCAGCATTTTGTGTGTATCTGCAGTTCTTTCCTACACATTATTGAAGCATCTCTTCTGTCTGTTAATCTCATGATAGAGCTTGCATTAGAGAGTATTGTTTTGGAAGTCTGGTGTCATGCATGAGAACAACATGGACTGCTCAAAGTAGCTAGGACTTTGTTACTGGGAATGCTGGTCTAGGAGAGAACGCCGACTTTAGTTCACATCTGTCCAGTGAATTTGAGGGATTTTGCAGAGACTTGGTTGTACTTTTCACGCCTTGACAAGTCTGCTGCAGACTGTCCTGGTCACAGTAGAATATAAGAGGACAAGAATCGCTGCTACCCATAAGACCATGAGATTTGTTTTGGTTTCAAGATCATCACCTTCAAATGTCGATTATGTAAAGACTAAAATTGATGTTCGGCCATCGAAGGCAGTGGTGAATCTGTTTTCTTTTGCTAATAATTAACACCTGAGTTATGAGAAGTGTTCCATGCTTTCTGGCATCTTGCTGCAACATTAAGATCAAATCCCATTTCTTTCTTTATCCATTCCTCCATTTGCTTGATTATTCTCAAAGCAATTTCTGATTTGCCATCTGTGTTGCGAGTCTAAATGAAGACGAGTGAAAGTGATGAGGTCAAGGACAGTTCGAAGTGAAAGCTTGAACATAGCCTATTAGCTGGGTAAACTCTGCTTAATGCTTAATATAGTTAGGGAGTATCAGATACTTAAGCATCTTATAAGCAAGCAGTAATTGTTTACGCCAATGCTTTCATTGTGTTACAGTAGAAGACATTTCTGTAAAGTTGCTATTTTTTTCAACTACATTTTGAGAATGTGGATATGGTGGGCACTGCCAGCACTTAATGCCCATCCTTAACACATTAAGGCACTGGCTCAGTGGTGTTCTGAATTTGATTAAACTGATGGGGCAATAATTGTGCGTTTTGTTGGCATAACACACCTGGGCAATTGCCTCAGTGTTAGATAGCCCTAGTCTTATGTTTAGGTTTATTCATGTTGGTGAGAAACTTTTTTGTGCTTGCAATACAATAAAATCAGATGATACTATACATTGTACTCAAGTAGAATAGTTTAAAGTTTTTTTAAAATTTAAAGATACAGTGTGGCCTCCACCCCATCGAGTCTACCCTCACCAGCGATCCCTGTTCACTAGTTCTATCATAGAAAATAGGTGCAGGAGTAGGCCATTCGGTCCTTCGAGCCATTCAATATGATCATGGCTGATCATCCAAAATCAGTACCCGGTTCTTGCTTTTCCCCCTTATCCCTTGATTCCCTTAGCCCTAATAGCTAAATCTTAACTCTCTTGGAAACATCCAGTGAATTGGCCTACTGCCTTCTGTTGCAGAGAATTCCACAGATTCACAACTCTCTGGGTGAGAAAGTTTTTCTTCGTCTCAGTACTAAATGGCCTACCCTTATTCTTAAACTGTGACCCCTGTTTCTGGATTCCCGCAACACTGGGAACATTTTTCCTGCATCTACCCCAAAACAACCCTCTTAAGAATTTTATATTTCTATTAGATCCCCTCTCATCCTTCTAAATTCCAGCAAATACAAGCCCATTCGACCATTCTTTCATCATATGTCAGTCCCGCCATCCCTGGAATTAACCCGGTGAACCTACACTGCATTCACTCAATAGCACTCCTCAAATTAGGAGACCAACATTGCACACAATACTCCAAGTGCGGACTCACCAGGGCCCTGTACAACTGCAGTAGGACATCCTTGCTTCAAAACTCAAATCCTCTCGCAATGAAGGACAACATGCCATTTGCTTTCTTCTCTGCCTGCTGTACTTGCATGCTTACTTTCAGTGACTGATGTACAAGCACACCCAGGTCTCGTTGCACGTTCCCTTCTCCTGATCTGACACCATTCAGATAATAATCTGCCTTCCTGCTCTTGCCACCAAAGTGGAGAACCTCACATCTACATTGTACTGCATATGCCATGCTTCTGCCCACTCACCCAACCAAATCACCCTGCAGCCTCATAGCATCCTCCTCGCAGCTCACACTGCCACCCAGCTTTGTGTCATCTGCAAACTTGGATATATCACATTTAATTCCCTCGTCTAAATTGTTAATATATATTGTAAACAACTGGGGTCCCAGCACCGAGCATTGCGGCACCCCACTAGTCACTGCCTGCCATTCTGAAAAGGACCCGTTAAATCCTACTCTTTACTTCCTGCCTGCCAACCAGTTCTCTATCCATGTCAATACCTTACCCACAATACCATGTGCTCTAATTTTGTACACTCTTGTGTGGGACCTTGTCATGGGCTTTTTGAAAGTCCAGATACACCACATCCACTGGTTTTCCCTTATCCATTCTATTTGTTACATCCTCAAAAAATTCCAAAAGGTTAGTCAAGCATGATTTCCCCTTCATAAATCCATGCTGACTTTGACTGATCCCGTCACTGCTTTCCAAATGTGCTGCAATAACATCTTTAATAATCGACTCCAGCATCTTCCCCACTACTGATGTAAGGCTAACTGGTCTATAATTCCCCATTTTCTCTCTCCTTCCTATTTTTAAAAGTGGAGTTACATTGGGTACCCTCCAGTCCTGCAGGAACTGATCCAGAGTCGAGAGAACATTGGAAACTGTTCAATGGAGTTAATTTGCAGAAGCCAATTGACCTACAAACTTGTACGTCTTTGGAATGTGTGGGGAAACTGGAGCGGGGAGAAGAAAGCATGGCTGGGGTGGGGAAGGTCTTTGATTATGATGCCAGGTCTGCCCAAGACCACAGGAAAATTACGGAGAATTGTCGATGTCGCCCAGTCTATCACACAAACCAGATTCCCCACCTTCTGCACTTTACACTGCCGCAGGAAAGTGGTGATGGAAGAGGTTAGCTAGAGATTTAAGGGCCTGTCCCACTTAGGCGATTTTAAGGCGACTGGGCTGTTGCCGACAGTTCTCCGGTGTGTCGCGGGCATGATCGTGAGGAGTCTTCAAAGAATCGTAGTGGATCTCAGCGCGTCGCTGAGAAATCAAACGGAGTGACATTTCTCGGCGACAGTTGGCTTGTCGCCATATATCGTTACTTATTGCGGGAGTTGTCGCATGCTGTCCCCAGGTTTGATAGGTTGTCTTAGATGCATTTAGAAGCACGTAATATTAAATTAAGTAAAGTCATTTGAAGATACCATAAAATACTTGTGTTTAACCAATTTATTTACCATCAGGACATTTGACAGGTAGATTGGAGGCGACAGTTTGACGGTCGGTTAAGCGTGGGAATTTTCGCGATGTTTATGGCAATTAGCGTTTACATTTAAAGTAGGCTTCCAACCCCCAGATATGCAACCCAGAAACCAGATATGCATCTCCTGTACATTTTCAAAGAATGCCCACACTCCGCACAAAAATCCATTTAACCACTTTTAAAATTAAATTTCTTAATACTGCTATTTGTAAACTGGACTTGAAGGATCTGCAGCTAATGTTTTGGTGCCAGATACCACAGGACACCTTCAGGGGTCTTGTAGAGTCCATTCCTCAGCGGGTCGGCGCTGTTTTGGCGGCACCCGGAGGACCAACAGCATATTAGGCAGGTGGTCATAATGTTTTGGCTGATCGGTGTATATAATAATAATAATAATAATAATGTATTTTATTTATATAGCGCTTTTCATATACTCAAAGACGCTTTACAGAGATTTAGAGAACATAGGGAAATGAATAAATAGATAAATAAGTAAATAAATAAACGAACAGAGAATGGAGACAGAAGGTGAGGTGACCTTCAGTGGTTGAAGGCAGTACTGAACAGTACTGAACTATGATGAAGAGCAGCGTCTAAAGTGATGAGGATTTTGGTGAGGAGGCCAAGATTAATTATCCAATTGACACTTCTGATATGCAGGTTATGTATATATATTGCATTGATCAGAAGCTGTGTTCGGAGCTCCTGGTGTGAAAAGTAGCAAACATCAAGAATGTACAGACATTAGTTTGGTAAAAATGCAGTGCAACCCAGTTGCCACTGACTTGTTGATTTTCAAAACCTACTGTTTCTTCAAATCCTCGTTTTAACCCATTTGCACACCATTGAGCACCTTATAAATAATGTGGGAAAATAACTGCAGATGCTGGTACAAATCAAAGGTATTCACAAAATGCTGGAGTAACTCAGCAGGTCAGGCAGCATCTCAGGAGAGAAGGAATGGGTGACGTTTCGGGTCGAGACCCTTCTTCAGACTGATGTCGGGGCAGGACAAAGGAAGGATATAGGTGGAGACAGGAAGATAGAGGGAGAACTGGGAAGGGGAGGGGAAGAGAGGGACTGAGGAACGATCTAAAGTTGGAGAAGTCAATGTTCATACCGCTGGGCTGCAAGCTGCCCAAGTGAAATAAGGTGCTGTTCCTCCAATTTCTGGTGGGCCTCACTATGGCACTGGAGGAGGCCCATGACAGAAAGGTCAGACTGGGAGGGGGAGTTTAAGTGCTCAGCCACCGGGAGATCAGGTTGGTTAAGGCGGACTGAGCGAAGGTGTTGAGCGAAATGATCACCGAGTTTGCGTTTGGTTTCACCGATGTAAAGAAGTTGACATCTAGAGCATCGGATACAATAGATGCGGTTGGAGGAGGTGCAGGTGAACCTCTGTCTCACCTGGAAAGACTGTTTGGGTCAACTTGGATTGAATTGAGGGGGGAGGTGAGACAGGTGTTGCATCTCCTGCGGTTGCGGGGAAAGTGCCTGGGGATGGGGTGGTTTGGGTAGGAAGGGACGAGTGGACCAGGGAGTTACGAAGGGAACAGTCTGAGGAACGCAGAAAGGGGGTGGAAGATGTGGCCAGTAGTGGGGTCCTGTTGGAGGTGACGGAAATGTTGGAGGATGATTTGTTGGATACGCTGGCTGATGGGGTGGAAGGTGAGAACGAGGGGGATTCTGTCCTTGTTACGAATGGAGGGAGGGGGAGCAAGAGCGGAGCTGCGGGATATAGAAGAGGTCCTAGTGAGAGCCTCATCTATAATGGAAGAGGGGAAGCCCCGTTTCCTGAAGAATGATGCCCTAGTGTGAAACACCTCATCCTGGGTGCCGATGCGGCGTAAAGGAGGAATTGGGAGTAGGGGATAGACTTTTTACAGGAGACAGGGTGGGAAGAAGTGTAGTCCAAATAGCTATGCGAGTCAGTGTGTTTATAGTGGATGTCAGTCACTAATCTGTCTCCTGTGATGGAGATGGTGAGGTCCAGAAACGGTAGGGAGATGTCGGAGATAGTCCAAGTATATTTAAGAGCAGGATGGAAATTGGTAGTGAAGTGTATGAAGTCAGTGAGTTCTGCATGGGTACAAGAGGTAGCACCAATGCAGTCGTCGATGTAGCGGAGGTAGAGTTCGGGGATGGGGCCAGTGTACGTCCGGAACAGCGATTGTTCGACGTACCCGACAAAGAGGCAGGCATAGCTAGGGCCCATGCGAATGCCCATAGTTACGCCTCTGGTTTGGAGAAAGTGGGAGGAGTCAAAGGAGAAGTTGTTAAGGGTAAGAACCAGCTCTGCCAGGCGGAGGAGAGTGTTAGTAGATGGGGATTGGCTGGTTCTACGGTCGAGGAAGAAATGGAGGGCTTCAAGACCATTCTTGTGGGGGATAGAAGTGTAGAGTGACTGGACATCCATGGTAAAGATGAGGGAGTGGGGGCCTGGAAACCGGAAGTTATCGAGGAGACGGAGAGCAAATGAGGTGTCTTGGACATAGGTGGAGAGGGATTTGACCAGGGGGGATAGGATGGAGTTAAGGTAGATGGAAATAAGTTCGGTGGGACATGAACAGGCAGAAACAATGGTTATGCCGGGACAGTTCTGTTTATGGATTTTAGGTAAAATCGGGCTGTGCGGGGCTGGGGAACGATAAGTTTGGAGGCATTAGAGGGCAGAGCGCCGGAATTGGTGAGGGCAGTGATGGTGTTGATGATTAAGGTCTGGTGCTCGTCGGTGGGGGTCATGGTCCAAGGATAAGTAGGAGTCAGAGTTGTCGTCTGGCCTCGGTCCGGTAGAGGTCAGCACACCAGACTACCACAGCACTTCCCTTGTCAGGGTTGTTGCTGAGTGAGTGGAGGGCCTTGCCATGGAAAAAGGCGCGGAGGCGATGGAAGAAGAGCTCCACATCATGGCAAACCCGGAACTCATTGATGTGGGGGCGGAGGGGAACAAAGGTGAGGCCTCTGCTGAGGTCAGACCGTTCGGTGTCTGAAAGGGGGAGGTCAGGGGGGATGATGAACACCTGGCAAGTGTGGGGGTTGGGGTCGGATGAAGGCAGGGGGGCAGGCGGAAGTGGGGGGGATGTATGGTGAGTGGGTGGTGGGTTAACAGCAGAGGGGGGCATGAGGACCAATGTGGGGAGTAGTTAGGGTCGCCTGGCTAGAGAGGGAAGGGGGGGACCCAGTGGAAACCTTGCTGTGGTTCCCTGTAGTAGGGGGTGGGCAGTAGGACACAGCGGTGCTATGGGACTTTGCCTGGTGGCTGCTGTGAGCCCAGCACGGTGTCTGTGAGCCGGGTGAAGCTGCGACCTGCTGCTGAGCCTGGGAGTCCGGTACAGTGACGGCTGTGACCTGCTGCTGAACCTGGTAGCCGGGTACAGCGATGGCTGCAGTCGGCTGCTGGAGGAGGCCGGCGGGGAACTGGAGCGTGGGTAAGCAGCGGTCGGCCCGGTCAGCGGATGGCCAGGGAAGATGTCGGCGGCGGCGAAGAGGTCTGGAAGGTCGGCGGCAGCGGCGGTGAAGAGACCTTGGACATCGACGGCAGCGGCCCCGGGGAGGCGGTGGAAGCCCCAGGTAAGCCTTGGACATTGGCGGCAGTGGCCCCGGGGAGGCGGTGGAGGTCGGCAGCTGCGGAAGCCTCAGGTAGGCCTTGGGCGGCAGCGGAAATTGCCTGTATTGTGCAGCAGTCTTCTTCAATATACCCTCATTATCAATTTCCCTTAATTTGTGAAATATTTAAATTTATATGGAGTATATTTTAGATTTCAGCAGAGAATTGGCAATAGGCTGACTCTTTGTGTTACACTACATTGTTGATGTACCCTTGTGTTTTTATGCCCTGAGAAAGCTGATCATATTCCCCCCCCCACCCCCATCATTTTTTCTAAGAACAAGTTCATTTGGTCTTGATGGATAGTTTAACTCATAAATTTTGGCTAAATAAGCTTAAATCATATCGTAAATTATGTGTTCCTCATTTGTCTTTAAACATCCACTAATTCTATGAACATCTATATATCTATATACTAAAACTCTCGTTTGTTTGTTCCTGAACTACAGCCAAAACGGAACACGATAGCGCAACAATTTTAGGCCCACCTTACTCACTCGTCCCTTTGGTGCTAATGGAAGAAATTTCATTGAAATCAGTGTTATATTTTAAAAGTTATTCATATTTTAAAGTTTAAATCTATCTCCTAGGGAGGGAGGGGGGAGGAAGGAGGATAATGGGGGTTGAGGGGAAGCGGGAGAGAGGGAGGAGGGGGAAAGGGAAAAGGGAGGGGAGGGGGAGAGGGGGCTGCACCAATGCAGGAGAGGTTTGGGCCCAACGGGTCCACTTGGTCTAGTATATCATATATCACTAAAACTCTCATCTTGTATTTTTGTGGATATATTTGTTTGTGGGTTTGTGGATATATTTGTTCCTGAAATGCAGCCAAAACAGTACACGATAGTGCAACAATTTTGGGCCCACCTTACTCACCATTGGCCTGCGATTCAAATGGTTGTTACATTTTAAAAGCTTATCACTTTTTAAACTTTAATAAATCCCTTTTCCACTTGTCCTACCCGTCAGCCGCTCCTGCGCAGTAATACCTCCATGTTCGACATCACAGTGGGAACCCAACGGGTTTGCGCCTGTTTGTTGGGGCCCGTTTATCTAATACAGATGCTCCCTAACTTATGATGCTTCGACTTACGATATTTCGACTTTGCAATGATGCAAACGGTAGAGAGCCGCAGCTCACTTCACGGCATGGCTGCCAGATCTGCGGGTGAGGGGGAGGGGAAGGGGAGGAGGGGAGGGATAAGGGGGGTTGAGGGGGTATGGAGTGGGTGAGGGGAGCGGAGGAGGGGGGATAAGGGGGGTTTAGGGGGAATGGAGAGGGAGAGGGTGCTACACAAATGCAGGAGAGGTTTGGACCCAACAGGTCCACAGCAGCTAGTCTTTTTATAATCTCCACAAAGTTGTCATGGAAGTAGGTGTAGTCAGATACTGAGTGTAATTTGAAGTAAAAAATAGGAGTTGTAAAGAGGGTGGGGAGTTTTAGGGAAACTAGAGTGATTAAGGAAATGCAAATCAGAAAGGAGATAAACTCTGCCTTCTGCTCTAAAATATTCAGCTGGTAGTGGCTGCCATAACACCGATTTGCCATAAAAAAATATCTAGTTAAACAAGTAAGCAAAAGTTGAATCAATTGAGAATAGAGCTGATTAAGAGAGACCTTTATTCAGATCAATCATTGCAATATCATGACAGAAGTGCATTTTACCTCCTCTTCCCCAGAAAATACAAATACTAGCCACCGCTTCATTTTGGAGCCAAGAAAGTGTCGAGAAGGTTTGATTGCAGTTGTTTTTGTACCAAGACGTACCCTGCTGTTGATATTTACATTTACCAGCTGGAATTACTGGGTAGCAATCGGGAATGGGAATCCCGAATGATATTTCTGTCTTAACCTATTGAGGTGTAGTATTATACTAAATGTAGTATTTTAACTTTTGCTTCAGCTAAGATCAGTGAACTTTGTATATCCTGGAAGTGGATTTTGGATTTGGGTCCGAAGAAGGGTCTTGACCCGAAACAATACCCATTCCTTCTCCCCAGAGATGCTGCCTGTGTCGCTGAGTTACTCCAGCTTTTTGTGTCTATCTTGGTTTTTTATGTCTGGCACAGAGCAGTGCTTTTACTCTTGGGCAGTTGCAGAATGTAATTGTATTCATTTATACAATTGATGGTGCTGTTCTGTGGAGCCGTGCTTAGCCATCTGTATTAAGATTGGTTTACTTTGTTACAAGTATCGAGAATTGTATTTATTTCAATTATTGTAACTAAAATAGCAGCTGTTGTAAGTGTCTTTGAAGTTCTTGGAAAGGGATGCATGCCATCATTGAACAAAAGTACGAGTTGAAGATTCAATATGGTGGGAGAATGTGACACCTTTTTAAACAAAGTTGATCTCTCCACTCCTTTCGAAGTAAATGTCTGCTCATAGTATGAACCAATGGACTTCAAGCATTGTGACCATCTTCATAGCTATTGTTTTCTCATTCGTTTGCTGTTAACTACATTGCTGCTACGTTGTCTGGCTCTCAGTTTTATCTGCTGGCTTTTACGTTTGCTTTGAAGTAACGGTGTGCACTGTATCCCTATATATATATATATATATATATATATATATGGATATATATATATATATATATATATATATATATATATATATATATATGGATATATATATATATGGATATATATATGGATATATAAGTGCACATTGTCAGATTTTAATAAAGGCCATTTTTATACATTTTGGTTTCACCATGTAGAAATTACAGCAGAGTTTATACATAGTTCCCCCATTTCAGGGCACCATAATGTTTGGGACACAGCAATGTTATGTAAATGAAAGTAGTCATGTTTAGTATTTTGTTGCATATCCTTTGCATGCAATGACTGCTTGAAGTCTATGATTCATGGACATCACCAATTGCTGGGTGTCTTATCTGGTGATGCTCTGCCAGGCCTGTATTGTCGCCATCTGTAGCTTAAGCTTGTTTTGGAAGCTAGTCCACTTCAGTTTTCTCTTCAGCATATAAAAGGCATGCTCAATTGGGTTCAGATCGGGTGATTGACTTGGCCACTCAAGAATTGACCATTTTTTAGCTTTGAAAAACTCCTTTGTTGCTTTAGCAGTATGTTTAGGATCATTGCTGTAGAATGAACTGCCGGCCAATGAGTTTTGTGGCATTTGTTTGAACTTGGCAGACAGGATGTGTCTATACACTTCAGAATTCATTATGCTCCTACCATCAGCAGTTGTATTATCAATGAAGATAAGTGAGCTAGTACCATCAACAGCCGAACATACCCAGGCCATAATACCCCCACCACCGTGTTTCGCAGATGAGGTGGTATGCTTTTTCTTGGGCAGTTCCTTCTCTCCTCCATACTTTGTTCTTGCCATCACTCTGAAATAGGTTAATCGTCTCATCTGTCCACAAGAACGTTTTCCGGAACTGTGGTTGCTCTTTTAAGTACTTTTTGGCAAACTGTAACCTGGCCATCCTATTTTTGCGGCTAACCAGTGGTTTGCATCTTGCAGTGTAGTCTCTGTATTTCTGTTCATGAAGTCTTCTGTGGACAGTGGTGATTGACAAATCCATCCCTGAAGAGTGTTTCTGATCTGTCGGACAGGTATTTGAGGATTTTTCTTTATTATAGAGAGAATTCTTCTGTCAACAGCTGTGGAGGTCTTCCTTGGCTTGCCGGTCCCTTTGCGATTAGTAAGCTCACCAGTGCTCTCTTTCTTCTTAATGGTGTTCCAAACAGTTGATTTTGGTAAGCCGAAGGTTTGGCTGATGTCTCTAACAGTTTTATTCTTGTTTCTCAGACTCATAATGGCTTCTTTGACTTTCATTGACATAACTTTGGTCCTTATGTTGATAAACAGCAATAAAAGTTTCCATAGGTGATGGAAAGACTGGGTGCCGAGAGCTCTCTTATACCTGCATTATGGAGGCAATTAAACACACCTGAGCTCTTTTTTTCTATTACAAATCTCAAATTGTGGAGTACAACGGCAAATAAATAAATGATGGGTCTTTGTCCCAAACATTATGGAGGACAATGTCAGTTGTATTTCAAATAGAAATGATGGAAGGAGCAATTACTGAGTTATGGTATATATAATTGTGATTTTCAGTAAAATGGTTCAAATGACCTCCGCCCTCCTTTGACCAAGTATGTAAAGTAGCAAAGCTGTAACAATATTTTTGAACAGCTATTTTAGTTTCCATATACTTGACTAATGCACTGTGTGTGATTCGTATAATAATACATTATACAACTTTGGATTTGGCCAAACTTAATATTTAATTGTTCTGTGTGAAATTCATGTATTGCTTTTGTCATTTGTGTCATTTTCATTCCCAACTTTCTGCAAATGTCGGTTTAGAAGCAAATTTAGGTTTGGAAAAAGCAAATCTTATTTTCTTTCTTTTTAACTTAAGGTTATAACTTTTTCAGGTTGAATCGTTTATTTTGGACCAGGAAGATTTGGATAATCCAATGCTTAAAACAGCCTCTGAACTACTGTTGTCAAGTGCTGCAGATGGAACAGATCTACGAACTGTGGACCCAGAAACACAGGCTAGATTGGAAGCCTTGCTAGAAGCAGCAGGTATTTTAGTTAGTATAACTGTAGCATTTAAACTTTTAGAATGTTTCTTTTAAAATTGACTAACTCTCGGTGTTTTCAAATCACGCTCTGATGCATCAATTCCAACACCCATTGTATAAATATTCACGGTCATATTTTTAATTTGGACCAATATTAGCTGAATAAATTTGATAACCTGAAATGTTGCTGTCATAAAAATTAGTTCCGCTAGCCTGTTCATCATTCAAGATTATATCCAATATGTGACTCATTTCCAAAGACACACCTTTGGTTAACAGAAATCTCTGGATCTTAGATTTAAATTGACTAATTAACAGAGCATTATTTATTGGTCGTGTGGGAGTTTAAGAAGCTTCTGCCCCCCTTTCCCTGCATGTATAAAACTTCTAAATCCTGCTTCTGAAAAGCATTGCTCAAATTTGAAAATGCCTCGCTCTTTAATGCCTAGTCTTTATTTACCCTGCTTTCTCCTAATATTTTTATAATTGCTTAGATACCCATTTAACTATGAATTTCATTGGAATGTGTAACTAACAGCTTGTGTAACTTTTCTTTGTGTCTTGAGCCTTGAAGTCCTACTATTATTCTCAAATCCATACTGAACTGTTTCTAAAGCCTTGTATATGTTTCATAGGTTGTGTCCAGAATTTTAGAATGCTCCAGTTGTGGTATTACTAGTATTTAAGTAGTTGCAGCAGGCTGTGTTTCATTGTTTTCTAGTCCCCTGAATACAAGGCTATCTTTCCATTACCCTTTGCGATCAATTTCTTTACTTTGTCACATGAAGATTCAAAAGACCTTAACATTTCTTTGGCTATCTGCTGGTTTTCATATGCAGAATATTCTATTCATATTGTCGAAATGTACAAATTTATATTTGCCAACTTTTTCCCCATTTTCTTAATCTGTAAATATTTGTGTAATTAAGTGCTTCAGTCTGCAATCTCAGTATTCCATATATTACCAAACTTGAGATTGTACTGTTTAGGTTTTGGTAGTTTGGGGAGGATGATAAGCATTTGAGGCTGTCTTGGGGTGAGTGTTTTTCCTTTCAAAATGGCTAAAAAGGTATATCTGTATTCTTTGGAATCTCGAAGAATAAGGATGACCTTAGTGAAACTTAAGGTACTGAAGGATCTTTACAAAGTAGATATTGAGATGTTTTTGCCAGGTGGAGAATCTCAATTGAGGGGATTTTGTTACAAGATAAGAGCATGGTCATTTTAATGTGTCGTAAATCTCTGCAGGGGCTAGTAAGTTCTTGGATTTCTCTAAATCAGAGGATGTGGAGGCTAGCTACATTGCTGGAGGTATTTGTTTTTGAAACACAAGGAAATTGAGGACTGTGTGGAACTGACACAGTGTTGATCAGCATTTTTTTAAAATCGGTTATTCCCTCAATCGTTAATCTCCAGTAATTTCCTTTCATGCAAAGAACCTATAATTCCCTGGTTCTACCTCGTGTAGTTTTCCCATCCGGAAAGTTCCTGAAATAAGAGCAGAAAGACATTCTTGCCATAGAGGGAGTACAGAGAAGGTTCACCAGATTGATTCCTGGGATAGCAGGACTTTCATATGAAGAAAGACTGGATAGACTCGGCTTGTACTCGCTGGAATTTAGAAGATTGAGGGGGGATCTTATAGAAACGTACAAAATTCTTAAGGGGTTGGACAGGCTAGATGCAGGAAGATTGTTCCCGATGTTGGGGAAGTCCAGAACAAGGGGTCACAGTTTAAGGATAAGGGGGAAGTCTTTTAGGACCGAGATGAGAAACTTTTTTTTCACACAGAGAGTGGTGAATCTGTGGAATTCTCTGTCACAGAAGGTAGTTGAGGCCAGTTCATTGGCTATATTTAAGAGGGAGTTAGATGTGGTCCTTGTGGCTAAAGGGATCAGGGGGCATGGAGAGAAGGCAGGTACGGGATGCTGAGTTGGATGATCAGCCATGATCATATTGAATGGTGGTGCAGGCTCGAAGGGCCGAATGGCCTACTCCTGCACCTATTTTCTATGTTTCAAAATTCTGGGATGGAAATCCTGTGAATTCGACTCTTTCAATGTCTTTAAAAAAAAAAATGAATGGGTAGTTTGCTTTTACCAGCTTGGATATTGCCCACCCCTTCCTTGATTTATTAGTTTACTAGGGATTTCCAACATCTATGTGCTTTCTCTGCTGTAAATGCAAATAAAATGTAGTTAAACATTGTAGTTGCCATTTTCTTCATTTCTTCAAAAGGCACACATTGTTCAAACTATATTTCTAACAAATAAGTTGACCTTGCAATTTTTTTGGTATGTTCTAGGCGACGCTTGTTTTTTGTTATTTATTTATTTTTATCTGCTTTTATTGGCGAGCAGAGCTATTCGGTCAAAAAGGGGCATGCATGTGTTATCATTTGCACATTTCCTATTTTTTCACCTCTTAGCAGATTTGCCTCGACATTTTTTGTTGCTGCTACTTTGAATCTGTCTCTGTCCTAAACATTATCAGTTTCCCTTTACATATTACAATAAACTTGGTTATTTATAATTACTGTAAAATAAATTGACCCTGCACGCTTAATTGGGAACTTAAGTGGATTTGGAGAGTTTCGGAAGGAGAGAGAGCAGCAGCTGGAGTACAAGAAGGAAAGAGTAATGTGACGCCGAAGTACCAATCTCCCCCTCAATGTCAGCAAAACAATGGACCTACTCACCAAATTCAGAACACCTGTCTTCTCTGTTTCCTCCTGTCTGGTCTGGGCCCCCACCCCCAGATAGTACAAGAATACAGTTCCCCTAAACCTTTCCTTTCACACCACCAGCCTCTGCATCAATACATCATCCCAAGACGTTTCTGCTATCTTCAATGAAATCCCACCACCAGTCAGACCTCCTCTCTGCTGCTTTCTGCAGAGACCACACTCTCTGTGACTTCCTGTTTCGCTCATCTCTCCCCACCTATTCTGTCTCTCTCCCTCCCCCCGCAACCGCAAAAGGTACAGTACCTGCCCTTGTACTACTTCTATCATCTTTATTTAGGGACCTAAATAGCCCTTGGAGCTGAGATAGGCACCTCCTCCAGCCTCAGCATCGGAGAGACAAGACAACCTCTGTGGCCAGTACTTGAGCTCTGTTGCCATGGCCACCCGGAACACCCGGAAATGAGTTGGTGGCCAGTTCAATTCCCATTCCCACGTTGACCTGTCTGTCCTCCGAGTCCCCCATTACCAGAGTGAGGCCAAATACAAACTAGACCCAAACACACCTTGCCTTCCAATTGGGTAGCCTGCAACCCAACGGCATGAGCATAATTGTTTTCACTTTTGGGGAAATCCATCCACAAACCCCTTCTCTCTCCTGATCTATGCAGGTTGTTTTACATACACCTTTCTTTCTATTCCCCTTGCTCCTTGAAACTCTTTTCCTTTCCCCTCCTACTGCTCATCACTCACGTCTATCCCTCTGGGTCCTTTATTTCATGCCCTCCTCATTTCTGTGTACCTACTACGTCTCCCTCTACATTTTATTCCTCGCCTTCCTTTGTTATCAGATTCCACTATGTGCACTCCTTCGCATTCTCTACTTATCACCTTGAAACTCTGCTTTTTTCTGTCTCTGCCCCTCCTGGCTCATCGGACAATCACTCCCCCCCTCCCCTTACCTGGATCCACCCATCACTTTAACAGTATAACAAAACTTTATTGTCACTCGGCACAAACACCGAATGAAATTTCAGCAGTCACAAGACACAGCGAAAAAGAAAAGAACACAGGACACACGACCCCAACACAAACATCCATCACAGTGACTCCAAACACCCCCTCACTGTGATGGAGGCAACAAAACTTCCCCTCTCCTCCCCCCGCACCCACGGACAGGCAGCTCGACCCCTACCGAGGCAACCGACAAGCACAGCCCCCGCAAGGGGATGGAAGGCCCCGCGGCCGAGCCGCCCCGGGCACTGATACGCCCCCCGGCCGCACCGGGCGATGTTGTCCAGCGGCCGAGCCGCACCGGGCACTGAAACGTCCCGCGGCTGAGCCGCGCTGGCGATGTTAAGTCCAGCGGCCAAGCCGCGCCGGGCACTGAAACGTCCCACGGCCGCACCGGGCGATGTTAAGTCCAGCGGCCAAGCCGCGCCGGGCACTGAAACGTCCCGCGGCCGCACCGGGCGATGTTAAGTCCAGCGGCCGAGCCGCGCCGGGCACTGAAATGTCCCGCGGCCGCACCAGGCGATGTTAAGTCCAGCGGCCGAGCCGCACCGGGCACTGAAACGTCCCGCGGCCGAGCCGCGCCGGCGATGTTAAGTCCCGCAGCCGCGCCGCGCCGGGCGATGGAAGGCCCCGCGAGCGAGCTGTGCCCCGGGGAAGAGACCTAATAAAAGAAAGGTTTCCCCCACCCCTCACCCCCCCCCCCCCCCACCACACATATACACAGCCAAAAACAGAAACAAAAACCATCCCAACACCAACACAAACAAAAAAAAAAAAGAAAAAAAGACAAACAGACTGCCAGAGAGCCGCTGCCGCTAGGCGCAGCCAACTCCCCGCTTACCCCCCGCTTCTACTCCATCACTCAAGAAGGGTCTGTACCCGAATGTCCTGTCCATTGCCCTCCACAGATGCTTCCTCACTTGTTGAGTTACTCTAATAATTTATTTGTACATGATTTCATCTGCATTCTCTGTGACTGCTTATTTTTATAGTTCTACTTATTAATTTAATGTAATAATGATGCTTGCAAAGTTGTGTTTAGGATCACCTTTGTAGTTTAAACCCAATCTGTCGGGCATCAGAGTAAATAAAATTCAATTTGCTTTATTTCACCCATGGATCTTGTTAAATAGGTGATTTTGATTAATTAATTCATAATTTTCTGTTGGCAAACCTTTTACCAACATAATCTACCCAGTTCAATGACAAATTGCATTAATTGATTTCTACATCACAAAAACTTCATATTATTGCAATTATAGATTGTGAAAGTTATTTTCCATTCTTTTTAGCATTTGCTTAAAATTTATGTTTAATCTATACAGTGCAGATCTTGTTTAGGAGAGAACCTATTTGCTGTTACTTTTCAGTTACATTCTTTCCACATGATGGCAGCTCGCTGGGCAGTGTATCCAAGTTTGCAGTACTGCTGTACATAATATTTTGGATTCTTGAGTTAGGTTATATTTTGCAGATTTTGTCATAGAGTGGTACAGTGAGGAAACGGGCCCACCTGCCTGCGGGTTAGTCCATATCCCTCCAAACCTGTCCTAGCCATGTAGATTTCCAAGGGAAAATACATTAAAATGAGGGATTGAACCACAGAACAATTTTTACTGCATGGAATCTTACAATTTTGAGAGCCGGAATTGTAGGATTCCATGATTTTAAAATTGGAAGTTCATTGATTTATCAGTTTCCAGAATTCTCATTAACAATATGTTAAATGGTCCCCAAATCAGTTCAGTTGGAAGCATTTCAAATTTGTTAATGCTAATTTTTCCACGAAGTTTGTTCCTCTTGTTATTGTAGCCATTGTGAAACTATTCACTTAATTGGACATTGTGTTAATTGGAATGACTGATGCAGAGATCAGTGGTTTGAAATGTGACCTTCAAATAAGGTTTGCATTGTATATATTTTTGTATTATATATAACTGGCATGTTCCATTTGTCTTTTGATCTAGGAAGGTCCAAAATACTTTTATTTCCAGAATTATTTCTGATAGAAGAAATTACTGCATTGTGTTTACGTTTCTGAATTGGAATAATTAAAATTCCTCATTTTTATCTGCTGCCGGCGCTTTAAAAATAAACCACGTTAAATGAAAATTACTTACATTTGGAACAGATAGAATCTTGTAAATTTTTTGGATATACACTCTCAAACATCTTGCATATGAATAATTATGCTTTCAAATGCCCATCTTTTTAAAATTCAGTCATTGACTTTTGTTTGAAAATCGCGAAAGTAAAAGATCAGTATCCATTCAGATGATGATTACGTAATGGAAAGTGGTTCTGTTCATTTGCAACAGATTTTAAATGTAAATGTAAAATTCGTCTTCGGGATAGGGTGGAGAACTTCAGTCAACAAAAAAAATGTGTACGTTTAAAAAGAACCATAGATGAGGTAAATTTATGATTAATGAACTAATACAGCATTCTGTCACTCAAATGTTGGACGTGCCATGGCATTGAAAAATACCACAAACTGGGCTACAGCTACTCCTTGGGGGAAAATATACCTAAAGGAATATGAAGTGAGGTTTTTTCCCCTCAAATCTATGGTTTTTCCTCAAATCTATGAATGACCTTGATTTATATTTGCAAATGGAGTATCTCAATTTGATGTTGTGGTTTGCATTTTGCCTTTTTATTGATCAACCTTTTAATGTGGTACAGCAACTTATGTCATATTAGTTATTACATACTTTTAAAACATGTTTTTGCTTTGGAAGGTTAAAA
The DNA here is from genome assembly GCF_053455715.1 of Rhinoraja longicauda. Lineage (NCBI taxonomy): Eukaryota > Metazoa > Chordata > Chondrichthyes > Rajiformes > Arhynchobatidae > Rhinoraja > Rhinoraja longicauda. The sequence continues at coordinate 14,734,110 of NC_135966.1, read as the reverse complement.
AAAATCACCATTTAAATTTGTGCACACCATCTCTAGTTTGGATTTGTGCCCAGTCTGTGACTGAGTGACTGGGCCCAGTTATGAAGTGGATATTTTTGCTTTTGTTTCTCATTTCTTGGTTTTACATATGATGTCCCGTAAATATTCTAGTCCATAAAGCCACGTTTCTCAATGCTAAATGATAATGTAGTATCTAACATTTTTCATTTGGCCAATATTGATTCTATTTTATTTCTAAATATGTTGTGTGACACCTTAGGCCAAAATACCTGAAGGCTGCAAAGGCAATGTTTAAGTTTGTATGTGACGCTGGTACGGCTAGGTTTGTTTCTTTGAGGTCATGGACGGATGCCTCTTTTGCTCTAATTCATGTGATAATGCTGTCTGTCTGGGTGGTTGAGCTACAGATGATTGCAGTGCAGTAACCTTGGTGAGTAGCTACATCTGTTCAGTTGTGAGAAAGAGCGAATCTTTTTGTTTTCCAATTTTTCTGGCTGTAGTGTTTTAAACTAATATTCCCATATTCTTGCCTCCTTTCCTCATTCTTTGTTGTTCTGTTGTCTCTGAAATTAATAATGATCTTCCACAATGTTTGAATTCAAGTACTTTCATTTGCACATCTCAAACAGTAGTGAAAGTACAGAATTATAGGTGATGGGTGGTGAACTATTCCTCCTTGGCCCCATACGTTCTGCAATTCTCCATGGTTTGCCAGACAATATGCCTCCACCCAGTTGGATGGGACTGCTCTTGCCTCCTATTCTGAACTCTCCAACTGTTGTCGTAGAATCACATACAATAGCTTCTCTTCGCACTTATTCGCTATACCCTCAGGGACCCAATATTTAAAAGCTATAATCTGCATGCTGATTCTCAATGTTCCATGAAAATACTGCGTTAGATTCTGCATATGGCAGGTAATACTCAGCTTTGTTTCGCCGTCCTTCCTAAACCTTTATTTGTTTTTGATTTGTCATGATTCGTGTCTAATATTTACTACTGAATGCACAGAAATTCACTTTCATTGAATATGGGGGAAAGCAAAGCCAGTGTCTTGCCCCTGTCACAAGCTCTGTTCTTACACCAATGACTCTGTTCCTTGTAGTTTGTGTCCAATAAGGAATTAGATTGTATGGAATCTTGGGTCCTGTATTCAGACTCCAGTTAAACTTCCAGCCTCTCATTCATAACATAGTCTGTGGGTAGCCCAATATCAGCTTATTTGCTGTTGATTCCAATGTTTTTTGTCCCTCCGTACTGTTTACCTCCGTAAATATAATCTCATGTAAAACTCCAGTGAATTTTGTTTCCCATGGTCTTGCCAACTCCATTTCTGAAATCTCCATTCATAACTGCTTTTGCGATCTATGTCCAACTCTGATCTTTTGCATAATTTCTTCACCATTGGTTGCAGTGGGTTCTACTGCATATAGCCAAGTTCTGAAACTTCCTTAATGTTTTGAGCCCTTTATCTTGCTTCCTTTGCTCCTTTAAATACATCTGACCAGAGTGCTATCATTTTGTGGTTCTGCCAGATTTTATTTATTAGCAAGGGACTTGGGTGGGGAGGAATTTGGATGCAATGACCATAGTTTAAGAAGCTTCAAGATGGTAATGGAACAAAAAACAAATTACTGGAAGACCACAATGGGTCAGCCAGTATCTATGGAGAAAAATAAACAGTTGACATCTTGTGTCAATCTTTTCAGATCAGAGAATAGTCTTGACATGAAATTTGGTCCATTTCCATCCACAGGTGCTACCTAACCTGTGAGTTCCTTCAGCAGTTTGTTTGTATTTTGCTCCACATTACTGTACCTTCTAGTTAGATCAGGAAAAAGATTAAGTTGGCCCTTGATTTAGTGCATGGAATTGGGGGAAGGCAGATTTTGATTGCGTAAGGTGCATAAATCTCATGCCTGACAGGATCTATCTCTATGCTAATGGAAGCAAAGGAGGAGATAGGGGCTCAGGAGATTTTTCGATTTTTGTCAACCAGTCTTTTTCTCGGTGTGAGATGCCAGAGGAGGTAGTGCAGGCAGATACAATGTTTAAAAGGTTTCTGGGTAGGTGCGTGGGTAGAAAATGTGTGGGATTTGGGGGGGAAATGGAGTTAGCATAGATGGGCATCATGGCCGACATAAAGATGGTGGGCCGAATGGGCCTGTTTCTGTGCTGTACATTTCTATAATTCTATGAACCTAACTTGCTACGTTTTTCTCTAAATGTCTTGTTATTGTGATCTGTTGTATGTGGTTCACTGTCTCTGAAGACAGCAGGTGTGGGATAAATTTCCACTTGCCTTTTTTAAAATAACTGCAGCAATATTCAAGAATTTCATTATCTAAGATGCAATGGGACGGCACATCGATACATAGGTAGTATGCCTTAAAGCCCCTGAGAGCCGGGTTCAGTACTGATTAGGGGTGCTGTCTGTACAGAGTTTGTTTGATCTCTCTCTGACCACGTGGGTTTTCTCCGGGTGCTCTGGTTTCCTCCCACATTCCAAAGACAGCAGGTTTGTAGGTTATTCGGCTTCTGTAAATTGGCCGTAGTATGTAGGATAGAACTAGTATAGGGGTGATAGCTGGTTGATGCAGACTTGATGGGTCGAAGAGCCTTTTTCCAACACTGTATCTCTCAACTAAATACAGCTGTAATTCCCTTAAACATGTGCTGCATGTGCAGGGATATAGAGTATGCAGTACAACTTTACTCGAGCTTCTTTGATAGTTTCTACGAAACCAGCAGAGAATAAGGATAACAAGTGTAATGGAACCTGCCTATATCAACATCACACACCAACCTCATTAGTTTATTCCAATTTCAGTGCTACCAAGTCAAAATTTAGAAATTCTTGAGCTGATGCTCTGAGGCAGTTTATTCATCGGTGTCTGCAATGGAGATTAGCCGTTATCCAGAGATGTTGGGGATGGGTATGAAATGCTAATGACCATAATATAGAAAGAACAGAAAAACAATGAAAATGGAAGAAAAATGCTTTCTAAACTTTCTCTTGTTCAAAATGGTCTGCATTTTACCAGAAATCACATGCAATCTGGCATGTGCTAATCATTTGTGATAGGTATTGGTTAGTTTGTAAAATCTTTAAACTTTAAAGTTGCATCGTATAAACAACTGCCTACCGCTGATGTGATTTTTTGAGTATTTTCCAATTTTTTAATATTCACACATGCGATGTGCTATTCCAGCATTTTTTCTTATGTAAACAAAACTTTCTGTTGTCATTTTATTTCCTAAATGTACATTGGAGATCTATGAGCTGTAAAACAAGAAAATGCTGGGAATGTAAGGTAAGGCAGAATGGCCAATGGAAAGGGAAATAATTGAAATTTTGGATCAGTGACCAGATTGAGTTCTGATGAAAGATTATTAAATGGAACTATTGACTTAATTTGTGCAAGAAGGATCTGCAGATGCTGGTTTAAACCGAAGATAAACACAGAAAGCTGGAGTAACTCAGCGGGACAGGTAGCATCTCTGGAGAGAAGGAATGGGTGACATTTCGGGTCGAGACCCTTCTTGAGACCCTTCTTCTGAAGAAGGGTCTTGACCCGAAACGTCACCCATTCCTTCTCTCCAGAGATGCTGCCTGTCCCACTGAGTTGTTTCAGCTTTTTGTGTCTATCTTCTATTGACTTGATTTATTCTCCACAGATGCTATTTTACTTAAGTATTTCCTGCATTCCCTTTGCAGATTCCAGCATCTCTAAATAAAAAAGCAGGTTAATTGCCATATTGTCAAGTCATATTTTAAAGCAACTTTGCTTAGTTTTTAAATCTATTTCAGAAGATTTAATTGCTTGCTTTTTGCCCAGATTGAATTTAACGCAAGGTGCAAACATTACCTCAGAAACACTTGAACCACTGCACTAAAAGTTCTAGCCTTTGCAAAAAGCATACAATTTTAAATCCTGTTTTTCAACAAAAAAACGTTAAAAATTTTATGTCGTTATTTTTCCAGTGTGGAATTGTTTTGGAGTTGGGGTGTGCTACCTAATGCGTGAGAGAGCAAAGCAGTCTTCCCCACTGAAAATGAGGAGCCAATGCTCCACTCATCCATCCCACTCCCAGTTGTTATGAAATAGTACCTAATTTCTCATGATTCCATATGCAGTGTCCTCAGAAGAAGTAGCTAGAAAAACTAGGCCCTCGTACATGAAATGCCACAATCCAAGACAGATGAATGTTAGAATTGAATTAAATGGCATTGGCCCGAGAGGATGTTGGATGCGAGAGTCCGGATGCCCAGTTCACCATCTGTTCCAGATATACTGTAAATGCATTGGATGATGGAAAAGGGTTTAGTACTTTTCTGTTCCAAACCACGTGGACCCATAAACTTTCTGAACACTTTATTAAAATTTTCTGTCTGCAACAATAAATTCTATCTCAAAACTTTGATTTATATCTTCTGTGCTTTAAGCTTATGCTCCACGTATATTGACTTTTCCCTTGCTGTCACCACCTCCAAGGAAAAGGGAAAGCAATACATCTTGTGGGACAGTGCCAAAATTTGTCGATTGCTTTGTCTGGTTAGTAGAGGTTTATAAGCTTGGCGTCAATTCAGCAGTTTAAAAACTCGCATGTGCTTAAGAAATATCTGATACCAATCATCCTATCTGCGTTCAATAGTTAATTAAGAATATAAAATGTTGCTTTCTGCGCCTATTTAAAAAAAAAATTGGCAAAGAATATTAAAATTCCAAGATGTCCCGTTTTCTCACTTAAGTGCATGTAATGATATGTAGAATTTTCACAATGACATATTAGAATATTTTAGTGTAAAGGTGGTAATTTGAAATATTTGTGTGCAAGCTTCTTGAATTATAAAGAAATATTCTGCAGTTCACTGAGATGTAGTACTTTTAAACTGGAATTGTTTTGAATTAGTTTAGAATTCTTAGACTGTTAAATCCCTGTTGGCAGCAGCAATTTAAAGAGATTAAGCTTCAGAACAAGCCTTATTATACAATATCACTTGATTTTGCACAATTTATGCTGTTATATTTTTGCTGAAACAGCATAGAAGTACTGTGATTTTTTTTTTTGGAAGTAGCTATATTGTTTTATTGTACTGTTCCAGACAATGTAGTATGTTCCTTGTTGGTCTGAAAAAATGGAAACATTGTCAAGGTCATTGTTTGAAAAGCGTAAACAAGATGAGTGGAAGTTATCCAAAATGTATTTAGATTAAAATAATATTGCACCGCATTCCAGCTACCAGTTGAACTCTCGTTATTTGGCAGTAGTAAAGTCTTTTGGAATTTTTGTGAACATTTACTTTACTTTATTGGCGCATGTGACTAGGCAAAGTGAAATTATTTACTTGCATTCCCAATGTATACATTTGAGATGCTAGATTGCAGAGGAAAGGGGTAATTACTTCCGTCTTGTCATTCCTCCTTGTTATGAGACATTGCCAACTTCTAGGCAAGAACTGACCAGATTGCCTTCCTGTAAGAGTTCATTTTTATATAAATAACCTTAACACCTAGGTGTGCAGAAATCAGCTTTCAAAAGTTGCAATCTTCTATGTCGGGTTGGAAATTGAAGTGGTCTTGACTTTAGCTATAGATTTTCATGAAGTAGAGTAAATCAAACTTGGCATGTCTCGATTTTGATGCAGATTGGCACAGGTATGCACCAGTTGACAGGGATTTGATTTTTTAACCTGGAGGAAATTTGATTGCCTTTATGTATGTGTATTAACGTTAACAATTCCTAGATGAGGTTCCCATGCCTAACAAAGAAAGAGATTTATTTTGAAATTGGTCTTCATTCCTTTCCTGATCCTTAACAATGACTAGTTATAGCATGAAAGGAGACAGTTTTGCCTATTTAGTGTGTACAAGTTGGATGTAAGAGCAGTTCAGCTAGTTCCATCCCCTGCCCTCTTGCCTATGTCTGCAGATTCTTTCCAATTAGATACTTGCCCAACTCTCTTTTCAATCCCAACTATTAGATCTATCTCTATCGTGGTGAAATCCAGAGTCCCAACAATTGAGTGTAGAAAATAATTTTCTGCATGACACTTTTGGTTCCTTTGCCGATAACCTTAATCTATTTCCCTTGATTCTCAACCCTCTGTTGATGAGAGCAATTTAGTTATATTTACTGCACTTTCTAATTTTTAAATAATTGACTCGTCACTTTGTTCTCCTGTTTGAAGGGAACAACCCCGGCTACTCCAGTCTATCCACAATTTATCATCGCTATAATTATTTTGTTTAATCCCTTCACCCTCTTTTTGATGCTTTGATCTTTTTGGAAGTGCAGTGCCTAAAATTGGGCACTATTCCATTTGTCAGGCCAGTCTTTATAAAGGTTCATGGTTTCTTTACTCTTCTATACAGTTTCTGTATAAAGTCCTGCCTCACCAACAGTCTGTCTTGTCCCATTCTTCTTCGTTGTTTTTTTAGTATGTGTTAAATGTATGTTTTTAGTGTTCTTTAGCTTGTCTTTATGAGGGGGTTGGGGGAAACTTTTTCTGATCTCTTACCTCGACCTAGATGCAATTTTTTCCCCCGTATCGTATCTGCGGCCTAACATCGAGGAGTTGGCGGCCTTTGCTGGAGACGGACAGAGCTCCATCGCGGGAGCCTACGGGACTTTAACATCACAGAGCTCGCTATACATTTTAAACTAATTTCCTCAACCATTCATGCCACTTTAAATGAGCTATTCATACATTGTTCACTTAGAATTGTGGCCCGTAGATTATATTGCCTTTTCTGCTTTTCATACCAAAATGTAACACAATTTTTCAGCATTCAACTTAATTTTCTAACTATCTGTGCATTCTATTAGCCCATCTGTATCTCCTGGTGTGCCTCTGTCTGCCTCATTGTTTCCTGTGCAAATTTTGTATGTGAAATTGTGCCCTGCATACCCAAATGCAAATTACTAAAGTCTATTGTGAAAGAAGGAGACTTTTAGGGATTGTAACATCCAGTCCTACTAATCAATCTGTACCAAATTCTGAGGAACTCCAGTGTTTAATTGTGCCCGGTCCGAAAAAGAGCCTTTCACTGCTGCTGGTTTCTTTTTATCTAGGACAGGTTTGCTGTCAACCTATTGAAGTTCAAAATCAATGACATTTCTTGCAGTCATTTAACTTTTGGCAATGAGGTGGATATGGTGGATAGATGCAGAGCGATTCAAATTGATTTTTTTCTCATTTCTGAGTACTTGTTTAAGGCTACCAGTGGAAGTGAGACATCTCCAGTCCCATTTAAGATACTGAATGTAGATGAATATTGTTGTGAAGCTATGGAGAAGGTGAATAAAGGTTAATGTTCACTCGAACTGCTAAATATAAAAATCTGCTATAACGCTTGTTTCAATTCCAGGAAAGGAATATAATAAAATTAATGAATTGGAGAACGCTGTTTGTAGTACGCAAGCTGAATTGTTTCTTGCACGGTTTTGATCGGGAACTAGCAAACTACTTAACAATTACTTTGGAAAGTCACAAGCAGATATACAGTTGTTTTTCAAAACAAAACGACAGCCGGGGGGAAAAACAGGTTATATATTCTTTGTAACCTAGATTCTGTATAACCTCTCCATAGTAAATGGGTGTCTTTGTCTCTTACGGACAAAGCCTGTCAATTTCACCCTGGGTGGATATTGAAGTTGAAATCACTGCTATTGGCATGTGGAATTATACCCTATTAAACAATGTAAGATATGATCTTAAGTATATTTAACTTGCAGTAGCAATAGTAATGGTTATTAAAGAGATTTATTTTGAAAATCCTGCAAGGGGGGTGAATGGGGGAATCTTTAGAGTCAGATAGCACGGATAGAACCTTCGGCCCCACTTGCCCACATTGACCAACAAGCCCCATCTACACCAGTCGCATCTGCCTGTGTTTGGCCCATAACCCTCGCAACCTATCCTATCCATGTATCCTATCTAAATGCGTCTTAAAACGTGCAATGGTCCCTGCCTCAACTACCTCCTCCCGCACCTCGTTTCATACACCCTCCACCCTTTGTGTGTAAAAAAACAACCCCTCTGGTTCCTGCCTTAAATCTATGTCCTCTGGTTCTTAATTCCCCGATCCCTCATCCTCCCCTGCCCCAAGGATTAAAATCCTAGCCTGCTCAATATCTTGTAAGCTCAAGCCCTCGAGTTCTGGCAACAACCTTGTAAATCTTCTCTGCACCCTTTCCAGTTTGACAACATATTTTCTATAACATGGTGCCCAGAACTGAGCACAATACTCTAAATGTGACCTCACCAATGTGATCTCCCAACTTCTATACTCAATACTCTACTGAAGGCCCGAAAACCTTTTTGACCACCTCATCTACCTGTGGTGCCATTTGGAAGGAACTATTCCCCGGCACTCGAGATCCGTCTGCTCGACAACACTCCCTGGAGCCAGACCATTCATTGTATATGTTGGTCCTGCCCATGTTAGACTTTCCAAAATGTAACACCTCATTTCTCTGTATTAAATTCCATCAACCATTCCTCAGCTCACCTGCCCAACTGATAAGATCCTACTGCAGTTTTTAACAACCATCTTCACTGTCTGCAATACCACTCACTTTTGTGACATCGGCAAACATGCTAATCATGCCTCAATCAAGTAAGGAATGTTACTTGATTGAGGCATGATTCTGAAATGAATCGCACTTAAATCATCATTTTACTTGTGATTTGAAATCTTAGAATAAGATTTACTAAGAATACTAAGAAAATATAGTCATCTCAAGCATTAATTTTTCAAATTAACTTCAATTTTGAAACCTGGCAGTTTTCCACAATGTCATCAATAATTCTTAAATGATTATTTTCTTCTTTCCAAATTTCAATAATGAATATAATTCACAAGTATTTCCGCTCAATGCTTCCAAGTACCTGTCTAATCACCACATTCCACTGAATAAATTGTGAAAATTTAACGAGACTGGTTTACATTCGTTATTCATGTAGCTGCTTTGCAAAATACTAATTTTGGATAGCATATTGCCCTTGTTCTTCCAAAAGGATGAATGTACATTTACATAGAACTTTCCCAATTTAATGTTGTCCCATAGATCTTTATTGATTCTGAATTACTTCAGGTAATGTGGTCATAGTTGCACAGCAAGGTCCAACAATCTGTAAAAAGATTAAATAACTAGGTTGTCGTCTTTTCGTAGTCATTGACTAAGGAAACGACGTTGGCAGATGCTAACATTTGAAAAGTACCATGGGGTTGTATTTAGGATGGTTTTAGTCACCAAATTACGTATGCCCCTTCAATATATTAAAATACCGAGAAGCACGAGGTAAAGGGACATTGAACTACACGAAAATTGATCAAAAGTGGAGCCACAGAATTAAATTTTTGGCACCGTTTCATGTTCATAAGTGATAGGAGCAGAATAATCATGGCTAATCTATCTTTCCCTCTCAATCCCATTCTCCTGCCTTCTCCCCATAACCCATGAGACCTCTACTAATCAATAACCTATCTATGTCTGAAAAAGGGTCTTGACCCGAAACGCCCTCTCCAGAGATGCTGCCTCTCCTGCTGAGTTACTCCAGCATTTTATGTCTATCTTCGATTTAAACCAGCATCTGCAGTTCTTTCCTACACAATCTATCTATGCCATAAAAAATATCCATTGACTTGGCTTCCACAGCCTTCTATTTTCTTTGAGTTTTATTTTTTGTTCAAGTGTTGATTGAGGAAGTCTGGGTCGAAAATGACCATCTTTCATAAGAAACGCAGCTTTCTCCTTGAAAGAATTCAGAAATTATTGAATATGACATTGAAAAGCAAAGCAGATATTCATCTCATATCATGGCACCATGTGGTTTATCTTAGTACAGTGAGCTACTAGTTTATGATTTTCCTCTTTGACAAGCAATGTATAATAATATATTAGGGAAGTTGGAGATAGTTTTTAATCTTAACAAATCTTACTAAATTCAAGAATGAGCAATTGACATCAAGCACATATTTAATTTATTGTACAGACTTTAATATCGAATGATATTTGATAATCGATAAACATCTATTCGATGATTATGTGATTACATATTTTTACCAATCTTTTGGTCTCGTGCACCAAGAAATTGAGAACGTTTTTCAACATTTTTGCTTCGTAAATGAAAGACTGGTTGCCTGGAGGATATATCCATTTCTCTTCCGGGGGTTATGTGGTTTTTCACTTTCAAAATTTACAAGTTTTTCTCTGAGTGTTTTAAGGTATCAATATACAAATGTTTGACCATCATTAGAATAAATCCCATTTGGTTGTGCGAGCAAAATAAGAAATTGGTTTTTAGTCTGTGATCCACCCAGATTCTATAAATCCAAATTTTAAAAAGTGCGTATATATTGAATGAGTTATATATTCTGATGATTTTGTGGAGAGATTTATTGATTAGACTCTGCGAGTTGAAGGGTGATATGCTTGGTATAATGATATAATGCCAATTAACATTTCTTGAGCCATATGCTGTAAGATGCATGTCTTGTAGAAAACCGATGCCTCTTTACTCAATTTTGAGTAAATGTTAAAAAACATGGGACTTGAGATTTTTCTTCCATGGATTTAAAGTCCAATTTTTAACTTTGTTCAAAGTTCCTCATATCCACAGCTTTGCGTGAGTAATATCACTGTACATGAACATTGCTTATAATAACATTTCATTTTGTAGATAGTGGTGTGATAACGTACCCAGTCTATTGTAAGGTGATTTAAGAAGACAGTGATGGAACATTCCAGCTGCTTGTTTCTATCAGTTGATTTCAATTTGGGTTTCAATTTGTTATTTCTACTACTTTGTCTTTAGTACCACAACTTTTTCTTTTTGCATCAGTCAAATCTTCAAAATTTTAAATGCTTTAAACTAAATAGTTAAAACTTGGTAAAAATTTAGGCTTTGAAATTGAAATTAAACTTTGTTAAAGTATGAACTGTGTCTTTGGAGAAATTTTATTGCCAGGTGGAAGATTTATTCATTTGGGCCTTGTATAGTTCATTTGTAGCATTTATTGGACCTTTAAATATTATATCAGGGGCCTATAAGTGTAAAATCTTCAAAGTTAGTAGATTTGGCATAGCTGCACTGTCTGAAATACATACCCAAATTAAAAAGAAGGCGGGGTGTTGAGGGGTGGATTGGGGGGGGGTGTGGGGGGGGGGGGGGGGGTGGGGAGGGGGGGTAGAAGGAGAATTGGTCTTGAGATTGATGTCCCATTAGCGAAAGTATAATGTTTGTGTTTCTGAGAGGTGAGAACCAGATTCTTACCTTGTTTTTCGCACAACGCATTTTCTAAAGGAAGGAATTCAGGTTACATATATGAAATCATTCTACTTATTTTTTTTTTCTTTTTCCTCTCCTGAAGATTCAGAATGGGAAGAGATATATGGTATGTGTACATTTATGGTCTGTTTGCCCATTGCCTTGATTTTTGTGTTTGCTGTTTGTGTGAAGATGGTGATTTTAGTTTTTTATGCCCCAGTGCATTTGTTTTTATTGCATGTTTTATGGCATTCAAAACAGTATGCGGAATACAGTATAATTCTAAATTCGAGCAATTGAGTAACTGGTAGCATGTGCTTTTATAGCCAAGCTGTGTTCAAGTTTGAGGCAACATCTTTTTCGTCATACTTTTAACATGGAATAAATTCTTTTTGTATTTTTCATCATTTTCAACTCATTACAAAATATGTATCTGATCAGTGACAAGAATCTTTTGGCTTTCTGAATGAATGATTGAGATAATATTGGAGGAGCTTCTGTGACACTGCATAATACACACTGTTTTGGTGTACCATGATGTATTAGAAGCTTTTGACTTGATATAAAATGCATGTGACTTTATTTTAGTTAAATAGCAAGCAAGATGATCTGCTTGATGCAATTATTGTAAGGCCGTGCTTTTAGAGGAAAATAAACACTTGACTTTGGAGCCCAAAGTTTTATTATGTTGCATGTTATGCCTCAATGACTTTAAATGAGATTAATGTTTCTACACTGTGTTGCAGATATTTTAGTCTTGGCTCTAACCTGTTAGGTGGTATAATAATACAAAACATTTTGGGGTCTAACAGATTTTTTTGTTTTGAGGCATGATGGACTAGATACAAAATATCTCATAAATATGCATTAATGCTTTAAAAAAACATAAAAGTTGGTTACATAATTACTGAAGCATGTCTTTAAAAATAAGAGTGCAAATGCCTATGATTTTATTTAATTCCATAATTTGAGCTGTTTTCTCCAAGTCTACACCTTTTACTTATTGGTTTACTTTTTTCTTTCCAATTAATGTTTTGCATTCTTTTACGCTTTCCTTACAGTAGATTATATTTTTTTACATTCAAGTGACATGGATAAAACAGTAGTACATTTGGAATTTGACATTGAGATAATTAATACAATTATTATTTCTCGTAGCTAGATAAATGGTTTAAAATTCCTGATTTGATCATTTAATTCCTTTTTGTGTAGTAATTATGGGCACTTCAAACTCTGAAAGTCATTATTGTTTAAATGTGGGTAATCCGGGCAGATGTCTACAAGTGCTGATGAAGTATCACACAGACAGAAATTGTTCGAAATTGTCAACGTCATAGGAGATGAAAACAGTCAAGTCCACAGTGTTTGTCATATGTACTGAAAACAGAACAATTAAATTCGTATTTGCAGCAGCATAACAGGGCTGTAAGTACAGTACTTCTCGATAACACAAAATGTTTGATTAAAAAACCCCCAATATCAGTGCAAAACAAAAACCTGAAGTCCTGAGTATAACCCAGGACAGTCTGTAGTTCATAGTTTAGTTAGTGTTTGTAGTGTTCACGAGCCGGATTGTTGATGGGAACCATTGATGAAAGAAAATAGTTAAGTCAAATTTCATGTTGGCCATTATTGTAGATGGGTTGGAGCTAAAGAATAAGGGGGCTTTTTTTTTTAACAGTTGTACAGGATGTTGGCAAGTTTTCTTTGACTTCTTTGCCAGATAACTAGATAATTAGTCAAAGATTTTGGGTTAGTAGAGGAAAAAACAACTCAAACTGCATTTTCCATAGAACACTCCTCGTCATTCCTTTTGAAAGTAATGAAGAATAAATAGATTCCGATGAAATGACCTACCTAGGCAAGTAGGGATGTTCTTTTGCCCCCTTTCCCCATTGTATGGAATAGAGTCATAGTTATACACAATTAAATTTGTCTAATTCGTGCCGGTTGACAAAGGTTTCCTCATGAGCTAGTCTCATTTGCTTGCATTTGGCCCACATTCCTCTAAAGCTTTCCAATCTAATGATCTGGCCCTCACCATCCTTGGGTAGAAAACATTTTGAGATTCATTACCATCTGAGAGAAGAAATTTCTCTGCACTTTGGCTTTAAATGCCTGGCTCTTTATTTTGTAACGATGTTAGACACGTTCGTGAAGTTTCCCCTAATGAAAACATCTTAACTCTACCCTATTAAGACCTTTTAGGATCTTGTATGTTTGAATAAGATCACCCTTCATTCTTCTAACATACAGGCATGTGAAGTATCCGTGGATTTCTGCTTTTTTAAAATCAATTTTGCATGGTTTCTACGTTTTTCACTTTGCCAAATAAACGGAGAAATCGGATCGAAAAGAAGAAAAAAAAAGATTCACAGACTTGTAATGAACTCTAAGGTTCTGCTAGAGGTCGCTAGGGGTTCTGCGGGAAATCCCACCCACGCGCCCTGGAAGTCTCCCTGGAAATGTGGCACCTAGGCTGGGCAAGGCAGCCAATCTCGACCTCATCGAGACTTCCACGGCCGATTGGTGGGTTGAATTTGCAACCTGCGGCCGGGGCTCTGGAACTCCAGCCCAGCTGGAGCCAGCACATCTATCCCCATAGCTGACATCCTTGGACTGCTGGATAAACCAGCAAAGCTCTGGAGCCAAGAGTGCCAGAAAATCAGTGGTGGAACTGTAATGAATGAGTTAATATTTAAATTTAATTGCAAGATTATATAACTAAATTAATTAAGACAGGGTTAAAATATAAAACACAGCAGCAAAGCCAATTACCACCTTTTTGGGCTGATTATCAATTAATGTGCTAATTTACTTAAATGTTATTAGTGTACAGTGACATATTCACATTATTTTGTAATGTCTGTTTTTACTTTGAAATGCACTAAGAGGCTTGAAACGGGTAATTTTGTGTGTAAACTTTCTGACCACCGTTGTACGCCTCGCGCAAGCATTGACTCTTTTTCTCTTTTTATTTACCTCACTCACACTCCTGAACATAGAAACATAGAAAATAGGTGCAGAAGGAGGCCATTTGGCCCTTCGAGCCAGCACCGCCATTCATTGTAGATGATCAGCCACGATCACAATCAGTAACCTGTGCCTGCCTTCTCCCCATGTCCCTTGATTCCACTAGCCCCTAGAGCTCTATCTAACTCTCTTTTAAATTCATCCAGTGAATTGGCCTCTACTGTGTTCTGTGGCAGAGAATTCCACATATTCACAACTCTCTGGGTGAAAAAGTTTCTTCTCACCTCATTTTTAAATGGTCTCCCCTTTATTCTTAGACTGTGGCCCCTTGTTCTGGACTCCCCCAACATTGGGAACATTTTTCCTGCATCTAGCTTGTCTAGTCCTTTTATAATTTTATACGTCTCTATAAGATCCCTTCTCATCCTTCTAAACTCCAGTGAATACAAGCTGAGTCTTTCCAATCTTTCCTCATATGACAATCCCAGTGATTAACCTCGTGAACCTATGCTACACAATACTCTAGATGTGGTCTCACCAGGGCCCTATACAACTGCAGAAGGACTTCTTTGCAAAGTCTCGTTGCACTTCCCCTTTACCTAATCTGACACCATTGAGATAATAATCTGCCTCCTTGCTTTTGCCGCCAAAGTGAATAGCCTCACATTTATCTACATTATACTGCATCTGCCATGCATCTGCCCACTCACTCAACCTATCCAAGTCACCCTGCAACCTCCTAACATCCTCTTCGCAGTTCACACTGCCACCCAGCTTTGTGTCATCCGCAAACCTGCTAATGTTACTTCTAAACTGCAAGTAGAGACACAAAGACTGCAGCCTCTCTTGATAGGACAACCCTTTCATGCTAGAAATTAGCCCTGCGGGTAGCTCTAATACTATTACATTCTTTTTTAAGATAAAACAGACCAAAACGACATAGTTTTCCACATGTACCCTTGCCAACAGCCTGTACAACTTACTATTAAAAAGCCTCCCCATTCTTCAGCTGCAATCCATCTGTAATAAAGGACAACGTGAACTTTGCTTTTGTAACGACTTGTTGAACGTGCTAATGTTTCGTGCAGTAGAACACATAGACCTCTCTGAACTTCTTTGTAGTTTTTCCTCTATTTTGATAACAATCCACCTTTGATTTCCTCTTAAACGTTCCCACAATTGCTAGACTTTCTCCTAATTGTACTATATACCATTGCAAAATTGCAATGTCCACAAAACAACAGGACCTTCGACCTACTTTCATGTCATCGGCAAACTTTGAAGCCTTACAATGCGTTCGCTCATCCACATTGTAGTATAGTAAACAGGTGCAGGCCAAGAATTGATCCCTAAGGTACTCCACTAATTGCAATCCATTTATTCCAACTCTTCTATGACGCAAGGACCGTTGTCATCCTGTATGCCATTTCTCCATTTTGATTGGTCAAAGACCATGGCATCCCATCAGTCGCGGATGACGTTACAATTTTTCAAGAAAGGTTGACTTTATAGTATTTTCTGGAATTTCTTTTCCATGTAATTCAGAATGCTTGTTTTGGGAGTCTGGTTTAAGTGTTGACTGCCCAGCCGACGAGCTGATAAAACGGGATAACCTCAACACTAGGGACATTAACCTGGTGGAGTATTGTTACCCTAATTGTCTATTCTGTCAGTGCATTCAGAAGATTTGGGGGAGATAAATGTTTGAGGAGCTGACTACGGACTGTCGTATTGAAAGCAGGCAAGTCCAAGTAGCATTGCTACTTAGTGGATTAACTTAGCAGATGGCATGTTAGCACACTGGCAGTTCATTTTTTTATTTGACATCTACCCTCACTAAGTGGTGCTCTAGAGATAGGAACAATCGTTCATGCTTTCCAGGATGTAATTGAAGATGTTGATTATAAAATTGGGATTACGTGGAAAGAGCAGTGTGGCAGATCTTTTGTTGTTTGGATGCAAATATATTGTGAAATCCTTTCCTTTGCTTCAGTGAAGGAGTGTATATGACTTGGTGTCAGACCTGAATGTGCACAAGTTGTCTATTGTAATTCCATTATTTAAGATTAGAGTGCTCTTGACTCGGGAGAGGAACTGATAATACTTGAAGTTTTCCCTGTTGGGTCCTGTAGATTGATTTCGATGAGAAGCTTGCTGGAGGTAAGTTGTTCTGTTGCAACAAGGAAGATGGGGTAGGTTGGTGCAATGGCACTGTCTTGAGTGAGCTCAGACTGCTCTTTGTTTTGGTCTGTTATGGACCTCTGTTAGTATCACCAACGAGAATGTCATCACGCAACAGGTGTGCAATAATAAGGAATTTAAGAAAGTTTCTCCATAATACTTAAGGATATTTGTGGGGTTGAAAATACATTGTGTAGTGGCTGGTGCTGCTCTGCAGACCTTTGTTGAATTTATCATTAAAGTAATTGTAAATTCATGATTGGGAAAGTCCACAGAACATTTTTGGTACAAGGTTTTTGGCCATAGAGGAGGAAGTGGCAAAGGAAGACCATTGTGATATGAGAGTAATGACTGCGATTGGACTTGTCTCCTGTCTTGAAGATGGTTGTAATTATAATGTCTGAGATTCTCTGGCATGTTCTACATTATCCAACTGAGGGGGTGAGGTAATAAATTTGTGCCAGAAGTGCAGATGTCCCTTGTTTTAAAACAAAATTGGGGCAGAGAATGGTGATACATTGCAAAAGTGCTTCTTAAAACAGCTTTTTATTATTATTTTTCCCCCTTATTAGCCATCAGATCTAATGCTGAGGAAATAATCAGATCTGGTGCTGAAAGTCTCCTGTCAATCATTGATAAATCAATGTAACTTGCTGAACTACTAATCTTTATTACATCCAATGCTTCCAGCTGCGCTGAGAACTAACAACCGACAGAAGTGTGGAAGTCAGGTGGGAGGGTGGTGTGGTAGTTCCAGATACCACTGAAATGATGGGGATTTCACCAAATATGATCTCTCAGGCTATCATGAATGCCAAAAGGGCATTCTAGAGCAATTGAGATGCCAACAACTGTGGCAAAGTTTAAATACTATCATGGTCAGTAAGCTGAGATATCTAGCAATGACACATCTCTACTGGATGATCAGAATGAGATTTATGCTTGTTTGAACAGGCAAAGGTGCACCACGTGGGGGTTCTCTTTCCCTCCTGCTCTCTCCCCCCCCCCCCCCCCCCCCCCCCCCACAGCCCTGGCCTATACACCCCAGTGACAGAAGTCTGCTCTGCGGTCATGAAGGTAAACATGTGGAAACATAGAAACATAGAAAATAGGTGCAGGAGTAGGCCATTCGGCCCTTTGAGCCTGCACCGCCATTCAATATGATCATGGCTGATCATCCAGCTCAGTAACCTGTACCTGCCTTCTCTCCATACCCCCTGATCCCTTTAGCCACAAGGGCCACATCTAACTCCCTCTTAAATATAGCCAATGAACTGGCCTCAACTACCTTCTGTGGCAGAGAATTCCACAGACTCACCATACTCTGTGTGAAGAAATGTTTTCTCATATCGGTCCTAAAAGACGTCCCCCTTATCCTTAAGCTGTGACCCCTGGTTCTGGACTTCCCCAACGTCGAGAACAATCTTCCCGCATCTAGCCTCTCCAACCCCTTAAGAATTTTATATGTTTCTATAAGATCCCCCCTCATTCTTCTAAATTCCAGTGAGTATAAGCCTAGTCTATCCAGTCTTTCTTCATATGAAAGTCCTGCCATCCCAGGGATCAATCTGGTGAACCTTCTCTGTACTTCCTCTAAGGCTAGAATGTCTTTCTAGAAAGAGGTCAACTGCTTGGAGTCCCTGGACAGGTTCTGTAAACTTGTGCCAATCAACTGGCCACAGTTGCTGACAACTTCAACCTCTCACTTCAACAATCTAATGTCCCCAGCTGCTTCAAGGAACCCCATATTTTCAGTCCTCAAGAAAAATAGTGATTTGTTTGAATAACAGTGCCCCATAGCTCCAACATTGACCACAATTAATTGCTTGGAAAGATCGATAAATTTCCCGCACAATCTAGATCTCTTGCAATTTTGTGTATAGGCAAAATGGTACTCGGAGGATGTTATGCATTGACTACAGCTCAGCCTTCAATACCATTATACTGAATAAGCTCATCTCTAAACTCCTGGACCTTGGCCATGGGGCTTCCATCTACAAGCTTTCTGAGCTTACTGACCTGCAGACCTTAGTTGATTAGAATTGGTCATACAATTTCCTCCACCCTAACCCTCAACACTGATGCTCGTCAGGTTTTTGTGCGCAGTCCCCTGCTCTACTGCCTGTACACTCACGTCTGAGAGACCAAGCACAGTGCCAACTCCATCTTTAAGTTTGCCAATTACACTGCTGCTGTCAGCATGATGAACAACAATGGAGAGATGGAGTACAGGAAAGAACTCCGGAAAATAGTGTCTGGTCAAAAAGCTGGCCCTTAACGTGCAAGCTAAAAGTTAGTTGTGACTTTAGGGGATCTTCAATAAACACATTACAGAATGAATTCTGATAGGATGCGCCTCAACTTTGTATTGCAGCACTTCTCTTGACTGCCTGAACCAAAAGAGAATGGTGAACATGGCCCAATCCATCACATGCTCATCACTTCCTAATCAGTCCATCTTCATGGTGCTTTGCATTCGTAAGGCTGGAAGTATCATCGACAATATCTGCCACCCTGGCCATTCCCTTTGTCTCTCTTTCTGGAAGAAAATACAGCTGTTTGAAAGCCTGGATGTCCAGACATGATCAGCTTCTTCCCCACTGGTATCAGATGCCTTAAACAACCACCTCTTTCAGAGGCACTGCTACTGTTATTTTTGACTCTACCCCATTTGACTATTCCATTATTGCACTTCATCATTATTGTTTTTACGTCAGATTGCACTGTATGCACCATTCTGTTGTTCTACACTTGTCATATTTACCAAATATATTGTCTATCCTATGA
Organism: Rhinoraja longicauda; assembly: GCF_053455715.1. Lineage (NCBI taxonomy): Eukaryota > Metazoa > Chordata > Chondrichthyes > Rajiformes > Arhynchobatidae > Rhinoraja > Rhinoraja longicauda. Next base: position 14,714,891 of record NC_135966.1, on the reverse strand, counting down.
GTTTCATGCCAATAGTAGAATTTCATTAAATCCTGATATATACGACAATAAACTATCGAGAATTTCAAGGATTCTGTCAGCTTCAAAGACATTGCAAATTTAAAAAAGAAATTCATTATATGGCATTTTATACTTTTGCTGACTAGTTGCATGGATGGTGTGCTCTGTGAGGAATACGTGGACACATGTCAAAGACTTTCAATTGAGCATGTCTTTAAGAGCTAGTTTCAGTAAGGGTCTCATAGAGCTCTCCTTGAATCTCAGAAGGATTGATCCTTGCTGTGTGCACCAAAGAAGAATCCATGCACGGAATGTTATTGGGTCTTTGGCGGATCTCTGAAGCCTGTCCATCTGTAGATCACTTCTATTTTGCCAGATCCTGACCTTCATTTAATTGTGGGTTTTATTTTCTTGTGGTATGATCCTAGTTTAAAAATGCCTGGTATTTTATGACATAATTAGATCTTGCATCTCCTGGTAATTCTCATTGAACGACATCTGTTGTGTTCTGGTAGATAATCTTTCTGCAGGTTTTTGCAATCTTTGGGTGGCGCAGCTGTAGAGTTGCTGCCTTACTGTGCCAGAGACCTGTGTTCGATTCTGACTATGGTCGTTGTCTGTATGGAGTTTGTATATTTTCCCTGTGAACCCGTGGGGTTTCTCAAAGATCTTTGGTTTCCTCCCACATTCCAACGACGTAAATAGGGAGGGAGTAAGGGTGGGGGGGAGGTAGTGGGGGGTGGGAGTTACATGGACCGTTGTGATCTGCTGCTGAAGACCATTGGCGCAAGTATGTCTTCAATAGGTATGTGCAGTTTTAAATGAAACTCTTTCTTCATAACATACATTTTTTGACCATTGTTCTTTTATTCAATACCAAGAGAATTGGGATGTGTAAGGAAAAAGCTAAATAGAAATAACAAAACAATTTTTTCTTTGTGTTGTAAAAAGTATTTCTGTTCAATAACCTTTCTATAAATAGCAGAATATACTCATGATAGGCCTGACATTGTACAGGTAGTCCAAGAACTACAGACTGTTGGAAATAGTAGTTGTTTTTCACACATGAATGTAGCGCAACGCATACGCGCATTTGGTGTGCATACTTTTTTTTGCTGAAAAGTTGCATTACGCGCCATATTATGAATTTTGATGTAAAATTCTGAATTTTGGACATCAAAATTATGAATTTGTAAAATCAAATGTTGGGAGGTCTATACTTTCCACAGATACTGCCAGATCTGCAAAGCATCTCCTGCGATTTGGTTTTTATTTCAAATGTCCAGAGAATAGATTCATGAGGCAATCATTTGCATCATTTACTTCTCGTATCTCAAGTTTTCTATGCTTTAAAGTGAACGTTCACATAGTTACACAATTGAGAAAGATTTGACAAATTTTATGTTGCTGAAAGCACTAGAGTAAATTCAATTACTTCAAAGGTATAAATTACCTTGTGCACATTATCTATTTAGAACTTTTTCTGACATACTTCCCCATTGAAATTGATATACTTACTGTTCGGGTGATAGATCTTAATGGTCGAATGTTGGCAGGGGACATGCAGGGGAATGTTGCCATGTAGAATGCTGGAGCTCCGTTGGGGAATCGCCAGCAATTCCCAGTAAGTTCAGGACATCCACTTTCGAGGGGGAACTAACTGGAATTTATAAAGTGACTAGACCAAGTGGACCCATTGGGCCCATTCCTCGTAGAGGGGGGACAGGGAAGGGGAGAGGGTGTCATCACTGAGTGAGCCCTATTTCCCCCTCCTGACCCCCACCTCCCTCCCCCCACCCCCACTTTCCCCTCTTGACCCCCACTTTTCCCTCCTCCCCACCCCCACTCTCGCCTGCCCCCCACTGTCCTCCTCCCCCCCCCCACCCCCACTGTTCCCCCCACCCCTCTTCCCCCTGCCCACTCTCCCCGACCCCCTTCCCCCCACTCCCTCTCCTCCCCCACCCCCACTCTCCCCCTACCCCCACTCTCCCCCTACCCCCACTCTTCCCCTCCTACTCCCACTCCCCCTTTCCTCCCCCTACCCCCACTCTCCCCTACCCCCACTCTCCCCCTCCTCCCCCACCCCCACTCTCCTCCTCCTCCCCCACTCTCCCCCTCCTCCCCCCACTCTCCCCCTCCTCCCCCCACTCTCCCCCTCCTCCCCCCACTCTCCCCCTCCTCCCCCCCACTCTCCCCCTCCTCCCCCCCCACTCTCCCCCTCCTCCCCCCCCCACTCTCCCCCTCCTCCCCCCCCACTCTCCCCCTCCTCCCCCCACTCTCCCCCTCCCCACTCTCCCCCTCCTCCCCCACTCTCCTCCCCCCACTCTCCCCCTCCTCCCCCCCCCCACTCTCCCCCTCCTCTCCCACTCTCCCCCTCCTCCCCCCACTCTCCCCCTCCTCCCCCCACTCTCCCCCTCCTCCCCCCACTCTCCCCCTCCTCCCCCCATTCGGCTGCCACACCCACTCCCCTCCATGGAGCTGTTGGCTGCGAAAATCACTTACCAGTGGCCGTATGTTCAACGCTGACTGCTGACGTGCGAGTGTCCGCCGGGACAGGACCAGGGGAGAGGCAAAGGGAGACGGGCGAGGGAACGACTGAGGCGAGGCGTTGACTAATGCATTTGGTTGCACTGAAATAATTCCAGTGCCGGATGAGCATGGTTTGCTGTAAATTATAGTATTTAGAAGTCAGCATTGTATGTATGGTATGGCATTGTATGGCGGGCCGGTAGCGCAGCGGTAGAGTTGCTGCTTTACAGCGAATGCAGCGCCGGAGACTCAGGTTCGATCCTGACTACGGGTGCTGCACTGTAAGGAGTTTGTACGTTCTCCCCGTGACCTGCGTGGGTTTTCTCCGAGATCTTCGGTTTCCTCCCACACTCCAAAGACGTACAGGTATGTAGGTTAATTGGCTGGGTAAATGTAAAAAATTGTCCCTAGTGGGTGTAGGATAGTGTTAATGTACGGGGATCACTGGGCGGCACGGACTTGGAGGGCCGAAAAGGCCTGTTTCCGGCTGTATATATATGATGATGATATGATGATATGATGTAACGAGGAGAACTTGCAGATGGCAATGCAGCTGTAGAAGGGTGTGTTGCTTCCTAATTGATTAATAAGGTTTGTATATATTGAAGGTGTACTCAGTTGATAATTTTTTGCTGTGTTTTGAAACAATATGCTACTTGTCAAGGTTACAGCTATTTGGAACAGTTGAAATGGTAACAATTAAGCAGATTGCTTTGTTTGACTTGGAGCTTCATGAATATTGATAGGGTTGGGTTTGAACAAATGGAAGTCCATCACACTATTGTGCCTTGTGAATGAATGGTGGAGAGACTTGGGACTGTTGGGAAGTGAGACCCAGAACATCAATCTCTGCACACGTGTATCTAGTTTATCTGTAGCATGTTCCGTTAAGCTTTTAGTCATTGGGGAATCCAGGATTATGGAGGGAGGAAACTGCTTATGTTCTAGAAAATTAAAGAATGATGGTTAGGCACTAGTTGGATGTGTTCTCTGACATTTGTGTGATACAAATATTACTTGCCTCTTGTTGGACTATGGTTAAGTTGTCTTAAGCTATACCACATATGATCATGGATTACTTTATTATTTGAGGTACTGATTGGAACTGGAAACATTTCTGATCTCATGAAGGTAAAATTTTGTAGCAGCTGAAATTGTTTAGGCCTACTTTGAAGATGTGGAGCCCTAGGAATCAGACAATTGGCCACCAAAAACCACACCAATTTTTAATTGTGCTAGTTGGAGAGGTTTTCCCCATTATTATCCTTGACCTCAATTTTGAACCACTTGGTGTCACAAAGAATCATGCTATGCGCAGTCACACTTGTTTTGCATCTGCAATTCACTTAATACTGTGAATTCTGTAATGAAGCCTACAATTTATGGTCATCTCAACGGGTTCTATTTGACAACACCGTAGAAGGCCATCTTCATTTTGTCGTTAATCTAAGAATGGATTAATGAAGCAGCTATTGACTGTCTGAACGTTCCACCTTTTCATTAATAAGGTACAGTTCAGTCATTATCTATGTTGTTGGGTGGATGCCTGTGTTGTAGCGCTGAAGCATTTTGCCCAGTGACAGAACTAATTTTGAAGGATCTCTTCAATGGCATGACTATTTGGATCCATAGTCTTTGCTGGACAGGGAGTTCAATTGTCTCTTTGTTTTCTGTAATATTGGGGGTCTTTTCTCTGCAGATGACTGCAAAGCTTCATAAATCTGGTTTGCAACCTTTTTGTCCTCCATCACTGATTTAGTGGATGTTTATGCAGCAGCCTCTTTTCTAGTTTTTTAATCGTTTGGCACCTTCAATGATTCTGAAAAAGGGTCCTGACCCATCCTTTTTCTCCAGACATCACCCATCCTTTTTCTCCAGAGATGCTGACTGGCCCACTGAGATACTCCAGCACTTTGTGTCTATCTTTGGTATAAACCAGCATCTGCAGTTCTTGTCTCTACTTGGAGATATAATACTGAAATGCTTTGGGACATGGAAGTAATGAAAATCAATATTGTTACTTTGTATGTAAGCTTTGTTAATTACGGATTGCTGTTTTGTGAAATGTTAACTGGCAAATAGCCATTGGAAGTAAAACTGATATTACAGTTTTAATATTTCACTCATTATCTAATAACTGTCCAAAAACTGTAGTACTGCAAATACCTGAGTATCATGAAGTTCACACTGATAAGGATGTTAGGTTTAATAGTTTTGGCCCATATTTCCTGCTTGTAAAGCCAACAGTATTCACTAATATCATATTTTATAACTACTGCCAATTTATGGAGCCTAGTGGGTCGTGATTGTGTGATGCGACTGGGATCTTTGATTGAGACTTTTGAAGTGCCCCAAGTTACCATCTCAGCCTTAGTAGGCGTATTTAAGAACTATAACTATGTTATAGAATGCCAAATGCATTAAACCTCTAATTATGCAAGTATTCTTTTGGGATTTTGGTTGGGTTTGTTACTTAGTTTATTTTTATATTTCATTCCATTTTTTTGTTTGAGCAGTATTATAAAATATGAAAAGTAAAAACTTGTTACTTCCTGATTTGCTTCCTCAGAATTCTTAAGTATAATTGTCTGGTCAGAGATCCAACAGACCACGCTTCTGGTAGGGATTTTTTAGGTCAGTAATTAGTTACATTGCTGATGGCAAAATCTGAACCTGAAATTTGTCTGTCCAGGTGAAGCTGTAATATCTGCCATTTATCAGAAACAAATTTTAGTTATTGTCAGAATGAGGCTAAACGCAAATTGGAGGAACAGCATCTCATATTTTGCTTGGGAAGCTTACAACCTAATGGCATGAATATTGATTTCTTGAACTTCAAGTAACCCCTGCATTCCCCCTCTCTCCACCCCCCCCCCCCACCCCCTCCACCCAAGTGCACCAGCTTCTCGTTCTTACCTAACAAACAGCTAAAAATGGCCTGTTTCCTTTAACATTGTTCTTTTTTTGCCTATCTTTCTTTCATTTGTTCTATATCTCTCTACATCCCCGTCTATATCTCTTGTTCCCTGTCTGAAGAAGGGTCTCGGCCAGAAATATCACCCATTCCTTCTCTCCAGAGACGTTGGCTGTCCCGCTGAGTTACTCCAGCATGTTGTGTCTATCTTCGGTTTAAACCAGCATCCGCAGTTCCTTCCTACACTTAGTTATTTGTACAATGATTTGGCAGAAAACATTTATTTGAAGATTTATGAGCAAAACGTCTGCTTTTTGAGTAATAGATTTCCAGCATTGCTTTGATCCAGTTATATCATCCCCCCCCCCCCCCCCCCCCAGGAAATTTTATTGTACACTTAGCCAACCATTAGATTGTTATTGTTTAATTTGTTTTTATTGTGCTTGTGTTTTGCACGTCTCTAATCTCCAAGTCAGGGGACCAACTCGGATTAATAAGAATTATGATCTTAAAACAGGTTTGATCAGTAAATGGGGTTATTTACAGCATCATTCCCACTGGATTCCACATCATCTTCAGTAAGAAATGTTGGACCATGTGCTCCATTAAACTGAGATCCAATGAGGTTTAAATGATCAGGCATGTGAATTTTCCGCGTTTCGGCCAATTTATACATTTTTAAAATCCATTTCTGAGCTTTATTGCTTGGTTTCTGCGTTTTTCACTTTGCCAAATAAACGGAGAAATCGGATCGAAAAAAATAAACGACGTATAGTCTTGCAATGAACACTAGGTTCCGCTAGAGGTCGCTATGGATTTTATGAGAAATCCCCCCCGCACGCCCTGGAAGTCTCCGTGGAAATCTGGCACCAATGCTGGGCAAGGCAGCCAATCTCGACCTCATCAGGACTTCCATGGCCAATTTGTCAATTCGGCTGCTAGAGGTCGCTAGAGGTACCACAATAAATCCCCCACGCCGTGGAAGTCTTCCCGAAAATGTGGTACCTAGGCTGAGCAAGGCAGCCAATCTCTACCTCATTGGGACTTCCACGGCCGATTGGTGGGTTGAATTTGCAACCTGCAGCCGGGGCTCTGGAACTCCGGCCCAGCTGGAGCCAGCAAATCTATCCCCATAGCCGTCTTCCTTGGCCTGCTGGATAAACCAGCAAACCTCTGGAACCAAGAGTGCCAGAAAATCAGCCGTGGAACTGTAATGAGTTAATATTAAATTTAAGTGCAAGATTATATAACTAAATTAATTAAGACAGGGTTAAAATATAAAACACAGCAGAAAAGCCAATTGCCACCTTTTTGGGCTGATTATCAATTAATATGCAAATTTACTTAAATGTTATTAGTGTACAGTGACGTATTCACAACGTACAAACTCTGTACAGACATCACCTGTAGTCGGGATCGAACCCGGATCTCTGGCACTGTAAGCTGGCAACTCTACAATAACACCACCATTATGCCCTTAAGTGCCCTAAAACTTTACTAGAATTGTTCATTTTTTAAATCTGCAGCCTGAATGGAAAAAAAGATCTGCAGAGGATGCTGTGCTATTTCCATTTCACACTTCCAATGCTTTAAATAGATGTAAATGTGCAAGGGAATTCTGTTCGATGGCAAATGCTCTTCATCAATAGTTTTTGTATTTTCTAAGCTATTGTGCTATCTTATCAGCATGGTTTGGTTGAGTTTCTATTTAACTGCCAAAATGTTGGAGGTGTTTATAGAAGTGTAAAAAAAATTAGAAATTGGTCAAAAATCTCTGCTCTTTCAATAATGTGTGTTATATATTACACATAAAAGAGCAGACCCTAATATTTCTCTGACTTTCTGTATCCATAAAACCTCTTGTCATCTACAAGGCACAAATCAGGAGTAAAATTCTAACCTGAATGCTTAGGACTTGGATGCCAGACTTGCAGTTTTTCAGGACGGATAATATTCCTATTAATACACCAATATATTTTCAATTCACTTTTTCAGATAATACAGTATCATAATTTTATAGTTCAGTTGATAGGGAGCACAGGAACTAGGGCTTTAATTTAGTTTCGTGGGAGAGCTCCCAATGAGCCGGAAGCTGGAGCGTTGGGATTTCCAAATGGTCAGATTATTAGTTTTGTTGCAATTTGTTTCTTACTGCACTTGTTTGGATGGAAGCGACTCCAACACTATTGAAGGTCATCATCCATCATCTTAGACAAAGCAACCCCATTTTCTTCCCTGAACATTTACTTTCTCCACTATCCACCTTGAGTTATCTGCAAGATGTGTATCTGCAACTCATTCAGTTTCTTCACTCGCCATCCATCAGGGCAGGGGCAACAGGTACATGGCAATGTCAATACCTGCAAGTGCCCCTTCCAAATTTCAGATCAGGAATTTTAAATATATTGATGTTAATTTATGCTATGTCAAAATGTTGAATCTTCCCATCCAACTCCACCATAGGAAGAAGGCAAAAAGGCAGCTCACTGCCATCTAGGAAGTTGATTTATAAATGCTGATCTTGTCAGTATTCCCCACATCTTGTGAGCGAAGAAAAATGTATTTTTGCTTTCTGAAGCTAACTTTGCTGGGTTAAAAATGTACTATTGCACTCTTCATCACCTTTTCTGGCATTGTATTCTAAATCAAAATTTCCTGCTGATTTTTCAAAATTATTTCATATCAGTTTTACCAGGATAAACTATTTTTCATGTTCTGTATGAAGCATCATTGTCATGCACATTGGCATGAAATCTCATGTTAATCCTCTAAACTGAGCTGAATGAATAAAGCCCAATACAGAATGCTGATCCAACCACCTTGTGGCCAGATTCTAATAGTGATTCCGATGCTCTCAATGTTTGATTTATTCCATTGACTTCATATTAACATAGAAACATAGAAAATAGGTGCAGGAGGAGGCCATTCAGCCCTTCGAGCCAGCACCGCCATTCATTGTGATCATGGCTGATCATCCACAATCAGTAACCTGTGCCCAACTCCCCATATCCCTTGATTCCATTAGCCCCCAGAGCTCTATCTCTCTCTCTCTCAAATCCATCCAGTGATTTGGCCTCCACTGCCCTCTGTGGCAGAGAATTCCACAAATTCACAACTCTCTGGGTGAAAAAGTTCCTTCATTCAAGTTATTATGGTTTATTTCATACTGAAAATGATACTTGAAATGCAAGCAATATTTTTGTGTTAAGAGGTCATGTTTTTGCATTTGTTTGTATTCATTGATTGTGAATCAATGAGTATAATGTTAGGAATTCAAGTCATCCTGAATCTGGATGACAGAATAAGGGTCGTTATTGAAACTGGACTGTTTCAATCTTATGACCACGAGCTGCCCAAATAAAAAAAACCTGGCAGAAAATCAGCAATTTTGATTAATAACGACAAAGCAACTGGAGTTGGAATTAAAATGAAATGCTTTTGCTAGAAATGTGACAAAGGATGATTATTGTCAAAGTGCAGAACTTATTGGGTTGGAATTTACAGTCAAAGCTGAAAGAATCAGATGCTTTTTAGTGCATTTGCATTTCTCCACAGATGCATTCTGGGCTTTTTGCGTGGTAGCTTGGGATAGAGTTCCTTTGTAGCATAAAACCCTATAGAGATGAATTTGGGGTGTGAGCAGGATGCACTATACATCCCTTAAAACAGTCAAGCTGAAGAATCCTCACTGAGACATGTCCAGTCATAACCAGGAAATATTAATTAAAATATCCTCTAATACCATGTACATAATGTGATGATAAATCTGGGGAAAATGGGTTCGAATTAACTAGATAAGGGAAACGGTATCTTCAACAGGTTCATTCTTGTGACAATGCACCTATAAAATTAAGTTTTCAGCACTAATTAAACTGACTTTAAAATTTTAAAATTGATATATCTAAATGCATTAATCCTAACACTTTTCCCGCTTTGTTTGGTAGGTAATTACTGTAGTTTTGTGTCCTAGTGTTTGAGTGCAAAGATTCTTTGATAAAGTAGTGATGAAGTGCAACATTGTGAAGTGCAAGATAAATCAGGCAACCTTGTCCTAACTTTTACCTCTAAGTGTTTATGTATAAATATTGGAAATTAATCTGGATTACGCTGGTCTATTAATCTATCCCACGCCTATTTCAAGAGATTTAATGCCACTCAGACATTCTCCATGAGGTGGTGTACGAAATCAATTTGTAAAGTCTCAACTGATCTTGAGATTTTCGTTTTGAAGTCATGTCAGAATTTTGCTGTAAAGTTTACAGTACAGATTAATATTCCAAAAATTAAAAATCACGTAGTGAATTTCCTTGTTAATAAAGTAACATCACACCACATCTCTCATTATCCCTGTTTTGAATGTGCCCAGCATTGACAGTTTGGGTCTGAAATGGAAGATTGCATATCTTCTTTGCAAATGTTATATTAACAAAGCAACATTTTTTTCTCTTTAGTATTAATATGTTGTATTAGATGTAATGGTGGAAGTTGTTTAAGAAAATAGCTGAACATTGAAGTTCTGTGCAACATAATGATTGGGAGCAAAAATTATAGTTTTAAACACATAACAGCGAAGCAGTTTCTTTATTTTATCAAGGAATATGATTTATTTCATGGGTGTCAAGATATGATGAACATGTTGTTTAAAGCTGAGTTTCAAACTCTTGTTTAATGCTGGTCTATCCACAACTGGAGTATTGTGTCCATTTTTAGCTGCTGCCTTTTAGGAATGGTGTCTAGGCTTTGGAAAGGAGCAGAAGAGCTAAACTAAAGTGACAACCTTGGAGTCACAGTAGGATGGTTAGGCTGAAGACACTGGGGCTACAAGACATTTGGTAGATGTATTTAAAGTCTTAGCGTGTAGACAGGATTTGAGAAAAATAGTTCCTGTTGGCTGAATGGTCAATTTGCAGGGATGTAGCACGAAGGTGATCAACAAAAAAACGCTGAAGGGGCAGAGGGAGTTTTTTAACAGGGAGAGGTAATGTTCCAGAATCCACTTGAGATAATGGTTGAGGCCAATTCAATTGTGTTTGAAAAGGTGCTGCATAAGTATGTAATTTCCAGGGCTGTGGGACAGGGCTGAGGTGTGGAATGAGTCTTTCTCTTATGCAACTCGTATAGACATCGTCAGCCAGATTTATTCCTTCCCCTTGTAACCATTCCCCTGTTCTGTTAAATTTAGTCCCTAGACCCCATATAGTAAATAATCCATTGAGAAAATAAGTATATCTCCGAATTTTAATCTTAAGTTGTATATAAACATTTCATGTTACAAATTTTCAGTTTTACTTTTTTGTTAAACACATTTTGTACACGTGTTTAAATTGATGGTTGAGGACTAAGTTATGTTGGCACTTGGTCATTATCTGTGATGGAAATATCTAAATTCTAACTTTGATAATATCTATGATTTGCAATTGAATGGGGAAGTGAGCAACAGTTAACGTTACTTTTCATCCAAGATAATGATTGGATGTAGCCTTTTCATAAAAGGGTAATATTAAACCATCAAGAAATTATTTAAAATTGGAAAAGTAGTTATTTTGTTTGTAGCCTTAAGTTGCATGTTTAGTCTGAAATTTGCTATGAACGTCTTAATTATTTTGTAGACTAACCTTATTTGTGCATGGACTGCATTTAATGTATGGCTTTTTTGTTTGTGTCTTTGTTTTTTCGCCTGCAACACTCCTACTAACTGTGAACGAAATCAAAAGGAATTGGTAAATTATCCACTGCTGATGGTAAAGCCTTCGCAGATCCTGAAGTACTTCGAAGACTGACTTCTTCTGTTAGCTGTGCGTTGGATGAAGCTGCTGCTGCCTTGACCCGGATGAGAGCAGAGAATACTCTAAATGCAGGACAAGCAGACAAGTAAGTGTCTTTTTAATTTTTTGTAGTATTGGTAAATGTCGAAGGAAACGTTTAACAAAACAGCATTTAAAGTGAAGAGCGGTAATATCATAAAGCTCATTTTACCGCTGGGAGTTTTGATTTCTGCCCATTTTTCTTGTGGCATGTATTAACTGCTCCCGTTAGTTCCCGTTTTATTGCATGTTTGCATAATTTTCTGTGACATAGGAATAATTACACCTGTAACTTTTTCAGTATAGTCTCCTTGTGTGGTTTTCTGTTCTATTTTGTACAGTAGGCATTGCATGGCTTGTTATTTAGAAGATGTGCCTAATTTTGATAACGACATTTCAAAAGATGTTTATATGTAATTAAATTTATATGCAAATGAGCCTTTGTACTACCCACATATCCAAAAAAAATCATCTCTCAAAAACAATATGGTTGAGCAGGTAGCCAACCTAGACACTAATGCTGAACCATACTCCCATTATAATACCCATTTTAATATGTAATTGTTCTAATGTCATGGTTTGCTTATCGTATTGTAAACCAATTTTTTGAAGGATCAATAAAGTTGATGAACTTAGTTTTTAAAATTTGCTTGGCCATTCCAACCTTTGTTATTCCTTTGTTCTATTTATTTTTAAATTAAAAAATACTTTATTCCAGCTTTATCTTTTAAAACAATAGCTTTCAAATAAAATTTAGTTTCAACATTTAATATTTCAGCCAGTTGTTATAGAAATCATATTAAATTTCAATTAATTGACATTTATTATTGTATACATGAGACAAGAATGGATTGGCAAAAGTATGGCATAGGCTCATTTTGAAAAACAGGTAAAAGACATTGGAAGGACATAATGTAGGGCAGGATGTAGATTTGTCCTTGTGTCTAGCTGTTAAAGGGCAAATTAGTTTTTTTAATATATCAATGTACAATATAAATAATTCCATATCTTTAATGGAGAGCCAGAAAAATGGAGTTTGAATGTTGTGTAAGTGTGTGTACATAAGTCTTTTCCAACTGCTCATGGCATGCATGTGAGAGCCAAGATCTTTTTTTAATGGAGATATCTCTATATCTTTGGAGGAAATAATTAAGTAGAATATAATTGATTCGCTCTTAACTAAAAGTTGTAACAGTTAAGGGATAGAATTCACTAATAGTTCCTAAAATGCAGGTTCAGTTCTGATACTGATACCCCACATAATAAGAAAAAGTTGCACAGTGATGTCTGCTGCCCCATTCCTGACTTTAGCTGCCTGCCTTCATAGTGAACCAGGAAGCAAAGACAGCTTTTTGTTGTCATTAGGAAGTACTTTCCATTGAATGAAATGAATACCTTGTATCAAGTTATTACCATTCACCATTTTTCTTTATAAATTATAATTTGTAGGATACATTTAGAATCATTATGTTGCAATTCCCTGATCCAGATTTTGACCCTTGTTTTTCTAAGGTTATTATTGATAAGTTATTGCCTGAGCAAATGGTGAGGCTGCGTATTGTCAAGGCCATAACCTGCCAAAGACCATTGCTCAATACAAGCACAGTTCATGAACATTGTTCAAGCTGCCATAGATAAACATAATTTGGTGATTTCATCCCTGTTCTCTGACTGACTTTATTGTCTTTCTGTTGTGGAAAATATTTACGTTCAAACCTATTTAATCTGATGAATTATAAGTTTTACTGTTGTTCTAATTAAAAACTTTAAGTTTGCAGACAGACATGCAGAAAAAACACTGGCATCAAAACTTGTGTATGAATGCATTCAAGCATTATATGATTTGCTGTTTTGGCTCTGCCTTCAATGGTGTTCAAAAAAAATTTGTTAGAGCATGTGTGTTTCTATAAAATTAATTTATTTTTTGTTGTTAGCCGAAGCCTGGCAGAAGCATGCTCAGATGGGGATGTAAATGCTGTCCGAAAACTGCTGGATGAAGGACGAAGTGTCAATGAGCATACAGAAGAGGGAGAGAGTCTGCTGTGTTTGGCGTGCTCAGCCGGATACTATGAACTTGCACAAGTAAGTATTAGTACGTCTGAGTGATAATAAATGTGCTTTAACATCCTCTATATTATGTAACACTGCAGTTCTTTTTAGGATTTCTACCTTTTCCTATTTATGTCTGATGTTGAGTTAAGTAACAAAAATGAATTATTTGGCTATATTTCAGCAGAGGTCATTTGGGATCCTAATCATATTGCAATTAGTTTTGCGTGTTATTTTTATTTTCACATCATGGTAACTATTATTTGACATCTGAGGTTGGACTTGGATAACAAACATTAGAGAAATTGGATCTTAAAATTGCAGATTAAGATTGCTATCGATAAGATTGTTTAAATTGGGGGTTAAGTAAAGATCCAGGGGAGGAAATATTGGTATGAAGGTGGTGGGATGCAAAGAAGAAATGGAACAAATCTGCTGTCTTCATGCTGTTTAAGCACGGGATAACTACCATAAATACCTGGTGCAACAAGCTGAAATCTGACAATGACTGCTCCAGCACTAATGCAATTCAGATGGGAGGAGGGGATAAATATGTAGGTGGAGGAGATATGGTTGGCCTGAACAGGTGAAGTACTTCACAGGACAACATAGTGCAAAAGCTGGAGCAGCTGCTACCTCATTGCGCCAGAGACCAGAGTTCAATGCGAACCTGTGTGGAATTTGCACATTCTTCCTTAAACTGGGTAGGCTTGTTCTAGTTGCTCTGATTTCTTCTCGTATGTCAAAGATGTGCGGATTAGTAGGTTGTTGGCCACTGTAAACACAGTGGAAGACACCAGCAACGTGCCTGAAATTCAAGAGAGTCGGAGGTGGAATTTAACAGAGTGGCTATTACTATGGAGAAGGAGCTTGGGAAGCTGAAAGGGCTGAAGGTGGTTGTCACCTGGGCTGGATGGACTGAACACTAGGGTTCCGAAAGAGGTGGCTTTGGAGATTGTGGAGGCATTGATAGTGATATTTCAGGAATCGCTAGGGTCAGGAGCGGTCCCAGATGATTGGAAAATTGCCAATATTGCACAAAAAAAGAAGAATGGTGGGAACTATAGGCTGGCTGGTTTGACTTTGGTGGTTGGTAAGATTTTAGAGTCCATTATAAAGGATGAGGTCACATAGTACTTCGAAGTTCATGATAAAATATGCAGAAGTCAGCATGGCTTTGTGAAGGGGAGGTCTTGCTTAACAGATTTGCTGGAATTCTTTGAAGTAAATAGCTGGACAGACAAAGGAGAGTCAGTAGATGTTATTTACTTAGATTTTCAGAAAGCCTTTGATTAGGTGAGGCTGCTAAGGAATATGAGAGCCCACGGTATGAAAGGGCAGATACTCGCATGGATAGCAGGTTGGCTGGATGGCAGAAGACAAAGAGTGGCAATAAAGGGGGCTTTTTCTGGTTGGCTGCCAGTGACTAACGGAGTTCCGCAGGGGTCGGTGCTGTGGCCGCTACTCATCACGTTGTATATTAATGATTTGCACGAGGGGAATTGAAGGCTTTGTGGCCAATTGCGGATTATATGAAAATATGTGGAGGGGCAGGTAGTATAGAAAAAGCAGGGACTATGCAGAAGGACTTGGACAGGTTGGGAGAGTGGGCAGAGAAGTGGCAGATGGTATATAGTGTAGCAAAGTGTGGAGTCGTGCATTTTGGTAGTAGGAATAAAGGCGTAGACTATTTTCTAGCTGGGATGAGAATCCAGAAATTGGTGCAAAGGGACGTGGGAGTACTGGTGCTGGATTCCCAAAAAGTTAATCTGCACGTCGAATCAGTGGTAAAGAAAGCAAACTCAATGCTATCATTTATTTCAAGAGGGCATGTATACAAAAACAGGATGTAATGCTGAGGCTCTAGAAGGTTGGTACGGCCGCATTTGGAATATTGTGAGCTATTTTCTGACCCATATCTGAGGAAGGATGTGCTGGCTCTGAAGAGAGCCCAGAGGAGGTTTACAAGAATGATCCCAGGAATGAGTATGTTAACCTATGATGAGCGTTTGTCAGCACCGGGCCTGTACTCGCTGGAGTTTAGAAGAATGAGGGGGGTCCTCATTGAAACATACAGAATAGTGAAAGGCTTGGATAGAGTAGATGTGGAAAAGATGTTTCCATTAGTGGGAGAGTCTAGGACTAGAGGTCATAGCCTCAGAATTAAAGGATGTTCTTTTAGGAAGGAGATGAGGAGAAATTTCTTTAGTCAGAGGGTGGTGAATCTGTGGAATTCTATGCCACAGAAGGCTGTGGAGGCCGTCAGTGGATATATTTAAGGCAGAGATAGATCGATTCTTGATTAGTACAGGAGTCAGAAGTCATGGGTAGGGTTAGGAGGGAGAGATAGATCAGCTGTGATTGCATGGCGGAGTAGACTTGATGTGCTGACTGGCCTAATTACTGCTAATGTGTAATTGAATGGTAGAATTTGGGGTGTTTAATGAGAATACAGGGAATTAAAAAGTGGGATTTAATGCAACATAGATGTAAATGGGTGGTGGATGGTTGCATAGATTCTGTGTGCCAATGTGCCTGTTTCTGTGCTGCATCATTTTATGACTCTGATTCTGAGGATTTAAAATATTTTGGCTTTGAGAACAAATAATTCTGATAGCAATACAGGCCATCCTTGGGTTATGAACACCTGACTTAAAGAAACCCCACATACGAATGAGTTCTCAGAATATTATTAAATTCAAAAGTCCTAAGTATGTATGTATGATCAGTAGAACTAAGTTCCTTTCTCCACTTTGGAAACTGGTCTTTCTTGTCGGTCTTGTGTGTCTTTGATGCTATTCATTATAATACTGTGGGGTGACAATTGCAATATCACGTTATCTTTGTGTATTTTCCAACTTATTAACCATCAATTTAGCTTAGTTGACTCACGTGCACCGAGGTACAGTGAAAAGCTTTTTGTTGCGTGCTATCCAGTCAGTGCAAAGACTACATACATGGATACGGTCTAGACGTCCACAGTGTACAGATACAGGATGAAGGGAATAATTATAGTCACAAAAAGCTGGAGTGATTCAGCGGGACAGGCAGCATCGCTGGAGAGAAGGAATGGGTGATATTTCGTGTCGAGACCTTTCTTTAGACTAGTTGGGGATAAGGAAAACAAAAGATATAGACGATGATGTAGAGAGATAGAGAACAATGAATGAAAGATATGCAGAAAAGATGATAAATGAAATAGGCCATTGTTAGCTGTTTGTTGGGGGGAAACGAGAAGCTGGTGCGACTTGGTTGGGGGAGCGAGAGAGAGAGAGGGAATGCCGGGGTTACTTGAAATTAGAGAAATCAATTTTCATACCACTCTGCTGAAGGCTGCCCAAGCGAAATACGAGATGCTGTTCCTCCCATTTGCGTTTAGCCTCACTCTGACAATTTAGGAGACCTTGGACAGAAAGGTCAGTGTAGGAATGGGAAGGAGGATTAAAGTGTTTAGAAACCGGGAGATCAGGTAGGTTCAGGCGGACTGAGCGAAGGTGTTCAGCGAAACAATCACCCAGTCTACATTTAGTCTCGCTGATGTACAAGTCCACATCTTGAACAACGGATACAGTAGATGAGATTGGAGGAGGTGCAAGTGAACCTCTGCCTAACCTGAAAGGACTGTCGAGAGAGGAGGTATAGGGACAGGTGTTGCATCTTTTGTGGTTGCAGGGGAAGGTACCTGGGGAGGGAGTGGTTTGGGTGGGAAGGGATGAGTTAACCAGGGAGTTGTGGAGGGAACAGTCTCTACGGAAGGCGGAAAGGGTGGAGATAGGAAGATGTGATTAGTCTTGGGATCCCGTTGGAGGTGGCGAAAATGTAATGTATAGTGTAAGGTGAAGTCCGATTAAAGATAGTCTCAGTTGCCTGAGAACAGCTGAGATTTATGGACACTGTAAAAATGGAATTTGTTCACTACCTGGACACTGCTTGCAGAAGTGTAGATAATAGTGGGATGTGAGGCATTGCAGTCGGAAGGCTTATGAAGCATTGAAACTTTTTTCTGTCCAGATTAGCAATCTATTTGTTATGTAAAAAGATGTAGAAAGTTGTTTTTGAATTGAGATACAATTGCATTGTTCCTCCTAAATAGTTGAAAATTGTACTTGCACTATTGTACATCAACATCTCAATTTATACTAAATATATTTGCTTGCATAAAATGTGTAAATTATAATTTGATATAAATTGCGAGCTAGAATCATTCACTTGAATTTGGAAAGTTAACAAGAGTTAATTAGTTAAAGATTAAATGGGTAATAAATAAAAAAGAACCATTTCAGATACCTGTAAACCAGGACTTGGAGATGTGGGCCTGATTTCCATTTAAAGATTTTCAGGAAAGAAGTTAAGTTTGAAACTCTAATACAAATGATTGACTTAGGGTTATTGTTCATTTTAAATCCAAAATACATATATTTTTTAAAGGTGAGTAGGTCGCACATCAGCTATGATCTCATTAGAGGGCAGAATTTTTCTGTGGAACACCGTGACTTAATGCCTATTCATATCTGCCTTCTTTATCTTATGAGTTCTTTCTCTCGTATTTATTTTGAAAAGGGGCCTTTAATGGATGCCCCTTAAATTCTAGTTGCAAAGTGAAGCATGCGCTTTTACCATCTATCCTACAAAATCTATCCTTTTGCATCCTGTTAATTTAACAACTTCTTAAATTAAGGTTCTGCTAGCTGTGCATGCTAATGTTGAAGATCGGGGCATCAAAGGAGACATAACCCCATTGATGGCAGCTGCCAGTGGAGGCTATGTTGACATAGTGAAATTGCTGTTGGCCCATGATGCTGATGTAAATGCTCAATCTTCAACAGGTAAGTAGAGATTATATTTGACTTATCGACATTTGTTTTTTTGTGAAGTTTGCTTATTTACGGTAGTTTACATTTGTATTGCTTTTTTTAAAATCGCCTCAGGAAACACAGCACTCACATATGCCTGTGCAGGAGGATTTGTTGATGTTGTAAAAGTACTTCTGAAAGCGGGAGCCAATATTGAGGATCACAATGAAAATGGTCATACGCCTCTGATGGAAGCAGCAAGTGCTGGCCATGTTGAAGTTGCTCGGGTGCTTTTAGAATATGGCGCTGGCATAAATACTCATTCAAATGAGTTTAAAGAGAGTGCACTTACGCTGGCATGTTACAAAGGTATGATAACTATTCTTTAATGGTGTGATAGAAAAATACATTTTGAAACTGGAAAATCATTCAATACAGTTCAGGTCTTCATATCCAAATAGAAACTTGAATCAGCTGCTGGTATAATAAAATGAATGGAATAAGACAAGACCTGCTAGCAAGCAATTGGAATGTGATAAAATAGTCAGCGTATATTCAGAACATTTAGCGTTTGTGTAAAATAATCTTATTGTTTTAAAAAAAGCTGCATTTATATTTCTAATATATGGACCCAAATTAAAGTCTTTATCTATAATATAAATGTAAGTAGTATCCTGTAATACTACAGTATAAAGATTTCACTAATGCATGACAATCTTTGTGCCATATTTGAAATGCTATCGTTAGAACTTGATGAGTGCCCCACATCAGTACCCCCACTTCATTCTCGATAATAAAACTAAAGTATGGAAAAACTAAGAGAAATAGAAGCCTCATATACGGGGCTTATTGTGAATTATTGACAGTGGTCTCTGGTTACAGTATCATTATGATAAAATACTGATGACTTTATTCAGTCTGAGACGGAATTAAACGCAATTTTCTACAGTTCAAAAATTAGATTTAGTGTTGCAGGATTTTTTATTGTAACTACCCCTTGTGTGTCGTACAGGTCATTTGGAAATGGTGAGGTTTCTTCTTGATGCTGGTGCTGATCAGGAACACAAAACTGATGAGATGCATACAGCTTTAATGGAGGCTTGTATGGTAAGTGTTTTCATGCTGCTCCTTTTCTCCATCCCTTTAAAAAATGCTACATCGGTTTTGTTGGGTTTCAATATATTGCACTTTGTTTACAGCCTTAAATTATCTGTTAATTTTACTGAACAAATTAAGACTATTTGTTCTAGTTAATTGCAAAATGCAGAGTGATACGATCCGAGGGAAACTACTGCGGTTAGTCTTCAAAATAAATCAAAACACTGGAATGAGGACTCTATCAATATGCAAGATTAACTTTCTATAGCAATTTGCTTTGTGCTTATTTATGATTACATTTTTGGAAATATTTAGCATAAATTTCCAATGTGCTCAGTAGGTCATTTGAATTTCACAAAATGAACAGTCTTTTCATGTGAGTGCAGGTTTTTATCTTCACCTTTTTAAAAACCTTTGTGCAAAGTAAATTGCTGACTGCTTGAAATCTGAAGTAACAGAAAATGTTGAAAGAATTCAGGTAGTGTCAATGGTGAAAAGATCAAATTCTTTGATGGCTGTGGGTAAAGGGGGAACTGATGGATGCACCAAGATCTTCAGAAGTATTTGATATTGTTGTGCTTCAAAGATTATTGCAGAATCTAAACACTCATGTTGGAAGAGGCAATGCATTTGCCATGAATAGATTGGGTGTCTTACATGAAACAATAGGCATAAATGGGTTGTCTGGATGCAACAAGTGCTGTACCGCAATGATTGGTGCCAGGGCCTCGCCTTTACAGTGCCCTCCATAATGTTTGGGACAAAGACCCATCATTTATTTATTTGCCTCTGTACTCCACAATTTGCGATTTGTAATAGAAAAAATTCACGTGTGATTAAAGTGCACATTGCCAGATTTTAATAAAGGTCATTTTTTAAACATTTTGGTTTCATCATGTAGAAATTACCGCAGTGTTTATACATCGTCCCCCCATTTCAGGGCACCATAATGTTTGGGACATGCAATGTCATGTAAATGAAAGTAGTCATGTTTGGTATTTTGCTGCATATCCTTTGCATGCAATGACTGTCTAAAGTCTGTGATTCGTGGACATCATCAGTTGCTGAGTGTTTTCTCTGGTGATGATCTGCCAGGCCTGTATTGCAGCCATCTTTAGCTTATGCTTGTTTTGGGGGCTAGTCCCCTTCAGTTTTCTCTTCAGCATATAAAAGGCATGCTCAATTTGGGTTCAGATCAGGTGATTGACTTGGCCACTCAAGAATTGACCATTTGTTAGCTTTGAAAAACTCCTTTGTTGCTTTAGATGTTTTAGTATGTTTTAGATCACTGTCTTGCTGTAGAATGAACTGCTGGCATTTGTTTTGAGGCATTTGTTTGAACTTGAGCAGATAGGATGTGTCTATACACTTCAGAATTCTTTATGCTACTACCATCAGCAGTTGTATCATCAATGAAGATAAGTGAGCCAGTGCCTTCAGCAGCCATACATGCCCAGGCCATAACACTCCCACCATCGTGTTTCACAGATGAGGTGGTATGCTTTGGATCTTGGGTAGTTCTTTCTCTCCTCCATACTTTGGTCTTGCCATCACTCTGAAATAAGTTAATCTTCGTCTCATCTGTCTACAAGACCTTTTCCAGAACTGTGGTTGCTCTTTTAAGTACTTCTTGGCAAACTGTAACCTGGCCATCCTATTTTTGCGGCTAACCGGTGGTTTGCATCTTGCAATGTAGCCTCTATTTCTGTTCATGAAGTCTTCAGCGGACAGTGGTGATTGACAAATCCACACCTGACTCCTGAAGAGTGTTTCTGATCTGTCGGACAGGTGTTTGGGGATTTTTCTTTATTATAGAGAGAATTCTTCTGTCATCAGCTGTGGAGATCTTCCTTGGCCTGCCTGTCCCTTTGCGATTAGTAAGCTCACCAATGCTCCCTTTCTTCTTAATGATGTTCCAAACAGTTGATTTTGGTTTGCCTAAGGTTTGGCTGATGTCTCTAACAGTTTTATTCTTGTTTCTCAGTCTCATAATTGCTTCTTTGACTTTCATTGGCACAACCTTTGCCCCCATGTTGATAAACAGCAATAAAAGTTTCCAAAGGTGATGGAAAGACTGGAGGAAAGACTAGGTGCTGGGAGCTCTCTTATACCTGCATTAAGGAGGCATTTAAACATCTGAGCAATTACAAACACCTGTGAAGGCATGTATCCCAAACATTATGGTGCCCTGAAATGGGGGGAACTATGTATAAACATAGCTGTAATTTCTACATGGTGAATCCAAAATGTATAAATATATCATCATATCATATCATATATCTACAGCCGGACCCCCTTTAAATATACCTGACAATGTGCACTTTAACCACATGTGAATTTTTTTCTATTACAAATCTCAAATTGTGGAGTACAGAGGCAAATAAATAAATGGGTCTTTGTCCCAAACGTTATGGAGGGCACTGTATATAAATGCATGGAAGAAGGCATTGAATGATTGCTATCCATATTTGCATCATTAGCAAATTTAGCAAAGGAACACATGAGGTTGACTTTAAAAAGCTAACTTATGAAGAAAATTGGGTAAATTATTTTAGCCAATCTCTGGCACATGGAGATTGTCTGGGGAAATGTGCTGTATCGTTGTGGGAAAAATAAAGTTCATTTTGGAAAATGGTGAAAGATTCAACAGAGGTTTGTGGAGGAATCTGAGTATACTCGTATGTGATTTGCAAAAAGGCTTGTATGTAGGTATATTAATTGGGCATCACACAATGTTATGAAAGCAAAAGTACAGATCCTCCCCAACTTAGGGCGGCACGGTAGCGCAGCGGTAGAGTTGCTGCTTTACAGCGAATGCAGCGCCTGAGACACAGGTTCG
The DNA here is from genome assembly GCF_053455715.1 of Rhinoraja longicauda. Taxonomy (NCBI): domain Eukaryota; kingdom Metazoa; phylum Chordata; class Chondrichthyes; order Rajiformes; family Arhynchobatidae; genus Rhinoraja; species Rhinoraja longicauda. Next base: position 14,692,865 of record NC_135966.1, on the reverse strand, counting down.
ATCCTGACTACGGGCGCTGCACTGTAAGGAGTTTGTACGTTCTCCCCGTGACCTGCGTGGGTTTTCTCCGAGATCTTCGGTTTCCTCCCACACTCCAAAGACGTACAGGTATGTAGGTTAATTGGCTGGGTAAATGTAAAAATTGTCCCTAGTGGGTGTAGGATAGTGTTAATGTACGGGGATCACTGGGCGGCACGGACTTGGAGGGCCGAAAAGGCCTGTTTCCGGCTGTAGATATATGATATGATATGATATGATATGCATGCCCAGCTATGTACATATGGGAGACTGGTATGGATTTGCAGGCTGCTGCAGTGGTGAAGGCACTTCTGCCGGGTGGGAGCATGGTGTAAACATTTCTTGTGAACTGTTCGGGTTTCAGTCGATATAGCGCTTGGGGCTGACAGAATTAAGTGATATGGGGAGAAAGCAGTAACACGGTCCTGATTTTGGATGATCAGCCATGATCATATTGAATGATGGTGCAAGCTTGAAGGGCCAAATGGCCTACTCCTGCACCTATTTTCTATGTTACGAACAGCTTACAAGAATGGAACTCTGTCATGACCTGTGGATGACCTGTCGTGCTTATGCTTCTGTTATGAGGTATAGGTCCACAAAGCATATCTGGAACACCGACTGGCTTGAGGGACTGGTTGTAATTCTCTTTTCTAATTGACATATTTTTGCGTAAGCAATAATCTAAACTGTTAATGCTTTCTCTCCTGATGCAACATCATTTCCAGCATTTTCCATTTTGACTGAATTTGTATTGTTGATGTTCAAAACTGGCTTGCTTTTGATTTATGTTTATTACAATAGTATGTGCTGGATATGTGCTGTATGAATAGACTGACAGTTAACTTTACCAAACAGGATGGCCATGTTGAAGTAGCTCGGCTCCTTTTGGACAGTGGTGCCCAAGTAAATATGCCAGCTGATTCTTTTGAGTCGCCACTGACGCTGGCTGCTTGTGGTGGTCATGTGGAGTTAGCAGCTTTGCTCATAGAAAGAGGAGCCAACCTTGAAGAAGTAAACGATGAAGGATATACACCATTAATGGAAGCATCACGAGAAGGCCATGAGGAAATGGTAGCTTTGCTGCTTGCTCAGGGTACGAAATGTCTCTTGCATTTACAAAAATGGCATTGTCATACAACGAAACAATTGACTAAATATTCTACATGGATTTAACTTTCATGCAAATTTGCCATTTCATTCATTTAAGAAAAAGAAAAAAATAGAAATGTACCATAATTGCCCATTGTGTGCTTTTCATTTTTATTGTTAATCCTAACAATGCTTGCTTGACCATCTGATGTTCCTTTATTTCAAATATTTGAAATCATATTCTTTAATTAGATTAGGTTTCAAAAATAAATTATTTGCTTTACCTGGCTGTGGTAAAACTTTTTATAAGGTGCTCCACTTCTAGTTCATGACTAATGTGAGAGCTAAGGGGGAGGGGGCCGCGAAGTGATAACTCTGATGCTGTAACTGTTTTATTGCTATGCAATTTAGTTACATGCCTAACTATATCTTGTCATACTTGAGTTTAAACTGAGGTTTATTGGTTATTTGTGAGAGTGACTACATGACATTCTTTTGTAACCTGTACTTCAGTATTTCCACCTTTTTCAGTTTTCACTCTTAAGTGTTCTGCGATAAGAGTGTGTCCCTCAATCGGAAGAAGCATCCCAAATTGAAAGGTTGCCTGTCCTATTTCCTGCACCGATGTTGCCTGGCCTGTTGAGTTGCTCCAGCACTTCTTTTGGAGTGCCTTGTAATAAGTTGATAGCTCAGGAATAAATATTAATTTTTTATTTTTATTTTTTTTGAATAAATTTTTTATTGGAGATAGGTACATAACCTGTTTACATCTTTACAGTCATACATTTTTAAATTGATAATATTGTCAATTATTATTATATTGTCTCCAATACCTTTTGCCCCTTTTTTTTTTTAAACTAGATAGAACTAAAGAAATAGATGAAGTAAAGAAAGAAAAAAGAGAGAAGAAAAATAAAAACAAAAACAAAAACAGATTATAAAGATAAGGAAAAAGTTAGTTAAAGAAGAGTGGAGAAATTTATTAAAATAACAAAAACTTCATTCGAGATATATTCGTACATTTCAAAGTATAGCATTTCATCCATTCTTTAGTCCGAGTGCTAGTCAGGTTCCTGTGCTGAACCATTCTGACCCTTTAAGTAATCAATAAAAGGAGACCATATTCCAATAAATAATTCCTGTTTATCCAACAGGGAAAATCTGATTCTTTCCACGTTTAAGGTCTCCGTCATTTCTATAATCCACATTTTGATTGTGGGGGCCGTAGGGCCTTTCCAAAATTTTAGAATTAATTTTTTTCCTGTTATTAAACTATAATCCATAAAGTTTCTTTGTGTTGTTCTAAATGTTTGATTTAATTCTAATATTCCGAGTATAATTAATTTTGGATCTGGGTCCAATTGTGTGCTGGTTACTTTAGATATTATGCTAAAAATATTTACCCAGAATTTTTTAATTTTTATACAGTTTGCAAACATATGAAATAATGTAGCTTCTAAATGTTGACATTTATCACATTTAGGTGAGATATGTTGGAAAATTTTATGTAGTTTTGTTTTTGAATAGTGTAACCTATGTATTACTTTAAATTGTATTAGAGAATGTCTGGCGTTTAGTGAACACTGATGTATATGTTGCAAACTTTCTTCCCAAGTATCTTTCGTAATTACTTGGTTTAATTCTTTTTCCCATTTTTGTCTGTATAAGTCCGTGGAGGGAATGTCACTGTCTAATAAGATATTATATATATAAGATATTAATTTTTCTGTATTAGGATGTTTGTTCCAACATTCATCAAGAATTTCTGAATTTCTAATTCGAAAATTTTGGGAGTTCGATTTTACATAATCTCTAAGTTGAAGATATCTGAAATAATCATTTCCACGAAGACCATAAGTCTGTTGCAACTCCTGAAATGTCAGAATAAATATTAATTTATATTGTACACTTTCCCATCGTCCGGCTTTGAAAAAGTGAAAGATTAAATACTTGCAAATGCAGGCTACAATCTGCCAAATCTATTTAATGGTAAATTAACGTGTACAAAGGCAGTACAAACAGATTTGTAATAATTTCTGCCTCTTAGTACTCTCTTCCCCGCAAAAAATAACAAGCATGTGATAACTGCAGTATAAATTGTCTTCAAAGTTCAATATTGCAACTAATGTTTTACCATCTATGAACTTTCCCCATGCCTAATCATCATGTATGGTGTGGGGCAGGGCTCAGTTTGAACAAGTTTTACAATACCTATATTTTGCCATATCTCCCTTCAACTTGAGCTATCAGCCAAATCAAACCCATGTTCAGACTGGCTTGTTAATGATCATGTGTTCTTTCTGTGTGGTGCAGTTTAAGATTTTTCAAGCTCCATTGTGCATAAGCTGAATATTTTTTGTTGGAATCTGTTTTGTTTCTTTTAAAATAACTATAGGTACTGCAGAGGGAAAAGCAAATGTCTGGGGGGGGGGGGAGATGGGAATGGGTAGTGAAGGTGCATCCAATAAATAGAAACACTTCTCACATCTGCTGGAGCATGTTTTAACATTGCACTTACTTTCAGAGTTCAAATAAGTTCATGTCAGTAACTAAAACATAATGCTGCTAAATGCTACCGGACCTGAAGTCCTCCAGTATAAACAAGAAATTGAAGGTGCAGGTTTACACAAAAGGACATCTATCTAACAATCTAGCATCTATGAAGAACGTGGATATGTGATGTTTCGGGTTGGGACCCTTCTGTTCCTCCAGTAGTTTGTTTCTTGCTCAAGATTCCAGTATCTACAGTCTCTTGTCACTGTAATGCTATCATTATTTTAATTATTTCAAAAACTTTACTTGCTAAGCTAATTTGCATTTGATACCTATTTAAATTCTAAAGAGCTGGAAGTTCCAAAATTGTCATTAAATTGAGGCTTAAACTGTGTGAACCAGGACAAGAATGAGAAATGTATGAAATTAATCCTGGTAGGAAACAGTCTTGTTAAGTTTGTCCATACTGAAATCCAATAAAGAGATGAGGATTTCAGTCTTCCAGTTATCCCCATTGTATAGCATGGTCCCTATCAGAATAAACAGGGGGATACACACAAAGCTGCAAGATGTCCAAGTAGTTTATTGAAATGCAAGAGATCACAAAACATAATGTGATTATGCAGAAACCAAATTTTGGAGGTTGGTATAGGTTGGGTTGATGGATAATGTTTGACAAATTTAATTGGCCATCTAGACTCCCCTTGAGACAAAAAATGCAGCATATTTGGATTTTAAATAGAGGCCACACAATAGGTTGTTAAAACACAGTTTCTTTGGTAGATAATATACTAGAATGAATTAAGAATTTGGTTAATAGACAGAAAACTAGGGGAAACAATTCAGGATGTTGCAGGGTTTTTTATATTTTGTATCTGACTTGCGACAGGGGGTGATGTGAAATATATTCAAATTTACCAATTATTTTTATATATATATATATATATATATATATATACATATATATACATACACATGCACGCACGCACGAAGGAGAACAGGGAAAAGCTACTGACCTCGGCCTCATGCGTCCAGCGCTGCAGGCAGATCAAGCCGTGGACCTGAAGCCTCTCCTGCAGCTCGGCCGCGAGCGGCGGGGGAATGGTGGTGACGGCCATGTTGTTGGACCCTCTGCGTTGCATCACGGGAGGAAGATCAGGCGCGGGGCACACCGGGAAGGGCGCCGGTTCTCCGGGGGGTGGGGGGCACATTTATTAAAGTTTATTAGGTAAATTGTTTTTAAAAAGTAACAAATGTCAATTTATTGGGACTGCGGGGGAATGGTGAGTAGGGTGGGCCTAAAATTGTTGCGCTATAGTGTACCGTTTTTTGTGTGGATGAAAATGGCACAAAGAAACATATAGGTCAAACGGGACAAACAAACGTATGGGGGAACAAACATACAGGAAGAGGGGAACAAACAAGATGAGAGTGTGTATAAGAATTATGAAGTTAACCATTTTGGTATGACAAACATTTGAATGATGAGATGAGTGGACAAATGGTTTGAATGGTGGGGAGTGTATTCACAAGAACCTTGGTGTTACATGCAGCGTGCAATTAATAAGAACTTATTTACATTTAGTTTGAAAGGATTGGAGTATAGCATTTTTAATTAAAATGAACTGTCAGTTAATTAGTACAGAACATAAAATGTAGAAAAGTATGCAAGGCAATTAAAAAATTCTAGTTATGTTTTTGGCTATTTTGGGACTGAGGTGAGACACTTCCTACCGACAGTCGTGAATCTCTGGAATTTACTATCCCAGATGCTGTGAATGCTTATTTGTTCAGAATATTGAACACTTTTACATTTTTTAAATTATTTTTTTTTGGAGTTTGTTGAGGTAGATAACCAATTCTGATTTCTCGTTCATCAAGAACTTCATAAATAACATGTTGCTGTTGGAATTCATTTAGGAGCCAATATAAATGCACAGACAGAAGAAACCCAGGAGACGGCACTGACACTCGCTTGCTGTGGGGGATTCCTGGAAGTTGCGGACTTCTTAATAAAGGCAGGGGCTGACATTGAATTAGGTTGCTCTACACCATTGATGGAGGCTGCTCAAGAAGGCCATCTTGAATTGGTCAAGTATTTACTTGCAGCAGGTATATTCTGATTTTCTAATGGTTTGCTAATTTTCTAAATGCCAAATCTTAGTTCAAAATTGTTGCTATTTTGCATTACAGTCGTATTTTTATAACTTTAATTTTCTGAACATCATGGTGCACTTCCTTTTATTCACAAAATGCTGGAGTAACTCAGCAGGTCAGGCAGCATCTCGGGAGAGAAGGAATGGGTGACGTTTCGGGTCGAGACCCTTCTTCAGACCCGAAACGTCACCCATTCCTTCTCTCCCGAGATGCTGCCTGATCTGCTGAGTTACTCCAGCATTTTGTGAATAAATCGATTTGTACCAGCATCTGCAGTTATTTTCTTATACTATATGGTGCACTTCCTTTTCTGTCCTTCACTTTAACTCTGTTCAGAAATGATAAAGCCGGGGTCAAAGTCTGAGAACTCGATAAACAACAGTGCAAACTTGCATTAGAAGTAAACTTGTCATTGAGTAAAATTTCAGTTTCAAATTTTAAAAGATCAAGTTGGCTTTAACTATGATTAATCCCATAGCGGAAGATGAGCAAAAAGGTTGATAAATTAGTTCTCTTCGTTCTTTCAGCTTCATTGGAGATAGCCCACAGGAAAATGCAGTATGTGATGAAACTTTTCACACCTGATTACAATGGTGAAATGAAGTATGAACAGGTCCTGCCACTTTTTGGCGCATTCTTTTAATGGTCAAAGTTTTGGTGGCAATTAAGGTTCCTGATCATGTTTTCTCTTTCGAAAATAGATAAGAGATTAATCAAATCTTTTAAGTTTGCAGTTCTAGAGAAGTAGATGCAGACTCCAGCCCAAACACACACACATTGGCATGAGCATTAATTTTAGTGTTCACACTTGCTGGGATTAAAACCAAATAAGAATTGCTTCCAATAAATCTAGGGGTAGCACAGCATTAGTGTTGCTGCCTTACAGTGCCAGAGGCCCGGGTTCGATCCGGGTGCTGTCTGTACGGAGTTTGTATGTCCAGGGTGACTGTTCAGGGTGCTCTGGTTTCCTCCCACATCCCACGGGTCAGCATGGACTTGGTGGGTCGAAGGGCCTGTTTCCATGCTGTAACTCTAACTAAATTAAATTGTTTTCCATTACATTTGAGCTGCTCCAAAGTTGGTTTAAAAATTAGTACTTTTGATATATTAAAAAAATTGAGTATTAACTAACTTTCAATTTTCATTTGGTTGTGATTGGGATGAGTCTTAAGGAACAAAAGGTTTGTAATTGAAGCAGCATTGATTTCAATTGTTGAGGCATGTGAAAATCTGTTTCTGTGTATCTCTCCTTTAGAATTAAAGGAATTAGAATCACCCTTTCAAGCCTTGCATCTGATGTAGAAACAGTATCCTGAATTTAAAACTGTTTCATTCATGTAATTAGACTTTTCACTACACGTGACAATAAACTAAACTTGCATTTTTGTATCATGCAGACTTGTAATTTAAAATATTATATTTCTAAGCCGTGATTGTTTTTGTGGCTAAACGTTTATGCCTATATTATTTATGTATAATTTCTGCTTTTGTCAGGCGCAAATGTACATGCCACAACTGCTACAGGAGATACAGCCTTAACTTATGCCTGTGAAAATGGACATACTGATGTTGCTGATGTTCTTCTGCAAGCAGGAGCCGATTTGGTAATAATTACTATTTCCTATAACAATAGGCATCTTAAACATGGTAATTTGACTGAAGATAGTTGAATGTATAAATTTAATACATTTTTAGCAAACATTCAATTGTAATTTTTAAGTACAATTAATGGACAAAATAAATAATTCCAAAGTTAAATTACAAGTTTATTTGCAACTACAAAATATTTCTGTGAGGGCTTCACTTTTTGAATTTGCATGTACTTCAACAGAATTAGATTCAAGTTCTTAAGCCCCTTTACTAGCTTCCTAAACCCTTTGTTTTAACAGGAACACGAATCTGAAGGTGGGAGAACACCATTGATGAAAGCTGCAAGAGCTGGCCATTTGTGTACAGTACAATTTCTCATCAGTAAAGGTGTGCCTGCCATCATTTATCCCCTGGAATGTCCTGACTAAAACAGACTCTTTTCGAATGTATATTGGCCTGAAAATCCAATTTTTAAGTATTGTTTTAAAAGTAATGCATTCAATGAACTTTGTAACCTTCAAGTGACAAAATTTAAGACTATAATCGTCAGTTGTCTCTGCCAGTCTGGACTAGGTTTGAGATCAAAAGGAGGCACAAAAATCAACAATTTGAGGTAAAGAAACGCTAGAAACTGCAGATGTAAAATCTGGAGCAAAAAAAAGGTGCTGCTAAGGAAAGACATCACTTGGATATCAGAAATGAGTTTTTACTTTACCAATTCCACTAGCATAATTTGAAACCTGTTAACTTAGAAGCAAACCACATAAATTATTGATTGCATACTTTCTCAAAACTCTTACTAAATGCATTGCATTCATTAAACCTTGTTATGTTCAATCAAATTAAATCAAGCTGGCAACACTATCTACTTGTGTTGCGTCGATCAGGACATTGGGGTATTAGAGCCAGGAAGTCATATTTCAGCTTTATAGGACTTTGGTTAGTTTGGATCTGCAGTATTGTATGCAGATTTGGTCACCCCATTACAGGAACAAAGTGGAGACTTTGGAAGGGGTGCAGAGGAGGGTTACTAGTATGCTGTTTGGATTAAAGTGTATTACCTTTAAGGAGCAGTTGGACAAACTCTGCAATATGGAAGGTTGAATGGAGAAGTGATAGAAGAATATAAAGTTATGAGAGGCATAGATTGGGCAGGGTAGACAGTCGGACGGAACCTTCTACCCTGGGTGGAACTATGAAAGACGAAGGCACAACTGTAAGGTGAGAGGGGCAAGTTTAAAGATGTGCAGGGCAGGTTTTTTTTTTTACATTGAGTGGTGGGGGTTGGAACGTGTTGCTAGGAGTGGTGGTGGAGGCAGGTACAATAGTAAAACTTGAGGATTTTAGATAGCCACATGGATATGCAAGTAATGGAGAGAGATGGATCACATTTAGGCAGAGGAGATGAGCTTAACTTAGTGTTATGTTTGGAATGGACATTACAAGCCTTGGGGCCTGTTCTGTACTGTTAAATGTTCAAGCTACGTAAATGTGATGCAACCCATCACGTCCCAATAATTGGCATCACTGAAGTAAACTTGGGTGCCATTACTGGTTTACTTTTTTATAACAATGGTTCAGCATTTAACAGTTCTGCAATCGTTTCAGTGTGGAAACAGGCCCTTCGGCCCAACGCCTACACCGGCCAACAATGTCCCAGCTACACTAGTCCCACTTGCCTGCGCTTGGTCCATATCCCTCCAAACCTGTCCTATCCATGTACCTGTCTAATTGTTTCTTAAACAATGGGATAGTCCCAGCCTCAACTACCTCCTCTGGCAGCTTGTTCCATATACCCATCACCCTTTGTGTGAAAAAAAAAACCCTCGGATTCCTATTCTCATAATTTTTTCTCCCTCCTATGCTTTAAATATTCTACGAAAAACGTGGTCTTTGATTTGTAATTCCTAACATTTGGCTGCGTTTATCATGCATTTTATTTGTTTGCTATCCCTGAAGCTGTTGTCATAAAGCTAAAGCATTGATGCAATTGTCGAGCATTATTCACTTAAACAATAGACAATAGGTGTAGGAGTTGGCCATTCGGCCCTTCGAGCCAGCACCACCATTCAATGTGATCGTGGCTGATCATTCTCAATCAGTACCCCGTTCCTGCCTTCTCCCCATACCCCCTGACTCCGCTATCGTTAAGAGCTCTATCTAGCTCTCTCTTGAATGTATTCAGAAAATTGGCCTCCACTGCCTTCTGAGGCAGAGAATTCCACAGATTTACAACCCTCTGACTGAAAACGTTTTTCCTCATCTCCGTTCCAATTGGCCTACCCCTTTTTCTTAAACTGTGGCCCCTGGTTCTGGACTCCCCCAACATTGGAACATGTTTCCTGCCTCCAACGTGTCCAAACCCTTAATAATCTTATATGTTTCGATAAGATCCCCTCTCATCCGTCTAAATTCCAGTGTATACAAGCCCAGTCGCTCCAGTCTTTCAACATATGACAGTCCCGCCATTCCGGGAATTAACCTAGTAAACCTACGCTGCACGCCCTCAATAGCAAGAATATCCTTCCTCAAATTTGGAGACCCAAACTGCACACAGTACTCCAGGTGCTGTCTCACTAGGGCTCTGTACAACTGCAGAAGGACCTCTTTGCTCCTATACTCAACTCCTCTTGTTATGAAGGCCAACATTCCATTGGCTTTCTTCACTGCCTGCAGTACCTGTATGCTTCCTTTCAGTGACTGATGCACTAGAACACCCAGATCTCGTTGTACGTCCCCTTTTCCTAACTTGACACCATTCAGATAATAATCTGCCTTCCTATTCTTACCATCAAAGTGGATAACCTCACACTTATCCACATTAAACTGCATCTGTCATGCATCCGCCCACTCACACAACCTGTCATAGTCACCCTGCAACCTCATAGCATCTTCTTCACAGTTCACACTACCACCCAGCTTTGTATCATCTGCAAATTTGCTAATGGTACTTTTAATCCCTTCATCCAAGTCATTAATGTATATTGTAAATAGCTGCGGTCCCAGCACCGAGCCTTGCGGTACCCCACTAGTCACTGCCTGCCATTCTGAAAGGGACCCATTTATCCCCACTCTTTGCTTTCTGTCTGTCAACCAATTTTCTATCCATGTCAGTACCCTACCACCAATACCATGTGCTCTAATTTTGCCTTCTAATCTCCTATGTGGGACCCTGTCGAAGGCTTTCTGAAAGTCGAGGTACACCACATCCACCGGCTCTCCCCTGTCAATTTTCCTAGTATCATCCTCAAAACTCACTATAGCATTACTTAAGTCATAAATAATACATAAAGGCTAGTTTGTCTTTTTTAACCACCTAAATGGCCTTGTGCATGACTGGGTACAAATGCTGAAATGAAGATAATATTTATTGAAATAAATACAGAATTTTTAAATGAGTAATTGTACAGCACTATTTAATTTTCTAATATCTGAGTATCGCAAAAATTGAGTTATATCAGAGGGCAGATGCTAATTGATCGCATTACTGTGGAGCTAACGTTGCAAGTGGGTTAGAATAGCAATGATGAGTGAATCAAGTGGATTTTTTCTAACCTAGCAATTGATGTGCAGGGGGCACATATGATCAAGCAACAGTTGTTCCATGATAACTTGGTTTTAACTTCATCTTCTCAGGAGCAAATGTGAACAGAGCTACAGCTAACAATGATCATACAGTGGTGTCTTTGGCGTGTGCTGGAGGCCATCTTGCTGTTGTCGAACTCCTTTTGGCACATGGAGCAGATCCTACGCATCGATTAAAGGTACTGAAAATGTGCTTTAGAAGACAAGTTTTGTAAACTTCGTTTAGTACGAAATTCTGCTGTAAAAGATCCTTAATAACATTTCTTTATGAAATTTGGTCTAATTTTGTATTCCTCAGGATGGCTCCACTATGCTCATAGAAGCTGCTAAAGGTGGGCATACAAATGTGGTATCCTACTTGTTAGACTACCCAAACAACATCTTGCCTGTACCAGGACCAGATGTGGCTCAACTCACACCGCCTTCGCACGATCAGTCTCAGGTGAGGCTTCAAACTATTTTCAATTTACTGTTTCCACTGCGAAAGAACATTTAAAATGCCATCTTCATCTAAGCTGTTATTTTTCAGATGACATTTTTTTTATAAACTGACTGAATACACACCAACAAAAGTGAGGAAATACATTAGTTGGGTATTGAAGACATTTTTGTCATAGTTTGAATTTTTGGCTGATTATAGCTCTTCTGCATAACCTTGCATGCACTTAATTTTAAGTTGTTATGTTTTTAGACTAGGTTAACTATCTGAACTTTTAAACTGCTCTATTTAAAATGTTATTTAACTTGGAACAAAATTGTAATAGGTATATGATGAACAAGAACTGTATGCTTACGCAATCATAAAAAGCAGCAGCAATAGGGCATTTGACTCAAGCGCCTGTCCACTCAGCTAAATCATTTATTTTCTAATGTGGCACCATATTTCCATGATATTCCCATATCTCATGAATCCCTTTGCAACCCAAAAACCTGTTGGCTGTCTTTGAATATTCATGATCACTGAGGAATCACAAAGCCTTCAAGTAGAGGAAACAAAAGATTCATGAAGAGCTCCCAAAATAGTCATTCTGTTGGCGATTGATACACTTAGTTTTCCACTGGCTAACCAGCATAAGCTTCCTCCCAGCATCTACACTGCCAAGCCTCTTAGAAGTTTTAGGTGTAAATAAGATTAATCTTCAATGTAGGCATGTCTACTTGGTCTCTTTTTGTATGATACCCTGCTCTTCCACACAAACATGCTCTTCCATGTATACTTTCTTAAGGCAAACACTTAAACTGGAAAGAGTGCAGTTATTTACGAGGATGTTGCCAGGACTTGAAGGGCTGAACTATGGGGAGAGATTGGGACTATATTCCTTGGAGCGCAAGAGGATGAGGGGTGATTTTACAGAGGTATATAAGATAATGGGCGGGGCGGGGGGAATAGATAGGATAAATGTTCAGTCTTTTATCCAGACTAGGGCAATCACAAACCAGAGGACACAAGTTTAAGGTGGGAGGGCAAAAAAATTAATAGCAATCTGAGGGGCAAATTTTTCATGCAGAGGGTGGTAGTTATATGGGACGAGCTGCCAGAGGAGATAGTTGAGGCAAGTGTCATAACAACATTTGAAAGACATTTTGACAAGTACATGGGTAAGAAAGATTTAGAGGGATGTGGGCCAAACTCTGGTGGGATTAGTGTATGTGGGACATCTTGGTTGACATGGGAAGTTGGGCTGAAGACTATGTTTCCATGCTGTATGACTCTATGTCCTCCTTTGAGTAAGGAGACCGGAGTGCTTTATACTACATTGGATTTAATCTCCCCAGATCCAGTTATTAATTGTCAGATTTCATTATATTCGAGTTCCATATTAAGGAATGCCACCATATTAAAATACTAATTTCTCAGATCATTATTTTTGAAAAAGCAAATTTTTTCACTAAAGTGGGTAACTTCACATTTTTTCCATGTTGTATTTCATCTGCCGTGTGTCTTGTATTTTTTCATGGTTTCCTTATAGCTTATTTTCCTATTAATTGCATTATCAAAAAAACAAATTAATTTTCTCAATCTTTTCATCTAGATTATTGACATGGTTAGAAATATTTTATTTAATGCATCGTCCCACTAATTATAGCCTGATAATTTATATTTTGTTCTTATTTGCATTCCTTACTATCTCCAGCTTGAGTTGCTGTGGCATCGCAGAGTTGCAATATATTTATTGGGGGTATTGATATAAAGTCTCCAGAGTACTAAGAATGCTATCTATAAGTTTTGAATCTGGATTAGATAAGTACAACACCAAAATTTAAATTTATTACGGAGATCTTTTGTTTTAATTTGAGTGTGATCTGGCGAAGATGTAAAGTGGCGAATGAGTGCATATGTTCCTAAAGACTTAGTTTTGTTTTCTTTTGGCCTATTTTTTCAGAAGTTACTTTAAATAACATCTATAGTTCAATTAGTGTTTGGAGTAATCCACCACGACAAGAGTAGTTTTCGTTCTTTAAGGGGTTAGATGCAAATCCAATTATCTTCAAAGTGAAAGCTTTTAGGGCTGACGTGACCTGAAATTTACCCTTCTACCATCCAAGTATATTTCCCATTGTTTTTTGCAAATTTTACAAGCACATTTCTACAATTGTTGGCACCATTTCCAAAGCTTCCCTACTGAAACCATCGGTGGCTCATTTATACCACTTTGCCCACCAGGTAAAAATGCTATATCAGGGTATTCTTGACTATGTTAGAATTGATTAAGAAATCAAAAAAATGTGTAGAGCAGGAAACAATGTGACCTCTTATTGGTGTAATTTAGTACTTTCAGCCTTGGAAGCAGCTCCCAAATTGTCATCCATTTGTCATTTAACAATTTTTTTCTCCTCCATGCCAAGACTCTTAAATTTGACGTTTTTGCTCCCAAAATTTGTGGGCAAAACCAACTAACGTTAAAAGTACCACATTGATGTACTAATGTGTTCTTATTTTCTTAATGTTAATTGCATCAAATACCGCATGTCAATTTGTAGCATAAGGAGAGTTGCCAAATCATTATTCATAGTTATTCAATGAATTTAGGATGATAAATGATTAGATTATTGGAGTAGATTATTGAAGAGGTGGCAATTAGGGAGGGGGAGGTGAGGGAGGGGGAATTCAATTCGAAAACAATTGTTATTTGTGGATGTGTGTGTGTAAGATTATATGATTATAGCTGTCTTATTCTGTAATTGTTTTATTTTCCAGGCTCCCAGGGTACCGGTGCAAGCACTTGCCATGGTGGTTCCACCCCAGGAGCCGGACCAATCTCCAGTGAATGTTGGAAGTTCTCTTTCAGTAATTAATAAAGGTGAGTTTTTGATTGTTTTCATTGTTTAAGGGAGGACATTAATGTACTTTACAGTGGATTATAAATTTATAATTTCCTTCCCCCCTTCTAATCATTTGGGGCCAGAATCTCAAAGAAAGGAAAAGATGGGAAATAAAATATACAGCTAACTGATTTTAGAAGATTTCTGTAGATGTCAATGAAGCAAGTTTAGTTCTTGAGTAGTTGTTGCGTGATTCCATATTCTAGGATAACCGAGATTTAAATGTGGTTGCGTTAATGGACTTTTGGCAAACTGTCAAATAGTTCAGTTAATTGGCAGGTTTAAATAGATTTCTTGTCTTAATTCTAAAAAGTCGGATGAAGGGAATGTTAGAAACAGACAATTTGTTGTTTTTGAGGATTGAGGATAGGAAATCATGCTTCTCGTTTGAGCAAGGCACGCTAATAATCAGATTTGAAATTTCCTTGTTCTAAGAAAAACTGAATTCTGTTTTCAAGAAATGCAGGACTGAGCTGTAGGATGGATTTTTGACAAGAGTGCATAGACTTGTATGGAGATGGCTAGCCTACACTCAGGAAGAGCCATGCTTGTTTAATGCAGAATTAGATAAAGCATTTAATGAGGAAGCCTGGCACATCATACTAGATTTAGAGGTCTGTTGGGTCGTTGGTATTTGTTGCTCGCTGTTATGCCCAGGTCATTTTAATGGTCATGAATCTCAAAAAAAAACTATTTGGGTCAGCACGGTGTGTATATGGTCCTTGTAGGAGGTCCACTTAGAATAAAAGTTGAGCGGTGTGACCTGGTACCTGATGCAATCTGAAAGAAGTTGGAAACTTTGGGATGCATAAATTGTATTTTAAATTTTATCCAAGATGTGTGTGCACTGAGTCCAGTATTTTTTGTGGAGTTAGCAGATTTAGTGTTGTTTCCTCGTATGAGGTTTGAGACATATATCCTCTGTCACCCATCTCATGAAATGTTATCTTCAGGGTTTTAATTTGGTGAGATATTTCTATGTTTGAACCTTTTTTGAAATAATTAGTTTTCCTTTTGTTGACGTGATCTGTAATGATGTAGTAGGAAGGAACTGCAGATGCTGGTTTACATCAAAGATAGACACAAAATGCTGGAGTAACTCAGCAGGACAGGCAGCATCCCTGGATAGAAGGAATGAATGGGTGACGTTTTGGATCGAGACCCTTCATCTGTAATGATGCTGGTAGATTTACTTGGAGACGCTGTGTCTTATGCACCTGTTGAACATTGAGTCGACCTGTGCACGATGTTGTGGATGTCAGTTAAGAGATTAAGATGACTGTCCCATTTGCACCGTAATATCCCAATTTAGTTAGAACTGTGATGTAAAGGAGGCAAGATAGGTTTAATCCTATTTTTAATTGCATCAAAGTCCAAATGCAAGAAGAGCTAATGGGTGTTTTGGGAGTGTCTAAAAATGTTCTGGCATATTTTTCTGAATATTAAAGAAATTAATATGTTCAGATGAGCGGTGCAAAAATGAGTGTGGTGTGAATTTTTGACAAGAGGATACAGACGTACAGAGAT
The DNA here is from genome assembly GCF_053455715.1 of Rhinoraja longicauda. NCBI lineage: Eukaryota > Metazoa > Chordata > Chondrichthyes > Rajiformes > Arhynchobatidae > Rhinoraja > Rhinoraja longicauda. The sequence goes on along the minus strand of NC_135966.1, from coordinate 14,677,079 downwards.
GATTTTCATCCTAATTCAATTAGTCATCCTAATTGTCTAATGACCTAAACAATACAATACAATACAATATATCTTTATTGTCATTGTACAGGGGTACAACGAGATTGGGAATGCGCCTTCCATACGATGCAATAAATGAATTAGCTAATCAGTATAAATTTATATAATCCAGTGAAACAAGTGTTGTTGGAGAATGTCTGGTATGTCATTCGGGATTTGAATGTCTGCAGGATCAAGTTGATTTCTGTATTTCAAGCTATTAAAACAGGTCATTTTACCATGTTGAATGTCATAGCTTACAGTTAATAGCAGGATATGGTGGAAATGTTAGGGAAGGGTTGCCAAGAGCCTAATCATCTCATAGTTACCTCACCAACCAAACATTAATTGCCTTTACTGTGGCATCTTCATTCATAGTCATTTGTGAAGTATTTCATTACTCTGAATACACTTAACAAATTTAGGTTTCTGTTAGCAATTGTTAACATATCCTAAATTAAAGATGGCCATGAAATAACTTAAGTACAAGTCCTTTAGTGATATTGTAGAGGGAAACTGTTTTTGCTGAAATGCCACATCCCAAACTCAAATGTGGTGTTCATGCTGTTCATCAAACAATGGTATTAGCTGATCAATTCTGTTGCTCGGGTTGCTGCTACCGAGAATTAACAATCATCTTCAATCAAGTCGTCATCATGAGGGCTTGTACTTTGCTTCTCAATAGTTATCTACTGTTGGAATGAAAAGAAAGAAAGGTAATACAGTGGCCTCCATAATGTTTGGGACAAAGACCCTTTATTTGCCTCTCTACTCCACAATTTGAGATTTATAATAGAAAAAATTACATGTGGTTAAAGTGCACACTGTCAGAAAAAGGCCATTTTTATACATTTTGGTTTCACCATGTAGAAAGTACAGCAGTGTTTATACATAGTCCTCCCATTTCAGGGCACCATAATGTTTGGGACACAGCAATGTCATGTAAATGAAAGTAGTCATGTTTAGTATTTTGTTGCATATCCTTTGCATGCAATGACTGCTTGAAGTCTGCGTTTCTTGGACATCACCAGTTGCTGGGTGTCTTCTCTGATGATGCTCTGCTTGGCCTGTATTGCAGCTATCTTTAACTTATGCTTGTTTTTGGGGGTCAGTCCCCTTCAGTTTTCTCTTCAGTATATAAAAGATATGCTCAATTGGGTTCAGATTAGGTGATTGACTTGGCCCCTCAAGAATTGACCATTTTCTAGCTTTGAAAAACTCCTTTGTTGCTTTAGCAGTATGTTTGGGATCATTGTCTTGCTGTAGATGCCGGCCAATGAGTTTTGAGGCATTTGTTTGAACTTGAGCAGATAGGATGTGTCTGTACACTTCAGAATTCATTATGCTACTACCATCAGCAGTTATATCATCAATGAAGATAAGTGAGCCAGTACATTCAGCAACCATACATGCCCATAACACCCCTATCACTGTAGTATAAGAAAATAACTGCAGATGCTGAAGAAGGGGTCTCGACCCGAAACGTCACCCATTCCTTCTCTCCCGAGATGCTGCCTGACCTGCTGAGTTACTCCAGCATTTTGTGAATATACCCCTATCACTGTGTTTCACAGATGAGGTGGTATGCTTTGGATCTTGGGCAGTTCCTTCTCTCCTCCATACTTTGCTCTTGCCATCATTCTGATATAAGTTAATCTTCGTCTCATCTGTCCACAAGTCCGTTTTCCTTGTTCTTTTAAGTACTTCTTGGCAAACTGTAACCTGGCCATCCTATTTTTGTGGCTAACCAGTGGTTTGCATCTTGCATTGTAGCCTTTGTATTTCTGTTCATGGTCTTCTGCGGACAGTGGTGATTGACAAATCCACACCTGACTCCAGAAGAGTGTTTCTGATCTGTCAGACAGGTGTTTGGGGATTTTTCTTTATTATAGAGAGAATTCTTCTGTCATCAGCTGTGGAGGTCTTCCTTGGCCGGCCAGTCACTTTGCGATTAGTAAGCTCACCTCTCTTCTAAATGATGTTCCAAACAGTTGATTTTGGTAAGCCTAAGGTTTGGCTGATGTCTCTAATAGTTTTATTCTTGTTTCTCAGTCTCATAATGGCTTCTTTGACTTTCATTGGCACAACGTTCGTCCTCATGTTGATAAACAGCAATAAAAAATTCCAAAAGTGATGGAAAGACTGGAAGAAAGAGTAGGTGCTGAGAACTCTCTTTTACCTTCATTGTGGAGGCATTTAAACGTACCTGAGCATTTACAAACACCTATGAAGTCATGTGTCCCAAACATTATGGTGCCCTGAAATGGGGGGGACTTAGTATAAACAAAGCTGTAATTTCTATATGGTGAAACTTAAATGTATAAAAATGGCCTTTATTAAAATCTGACAGTGTGCACTTTATTAAAATCTGACAGTGTGCACTTTACAGCAAGGCCGGCATCTACAGCAAGACAATTTCTACAGCAAGACAAGTGATTTTTTTTCTATTACAAATCTCAAATTGTGGAGTACAGAGGCAAATAAATAAATGATGGGTCTTTGTCCCAAACATTACGGAGGGCACTGTAATTAGAATCCTGAATGATTGTGGACAAGTAGGAAAAAGTCAGTCTTCCACAACTGATGAGATCCAAAACCCGAGGAAGATAGATTTGTGATTGGTACTATTTGTAATCAAGCTTGCTGGCCCTATATAAGGAATACTGAAGTATTCTCAAGCATTCTGAAAAACACAATTGATGTGAGGTGGAGAAGCAAGGACCTGCAGATACTGTTATCTTGTGTGGAACATAAAGTGCTAAAGTCCTCGACTGATCAGGTATCATCTATGGAGGACATGGATAGGTGATGTTTCAATTTGGTCTTCAGGTCTCAACCTGAATTGTCATCTATTCATGCCTTCCAGAGATGCTAGATGACCCACTGAGTTACTTCAGCACTTTGTGTTCTACTGACGTGAGCCGACAGATTACGCCAAATGTCCGGCTCAATTCTGCTTGGATGCATATTCCATTGAAAGCATGTTGGGTGGGGTTGTGTCATGGTGTCCTGGCTCAGTACTGTATCAAGCTCAAGGTGAATTACCTCGTTAGAAGATATTGATAGAGGTGTGCACATGGTTGCTGATAACATTATCAATGCATCATTTGCCCCTTCCAAACGAAGTAAATTCTAAGGACTGTGCGCATCCACACTTGGGGGTAGAGGTGAGTATCTGCTAGACTTGATTGCGTCCCAAAAAAGAAACCAATTGGGGACCCCTTTGAGAAACTAATGAGGGCTTTATTATCGGAACAGATTACGAAGATATTACAATTGATATTGTCCTTTAAAGAATCTAGCGACTCGGTGCGTCTAGAATTATATGGAAGTTTTTCTTCCCTGAAGGACATTAGTAAACCAGATGGGTTTTTACGACAATTTAGTTTCATGGCCAGTTACTAAGGCTAGCTTTAATCGCTTTATTTCAACTATTTTAACTAACTGAATTTATTCCCTCAGTGTTGCAATGTGACTCAAATTAGTGCCTCAGGATCATTGATCCCAATCTTTGGCTGCTAATCTAATTACCTGACAATAAGTTATTGTATTCACAAAATGCTGGAGTAACTCAGCAGGTCAGGCAGCATCTCGGGAGAGAAGGAATGGGTGACGTTTCGGGTCGAGACCCTTCTTCAGAAGAAGGGTCTGAAGAAGGGTCTCGACCCGAAACGTCACCCATTCCTTCTCTCCCGAGATGCTGCCTGACCTGCTGAGTTACTCCAGCATTTTGTGAATAAATCGATTTGTACCAGCATCTGCAGTTATTTTCTTATACAATAAGTTATTGTATCCCTGCCTGTTAGTCCCAAGCCGCACCCTGTGTAAATATTTGTCCAGCCAAGGATTGTGATTGATTGTGTAAAGTATTTTGATCAACGTCAGGATCTTTGGCAAGTGCTGCAATTTGAATGATTGATAATCTGAAGAAGGTTCCCAGTATGGAAAAAGTGTTCCGACCTGAAATGTCACCTATCCATGTTCTAAAATGCTGCCTGACCAGCTGTTATTCCAGCAACTTGTCTTTTTTTTAATGCTTAGCATATGTACAGGGTAGAAGATTTGCTGCTGAAGGCCGAGCACTCAAAATCAAGCTCAGAGGCGTACAGCACAGAAATGGTCCACCACATCTGTACCGACTGCTACTCCCAACTACACTAATCCCATTTACCTACATAACTTTCTAAGTGGGTTTTTTTTTCTGGAAGGAGAAACAAGCCTAGGTAGCCATGATCTCCATTAATGTTCTCAATTTGCTCAAGGTAATTGAGGCCGATCCTTTATGTAATTCTGTATCAATTTAACACCCTTTGTCGTAAAACACTCAGTTTTAAATTAGAATGGTTAATGTTGTGTGAATGCAGTTAACTGCATAAAAAGATTGTCCTTTTTACATTTGATTTTTTTTCTTAAGTAGCAAAAACATTTGTCAGGCACTCTTTTAGGTTTTTATAAGTCAGGTACTCTGCCACATTATTAAATGTTGTTCGAAATTATAACGATGCTTTGGTATATAGTTACATCGTCTTTTTCTCTCCATTAGATTTTGAGACTTGTGACCCCAAATTTACTGAATTGTTACATTAATCCTGCCTGCCATTGAGATGCATCAACCCTAAACTAAACAGTCTTAAGGAAACATTATTTTAGAAGAACTGTTCTTAGCATCTGCAACAGGCTCGCCTGCTGTGTGAAATCTTGTGCACAGGAACACACGATTTCACACAGCAGGTGACAACCTTTATCACATTGGTACAACAACCTTTTACAGTTCCATTTTAAGATGTTCAGCACAAAAATGCAAGAATTAACAAATTGCCTTGTTGACATTTTTTTTGTGGTGAAATACATGAATATTGACTCGCTCCTGTTAGTCAAGGCTTTATTTTGTTTTTCAGGAAGTATTGAAATTTTACCTTGTTCTAAGAATATAGCTAGCAAAAATCCATGCTGTAAATAGCATCTATATACATTTATTAATCCAATAAATATATCAATTTTGAAAGTGAATATGATGCTATTAATATAACTGCATTGATTTTCTTAACATCTAATTTTGGTTCTTCACAAGTGTCATAACATGAGTTTAAAATTGAAAACATTTTCTCCAAAACATTGCAATGTTGTAGGAGTGAGCTGTCTCTTTATTAAATTTCCAATTTATTAAAACATTAAAAATATATATTCACAGTTGAAAGACCATCTGTACTGCTTTAAACTGATTGTAATGCCATCACTAAATTTTAGGTTATTACATGACATTTTTTTTTTTGTGATGAGTGTTTTAACAATTCACAATTGGATCTATGAATAACATCAGTTGCTTGCTTGCTGGTTTTTTTAATTCTCAAAGTATAATTTGCATGGTAACGATATTATGGTTTGATATAAACAAGTTCATCTTGTATGTACCCTTACTTGTTTCTGTTTTAGACATCTGATAAAAGCAGCTTTCCTAAAAAAAGTGAAGGAATTCTAGAAATAAATTCAAAATAAAATCCATTCTCTATCACTGTTCAAGGAGGCTTGGTGATAAAAAAGCATCTATCTTTTTTGCCATTGTACAAATTTGCATAGTTTAAATCTTGGTTATAAAATGTCATCTGGTCATTTTAATCCATTATGACAAATGATGTTTTTCGCACACAACAATGATTATGCAAAAAAACCCCATCTTTTTTCATAATGCATTAAGATGCTATCATGACATGTTTATATAAAACAAAAAATATATATGCTGGACATTGCTCTCTTGGGTCAGTCATATTAATTAGCCATTTATTTATGACACTATAAATATTTACAGGCCCTGGGATCTTTGTTAACAAACCAATATTTCAAAACAAAAAAATAAAAGGGTGAAAATTCTTAAGGAATTTCTTGGTGCTTGCTGAATCGCTAAAATATTTTTGTTGAATAACTACAGAATTCTCTGTTGAATGAACAAGTAAGATTAGTGAATTGTTTCTAACCCTATTATTTCTATGGTCTATGCAATCATTGAGGCATCGCAGAATCATCAGTCTTTTTTACATGCCTTTTATAAAAATTACTTGTTTTTGAGCTATCTTGATTTTCCTTACTCATAACTAATGCACAACCCTCCCAGCATCTTCAATCAAAGTAAAATTATTGGTACATTGAATTACTTTGTCATATAAAGTATATTTTCAAGCATGGACAGCACCGTAAATTTATGCCCATCTTCTGAAAATTGAATGTTTTACTTAATCAGGGTTCTGTCTCCAAAACCTTGTTTATAACTTCATGAAGATAAACATTATTTTGGCTATTTTGCCCAATTATTTGTTCCTTGTGTGAGTGATGTAAGTAGTATAATTTTCCAAGGTACTTCCCTGGAACATTGTGATGGTAGATGCCCAACACTTGGTCTGAGAATTTTAATTGTAGAGAGAAAACAGGAGAGCTTTAGTGAAGGAATTCTGGACTTTCGGGGTAAAGTGCCTGATGACAATTTGCCATTGACAGCGAGATTAAAATAATTAATGTTCAGGAGACAAGAATTGAAGAATGTAGAGATTTTGGGTGCTCTTGGTACTGGAGAAAATGGAGAAGGAAGGGGATCAATTGAAAGGCTAAGTATTTTTCAAATTAAGGTTTATTGAACCAGGAATATATTAATGGGTGAGAGAGTACATATGGGATATGAGCAGAAAGCAATTGAAGATGGCTTTAATTTTGTCTATTCATTTGTCTTTATCACACAATAGCTGCAAGAATGGCAACTGTACTTAACCGTTCTCCCCTTTCGCCAGCTGGGGTTTTGAGGCCAGACTCCATCTCCCTGGTTATATTGTATCAATTGAGGTCATAAAGATCAGAAATTAAGTCTTACTTCACTGGCTCAGTGCTGCCTCATGCAATATTGCATGAAACACAATTACCATCGAGGGAATTAACCTGCAATCTTGTGGGGGGGGGGCGCTGAAAACCTCAAATATTTGCATGTTTTAAATCCAATGGGATCAATGGGAAACTGGCACAATTTTTTTTTAAAGCTGCAGTATTCAAAATGAATGTATATTTTCAATCAGATAGACTTGAAAAGAAATTTAGAGAATCCATTGGAACACATTTGCATTTTTTGAAATATAATTAGTTAATGATCATCAACTTTCTAAATCTCAGATCGGGAATTTTTAAATTTTATTTCAATTTTTTTTAAGCCCAGAAGTCCACACCTCAAGTGCTTGACAAAGGAATTAAATATATTCAGAAAAGTTTCTTAGCTGTGTGGTAGGATTTATATTGCCCTAGAAGACAAAAAATTTTTGGACAAAAATATAGTTGTCGTAGTTGGGAAAGAGGTTTCTGGGCTTCGAATTGGGAAATAAATTGTTTTTCCATAGATATTGCAGTACAAAAAATGTCTTAATGTTACTCTGTGTTTTTACTATGATTGTACTTCTACCCAGTATCCAAAATTAGCATTTTCTAGAAATTCTATTGTTGAAACTTTCTTTTCCTTTCCCACTTCTCCTAACAAAAAAAAATAAAAAATGATGGCAAATAATTTCAGAAAACTTGCAAAACTGATATCTGGAATGCAAATTCTTCATTAGATTGAACAAAGCAAATGTAGAAAACTTTATGTTCAGTGCTAGACTGAATAAAAGCCACAATGTGGTGAAAAGTTTACACTGCTTTCACATGGGTAAGTAATTTTTGCATGGCATTTTTTCAAACATTTTTCGTGTGCTTAGGTACATCCAAGCAGAAGTCCAGTCCCCTGCAGGTAGCGGAACAGGATGTCCAGCCCTTCCACCAGTACCAGCCTTTAGAATGCATTGTGGAAGAGACGGAAGGCAAGCTGACAGAGCTGGGACAAAGAATTAACGCTATTGAGAAGGCACAATTGAAGTCACTAGAATTGATTCAGGGAGACACTTTAACCAAAGACAAGATAGAAGAACTAAAAAAGAGCAGAGAAGAGCAAGTACAGAAGAAGAAAAAGATTTTGAAAGAGCTGCAAAAGGTTGAAAGGGAATTGCAGCTGAAAACTCAGCAGCAGTTTACCAAAGAGTACTTGGAAGCCAAGGGTCAACAGCAGACGCTTCAGCTCCAGCAACAACAGCAGCAATGCCCACATGGAGGACTGTTCTCTCAGGTGGGGACTGGTGAATGTCTGCCAGAGGAAGACTTTTCAAAGTTGCCTCAGGTGGACACCATCTTACAGAGAGATGGCCAACAGCAGCCACCTGCAACCCAAATGGGGTTTGTTCCTATTCAACCTTTAGCAACACAAGTATCTCCAAACTTTGCTAGTTCTGTTTATCCTATCACTAACGTACCTGATCTACAGCGAGTAATTGTGAATCAGCCTTTGTTAGGACAGGCACAACTTGCTGGACTTGGACAGGGACTCTTAGCACAAGCACCTGATGGATTAATGGTTGCAACTCCAGCACAGACGCTAACTGACACTCTTGATGACATCATGGCAGGTGGGTTAAGAATTGGTCCTCTTTTATACTTTACCTTTGCTCACATCTACTAGCTTTTGGGTGCAAATGGATATTTGTTAGATTTATTCAGAGACAGAACTGTAGATGCAATGCTTTATTCAGACTACTGCAAGTGGCAATGCTGTTTCAAGCCAGCTTAAAAAATGCCATTGCTTTCAAGTTGGATGTGTAGAGCTCAGTCAGTGTCTGATAGATAAATGATGGGCTGTGTTTTGACAGTAATACACTATCACACCTGAGCAGCCCTAATCAGGGTCATGCCTCAGTACGTGACCTTTCTTTCCCTATCAGATGCTTGCCAGCTCTGCATTTCCAGCTTTTCCCTTTCATTTCAGATTTTCAAAGTTTACAATCTCTCATTGCCACTCATTTTCTAAGGGGGAAAAAAAAAGAAAATGAGCTTGAAATTAAATGCTAAGCTCATTTTAAAATTAAAAATCACACACACTAACTTGAAAATATATTCAGGGAGTTTATTACTAAACCAGCTATCTCAGTGCATGGGCATAGTCTCCATTTTGACTTGTTCTTTCCCTTAAATCTCGGATTTACTGTAATCTTGCATTTATTAACCTTTGTCATACAGTAGTTTAAGCCACAAGAAGCTGAAATAAAAAAAATATTGCTTAAATTGGAGGACAGTTTTATTTCATAATTTGTTATTAAAAGTCAATGTTACTTTGAAACATTGTTCAGCTGCAGTTAAATTGAAATTTGAAGTTCAACTTTGGATAATAATCTATTTCCAGGAGACCATTTTGGCTTAAACCAGCTGCAGTCTAGTTGCTTGAAGGGGGAAAAAAATCTCCCAGTCAAATCCCAGTCAAATGAAATGTCTGTGTATTTTTTAATGTAAAGATTGTTTTTTCCATTATTGCAGTATGCACAGCGATGCTCATTTACTTCATGAATTTAGATACAATTTTGATATTGAAGTTATGAATAACTGCAGCACATTCATCAAAAAATATTTCCGTAAATTGAAATCAAATTATATTTCAGTATCAGAATATTAGAAATAGAACTGAACCTCCTATTTCACATTACAGATGTGCTTAAAAAAGCTTTTGCCATGTTTTTTATCCCATTCAAAATGCTTTTTTTTTTTCAGAATATGAACTCATATGAAATTGATACTATTTCCCCACATACTGCCCATATATTACAAATAGAGAACTGTTAAATTATTTGAAATGACAAAATGTAAATCATTTGTTATTCAAATCATTATAAACTTGATATTTTGTTTTAAAATGCTCAAGCTGATTTATCTACTGGCCGGAGAATTTATTTGGATTAAATATAATGCGGCTGATTTACTTTTTGCCAACCGCGGTGATTACTTGTACCATTAAGGTATTGTTAATTTTGTTTTACTCGCGACAATGTCAGCAGCTCATCGGTTATCTTAATATGAGTGATTTTAAAGATAATTATTCTAATATTTGTAAAGTTCCCAACAGCATTTAGACAAAAGTAATATTAAAAGTGTAATGCTGGTGCTGTTCCAGGCCCATACCAATAGAATAGTTATAATTTGGCAGAGTGTTGGAAGTAAGATTTTACGGTGATACTCTTCCTAATTTCACAACGAGATATGGTTGCTTTGTGGCAAATTATATTTAGTACCATAGTAGTATTGTGAAGGTGGTGGATACTATTTTGTGAAGGTGGTGGATACAATTTTGCGATTATTATTACAAATAGAAACTTGGAAAATTGTGGAGAATGCATTGTTTAACCAAAAAAGGTTTATCTTTAATATTGATTTTAATTCTGTCACATTTGGGGGCTTGCAGCTGGAGCCTTCTGTTCTTGGGCATTTTTTGTGTACTTTTGTTTGGCATTGCTAGATGTTTATAATAGTGTTTTAGAACACTTGTTACAATTGTAAATTGTTGTAGTGGCTCCTAGTGGTAGTATAATGACACCCCGGGTATATGAAATTTGTTGGGAGTATAACTCTCCGTGATCAGAATTCTTAATACAGCCAGGCACCTACAGTGCCCTCAAATGTTTGGGACAAAGACCCATCATTTATTTACTTGCCTCTTTACTCCACAATTTGAGATTTCTAATAGAAAAAAATCACATGTCGTTAAAGTGCACATTGTCAGATTTTAATAAAGGCCATTTTTGTATATTTTGGTTTCACCATGTATAAATTACAGCAGTGTTTATACATAGTCCCCCCATTTCAGGGCACCATAATGTTTGGAACTAAGTGAAAGTAGTCATGTTTAGTATTTTGTTGCATATCCTTTGCATGCAATGACTACTTGAAGTCTGCGATTCATGGACATTACCAGTTGCTGGGTGTCTTCTCTGGTGATGCTCTGCTAGGCCTGTATTGCAGCTATCTTTAACTTATGCTTGTTTTGGGGGCTAGTCCCATTCAGTTTTCTCTTCAGTATATACAAGGCATGCTCAATTGGGTTCAGATTGGGTGATTGAATTGGCCACTCAAGAATTGACCATTTCTTAGCTTTGAAAAACTCCTTTTTTGCTTTAGCAGTATGTTTAAGATCATTGTCTTGCTGTAGAATGAACCGCCAGTCAATGAGTTTTGAGACATCTGTTTGAACCTGAGCAGATAGGATATGTCTATACACCAGAATTCATTATGCTACTACCATCAGCAGTTGTATCATCAGTGACGATCAGTGAGCCAGTACCTTCAGCAGCCATACATGCCCAGGCCATAACATCCCCACCACCGTGTTTCACAGATGAGGTGGTATGCTTTGGATCTTGGGCAGTTCCTTCTCTCCTCCATACTTTGCTCTTGCCATCACTCTGATATGTTAATCTTCGTCTCATCTGGCCACAAGACCTTTTTCCAGGACTGTGGTTGCTCTTTTAAGTACCTCTTGGCAAACTGTAACCTGACCATCCTATTTTTGCAGCTAACCAGTGGTTTGCATCTTGCAGTGCAGCCTCTGTATTTCTGTTCATGAAGCCTTCTTCGGACAGTGGGTCATTGACAATTCCCCACCTGACTCCAGAAGAGTGTTTCTGATCTGTCGGATAGGTGTTTGGGGATTTTTCTTTATTGTAGAGAGAATTCTTCTGTCATCAGCTGTGGAGGTCTTCCTTGGCCTGCCTGTCCCTTTGCGATTAGTAAGCTCACCAGTGCTCTCTTTCTTCTTAATGATGTTCCAAACAGTTGATTTTGGTAAGCCTAAGGTTTGGCTTATGTCTCTAACAGTTTTATTCTTGTTTCTCAGTCTCATAATGGTTTCTTTGACTTTCATTAGCACATCTTTGGTACTCATGTTGATAAACGGTAATAACAGTTTCCAAAGGTGATGGAAAGTCTAGGAGCTGCATTAAGGAGGCAATTAAACACACCTGAGCAATTACAAACACCTGTGCAGCCATGAGTCCCAAACATTATGGTGCCCTGAAATGGGAGGACTATGTATAAACACTGCTGTAATTTCAACATGGTGAAACCAAAATAAAATCTGACAATGTGCACTTTAACCACATGTGATTTTTTTTCCTATTACAAATCTCAAATTGTGGCATACAGAGGCAAATAAATAAATGATGGGTCTTTGTCCCAAAAATTATGGAGGGCACTGTAGCTGTTAATAGTATTTTTTTTTGTGTCTAATTTGTGATTGTCGTTTTTGTATATCTGAGTTTGAAGAAGGTTCCCGACCCAAACCTTCACCTATCTGTCCGTCTCCAGCGATGCTGCATGACCTGCTGTGTTACTCCAGCACTTTTATTTGTGGTAAATTTATTGTACCTCTACATAGTTTAGCTTCAAGATGCATGGCAACATGCATTATAAAAGTTCTTGAAAGCAAATGCTCATTTTAACCCCATAAGAGCAGATATGTGATATTTAATCTATTGTAACAGCTTAGAATGGACAGTCGTTGCACTAAAAAAAAAAACATTTGCCCTTGTAGGAGGTGAGACTCCTGCTGTCTGAAAGAGGTGAGATTCTCATTTTGAAACACTTCTTTATTGGGCTCTTTCACGCTATGTGAAAACTGGACTGAAACTAGCTACCAAGAATCGTCTCTACTATGGAAATATTTTGTTTTTAACTATTCTCATCAAGTTGAGTTGTTAGCACTGAGAATTGATGCATCCCATTTCAGAAATTGCTGGTTAAGAGCAAAACCCTCTCTGAGCAGTGAAATTGGGATCTGGTTCCTCCTATTCTATAGTACTATATTTCTCAGCCATAACTCTAGAATAGAATTCTGTGTATGTGGTGCTTGCGTTTCCCAGGCCAATGGCCTATTGATTTCTAAGTGTGTTTGCTAAATGATGGATAATTTTATCCTGTGGGTCCATATCCACTGGGATCTTCAAGCTAATTTTATAAAAAGCACGGTAACAGCTGCAGGGGGGTTTCATACTTGAGGGACTGGACATACTTAAAGTCAGTTTCTGAAATTAAAAATTGGGATGTCAATTTGCACGAAATGCCATGAATCCAACAATTAGTTAAACTAATAATTCTCAAATCTTAAGGCATTCAAATTTCTTCCTGTTCCTTCTGATTAGCAATAATTCCTTAGTTGATGCATCTTGACTTGAAATTTATTATTTTGTAGCCACAGCCTTGCCTGGAAACTAATTGGCCATTCTGGCATGTGTCATTGTACTTTTGTAATTTCAGCTGTAAAGTGCATGTGTAAATATCACTCAAGGATAGACTATGTAGCTCCAACTAACAGATACTTAAGCATAACGTTGGAGACATGTCAGAAAAGTTTGCCCAAACCTGGTCACGTGCAATCTTGATTTGTATTCGGTAAACCTGTGCAAACAGCTAACCATTGTTGTCCCTTGGTAGATCAACGTGAAAGTCAGCAGTTTAAACTAATAATTCAAAACTTTTGCCCGTGAGTCCACAACTGGCAGGATGTCGATTGTTTCCCATGTCATCCGTTCAAAGTTTAACTGGTCTTAATTGAAAGCAAAATCCTGTAAAAACTTCCATTATGACGGACAAGTAGAATTTTATGTTAAAAAAAAAACCCCCAATTATTTGTTGTTGGCCATTATCTAAGAAAGTCAGTCCAATATATCTTTTAGATTTTTTATTGTAATTTTATTTAATTCAGAAATCCAGTTGCACTATGATAGTCATCAATAAATCCTATGTACTGGCTTGAACTATTATTCATGCAATCCAATTGATGCAATATAAAGAACTATTTGTTCTCGTCATTCGGAGTGAAAACGTTTTTGAATTAACTATCTTGTATACATCTCCAAGTGAAGATTTTTGAGACTTGGGAACCCAAGCGTATAATCTTATAGTTCTATCCCCAAAGATCAGCCCTAAATTGTAAATGGCTTACCGACATCGGCGAGTGTTTGTAATATTCCAGATTTAGTCTAATGAAGAAATTTCAGTGTCTTCATGACCACATGGCATCAAATTCAACGAACGCAGCAAGAGAACTTAGCATCCTGTTTAATTTTAATCAACATTTGCACATCTTGTATGATGAGTTTCAAATTAACTTACGCTCTTGATCTTTATTTAATGGACATTTCTTTGTTAAATAGAAAATAAGGGTGCAATATCACAGTGGTTTAGTTACAGAACTGGCAGCTGGAATTCTGGGCAATTGATCCAGAGACATTTCAAATTCCACTATGTCAACTGAAAATTTAAATTCAAGTAATTTAATTTAAAAAATCAAAAAATTCTGTTTCAATGCAGTAACCCCTTCTAGCTCACCGACATCCTACAGAGAAGAAATTTTGCATCCTGATCTAGATTGGCTAAAATATGATTTCAGCTTCTCCCTTGGGCCAATAATGCAATGAAAATGTTGGTCAGTGATGGGCACATCTTATGCAAAAAATAATAGGGAAAGAATCTGCACACCCATTGATGTGCCTCTGCCCATCTTCATTTTCACTTCCCCATGATTGCCCTTTGGCTTGCTACATCGACAAATTAATGTCACCCCATAATTTGTGCAAGTCTCTTGCACGGAAAATGTAACCTTTTGAAAATGAGATGTTCTCCATCATGCCCTTTCTCTCTCTCATCCCTTTCTCAGGTGTGTGAGCAAATGCACATTCTGATGCAGAACAAAGCCAATGGATATCACAACCTTGCCTCTTGGTCTGTAGATATATGCTGATCTCAAGAAGAAAGTCTTATTTTATGCAAGAAAAATATAAATTCAGTTACAAGTGTAATTTCAAATTTTCATTACATTTGTGAAAGTGTTCATGCCAGGATATAGACAGAAGACACGTTAGTGTTTAGTTGTGAAGTTCATGTTTTAAGTAGCATGTCAATAGCCACTGTCCAGACTGAAACTTGCTGGTTTTGCACCTAGTTTTAATTTTTTTTAAATCTGGGATTGGGATTGTTTTGCCACACTATCTCAAAACAATATTGTATGGGATTGGGAAAGCAATTGGAAAATTCATGCAGTATAAATCAAAATTCTTTAGCTGTATGTTTATTTTTCAGGAGGTGTGTGGTTAATGTGAAATATTTGATTTGAGCAGTTCCATTTGAAAATAAGCTATGATGTTTTAAATTTTAAATTCCTGTTCAGCAATAAAACACATCTCGAGTTAATGGTTTAATTAAAAATCTTTTCATGTAGAAAAATGCCCAACAGGTACATCTGTTGTGAAAACAGTTGGATCATAAAAATGTACACGGAGAATTGCTTTCAACAAACAAAAATGTTGTAGAGACCCAAATTTAAAAAATGCACCATTTATATGATTTGGCCAACTAGTCCAATGTTGAAGGTATTTTGAAAATAAAAATCAAACAAAGACAATAGATGTGACAGATGTTGCATCAAATTATTCAAGCAAGTAAACTTAATTTATTGAAAGATGCAAAGAATACTGGGTTGTTGATGTGAGGTTAAGTCAACTGTTGCAGTGGGAAAGCAAATGGCAATCATCTGCAAACACAAAATGGATGCTAGAAACCTGAAATAAAGCAGTGTTGAAAATTTTTAGGTCACCATTTCCTCAAAAGTACATGCGTATCTCTCTGCTTCCAGTTCTAAGGAAGTGGAGCAAAATGACATGAAAGGAAAACTGAAAGAAAAACTCTGTTATGGTAGCCGACAGATTAAATTAGAAAATGAATGACAATTCAAGACGAAGGCTAAAAGAGTAATGTGGGTCTGGAGAAAGTGTGAATGCGATTGTTACTAAAAGCTGTGATAATGAAGGAAAAATTAGTCCAGTGATTATATTAAGAAATTATTGAAGACCTTAAGTAAGCAAGACTCAAGTGCTTGGTTGAAAAATTAGCTACTTTCCATGAGTTTGCAACCAGCTTCACCAAAACAATCAGGAGGCGTGAGCAGAAAATAAGAATGAGGAAAGAGTGTTGAATTGGGTGATCACAGATGATTGTTATGCTTGTGGCCTGTAAGTGATCGCTAGATTGTTTAGTCTCTTCAATCTAAAGGAAACGTAATTGCAAGTCCAATAAATGGCGCAGTAAATTTAAAGTAGAAACAAACTAAAATGTCACCTGATAGGAACTTCTGGGACACTGGTTAGTGGCAATTGTGTAGGTAAATGGTCCAATGCTGCAACTCTTGCTCTTACATGTGATAATACTGTGGGAAAAGGAATGGCACTGGAGTGATAGGGGGATTGGAGAAAGACTTGGATGTTCGAGAGGCAATGATCCTTTTAGGATTATAAGAGGAAAGGGTAAGGGATTCAGTAGCCTCACTCTAGAGGTTTTGGAGATCTGTTGAATGTAGCAGTTATTGCAGTCAAAGCTGAGAACAGGAACTGTGTTGTGTATCTTGCATGATAAAATGATACTGCTATAAAGCATATTGTTGTAAAGTGGAAGAAGCTATTTTGTCTGAATTTGAAGCATCAGATACTGGCACTGTTTGGAAATAGTATGATATCCACATTATATCACGTTGGTCTTAAAAAATTTAGTCCTTGGCCCTATTTCTGTGAAGACAATAATTTTATATATTACTCTGATGAATGCCATTAAGACGAAGTCCAGATTTTGCTTTCATAGTCAACAGATGAGGTCAACATGAAGGGGAGAGATGGTAATTGACCTCCAGATAGAAAAAGGATCAGTTTATAAAATATTTTAACTATTTTTCGAGAAAGTATTTACTGGATGCAATATTTTTACACATTTTGATATATATTTGTATATTTGGTTCGCAAGTCTCGGTGATTTTCATTTTAGGAATCTATGGGCCTTTGGGTAAGTTTAAAATTCTTGTGGGCTTTTTGGGCTGTTGTTTAGTATTCAGGTGCAATAGGATTTCTTCAGTCTTCTATAGAACTGTTGCTACTTCATTCAAGTATGTAATCTTTAATTATTATTTCCATAATAATTGAACAGCTTTCTGACGCACAACTGGGTGTGTTAAAATTGGTTTGCAACTTTATGTTTTTTAATTTATTTTATTCAAGTTGAAATTATTTATTTACAATGTTTGACCATAACACACATTCACCCTTTCCTAGAATGCTTGTGTAGAAATTTGCCTACTACCAAGATCCTGCAGTTCTTTCTCATTTTGTGCTTTTGTTGAAGAAATGACAATTAATTTTGTCTTACAGCAGTGAGTAATAGAATGCCTCCTGGACCGAACGCTTCTTCCCACACTACAACACCCCCTACTCCTCAGCCTCGTACTCAAACTCCAAGTCCAGTTGTTTCTCCTTCTTCAATGTTGCCCCTTTATCCTTCCGTTGAAATTGATGCCCAAGTAAGTTTTCTATAAGTGCATAAACATTGGGAAATCCTTAATAAAATAGGAAATTATTGAATATATTGTAAATTATGTGATTCTCTTCTATATAGATGGTCGTTGCGATACTGGCTGATCTAATAAATACAGGTTTTGTTATTTTGGGTTTCGGGAACTTCAACAGTGCTGCTCTCTTGAGTATAAGAATATGTTGCATCTATACAGTGCAGTTGTTTGGAACGACATTTTACAATTTACTGTTTTTTCCGCTTAGACTGAAAGTAACCATGATACAGCATTAACGTTGGCATGTGCTGGGGGACATGAAGAACTTGTATCAGTATTAATAGCTCGCGGTGCTAACATTGAACACCGGGATAAAAAAGGTATGCTTTAGTTAGGAGTTAAATCAGATTTAATATCATTGAGATAGATATTTGTGAAGTAGTCAAAAACAGTGGCAGCTCTCCTTTTATAAGGATGCAATCCAGTTTAATAGGAATTATTTCTGAGCAAAGGATACTTCAGTTGCTTGATATGTCCCACACCTGGATATGCTTTGTGGCCTTTGGCAACCATCAAAGCACACTTCAGTGCTTTGATTATCCTATGATTATTGAATTTGAATGTATTTTTTGGGAAGATCATTTTGAAAAACCTTGTTGCAGGTAGAGAACAGTTTGGCCAATTATAGACCAAAGATTTGGACCATTTGGCGCAACAAGTAAAAAGCACTGTTTATGCTCTTCTGGGTTCATCCTAACTTCGAATACTTTGCTCTGTCAAAATATCATTTTTTAAATCTCCAAATGAGAGTAGCGATGCTCAATTGGGTAACAGAGGTGACATTTTCTGGCATCATGCAGAAAGTGTCTTCAGGAAAGATTTTATATATCCATTTGAGTATATTTTATAAGCATAGCAAAATCGTTATTTTGGAGCTCAATTCAAGGATGGCATATATTGATATTTCTATTAATGGATTTCCAACAAGTCTAATTTGGTTTATTACAAAGCTATATTTTTCCTTTGATTAGGTTTTACACCACTAATTTTGGCGGCTACAGCCGGTCACGTTGGTGTTGTAGAAATTCTGCTAGATAAAGGTGCAGATATTGAAGCACAATCTGAACGTACCAAGGATACACCATTGTCATTGGCTTGTTCTGGAGGAAGACAAGAGGTAAGACACCTCTACATCTGTAATAGTGGTTAAAATCAATATTAACATGAAAGTGTGATGGTAATTGGTTGTTGCATTGTATCATTGTATATTCTCAATTTAATGAAATAACTACCTGAATTATAAACCAGTTGTTAAATTCATAAAGCCAAGACATTTTAGTTGATTCTAATTAGGTTGCAGTAATAAATTGTGAATGGCCAGCTTCTTGTCATAGCATTGGTCAAAATGTTAGTACTAAATTCAAAGGAGGTTAAAGTGTAAGATAATTCAAAACTAGCACCTTGTCCATACACGTCTGAATGGTATCTCATTTAATACCATAATTATGCTATGCCCTGACATAGGGAGACACAAAAGTCTGCAGATGTTGGAATCTTGATCAAAAAAACAAGTGCTGGAGAGACTTAGTGGGTTAGGTCACATCTATGGAGCAAGTGGGTAAATTGTCTGACCTGCTGAGTTCCTCAAGCACTTTGGTTTTTGTCCACGACATGTTTGATAAAGCGGATCAAATTTCATTGAATTTAAATTAAGTTCTTGTGGCGGCTCCCAAGGTTCGGGCCATACCACTACCGAACCCCTCGGCACGGGAATGGACCAGTCCAGGGGGGCGGCCCTTAGCTACGAGGATAAAGGGTGGGATTTTAGGCGCGATCTCTTTCTGGCAGACTCGACTGGTCTAGAGACACCACAAAATAAATCCTCCCGAAATACCTGGCTCCTTGCCTTTATTTCGGGCTTCTTGACGCGCCACATTGGTGACCCCGACGGTCCATTGCTGTCATAATGGACTCGAAATCTAGAACCGACCGTTCGTCCGGCTCACAGGCCGACCATGCCCCGTCTATCGATGCAGTTTCCATCAAACTGCTGACGTTCTGGACCACCCGGCCTCGCATTTGGTTTCAGCAAGCGGAGGCTCAGTTCCAGCTGCGGGGCATTACGGCAGACGACACCCGTTTTTTCTACCTGGTGGGAGCCCTTGACCAGGACACGGCCGAAGAGGTCACAGAGTTCCTCGAGGGCCTTTATTTCGGGCTTCTCGACGCGCCACATTCTAAACTTTGCTTTGAATGTCTCTAGGTAGTAGAGCTGCTGTTAGCTCGTGGTGCAAACAAAGAACATCGGAATGTTTCGGACTACACACCTCTCAGCCTTGCTGCCTCTGGTGGCTATGTTAACATCATTAAGATCCTTCTGAATGCTGGAGCAGAAATTAATTCCAGGTATTACAGATGATCCTAATATATAAGTCATACACTCACGGACAATGTTTGCTTAATGTGATCAAAATATTAACAGCTCCGTTAAGTAATCCTGTTTCTGATGCTGTTTCTTGTTTTAACTTGATATTCAAAATTTGATTTCAAAGTCATATGTTTTACCTCCACCGCCATTGCCCCAGCAAGAAAAGGTTAGTTTTGTTGGTGCTTTTACTGAAGTTAGCTTATATCTTGCATTTTGTAGTTTTAACAAAATTGTCGTATAAATTGTTGAACGTATCTTGGAACCTGGTCAGCACAAAACCAACAGTATTATCACATTCACTGTGTGGTTCAAAGATTGAGGATAAAAAGCAAGGAATAAAAGGCTGGATGAATTATAGTCAGTAAATTGAAAGTCACATTTAATATTGAAGAAATCATTTGCGGTGCAGATGACGTTGCACCTTCCCCATTAATAGTCCACTTTAAAGGAAAACACAAAATTGAGATTGTTCAAAGTTATGAATGAAGGCAGTGAAACTTTCTTTTATTATATGGGCCGTGACTGCTGTGTGTGTGACATTGACTCATTAGCATACATTTGAAGTTAAATGTTTAAGGACGCAGTCTCACACATCACTGTCACCTTTGCATGTTTGAACAATTTTAAGTTTGGAAGATATTTAATTTTAAGGAATCTGCCAAAGAAAGGGATAAGAGAAAAATAATTTTAGTAAGTTTTTGATTTGGCTTGTACATGGTACTGGCTGCTGCTCCCACCTTCTACCATTTCTTCTCTCCTGAGATGCTGCCTGGCCTGCTGAGTTACTCCAGCATTTTGTGAATAAATACCCCCTACCATCATTCATCACTGAGTTCTTTCTAACTGATGAGAAAACCTTCAAAGACTTGGTTTTGGGGTGGATTAGAAACATCATTTTACATGTCAAATGAAAGTTAAACAGTGTGCAGAGATGAGCAAATTTGATTTTTAAAATGTTCATTCTGTTGCAGGACTGGCAGCAAATTGGGGATTTCTCCTCTGATGTTAGCTGCAATGAATGGCCACGTGGCATCAGTAAAACTGCTGCTTGATATGGGCTCTGACATCAATGCCCAGATAGAGACCAATAGAAACACTGCCCTCACTCTGGCTTGCTTCCAAGGTCGAGCGGAAGTTGTCAGCCTACTGCTGGATAGGAAGGCAAATGTTGAGCACAGAGCAAAGGTAATTACTCATATATATAAAAGCAATTCCCCTTGAATTTAAAATTTATATTTTAATGAGTATTTTAACAAGAGTCTTTTTGATGCTTGCACTGTATAAGAACCGTTTGTGCACCATTTGATTGTTTCAAAAGTTAGCATTTAATTTTACACATCTACTTGTCATCATGACTCTTCAAGTGACATTTCATTTTGTTACAACGATTATCATGCCATTCAATTTGTTTCTCTATATCCGATTGAATTTCACTGTAATTATGATTAACGTATCCTTTTTCTCCAAACTATTATAACAATGCATGTTCTTGCCTCTGGAAGGACAAAATCACTTTGCATCATCATCAAGTTCTAGTTTTGGTTTTCCTGTCTATAGTTGGTGCCCTCTCTCTGTTATTCATATAACAGAGAACAGTATAGCGCGGGAATAGACCATCTGACCTACAATGTCTATGCCGCACACTTGTTGGTCTTTCTCAGTTGTATGTAGATTTAGACATACAGCATGGAAACAAGTCCTTCAGCCCAATTTTCCCATGCCGACCAAGATGCCCCATCGACACTAGTCCCACCTGCCCACATTTGCCCCAGGTGCCTCTGAGCCTTTCATATCCGTGTGCTGAGTAGACTAGCAGTGAGAATAATTGAATCCTGTTTCCAAACTCTTGTGCTCAGATATGGGCAGAAAGTTGGGGAACTATGGGAAGGATTAAGAGGCAGCAAGACTAAAAGGAATTCAAACAAGCAGAAAGACTAATCCTAAACAAGCACAGGTGGTACAAAAATAAGTGCTTACTGATATTTGAAATGTGAAAAATTAATGATTACATTGCACTAAATGAAAGCCAGAAGTGAAGCTATTCAATATAGAAGATAATAAACAGCATAATAAAACTGTTGAGGTACCTGTGTGGGGAACAGGAGAAATGTCTGCTGCAAGGTCACAAAATGTGAAATACAGTCATTTATTTATTTGCCTCTGTACTCCACAATTTGATCTGTAATAGAAAAAATCACATGCGGTTAAAGTGCACATTGTCAGATTTTATTAAAGGGTATTTTTATACATTTTTGTTTCACCGTGTAGAAATTACAGCTGTGTTTATACATGGTCCCCCCATTTCAGGGCACCATAATGTTTGGGACACATGGCTTGACAGGTGTTTGTAATTGCTCAGGAGTGTTTAATTGCCTCCTTAATGCAGGTATAAGAGAGCTCTCATCACCTAGTCTTTCCTCCAGTCTTTCCATCACCTTTGGAAACATTTATTGCTGTTTATCAACATGAGTGCCAAAGTTGTGCCAATGAAAGTCAAAGAAGCCATTATGAGACTGAGAAACAAGAATAAAACTGTTAGAGACATCAGCCAAACCTGAGGCTTACCAAAATCAACTGTTTGGAATATCATTAAGAAGAAAGAGAGCACTGGTGAGCTTACTAATCGCAAAGGGACAGGCAGGCCAAGGAAGACCTCCACAGCTGATGACAGAAGAATTCTCTCTATAATAAAGAAAAATCCCTAAACACCTGTCTGACAGATCAGAAACACTCTTCAGGAGTCGGGTGTGGATTTGTCAATGACCACTGTCTGCAGAAGACTTCATGAACAGAAATACAGAGGCTACACTGCAAGGTGCAAACCACTGGTTAGCCACAAAAATAGGATGGCCAGGTTACAGTTTGCCAAGAAGCACTTAAAAGAGCAACCACAGTTCTAGAAAAAGGTCTTGTGGACAGATGAGGCGAAGATTAACTTATAACAGAGTGATGGCAAGAGCAAAGTATGGAGGAGAGAAAGACCTGCCCAAGATCCAAAGCATACCACCTCATCTGTGAAACATGGTGGTAGGGGTGTTATGGCCTGGGCATGTATGGCTGCTAAAGGTACTGGCTCACTTATCTTCATTGATGATACAACTGCTGATGGTAGTAGCATAATGAATTCTGAAGTGTATAGACGCATCTTATCTGCTCAATTTCAAACAAATGCCTCAAAACTCATTGGCCAGCAGTTCATTCTACAGCAAGACAATGATCTCAAACATACTGCGAAGGCAACAAAGGAGTTTTTCAAAGCTAAAAAATGGTCAATTCTTGAGTGGCCAAGTCAATCACCCGACCTGAACCCAATTGAGCATGCCTTTTATATACTGAAGAGAAAACTGAAGGGGACTAGCCCCCAAATTTCCCCGGTGTGGGACAAATAAAGGAATATATTATTATTATTATTATTATTAAAACAAGCATAAGCTAAAGATGGCTACAATACAGGCCTGGCAGAGCATCACCAGAGGAGACACCCAGCAACTGGTGATGTCCATGAATCGCAGACTTCAAGCAGCCATTGCATGCAAAGGATATGCAACAAAATACTAAACATGGCTACTTTCATTTACATGACATTGCTGTGTCCCAAACATTATGGTGCCCTGAAATGAGGGGACTATGTATAAACACTGCTGTAATTTCTACATGGTGAAACAAAAATGTATAAAATGTCCTTTAATAAAATCTGACAATGTGCACTTTAACCATGTGATTTTTTTCTATTACAAATCTCAAATTGCGGAGTACAGAGATAAAATAAATAAATGATGGGTCTTTGTCTCAAACATTTTGGAGGGCACTGTAGGTGCCTGGCTGTATTAAGTATTCTGATCATGGAAAGTTATACTCCCAACAAATTTCATATACCCGGGGTGTCATTATACTACCACTAGGTGCCACTACAACAATTTACATTTGTAACAAGAGTTCAAAAAAAACTATTACAAACATCCAGCAATGCCAAACAAAAGTACACAAAAAATGCCCAATAACACAAGGCTCCAGCTGCAAGCCCCAAATGTGACAGAATTAAAATCAATATTAAAGATAAACCTTTTTTGGTTAAACAAAGCATTCTCCACAATTTTCCAAATTTTTATTTGTAATAATAATCGCAAAAAAGTATCCACCACCTTCACATAATAGTATCCACCACCTTCACAATACTACTATGGTACTAAATATAATTCACCACAAAGCAACCACATCCCGTTGTGAAATTAGGAAGAGTATCACCATAAAATCTTACTTCCAACACTCTGCCAAATTATAACTACTCTGTTACTTGGTATGGGCCTGGAACAGCACCAGCATTACACGTTTATTATTACTTTTGTCTAAATGCTGTTGGAAACTTTACAAATATTAGAATAATTGTTTTAAAAATCACCCATAACTGATGAGCCTCTGACGTTGTCACGAGAAAAACAAAATTGTGATTTTTTTTCTATTACAAATCTCAAATTGTGGAGTACAAAGGCAAATATATAAATGATGGGTCTTTGTCCCAAACATTATTGAGAGCACTGTACCTAATGTGTAAATTATGTTGTTGTTTCTGTGGTATGTTTTAATACAAGTGTATTTTGCTAAATTTCAAGAATAATGCTGTATTGCGTCATTCCCTTTCATTTTGTGCAGCATCTTTTATTGCATGACATATAAAATTGAAATGATTGTCTGCAGTTTCATTTAACTGGAACCATTTCTATTTAGACTGGCCTTACACCTTTAATGGAAGCTGCCTCTGGTGGGTATGCAGAAGTGGGAAGAGTTCTGCTTGATAAAGGTGCTGATGTTAATGCACCACCTGTGCCTTCATCACGTGATACAGCTTTAACCATTGCTGCAGATAAGGGTCACTACAAATTCTGTGAACTGCTGATTAACAGGTATTTAATTTATTAAATATTTAATGCAAAAATACTTGTTTCAATATGATTACATTATGGTCCTGTAAATGTAGAGCCGACGATTTTATCCGTCTTTGTTTGAATACAACAGAGGGGCTCACATCGATGTTCGCAACAAGAAAGGTAACACGCCTTTATGGCTGGCAGCAAATGGCGGCCATTTTGATGTAGTCCAGTTATTGGTCCAGGCTGGTGCTGATGTGGATGCAGCAGACAACCGGAAAATCACACCTCTAATGGCAGCTTTCCGCAAGGTAAACGCCTGTCTTTTACTCAACTATTCTCCAGAATGTTGTTTACTTTGTAAAATTGGGAAACGGACAGAGTTAGGTAGGAATAAACACTTATTCAGAACAGCAGCTTGGTATCCATTTAATGTTTCAATTTTATTTGAGTAAATAACAAGATTGGCTCTTTCATCAGCAAAGAGGGGCTAAGTTCTGACCGTAGCAAAGTCCCACAATGCCATTGACTAAGAGGATGCTATCATTCCTTTTGCATTGGTGTTAAATCTTGACTTCATTCTCATTTACACTGATCTTATCTCAAATATTTCATTGTGGTTTAAAGTATTCTGATCTTGAAACCCTTTACATTGACTCCCCCCTGACATAGCCCCATGTAGAAATCTATGCTGCTGAATCATATAAATCAATGTTTATTTCAGAATTCCAGCACCTGCAGTATTTGGCTTTTTATGTGATTCAAGTGTTAAGGTATACTGGAACTATATAAATGATGTTTGTATCTTTATGGTTTGTAGAAATAGGACAAGCTGTACTTTTAATTCCTATTTGCTGCCATTTGCATGCACGCCTGTGTGTGACTTTTCCTTTCACCTCATTAATGTATAAGATACTTTCTCTTGCCAAAATGTGAGACTAAAAAAAATTATATCAAGAGCTTTATGTATAGTGAAACTTTCATAGATTAAATAAAGGTTTCTCACTTCCAGGAATAATAGAAATAATCAAGGGTTTAAATTCATCGAGAAAGCTATCCCCATGTAATCTGTCAGGAAATCTGGTACATTTGGGATTGTTCTTGAATTAACCAAAATTGCTTTGAAGGGGTAGGATACCAGCAAGATTTTCTTTTTTTCTCTGCTAGGCTCAAATTCTATCTTTGGAATGAAAGATACCATGACACTGTTTTTCCTATCTGGTCAAATTTAGTTATCCCTGTCAAAGGAAAAAAACGTTTGTAATGGTGCTTTATGCACTAAGGATGCAGAAAAATAACTCGAGGCAATTGGGAAACTCGGATACACTCTGCATTTTTTTTTCATTTATTTGCATCCTGGCATCGCATAAATGCATCTAAAATGTCTGCTATATAAATTTTATTGAAACAGTTAAAGGCAATAGATTGAGAATAATGTCATTTTCGTTTAGGAATGTAAGGTGGCCTGATGGGTGTCACAAAATTGGGCTGGTTTAATCAGTAATCTTACAATAATTTATGTATGAACATATCTTTAAAATCTGTTACTGGAATGTCATTTAAGTGTTTATGTTCAATGAATAGGTTGAATCATACTTTTTTTTTAAACCAGGGTCATGTAAAAGTTGTGCAGTATTTGGTGAAGGAGGTGAACCAATTTCCATCTGATATTGAGTGTATGAGATACATTGCAACGATAACTGACAAGGTGAGTGCATTCCCATTTTGTGAGATTCAAGAGTGCAAAATTATTGTTCTTGGCCTCTTGGGTTTTAATTTAAATGTTGACACTTGTATACATTCCTCGATGATCTCTGCATCTTTAGCATGGATAATTACAATTACATAATATCCAACACTTTAACAAGCTATGAATAGTAGTGTCTTTGGTTTCATTTTTATTTTGACATTCTCTCAAGGTGCCAAAAATCTAACCGTGGCTCATTATACTGCATTCTGTTCTCCTTGGTTCAGCTTTCACATGTACGCTGATTATATCTGCACAATGTCTCTGGATCGGTGCAGTGCTTTGTTTTCGGTTTGCATCTAATATTGAAGAGCTTCCAGCCGAAAGTTAGGAAGACGTAAGCTATCTGTCACAAAATCGCCCCTGATGTACTCTTTCAGACTCTGTTCAAGTTGATTCTGAACTGAGCTTTTGGACCCATTTCTGCTCAGTCAGAAATGTTATCTGTTCTCTGTCGATAACTTGTTCTGCTTTTATCCCCACCTCGAGTTATTTGCAATTGAAATCGTTAGTTGTGAGTACGGTTTGGACTCTTTATTCATGTAGACTTTTTTAGCAAAGAGGATAGAAATGCAAAGTGATATATTCCATTTTCCTAACCTCTGACAAGAGACTCTTCAACTCCACATACAAACTTACAAAAACACTGGGTGAGTTTGAAAAGTGTGTGTATTTATTGTCTGCATTTTATTTTGCAAAATCTGACCACAGGAGTGTAGATAATGTCCTAAAATAGGACGGATAGATGAGGAAGAGCCGAGGATAAATTCTTGCGTGTCTTGAAATAAGTTGTAAATGCTGAAATTGTTCAGATCATAACAAAAAATGGAACCAAACACAAGCAGTCCTATTGAACTTGGCCACAGAAATGCATTGAAGAATGTTGTGACTACCCATGCTAAAGAATGCAGAGATGGTAATGTGGGTGATTTCAATTTTCCGTATATAGACTGGGAATCGCATTCTGTTAAAGGGCTGGATGGTTTGGAGTTTGTAAAATGTGTGCAGGATAGTTTTTTGCAGCAATACGTAGAGGTGCCTACCAGAGAAGGGGCAGTGTTGGACCTCCTGTTAGGAAATGAGATGGGTCAGGTGGCGGAGGTATGTGTTGAGGAGCACTTTGGGTCTAGTGATCACAATGCCATTAGTTTCAATATCATTATGGAGAAGGTCAAATCTGGACCAAGGGTTGAGATTTTGGATTGGAGAAAGGCTAATTTTGAGGAGATGAGAAAGGATTTAAAAGGAGTGAAATGGAAATTTTTGTTTTATGAAAAGGATATAATAGAGAAATGGAGGATATTTAAAGGTGAAATTTTGAGAGTACAGAGTCTTTATGTCCCTGTTCGGTGGAAAAGAAAGAATAATAATTTGAAAGAGCCGTGGTTTTCCAGGGAAATTGGACACTTGGTTCGGAAAAAGAGGGAGATATACAATAAATATAAGCGGCAGGGAGTAAATGAGGTTCTTGAGGAATATAAAGAATGTAAAAGGAATCTTAAGAAGGAAATTAGAAAAGCGAAAAAAAGATATGAGGCTGCTTTGGCAAGTAATGTAAAAGTAAACCCCAAGGGGTTCTACAGATATGTCAATAGCAAAAGGATAGTGAGGGATAAAATTGGTCCATTAGAGAGTCAGAGTGGTCAGCTATGTGCTGAGCCGGAAGAAATGGGGGAGATATTAAACAATTTCTTTTCTTCGGTATTTACCGAGGAGAAGGATATTGAATTATGTGAGGTAAGCGAAACAAGTAGAGTAGTGATGGAAATTATGAGGATTAAAGAAGAGGAGGTACGGATAAGTGGATAAGTCTCCAGGTCCTGATAGGATATTCCCTAGGACATTGAGGGAAGTTAGTGCAGAAATAGCAGGGGCTATGACGGAAATATTTCAAACGTCATTAGAAACGGGGATGGTGCCGGAAGATTGGCGCATTGCGCATGTTGTGCCCTTGTTTAAAAAAGGTTCTAAAAGTAAACCTAGCAATTATAGACCTATTAGTTTGACGTCTGTGGTGGGAAAATTAATGGAAAAGATACTTAGGGACAATATATATAATTATTTGGATAAACAAGGCCTGATTAGAAACAGTCAACATGGATTTGTGCCTGGAAGGTCATGTTTGACTAATCTTCTTGAATTTTTTGAAGAGGTTACCAGGGAAATTGATAAGGGTAAGGCTGTGGATGTTGTCTATATGGACTTCAGTAAGGCATTTGACAAGGTTCCACATGGAAGGTTGATTAAGAAGGTTAAATCGTTGGGTATTAATAGTGAGGTTGCAAGATGGATTCAACAATGGCTGAATGGGAGATACCAGAGGGTAACGGTTGACAATTGTATGTCAGGTTGGAGGCCAGTGTCTAGTGGAGTACCCCAAGGATCTGTGTTGGGTCCACTGTTGTTTGTCATTTAAATTAATGATCTGGATGATGGTGTGGCAAATTGGATTAGTAAATATGCAGATGATACTAAGATAGGTGGAGTAATTGATAGTGAGGTAGATTTTCAAAGTCTACAGAGAGACTTGGGCCTTTTGGAAGGGTGGGCTGAAAGATGGCAGATGGAGTTTAATGCTGATAAGTGTGAGGTGCTGCATTTTGGTAGGACAAATCAAAATAGGACGTACAGGGTAAATGGTAGGGAATTGAGGAATGCAGTGGAACAGAGGGATCTGGGAATAACTGTGCATTGTTCCCTGAAGGTGGAATCTCATGTGGATAGGGTGGTGAAGAAGGCGTTTGGTATGCTTGCCTTTATAAATCAGAGCATCGAGTATAGAAGTTGGGATGTAATGTTAAAATTGTACAGGGCATTGGTGAGGCCGAATCTGGAGTATGGTGTGCAGTTCTGGTCGCCAAATTATAGGAAGGATGTCGACAAAATGGAGAGGGTACAGAGGAGATTTACTAGAATGTTGCCTGGGTTTCAGCACTTAGGCTACAGAGAGAGGTTGAACAGGTTGGGTCTTTATTCTTTGGAGCGTAGAAGGTTGAGGGGGGACTTGATAGAGGTTTTTAAAATTTTGAGAGGGACGGACAGAGTTGACGTGGGTAGGCTTTTCCCTTTGAGAGTGGGGAAGATTCCAACAAGGGGACATAGCTTCAGAATTGAGGGACAAAGGTTTAGGGGTAACATGAGGGGGAACTTCTTTACTCAGAGGGTGGTGGCTGTATGGAATGGGCTTCCGGTGGAAGTGGTGGAGGCTGGCTCGATTTTATTATTTAAGAGTAAATTGGATAGGTATATGGATAGGAGGGGGTTAGAGGGTTATGGTCTGAGTGCAGGTAGATGAGACTAGGTAGGGCTGGACAGGCCTGTTTCCATGCTGTAGTTGTTATATGTTATATGTTATATGCTCGACCCAGAGAGAATAATTTTATGTACCCATGAATCTAGGCAATATTTGTTTACCTAATTCAATAAACCTGCTGACCTACAAATAATTTGTGCCAAAATATTTTTTCAGTCCTGATGGCTTGCACCTCAGATTTAAGTTGCAAAGAAAGGGCCCTTTGGCCCCATTCATTCATAGTGACCAATGTACCCATCTGCACTAGTCCATGTCTCTGTCTTTTTGACACTTTAAGATCTAATTGATTTGACAAAGCTTTACAAAGCCCTATTAAGTTTATTATTTTGTTAAAGATATCCGATTGTAAAAAGATGTTCCATAATTTATGATAACAGTTGGTGAACTGTTTTGGTCAGAGATTGAGTTAACAATTGTACTATTGCTATAAGGAAACGATATTTGAACATTTTCATGACTTGTATGCTTTGTGGATAAGTGAACATCGGATATCACTTTTTCTTAGTTACACATTTAATTTTCTAGCCACTGTGTATATATATATATATATTATGATGCCCTATAAATTTAAGACCTTTTAATCTGATGATAATTCATTGTTCTAGGAGCTGCTTAAGAAATGCCACCAATGCATGGAAACAATTGTTAAAGCAAAGGACCAGCAAGCCGCTGAAGCAAACAAGAATGCAAGCATTCTGCTGAAGGAGCTAGACTTGGAGAAGGTGGGAGATGATTCTGAATAATTGTTAGATATCTGAACAGTACAACAATGTGTACTTAGTGCTACTTTTGAACTTTTAGATCTAAACTAGACCAAGTGGACCCGTTGGGCCCAAACCCCTCCTGCATTGGTGCAGCACCCTCTCTTCCCCCTTCCCCTCCCCCTTCCCCTCCCCCTTCCCCTCCCCCCTCCCCCTTCCCTTCCCCCCATTGATTTCTCTTGTAATCTCCCTTGTACCTTCTTTCATATGTACACACTAACTGGATTTAAAGTTGACTTGACGATTATTTTAAATCGTGTCTCTTGAATTCCCTTCCAACAACATGGTCTATTTTTATAAATAATAAAATCTGCATGCTTTATTGCTTAATTTGTACATTAATATCTTTGTAGTCAAGAGAAGAAAGCCGAAAACTAGCTCTTGCAGCAAAAAGGGAGAAAAGAAAGGAAAAACGGAAAAAGAAGAAGGAAGAGCAGAAGCGGAAGCAGGAGGAGGAAGAAGCCCGAGTTAAAGAGAGTTCAGAAAAGCAGCAAACTCCTGAAAAAGATAGATTTGAAGGCAAGTTTTCATCTTATGTGAAAGGCACATATTTTTGGGGCTTTGTTTTTTGATTGAAGACTGAAATGATTTGCTCCTTGTTTTTCCATAGATGAAGAAGTTGTGCCCATAGAACCTCCCAGTGCAACCACGACTACAACCATTGGTATTTCTGCAACTTCAGCCACCTTTACTAGTGCTTATGGGAAAAAGAGAGCTAATGTAGTAACAACACCAAGTACTAACAGGAAGAACAAGAAAAACAAAACTAAGGATTCCTCTCAAAGTGTTCAAATAATTCTAGAAGATCAGCACATGTCTATAGCCCAACAGAAGGCAGATAAAAATAAAATTAATGGGGAACCAAGAGGTGGTGGTGTAGGAGGGAACAGTGATTCAGACAACGTTGACAGTACAGATTGCAATAGTGAGTGCAGCAGTGGTGGTAAAAGCCAAGAGCTCAACGTAATTGCTGATTTCCACAACTTCAGTGAGCAGAAGTTATATCCGACAAGAAGTGAAAAGTCTAATACATCCTTCTCAGAAACTCAGAATCATGCAAGGTGAGATTAACATTTGTTTAGACTTTGATTCTTCCTCAACAGTACCTTTGCATTTGACATTTTCTCCTAATTGTGAAATGTGTTTATTTCTAGACTGCATGATAGCACCAGTGAAACAAATTCCAACTCGCTATCGACAACTCACAAGTCCACTTCACTGCCATTGTCCTCCCCAAATGGAAAAATGAATTTAACCAGTCCAAAGCGAGGTCAAAAGAGAGAAGATGGCTGGAAAGAAGTTGTACGAAGGTAACTACGAAGTTTATTAATTCATGATCTGTCTGTATTAAGTATGCTTAAAAGATATCTGAAGAAGTAAATTCAGGCTCCCAGGATGCAGGGTGACTTGGACAGGTTGGGTGAATGGGCAGATAGATGCCTGGCAGATGCAGTTTAATGTGGATAAATATGCGGTTACCACTTTGGTGGCAAGAACAGGAAGGCAGATTATTATCTGAATGGTGTCAAGTTAGGAAAAGGGGAAGTACAACGCAATCTGGGTGTCCTTGTTCATCAGTAAGCGTGCAGTTGCAGCAGGCAGTGAAGAAAGCTAATGGCATGTTGGCCTTCATAACAAGAGGAGTTGAGTATAGCAGCAAAGGGGTCCTTCTGCAGTTGTACAGGGCCCTAGTGAGACCACACCTGGAGTATTGTGTGCAGTTTTGGTTTCCAAATTTGAGGAAAGACATTCTTGCTATTGAGGGAGTGCAACGTAGATTCACAAGGTTAATTGCCGGCTTGGTGGGGCTGTCATATGTTGAAAGAATGGAGCGACTGGGCTTGTATACATGGAATTTAGAAAGATTAAGGGATTGGACATGCTAGAGGCAGGATTAAGGGATTGGACACGCTAGAGGCAGGAAACATGTTCCCATATTGGGGGAGTCCAGAACCAGGGGCCACAGTTTAAGAATAAGATAGGCCAAAGAATAAGAGATAGGCCAATTAGAACGGAGACGAGGAAAATCTTTTTCACCCAGAGAGTTGTGAATCTGTGGAATTCTCTGCCTCAGAAGGCGGTGGAGGCCAATTCTCTGGATGCTTTCAAGCGAGAGTTAAATAGAGCTCTTAAAGGTGGCGGAGTCAAGGGATCTGGGGAGAAGGCAGGAATGGAGTACTGATTGTGGATGATCAGTCATGATCACAGTGAATGGCGGTGTTGGCGCGAAGGGCCGAATGGCCTACTCCTGCACCTATTGTCTATTGTCTAATTTTCCATCAAAATAAATGTAGAGAAACTTAAAACTGCTTAATTCCTCTGGTGTGTTTTGGTCAAAATTTAAGATTTTTTGTTTGACAATGTACAGATTGTACATGTCACAATCCCCATGTTACGAATGCCTGACTCATGTAGTTTAAATTTTAAGATAATGTCAGCACTTTGATTTTGTTTACTTGTTGATAATGTTGCAAAATAAAGTGTACAGTACTTGGATACAATATTAGGCAGCACGGTAGCGCAGCAGTCAAGCTGCTGCATCACAGTGCCAGAGACCCGGGTTCGGTCCTGACTAAGGGTGTTGTCTGTTCAGAATTTGTACGTTCTCCCTGTGGGTTTCTCTGGGTGCTTTAATTTCCTCCCACATTTCAATGATGTGTAGGCTTGTAGGTTAATCAGCTTCAGTAAATTGCCCCTCGTGTGTGTGAGATGCGAAAATAGGATAACGTGGAACCAGTGTACAGGTACAGCATGGACTTGGTGGGCTGAAGGGCCTATTTTCACGTTGTATCTCTAAAGCTAAAAAACATAACTCGCTCAGAGATCCGCCGCAGATATACTGCAGCGAATGCTGAATTGTCTTACAACCATTCGTTGATATCCAAATTAGATATATTGTGGGAAAGGTTTTGTTAAGGCAAATGTCAGTTAAGAAGGCTGGGTGTAATGCATTATCGGTATTTCAGTTTATGCAGAATGATGCACTTTTCATTATAGCAAAAAATGTCATTGCATATCAAAGAAGTACCACAAAGAATCAACAATGATGTAAGATTTTTAAATAATTACGTTTTGCCAAGCCATTATTCTTATAACGTAATCTGAAAGTTCCATGAAAGAATGTACTTATATTTTGCAGTGATGAATTTTATGCAGCTTTATAAAAAATAGCCCCTAATGTCCGAAATTATATACTCGGTCTAGGGAAATTGCATTTGGTTGAGCATTGCTGTAGTTCAGTCAATGGTCATAATCAATTTTATGTGCGAGAATAATTTAAATCCTATTTGTTTATGAAATTTTATCTGAAAGATTTTTTCAAACAAATGCCGAGATGTTGCTACAGAAGTTTACGTTGAATCATCATGCACTGCAGGAAGAGCATCTCTGCACATTAAAGTCCAGTTAAATGTGTATTGAATGCCCTTTGCAATGCCAACGATATTAATTTCTAAATTGCAGTACAGTCCAAAACATTCTCTCTTAGAGTAATTAAAAGGAATATTAAAAGGATTTACGTCAGAGCATGGTAAAATTAATAGTTTTTGAACATAACTTTCGGTTCATTACAATAGTTTTACCATTATTTTAGATAATCATGACATTGGGGAAAAATGCTTTGGCATTCAATGTACATTTAAATAATTGCACTGTGGAGTGTAGAGATGGGCGCCCTCCAGTGCAAGATGATGATCCTAAAGTATTGCAGCAACTTTTAGTCATAGAGCATGATAGCGTCTTGTACAACTCTAATATTACAAACCAACTTCTATAAATACCCTGACTGATGGCCAATGTGCGTAAGGCCTTCTTCGTGATAGGAGTAGAATTACGCCATTCAGCCCATCAAGTCTACTCCGCCATTCAATCATGGCTGATCTATCTCCCCCTCCTAACCCCATTCTCCTGCCCTCTCCTCATAACCTCTGATAGGTTCTTGACCACCCTATCTACATGTTACGCCACTTTCAAGGAACTATGTGCCTGGACTCCTAGATCCCTCTGCTCTACAACACTCTCCAGAGCCCTCACATTCACCATGGTCCTGTCCTAGTTTGACTTCCCAAAATGCAACACCTCACACTTACCTGGATTTAATGCCATTGACCACTCCTCAGCCCACTTGCTCAACTGATCGTGATCCTGCTATAATTTTTGATAACCATCTTCACTATCTATAATACCACCCAATTTAGAATCTATGGCAAATTTACTAATCATACCTTGAACATTCTCATAAAAATCATTGATATAAACCACAAACTGGAATAATCCCTGAGGCCCACCACTTGCCACAGGCCTCTAGTCCAAAATACAACTTTCCACCATCACTTTCTGCTTCCTTTGATGGGCCAATTTTCTATCCAGCTCTCTGGCGCAACCGTATCAAATGTCTTCCTGAAATCCATCTAGACAATGTGGATTGTCTAGAGGCTCTACCCTCATCAATCTTTTTGGTTACTACTTCAAAAAACTCAATCAGATTCGTGAGTCATTATCTCCCAAACACAAAACCATGCCGACTATTCCTATTCAACTCCTGTCTAGCCAAATGCATATATATATATATATATATATATATATATATATATATATATATATATATATATATATATAATATAGACAATAGGTGCAGGAGTAGGCCATTCGGCCCCTCGAGCCAGCACCACCATTCAATGTGATCATGGCTGATCATTCTCAATCAGTACCCCGTTCCTGTCTTCTCCCCATACCCCCTGACTCCGCTATCCTTAAGTGCTCTATCAAGCTCTCTCTTGAATGCATTCAGAGAATTGGCCTCCACTGCCTTCTGAGGCAGAGAATTCCACAGATTTACAACTCTCTGACTGAAAAAGTTTTTCCTCATCTCTGTTCTAAATGGCCTACCCCTTACTCTTAAACTGTGGCCCCTGGTTCTGGACTCCCCCAACATTGGGAACATGTTTCCTGCCTCTAACGTGTCCAACCCCTTAATCGTATATGTTTCGATAAGATCCCCTCTCATCCTTCTAAATTCCAGTGTATACAAGCTCTTGCCTTAATCAACCATTTGGGTTACTTAAAAAAACGGAATTAAATGTGTGATACATGATCTCCCATGCACAAAAACATGCTAACTATCCCTCATCAACCCCTGTGTTTCCAAATGCATGTATCTCTTATACCTCATAATCCTCTCCATTAACTTGCCTACTACAGATGTCAGGTCAGTGTGGTTTGGGTTTACTTCTTAGTCTTTAAATTAAGTTAGGGCATTGTTAAAGCTGCATCAAATTTGTTTTGGATTCCATGACATAGACTTAAAATTAACCAAATTTTGATTCTGATTAACATAATGGAAAATGTATGGGTATTGTAAGACAAAACTTAGCCGGGGTCTTGAATGTTTGAGTAAACGTTTAGTATTTGGATATAGTTTTATGTGTGAGGGATGTTTGATTGTGATATGTTACCAAAGACTGCTAGTGTCTCTGTTTCCATATCCTGGCATATGTTGTTTCTTTTGAGGGAGGGGGAGGGGGTGGGGTTTGTATGTGAAAATGCAAAATTGAAATAATATATATTGAGAATTTTATGATTTTTATATAGAGTTGCTTTAACCAGGTCAAAGAAATTATCTGTCCCAGCGTCGGTTGTATCAAGGATAATGGGAAGAGGGGGATGCAATATAACTGCTATCCAAGATGTTACTGGTGCACACATTGATGTTGACAAGCAAAAAGACAAAAATGGAGAAAGAATGATCACAATAAGGTAACTAGATGTTTAACTAGAATTTACGAAGACAAACGGCAAAAAAGCTGCGAAGCGCTTTGCTTGTGGTAACGTTCAAGTTGGAAGAAACCTGCATAGGTTCTATGACATTTAAGTTGATCGATGATATTCCTGGCTCGGCTTGCTGATTCTAGTGTTTCATGCTCATAATCATCTCATATACCTAAAGCTCTTCAAAGTACACAACATTCTTTGTGTCTCCATCCTCTGATGAAAATTAACATCTTTGTGCTTTTTTTTTTAAAGGACCCAAAATGCTAAAGTAACTCAATGGGTCAGGCAGCATCTGGAGAACATGGATAAGTGACGTTTCAGATCGGGACACTCTGTCTGATTGTAGTGGGGTGCGGGGCAGGAAGAGAGGAGGGGCATGGCAAAGCCTGGCAAGTGACAAGTTGATACACGTGAAGGGGGTGTTTGTTAGGCAGATGGTTGGACAAAGGTCAGAGCTGAAATGACAAAAGGTGTGAGATAAGGTTAGAAGAGCTGTTAATTGTGAAACCAGAGGAAGGAATGTAAGTGGAAGGGGAAGAAATGGGTGCGAGTCCAGTTGGGGCACAGGGAAAAGAGGGGTGGAGAAAGGTGAAAGGCATTGAGGTGCGTTTGGTTAGTTACCTAAAATTGGAGAAATCAGGGTTTGTACCATTGGGTGTAAGCTTCCCAAGTGGAATATGTGGTGGTGTTCGTCCAGTTTTCGTGTGTCCTCACTCTGGCAATGGAAGCGGTCTAGGACAGAAAGGTCAGTATAAGAATGGGAAGTTTTTTGCAGTTGCAGCATAAGGAACTGTGGATGCTGAAAAACTGCAAAAAACTTCCCATTATTCAATTATCCTGCATTGAGATTTCAATATCTAAGCAAGCGAGAGGTAGTTTTTTTTTCTGAATTCCGTATTGAATTAATTAGTGACTTTTATATTCCTGAATTTATTTCCTGAATTCGTTAAGATTGTCATTCTCTTTTCAAAACTTCAATGATATAGTATAAACCTCTCTTTGTGCAATAGAAATTTGATCTAGGAGTACAGGTACATTGTTCATTGAAAGTGGCATCACAGATAGAAAGGGTGGTCACGTTGTCTTTTGGCACATTGGCCTTCATCAGTCAGGGTATTGAGTATAGAAGTTGGAATATTATGTTACAGTTGTACAATACATTTTTTAGTCACCCTGCTATTGGAAGGATGTTATTAAACTGGAAAGAGTGCAGAGAAGATTTACAAGGATATTGGCAGGACTGACCCGTAGAGAGAAGCTGGGGAAGTTGTAAGACTTTATTCCGTAGAGTGCAGGAGGCTGAGGGGGTGATCTTATAGAGGCATATAAAATCATGAGGGGATTAGATAGGGTAATGCACAGAATCTTTTACCCAGTGTAAGAAAATCAAGAACCAGACGTTGGTTTAAGGTGAGAAGGGAAAGATTTAATAGGAATTTGAAGGACAACCTTTTTCACACATGGGGTGGTGGGTATATGGAACGAGTTGCCTGAGGAGGTAGTTGAGGCAAGTACTATCACAACAGTTAAAATATATTTGGATAGGTACATGTTTAAGAACAGTTTAGAGGGATATGAGCCAAACATGGGCAAGTGGGATAGTGTAGCTGGGGCATCTTGGTGAGCATGGACAAGTTGGAATGAAGGGCCTGTTTCCGTGCTATATGACTCTCTAACCCTGTCAACCACGTTTGCAATGCCTACGATGCAAGTATATCATTCCTTAAATTTAGTGACCAAATATGTATGCATTAATCCAGGTGAGAGCTAGTCTGAAGAAGGGTCCCGACCCGAAACATCACCCACCCTTTTTCTCCAGAGATGCTGCCTGCCCGCTGAGTTACTCCAGCAAGTTTTGTCAATCCACAAGAAAGTTGCATTATCTTTTCTCTTGTTGTGTACTACATACTTTTTGGCAATATTCCTTTCAAAAATCTGCGCCTTCATAATTACTTATTGTAACAACATTACATCTTTTTGTGTTTGATACACTAGGGCCCCTAGACCGTTTTATACCACAACATTTTGTAGCTCACTCCATTTTTTCAAATTGGATAACCTCTCGAATTTACTTAATTTTACTTAATTTGCCAATATGCCCTCTCATAACCACATCTTTACATATTTGTTTGTATTATCAGCATATTTGGCCATTGCATTGTCCCTTCATCCAAATCAATAATACAGATCATAAATAAATGGGTTTCAGCATTGACCTGTTATACCCCACCCCACTAGGCTGAAAATAACATTCTCATCTCAAGCCTCTACCTGTTGGAAATCCAAGAATGCTACATCTCCAGGAATCTCTTTCAGGATTTCCCTTTCATAAAATCATATTGATTCTGTTTGATCGCCTTATGATTTTCTGAATGTCCTGTTTTCTTACCTCTTATTTTCCAATATTTCCCATTACACTTGATAGGCTAACTGGCCAACAATTTCTTGCTTTTTCTCTCACTATCTCGACCAATGAATTGAGCTGAACCACATTTAATTGCAAGCAAAAATCGAAGGAGTCTAAACAAAATTTCACTCATGATAAAGCTTTATATTTTACTCTTTACAGAGGTGGCACAGAATCAACAAGACATGCAGTGCAGCTGATTAATGCACTAATTCAGGATCCTGCAAAGGAACTGGAAGATTTGATTCCTCGGAATCATATCAAAAGTGTCACGGCCAACACAAGAAT
Organism: Rhinoraja longicauda; assembly: GCF_053455715.1. Lineage (NCBI taxonomy): Eukaryota > Metazoa > Chordata > Chondrichthyes > Rajiformes > Arhynchobatidae > Rhinoraja > Rhinoraja longicauda. The sequence goes on along the minus strand of NC_135966.1, from coordinate 14,638,259 downwards.
GGGGTCGACAGCTGCGACAAGTACATCTAGCACTACAACTGCAGGAAACAGAATAAGCGTTTCAATGATGTCGTCTTCAACAGCTTCTCTGGCTACACCATCATCTGCATCATTACAATCCATTAACAAATCTGGTAAAAATATTGTATCAAACAATATGCGTCCTACATTTTCAGTCTCGCTTCCTTTGGCTTATTCACATCCACAGTTAGCACATGCTTTGTTAGCTGCTCAAACCATTCAGCAGATTCGGCACCCACGGTTACCCATGGCACACTTTGGAGGAACCTTCTCTCCGTCGCCAAACACTTGGGGTCCTTTCCCAGTAAGACCCGTAAGTCCTGGGAGTGCCAACAGTTCACCGAAACACAATACAACTCGTCTCACAAACCAAGGTGGCAATATTGTTCATGCCGACAGTGGTAATTCAGCTTCTATCAACTCGCCTTCTGTGGCTGTGAGTTCTCCAACTTTCACTACACAGTCTTTGTGTGTCACAAGCAGTCCAACTTCATCGGTCAGAAAACAACTCTTCACCTCGGTCAATAAAACTAACACCATGATATCTGTGACTTCAGCTGTGACAAGCAGTTCCTGTTCGCTGCCTGTAAGTTCAACTGTATCAGTGAGCAATGGGCAACCACCTACTCCACCACCACCTCCACCAGTTGTTGCACAGCCTTCTCAGCAATCCATGTCATTGACTAAGAATGAATCATTTACCACCGCCACTTCAAAGGAAGAGGTGACCACCACAGATCAACCAGCAGGGAGCCAGTGCGCACTTTCAAATGTCTGCAGCAGCTCCTCAATTAACAGTAATTCTGGAGCTATAGGAATACAACCAACTTCATCACTTCCCAGCATTCTGCCACAAATTCCAAGCCGTAACTCCTCAGATATTCGACCCACTTTGGCGAAGCCTTATATTTCGAATTCAGATCATGGATTAGTGGTCCCAAGCAGTCTCGCATCTACTCGCTCAGTGACTAAATCAGCTTGCCCTAGCGTTCAGACCAACAACACTTTACCTCAGTTAGCTGCAGCTTCTCCTCAAGTATCGCACAGAATTCAACCTGGTGCTCCTTTCTATCCCCATGTCCAGCAAGAGGCAAAATCTGTTTTTGTCTCAAACTCAGTTCCGATGGTTTCTACTCAAGACCCTATGAAGCAGCATGGTGTACCTTCTATGCAGCTTTCATCTGCACTTGGCATGCTGAATGTTTCTCAGATTCATGCAAACCCAGGGAGCAAATCCCTGCCTCCAAACTTTGGCTCTGCAGCTCTCTTCAGCCCTTTCAACAGTTTCTTTGACAATACCCAGATGACAGCAAATCACGTGTGGGGAAGTTGTCCACTGCCTTCACGGCCAACCCAAGATCCAACATACAGTGGACATTCTAACTACATGGGCAGTTCTGTACTTGGACAATTGGATGGAGTGCTTCCTCATGATAACTCCAAGGCTCCCGGTTTCAGGCCACCTTCACAAAGAGTGACTTCAAGTCCAACAGGTGAGATGAACAGAAAATGTAAATTACTTATGTTGTTTATTACATATTTATTCTTGATTTGGGGATGCTGATATTACAAATTTTGAGTTTCTGTGCAATAATTGTAAATATTCTGAAATTTAGGCAGTTAATATTCTAAAATGTTACTAAGTTGTACTTGCTTATCTCCTTCCCTATTCTCCTGGAGCCTTTTCTTACTAAAAATTTAACTATATAGTTAGGATTATTTAGGGCTAATTTTTCCACCAATAATTATTTCGAAATTGGTCGTTTTGCATTTTAAGATTCTTCTGAAAATGTTCAGGAACAGCTAATTCATATGATTATAAGAATTGATCAATGGGAAAGCTGGCAACACTTTTCAGGACAAGTATCTGGCATGTGGTGCATTCTGTGCAATATTTGGTAGTTTGTGTCCCTTTTTATTGTCAAGGTACAGTATATCAAAGCTCTATATTACATTACGAAGTTTATTCATTCAATTTATGACTTCCCTCATAGTAGATAATTATTAATGCGAGCTTGATACAGGTAAGGGAGTAACTGAAATGCTTTACAACAATGCATTCTGAAGTTTAGCATCAACCCAGATAAATTCTCAATGAATTTTATTTTGTATGCTGCTCATCAAATATGTTTGTTTTTAGTAGTACATGCTATTGTAATAATCTATGGATATGTATGTGTATGCGGGTAATGGTACTTTAGAGTTGGGGAAGATGTAAGCATCAATAATGGCCATCAAAATTAAATATGCAATTTGTGAAAGGACATGGATTCTTTCAATATTAGGCAAGCTGCAGAAATCCCAAATAGGTTTATATGCAGGTGGGAAAAATAACTTGCAACCTCAATGATTTAAAATTTTGTCCCCTCTCACAACCTTTGAAAGGGATAAAGTACAAATTCATCAGAATCTTTACGGGGCCAGCCATTTCATCAGTCATAGGAGCAGAATTAGGCCATTTGGCCCATCAAGTCTACTTTACCATTCAATCATGGCTGATCTATCATTCCCTCTCTCCTGCCTTCTCACCATAATCCCTGACACCCTTACTAATGAAGAATCTGTCAATCTCCTCAAAAATATCCATTGACGGCCTCCACAGCCATCCGTGGCAATGAATTCCACAGATTCACCACCCTCTTACTAAAGAAATTCCTCCATCTCCTTTCTAAAGTCCCATTATTTTATTCTGAGGCTATGGCCTCTGATCCTAGACTCTCCCACTAGTGGAAACATCCTCTCCACATTCACTCTATCCAGGCCTTTCACCATTCACTGAGGTCCCTCCTCATCCTTCTAAAGTCCAACGAGTACAGGCCCAGTGCCTTCAAACGCTCATCATGTATTACCCAATGATTCCTGGGATCATTCCCGTAAACCTCCTCTGGACCCTCTCCAAAACTAACACATCCTTCCTCAAATATGGGGCCCAAAATACTCCAAATGTGGTCTGACCAGTGCCTTACAAAACCTCAGCATTACATTCCTGTTTTGTATTCTAGCCCTCTCGAAATAAATGCTAGCATTACCATCTTGCCATTAGGAAAAAGAACCAAGGATAGCCACAGTCAGTTAATGGTGCTTGGCAGTGGTTTGGGTGAAGAGTGAATGCATGTTAACCCTTCCTACAGTAGTTGCAAATCCATTCCCTTAATGGATATTGGCATATAGTCTGTTTTGGACTTGCAGGCAAACCATGCCCCATAACCTCTTGTGGTTCTCCAAGGTGACTGCATCAGTCTTGGCAAATGAGAATGAATGGTTTTGGGCTGCATTCTCACAGTTGTCATTGGAAATGTTGAATTTTCTTGGGACCTTGTTTGACCATGTTGCCCACTGGAATTTTGGCCTATCTCTGGCTGTACATGGTTCTTGAGTTGGCCATGGAGTATAGCTTTAGATTTCTAAAAGTAAATATGCAGGAAGGTTGCATAAATATTCTTTGCATTCTATTGACTTTGGAATGTTAAGGAATTATGTAATTTTAGTGATCGTGAATGATATAAATACGTGATCTTGTCAGATTGAAATGAAGCCATTTAGGAGGAAATAAATGGAAAAGCAGTTTCCCCCATGAGGCAAGATAAAAACAGAACCTGCTTTCTCAAAATGACAAAGATAAAAGTCAATTTTCAAAATTGAGATGGACATACTTTTTTTGAGCTGCAACGCCAAAGGCAGATAAATAGAGGTTGAAGTCAGTCAACAGTGATCAAATAGAACGGTGGAACAAACTGCACTGGATCGCCAACTAGTGTTCATTATTGGACAAGATTATATATTTTTCTTGAGGTAGCGGGAGCTGTGAGGTGAAGTTCATTTGTGCCATGCCACTGATGCTCAACAGTGCTAGGCAAAATGTGTTCAACGTGCCTGTTTTTAATCGGTCCCTTTTAGTTTACTGTAATGTCCATATCCTCTACAATTTTTTTAATGAGACTACAACTATTTTTCTCTACTATTTTTGCAGTGAGGCATTTAAGTGAAACACACTTGTAGCTTTAATTATTACCCCTAATTAAAGAGAAATGTGCAAGTTATTGATAAGTCACTTTTTATGATGTGCATTTCTCAAATATTCCATTACATGTGCTTTTTTAAAAAATGTCTTTGAAGGAATGTCTGCTATGGACCCATCAGGCAATGCCATTTCTTCCTCTTCCACCCCAATGACGAGTTTTGCTCCAAGTATGGCTGGAAGTCAGGTGTATGTACAAGGACCAGCCCCTGTAGGAATGCCTGCTCCTAGCTTCAGCAGACAACATTTTTCCCCACACCCTTGGAGTTCAACAACTGCTCCAGCTACATGTATGTACAAGCTGATCCTTTCTTTATTTTAGTGGTGTTTTTGGGCATGGGAAGTTGTACTCCTCAATCTAGGACCCACTAGTCATTATTTGCACTCGTGTAAAAACCGCCATGATCCAATCTTAAAAATATAGTTAGAGAATTGTGATACTAGCTTTGCAAACCAAAATACTAAAGAAGGTGCAATGCCAAAACTGAACATTAGCCCTGAGATTTTTAGGGAGAATTTCAAACTTTTTATTTATATGTAAAGCTGATTAAATTCTCATTCTCTCATGATTACATTTGAAGGCACCACGTAATGAAATAAACTTTAAATCTTGTGGCTGTTACTTATATGCAGTGAATAAATATCTGCCAATACAATTTGTCTTGGTGGCTTTGATTATTTTACAACCCAGAATCTCTATGTACATTGAAAATTAAACTGCCATCTAGTAAATTTGTTTTTAATCTTTCATTGTTTCTTTCATAGTTGATGATTCATCTAAATAAATTGCATTACATTTTCACACGTGTCTAAAACCATGATCTTCCATATTGGTGAAATGTAGAACAATTTAATGGCAGGCATTGGTGTACATTTTTGAAATGTTATCTTTTCACACTTTGTGTATTTACAGCTTTGAGGAAAGTGATGAGTGGTAGCTGTTCTCTTGTTTATATTGTTTAAAATGCTTTCTCAATCTCCAGCAGCAGTCAAACCAAGGGAGACAGAGCTGCTAAGATTCAACAGAGCTGTTAAGATTCACAGTGGCCTAAGAGGGACATTAGAAGGTTGGCCTCAATGAAGAAAGTCAGATAATAAATAACAGGACATGTAATTTTTTAATGTAGTGAAACTATTCCAAAGTGCTTCCCATTACCTGCCAAAAATGAGACAAATTTGATGATGTCTCCATTTTGAAAAAAGACAGAATTGTGGTGATTACTGAACTACAAAGTTTCTAATTAGCTCCTACTTCCATATGCCCAGCAGTTGCATCAGGGTCTCTTTATGGCTTTTAAGAAATAATGCTTTAGGTTAAAAAAACAAAACAAATTCTAGGTCATGGGATTTCCTTGTATTTTCTAGGTTTCCTTAAAAGTGACCTCAAGGATTGTGGCTGAAATAACCATTTTTATTTGAACACAAATATCACCTTGCCATAAATTATTTATTTGATTACCAGCATTTGAGGTTTCTTAATCTCCTGAGATAATATGCTACTTGTAAGGCATGTCTGTATTATCAATGGATACATTCAACTTTGACCTCCGGGTTTAGTAAATTAATTTTCGAAATTTGCAAATTAAAGATCAGGTATATTTCTCATAATATTTAGGCTTCATGCCAAAGCTGTTCTATTGCTAGATATAACTACGTGTCAAACTGAATTGCTACCATATTTTGATCAAGAAAATAGCACAAAAGAGTGATTTGTGCCACAGTTTTTAAAGAATTTGATCAATTCTAGATCATTTTTACATTTACAATAATTAATTTTCATGTCGTTCTTTACTCTTCAATTGGTTTGAAGTAATTGGCATATAGCGTGTTGCAAGTTAACTTGTTTTGGATCAGAATTTATAGTTTAAAAAAATCTAATCATACCGCACTGCACTTGAAAATAAATACTGTGTAGCGTAATGTACTACAAATTCTTGGCTATAACTTATGGATTAAAATATCTGCAGGTGAATCCCCTCCATCGGTTTCTTCTGGAGCTTCTTCACCCCTATCTGCTGCTTCTGCACCTCCTTCCTTGGGCCAAGCAAAATCAAATAATGCAAACCAAGATCGGAAGGTACCACCTCCTATTGGAACAGAGAGGTCAGCTCGCATTCGGCAGACTAGCTCTATGACACCACTTTCCACCATGATGGGTGGCAACCTGACAACACCTGTAGGACAAGGAGGGATCTGGTCCTTTGGTGTCAGCAATAATTCAGGTGAGGATTAGTAGTTAGCATGAGAAAAATATGACCGAGAACTAAGGTGACCGTACTAAGTAGTAAAAATGCAAACTCTTACAATTGGTGTGTTTCCCTTCCAGATGGAATATCTGGCTGGTCCCAAGGAGTAATGGGTGGTCATTTAATGCATCAATCTATGTCAGACCCAGCTTCATTTTCTCAACATCAGACATTGGAAAGAGATGATACTGGAATTGTGGCACCTTCAAACGCATTCCATCAGCCAGTGCCAAGCAATTTCATGGACTATAACAAGGTTAGTCAAAGTTATCTTTGTTTTAAATAGACCATGAATATCAGGAAGCACAAGTCTGGTAATAACTAGAAACTCTGAATTGAATGGTTAAATTGCAATTGCCTTGCAATTAGTCTCCATCTTTTGGTTTTTTTTCACAATGTCATTCAAGCAATGATCTTAACCAAAAGGTCCATAACAGATCCAATCTTGATGCAGACCAGTATTGCACAAGGGTATGCCATTACTTCATGAATTTATTTTCCCCAATCCTCCTGGCAGTGATACACCTTGTCTCCAACAAGCTTTCGGCTTAAGAGGAACTGATATACAGGACAAATGGGTAAACTGTTCAGCCTACAATAGTCAGCTCCAGAACCAAGATAATCTAACCTGCATCACTTTAACATGTTGGAGGCTAAGCTTCAAGACACCATTGGCTCGTTCTCTGAACCACAATAATAATTATTCTCTGGATAATAAGCCTTGTATTCAATGTCTTCGGTTCATCTTTGTCTTTGGAGAATGAATATCCATAACGAGACAAAGAAAAAGTATACTGCCCATGTCTTGAGGCCACGTGTCAATGAAGACTGACATCGATGAAGAAATTCGCCATAGCCTACAGTTTGCCAATAAGATCAAGATTCAGATCTTGCACAAAATCTGGTACTGGGCAGTAGTAATCTCTGCCTTTCTACATGCTTCTGAGACTTGGCCCATTCACAGGAATCATCTTAAACAATGCGAGGGTTACCAGAAATGGTGTCTCTACAAATTTCTGCAATCCACTGGCAATTTAATGAACCAAAGTCGGTGTCCCCTGCTCAGTCAGCATTCTGAGCATTGAGGCTCGACTTGTACATGGTCATACATTGGGCATGTAGGGTTGTTTATATGTTTGACACCAAATTCTCGAAGCAGACTCTTACTTCGCAACTTTCTTTCACTGGTGGACAGAGAAATAGATTCAAGGGAAAACCTCTGGGAAAAATTTACAGTATTGACAGTTGGCTCCTGACTGCTCAAAGTGAGGGTGTATTCTGAGAACCTCTCGTCCAAACATTAGAACAAACAGAAATTCAATGAAAATGCCTACTCCTCAAACCACTTCCTAGCCGATTGGCGTCAATGTAAGCAGATTCCACATTGGCTTCATCACTCACATCAAAACCACAGAATTGTAATAGAAGCTTGTTATCCTTGATCCTGAGGGACAACCTAAGAAGGTGGTGTTTCACTTGGAGATCAATTTGTAAGAAAGCTACATTAATTGCATAAAAAACATGGAATGGAGAACATCACATTTCTGAGAATATACACAATTAATAGGAAATTACTCTTCCCACCAGCTCACCAAATCATTGCACTTCATGCATTGCAATCTCACTACTTGCTGTTTTATGAATGTCTATTTGTGTTTTTAAAGATTACTAGACCAAGTGGACCCGTTGGGCCCAAACCTCTCCTGCATTGGTGCAGCACCCTCCCCTCCCCCATTCTCTCCACCCCTACTCCCCCTCCCTTCTCCTCCCTCCCTCCTTCCCTCCCTCTGAAGTAGAGTCTCAAACTGAAATGTCACCTATCCGTGTTCTCCAGAGATGCTGCCTGACCTGCTGAGTTACTCCAGCAATTTGTGTCCTTTGGTCTATATTGTCTGTTTAAATTGCCACATTTTTGGAGGAAATTATTGCACTCCAGAGGAAATCTATCAGGATGTTGTGTAGGATGGAATGCTTCAGTCATGAGGAGATTCTGGATAAGGCTGCGTTTGTTTTCCGTGGGGAAGGCAAGGCAGGACTTGAGAGAGAGATGTATAGAAAATTGAGAAGCATAGATAGGCTAAATAGTACAAAATGTTTCCCGTAACTGGTATGCTTGTAGTTCCTTACAAAGGCTTCATCTTAGTTTTCTACCTTCTGTACAAATGAAAATAGACTGTTATTTGAATGGGGAATAACCTTTGGAATGCAGACTTTTAAAACATGATTCACCATGGCTTAAAGGTTACTTGGGGAAAAAAATGTCATTATTTTGTGAAACTTGGAATGATTTTTGTTCCTTTGCAGCAGGGCTTGCCACTTTCAATGTATGGGAATGCCATGATTCCTCCACATCCACAGTTGGCTGATGGCCCAGGGGCTCCTCTTTACAACGGACTTCATGCTACAGATCCTGCCTGGAATCCTATGATAAAGGTTGTCACAAACTCTGAGAATGCTGACCCCCAGCAGGTGCGAATATATTCCAACTTTGTACAGTTTTGTTTTTATCGGATTGATATGGAATTTTGTGTTTTAATTAAACGATTTAATTATATAGTTAAAATTGTCAACAAGTAGGTAGTTTGCATCATGCAATGGATTTGTGCTATGATATGCTGAAGATGTGTTTCTCCAGTCTCACTGCCCCAAACCACATTTTCCCTCCTCTCCACAATCGCCTTCTCTCAATTGCTCTGTGGCTGTCTTGGCAGGAGGTTCTTTAAAACTAACAAATTTCCATATTGAAAAGCCAAAATGACACCCCAGCTGTATCTGTGCAGGTAACTGCCATTCAGAACCTTTTTGTTGAAAAACACCCATAACGATTTTAATTTTTTGGGGACCAATTTTGCAAGGATTTCATTAATGTCATCCATACGGTTGCCCAAAGACAGGTAAACTCTGATCTCTAGGCATTTAGCTCCTCATCATAAACTAATGTGCAAAAATCGTCAACTTGCAGGAATTAAGTTGTTCCCAAGACTTAGTAAATGTTGAACAATTATACAGTATATATTTACAATTCAGTTTTTCAGCATGTCCGGTGGTATTGAATCTTTAGTCACTTGCAATCTTTTGATGTTATGAATGCACAATATATTTATAATCAACAACAAGGGCCAAGGTTTATTGCAGTATTTTGCCAGTGACATTTGCTTAAGTTAGGTAGTTGACTGATGCGTCATATATCTGCTAGCAATGGACATTCAAGGGGTATAGTATTGAATTGCTTACATGGCAAAAGTAAGAACCATCTAACTTAATGTATTCTAATGGGGTGGGAGAGTTAAAAAACCTTTAACAGATTCAACAGTAGTCAACAGTTCAAATAAATTTGTAATTTGAATTATTTTAATTATTTTCCATTATCACCTCTTTCCTAATGTTAAAGCTAATCTAATCCCAAGACACGATGAACTGTTTGCATGGATTATGGTTCTATTCCACATGTAATTACAAGATCTACAAGATTTTAGATCTATTAAATGAACATTCAGTTTTAAATTCATTTTTGCAGGTGTGGCCTGGAACCTGGGCACCACATATTGGTAACGTGCATCTGAACCATGTCAACTAGAGGACGCAAGCATGCCCACAATTTCCTGAGATGTCTTCCTGAGATTGAAACTAAATTGATCTGGGAAGAAATTAACAGGACAAAACTTTTCTGATGTGCCTAACTGAAATTCTGTGGGCTGTTACGCATGAACTTAATTGATTTACCACTGTCTATGAACAAAGTGATCACCTGCATAGCAGGTTCGGTTCTCTGGTTAGTTTAGCCATTTTGACTTAAGACTTGGGACAGACTATTCTTGTGCTGCTGGCTAAACAGTACTGTAAACTGCTTGTATGCAGCCGAGGACTAGATAATTATGTGAATTAATCCAGATGTTTTAGAGTGGTAAATACATGTATAATTGTTTACATACTAAAAAAGGGTTAAAACAAGAGTAAATTTCATGTCGTATAGTGGCTCTACTTTATGTAGCCTGTATTAATGTGAAATATTTACCTTAATATTCAATAAAAATGAACAGTACCTCATTTTTAGCGTCTTTATTGCTCGTAGTTAATTAGTTAGATTTAGATCATTTTAATTTTCTAATAAGAATGCAGACTACAGTACCTTTTACAAACATAATGCCAAATACATATACAAACACGCATACAATATGCACATGCATATTGATCATTGGTCAATTTTTTTCATTTTAAGTTGTAATTTTTTGGAACATTTTATTTGCATTTTTACAAGCAATTAGATTTTCTTGGTTACCACTAATATTCTCTTGGTACCAAGCTTAATAGTTTTACCAAACATTCAGGGAGCTGTTATAGCAAAAGACATCTTTTTAAAAGATTGAATGTCGTTTTGTACAAAACCAGTAGAAAAATTAAAATCTTATTACAGGTTTTGCAGGTCTTTGAGTTAAACAAACAGTGGTTGGAAAGAAAACAGTGTCGATTGAAATGGCAGATAAAAAATCTTTTGTAAACACTTGAATATTGATTACCTGTTGTATTCATGTAAACTAACTTTTTTTTCTCTCTTTCCCAGTTGCGACGGTTTTCGACCTGAAACATTAACTGTTTCTTTTTCCACGGATGCTGCCTTACCTGCTATGTTTTTCCAACGTTTTCTTTTTTTAAGTGGTATTATTTGCTATTTCCACAAGGAAAAGTATCGGAAAGGTACAGTAAAATCAGACTGAATTAGCATCGGAAAAGATATTGACTGGCACATCAGATTAAGTGCAACATGGGACAGAATTTGTTCTGAATTTTCTGCTTCCATCCTTTGCATATGGATAGCATGATATTTTGGGCTATTTTCATGTAATGCTAGGCAGTTGACTGCAGGATTGGAAAGAAGATACTCAAGTGTTCATAACCTGAACATACACATATAGCCATTCTATGTGACTAGGTGAAGCACAATATTAGAATTGTCTAAAAGTACATTTGTAGGGCTATTAGTAGAGATTTGGGGTGTGGGACTAGCTCTATTTTACTTTTGCATAGAGCCATTGTGTCTTTGGGCAGAAAGGCCATCCATGTTGTGACTATTCAGTAAATTCATCAGAGGCTATAGATATTAAAAATATGAGTGAATAACTGCACCTGAAAAAAGCAGAAAATGAAATGCATTTTTTACTGCAGTTCCTGTTGAGACAAAGGGAATATTAGCTACGCCAGGTTTTCGGGTCCATTCTTACGAGATATGGGTGTTTCTGTAAATAAGGTTACCAACCTGTGACATGAGTGGATAAATTTGAAAGTTATTAAATCATAATAAAATGCCACAGCATTAAAATGGGCCTACCTATAATCCCTTTGAGCTAATTTGTGATCAACATTGACCAACATTTAATATTGTCAAAATTTGAAGAAAAAAACGAGAAAAACGTTATTTATAGGACATATTGGACACGTACTGATTTCTAAGCTCCCTTACAAAATGTCGGCACCTAACCCATCACGAGGCCCGTAGTTCACGCCAGGGTCATTATAATCGTGTTGTTTGAATCCCGTTATAACCCTATAAATACAGGCATGTGAATTTTCCATGTTTCCAAAATCCATTTTTCGCACTTTTTGCATGGTTTCCGCGTTTTTCACTGTCAAATAAACGGAGAAGTCTCTCCGAAAATGTGGTTCCTAGGCTGGGCAAGACAGCCAATCTCGACCTCATCGGGACTTCCACGGCTGATGGGTGGGTTGAATTTGCAGGGTGCAAATATATTGATCTAATTTATACAATCACAAGATTATAACAGAAAATTAGAATGTCAAATACTGATTAAAATTATCCAATATTCTGGGAATCAGAAGAGACATGATTAGTCAGGCGACTCTTGACTAAGTTTTGTACAACACAACTTTACTTACATGCAGAACTCATTCAGAAGTTTATTGATAGTTATAGAAATCATACATTTCATTTCATTCTCCCCCCCCCCAAACAAAAAACAATTAAAAATGCTTGTTATTCATCGTCACTATCTCGCTCACTTACCAAAGCATAAAGCAATAAAACCTACAAAATCATCGTAGTTTTGTACTAATTAACCATAAATACACCTGGATAATAGTTTTGAAAGCAGTATTTTCTTATCTCGATGAAACAATCTGGAAAATACGGATGAAACACAGGTCTGTATACAGGCAGCAGCTCAGCTGGCGAGAATGTTTAGCATGAGTGACCTACGACCTGGGCATGCGCAGTCGAGATACCAAACTCGCTTATTCAGATTTCACACGTGACCAAATGGACACTGCTACTCGTGTTCTGCTGCAAACACGTGGGCCATCAGGAAACCATCTTATCGGGTGATAAATCATAAAAAATCATGAACGTAATCAGAATTTGGCTTATATAGAGTTATTTATTATAAACATAATGTAATATTTCTGGTATAAATTAGCCTGATTTGATGAAATCCTGCTTGAAAAAGATCACCAAAAAGGCAAGAAAACACGGACATATCTGATATTTTTCTTTGCAAAAACAGATTTATTTATAATAGACAATAGGTGCAGGAGTAGGCCATTCGGCCCTTCGAGCCAGCACCGCCATTCAATGTGATCATGGCTGATCATCCACAATCAGTACCCCGTTCCTGCCCTCTCCCCATACCCTCTGACTCTGCTATCATTAAGAGCTCTATCTAACTCTCTCTTGAAAGCATCCACAGAATTGGCCTCCACTGCCTTCTGACGCAGAGAATTCCACAGATTTACAACTCTTGAGTGAAAAGGTTTTTCCTCATCTCTGTTCTAAATGGCGTACCCCTTATTCTGAAACTGTGGCCCCTGGTTCTGAGGGACAATCCCACCATTCCGGGAATTAACCTAGTGAACCTACACTGCACTCCCTCAATAGCAAATATACAAATACAAATACAAATTGCCTTATTGTCATTCAAAAATATATTTGAATGAAATGTCGTTGCCATGCACGCATTGGTAATCATTTTCCAATGTTCAATAGATTCAGGAGCAGTTCCTGTGGATTGGAGGATAGCTAATGTTATCCCACTTTTCAAGAAAGGAGCGAGAGAGAAAACGGGGAATTACAGACCAGTTAGCCTGACTTCGGTGGTGGGAAAGATGCTGGAGTCAATTATTAAAGAGGTAATAACAGTGCATTTGGAGAGCAGTAAAAGGATAAGTCCCAGTCAGCATGGATGTATGAAAGGGAAATCATGCTTGACTAATCTTCTGGATTTTTTTGAGGATGTGACAAGTAAAATGGATGAAGGGGAGCCAGTGGATGTGTATCTAGACTTCCAGAAAGCCTTTGATAAGGTCCCACAAGGGAGATTGGTGACCAAAATTAGAGCACATGGTATTGGGGGTAGGGTGTTTACATGGATAGAAAATTGGTTGGCAGACAGGAAGCAAAGTGTAGGAGTAAACGGGTCCTTTTCAGAATGGCAGGCAGTGGCGAGTGGAGTGCCGCAAGGCTTGGTGTTGGGGCCGCAACTCTTTACCATATATATTAATGATTTGGAAGAAGGAATTAGAAGCAACACTAGCAAGTTTACGGATGACACAAAGCTGGGTGGCAGTGTAAACTGTGAAGAGGATGTTAGAAGGTTGCAGGGTGACCTGGACAGGTTGAGTGAGTGGGCAGATCCGTGGCAGATGCAGTATAATATAGATAAATGTGAGATCCATTTTGGCGGCAGAAACAAGGAGGCAGATTATTATCTCAATGGAGTTAGGTTAGGTAAGGGGGAGGTGCAGCGAGACCTGGTGGTCCTTGTACACCAGTCACTAAAAGTTGGCATGCAGGTACAGCAGGCAGTGAAGAAAGCTAATGGAATGTTAGCCTTCATAACAAGAGGATTTCAGTATAGGAGTAAAGAGGTTCTTCTGCAGTTGTATAGGGCCCTGGTAAGATCACATCTGGAGTATTGTGTACAGTTTTGGTCTCCTAATTTGAGGAAGGATATCCTTGTAGTTAGTAGCAGCGTAGGTTCACGAGATTGATCCCTGGGATGGCGGGACTGACATATGAGGAAAGATTGAAAAGACTAGGCTTGTATTCACTGAGTTTAGAAGGATGAGAGGGGATCTTATCGAAACATATAAAATTATAAAAGGACTGGACAAGCTAGATGCAGGAAAAATGTTCCCAATGTTGGGCGAGTCCAGAACCAGGGGCCACAGTCTTAGAATAAAGGGGGAGCCATTTAAAACTGAGGTAAGAAAAATCTTTTACACCCAGAGAGTTGTGAATTTGTGGAATTCTCTGCCACAGAGTGCAGTGGAAGCCAAATCACTGGATGGATTTAAGAGAGAGTTAGATAGATCTCTAGGGGCTAGTGGAATCAAGGGATATGGGGAGAAGGCAGGCACGGGGTATTGATTGGGGACGATCAGCCATGGTCACAATGAATGGTGGTGCTGGCTCGAAGGGCTGAATGGCCTCCTCCTGCACCTATTTTCTATGTTTTTATGACAGTAAAGAGCACAAGACACAATTACATAAGTTTAATATAGACAACCATCACAGTGACTCCTCCAGGCACCCCATCACTGTGATGGAAGGCAAAAAAAAGTCTTATCTCCTCCTTTGTTCTCCCGCGGTCATACAATCATAATGCTGCTTCGGGGCGATCGAGGCTCCCGATCTTTGAAGGTTCCGCGGCCGAGCCACGCAGGGCGATGAAGGACCTGAGGGAAGGTCCCACGGCCGAGCCGCACAGGGCGATGAAGGTCCTGAGCCTCCGTCAGGCAATGGTAGGTCCCGCAGCCCGAGCCACGCAGGGCGATGTAGGTCCTGAGGGAAGGTCCCGCGGCCGAGCCGCACAGGGCAATGAAGGTCCTGAGCCTTCGCCGGGCGATGGTAGGTCCCGCGGCCCGAGCCGCGAAGGGCGATGAAGGTCCTGCGAACGGGTCGATTGAGCCTTTCGATTCGGGGCGGTCAAAGCTGCTATGGCTGGAGCTCCCGAAAGCCTGTTGCCAGCCAGGGACCTGCGAGCTCCTGATGTTACGGTCCACCGAGCCCGCGGCCGAAGCCTCTGAAGGTAGAGTCGCAGCCATAATCACAGCGCCACCACAGCCTCTGAAAGTCGGCCAGCTCGGAGATGGTAAGTCCAGGCCCTGCGACCGGAGCTTTCAAGGTCGATCCAGCTGAGGCCGCCAACTCCACGGTGTTAGGCCGTAGCGCAAACGGAAAAGGGCCGCATCTCCGTTGAGGAAGAGATTTTAAAAAGATTTCCCCCACCACCCCCCATCCCCCACATATACAGAGCTAAAAATACGCTATTGCATACATCTCACGCTAACAAATAGACAAGAATGTCCAAACTGCACACAGTACTCCAGGTGTGGTCCCAGAAGGACCTCTGCTTTTATACTCAACTCCTCTTGTCATGAAGCCCAACATGCCATTAGCTTTCTTCCCTGCCTGCTGTACCTGCATGCTTCATCTCACAATTTTGGCTATACACCATGATCTGTACGACTTAAAATACAGGATATGAAACAATGGGAATATTACACAAAAAAACAGGAAAATAACCTGGAACTTTGGAGACCTTCAGTTTCACTACTGAGTGCTGTATTTACAGAAACACCCATATATGAAATGAATCACGTGGGCTATGTAAGGTCTATTGAACAAACATGTGGCATCGGGACTCCATTTTTTACTGCAACTCTTTACAGCTACAAGGACACTAAACTAAAAGTAACCATTTAAAAAAAAAATAATAAGATAGACAAGTGGAGATGGGGTAGATGGACCATAGAGTGGGTTTTTGAAGAAATGGTGAATTAGAAATGCAGAATAGTTAGCAAGGAAGTTTGGGAATGAGGTCCACATAAATGAAAAGTTTAGGACCTTTACTAGACCAAGTGGACCCTCTGCTCCCCCCTCTCCTCTCCCCTTCCCCTCCCTCCCTTGGAGATAGATTTAAACTTTAAAATGTGAATAACTATAAAAATATAACACCAAATTCAATTAAACTTCTTCCATTAGCACCAAAGGGACGATGGTAAGGTGGGCCTAAAATTGTTGCGCTATCGTGTACCGTTTTGGCTGTAGTCCAGGAACAAACAAACAAACGAGTTTTAGTATATAGATGAATGAGCATGGTTAGAATATGTTGAAAAGGTGAACAAAGAACACCGAAGGATGTGGTGATATGAGCTCAGACCTGCATGTGGATGAATATAAATGAAGTTAGGATAAAAAACAACTCCAAAAAAGTGGACTTGGTGAGTGAGACTAAATGTGGAAAGCTGGATTGTGGTCTGACTGTTACTTAGATATTGGAGGCCAGAAAGGAAAATATTTAAATAGTAGGGCTTAGGTATGAAAAACATTGTCAATAGGTTTCGGGCTTGAGATGAAAAATGGGTAGACAGTGATATTTAGAATATGGTGTGTGGTTTGGGGCATGCATACTAACTAATAGGCTGTAACTTCCACGATTTTGGTCAAACTTTTTTTTTGACAGTACAAGCGCCTATGAAGTTGAGAGCAATTGAGATGCTGATGCTATTTGAAAGTGGCTAACAGGAAAATAGCATGGCCAATCTTAGCAAATCTTGAAAGTGAGAACCTTCCGAAGGGTTGGTTTCACATTTGAGTTGGAGATTGGATGACGGATGAATGAAGTGTCTTTAATGTAAGAAATGAAGGAGAAAATAATATATGACTTGTTAACTGAAGTTTGAATACATGGGAGCACGGAAGTTTGCTGTTAAGGAAACTTGTGGCAAATGGTTGGTGGACTTGGTCCTTGGAAAATAATTGCATTTTTTATATGGTATATTGGGAAAGGAATGGAAAATCTCGTTTTTCTCCAACAATTAGTTGGGGAAAAGAATTTAAGTTATTTTTTCTCCAAGATAATTCTTAAACAGTTTTGCCTACATTAATATTTAATAGTTGAATCACATCTGACATTGGGTTTCATTGTTTATGCCCCATTAGAAAATAAAAGCTTAAATAAAATGGGTAGTAATTTGGAAAGTCTCAGAAATGTAATCGGCTTTCTTGAACAGGGAAAAGGATGTCTAACTTAATGAAAGGTCATCCACTTCAAAGTTAACTGTTTTCTTTCTCCGCAGATGCAAGCCGATTTGCTTAGTATATCCAGCGTTCTGACTAATTTATGCGGCATGAATTTAATTTTTCCCGGCCCACTTTGTTCCATTCTATTCATGGAAATAGAATTAAAGCACAATTAAAATGGCAGAACAAATTTTGTGCCTCCTGGAAATGAATGCAAGTCTGGTTAGATCGTATCATATGCAACACCTATGCTCCAATCATGCATACTTTGGTGTTGACAAATTGAAAAGGAGTCCCTATGGGGAAATACTTTTTTTAAAGGAGACCTATTTGGCTGGTGGCACAGTAAATATGAAGTGGGACTTGAAAAGGTATGGCAAGGAATGGGCTTGATGTGCCAAATGACCTATTACTCTCGTGTGCAGTTTTTATCCTTTTCACACCCATATTTTTACAATTAACTTTCGATTATGTTTATGGCAGGAAACGCAGTGAGTGCAGTTCTAAAAGGATTAGCTCTTTTTTTAATGAATTCATGGCCAACTTCATTTTCTAATTGGTCCCAGAGTGAATCTCATCACTGGAAAATAACTGCTGTATAATGAACTGTCACAATTTTCCCTCTCATGCAGACCCATTTCCTTTTGTTCACCATCGTGCGTTAATAATATGGTGTTCTTTACTTGACTATTAGTATGTGACCTGAATTCATATTTGTAGTGTTTCTTACCTGTTCTCTAATAGTTTCTTACATCTCTTGCTGCTTGAAGATTTGTGCTGACAGAAAACTATACTTGCTCATGTAAAAGTGTACCTGCAGAAAAGTGTCACATTTGGCAAAACTAAATGTAGTCATTAAAGATAAAAATTGAATATACAAGTTCAAAAGTAATTTCCAAGCAGCATAGATGACTGTGACAGTATCAAGACATTGAGCCTACAAACTCCTCACATAAAAGGACACAAAGTGCTGGAGTAACTCAGCAGGTTATGCAACATCTCTGGAGAACACAGATGGGAGACATTTCTGGACGAGACCCTTCTTCAGACTTCAAGCTCCTCGCATATTTTGATCAGACGATCCAAGTAGTTGCTGTGCTTAAAATTTTCAAACTGCAGCTAAAGGGCAATAGCTGGACACTCAACAACCTTGCAGCTGTGCCAACAGCATGTGAAACAATGGGTGCTAAGAGGAGGACTGCTGGAAACAAGATCCTGTGAAACTCGAGGTGAGCAATTTACAGATGGACAAATTCTGGGAATTGCCTTCAACTGAATCTCTGTGTAGATTGCTAACTGTTATTTCCTAAACTGCCCAAACCTGTTCAGACTTTCGATACAGAACAGATCCACTGCACTACTTGCTACTCAGTCTTTCCAATGTTTCATTCACTCGCTCATTATATTCTTTGGCCTGATTAATTAATCTTTTATAGGTAAAAAACACCCTTATCCCAAACCGCTGTTCACTCCAGTCGTGGAACCTTGTTTTAATAATTGTTTCCATGTGATGTTTAGAGAAACATGAGACCTGTGGTTGAGGGAGTGAGATGGTCATCTTAACCATTCCAGAATTGACTTAAACTTGAAGCATGGGATTATACAAATCTCTAGCAAAATCCCAAGGATAATGTAATTAATGAAGGCAACTCGAGTTAAAATGGTGAACCTATACATTTCAAGTGGCTCTGGTATCAGTTTCTGGCACATCCAATATTTCAACTACATCTTCCTTTGAGAACCCAACAACAACATCAAACTTGGTGAACACTCGTGTAAATGTGAGCCTTGCCCTCTCCCTCCACGATCGGTGATCAGTATCCATCTTTCCACTTACAGTCCTTTACCTTTTCACATTTCTGTACATTATTTTTAAATTCCTTTTTGAGTCTATATCAAGTCTATTCTCCTAGTCTTTGCCCCCTTTACTTCCCAACTGAGTTTTCGTTATTGACCTATGTTCAAACCTTGGCGTCTTTCATATGTCCGTATAAAAGATGTGAAACAGCATATCGAGCAGCCTATGTGGGAGAGACGGTGCACGCCTCAAGTTAATGATCCATCGTTCAGAGGATCAGCAATTGTGATCTGTGCCTTATGTTCATTTTTACTCCATTTGGGCATCCTAGGACCTTCAGCATTGATTTCCCTATCTTTCTCCCTCATGGAATGCAGCCAGATTGTGGCTGGATCATCAATTTTCATGGGCCAGAGTTGTTCTCATTTCTTTGATTTTATCCCTCCTCCAAATGACTCTAACTTTAGTGTTGCCAAAATCCTTTCCCAGAGCTATGATATTCAGACCATTGTTCCCTGTTCCCCAAGTGATATTTCCTCACTTTGGCCTGTCTCATTTCTAGAACTAAGTCTGCGTGCCCTGTTGGGCTGGAAATGTATTTATACACAAAGCACCCCTGAATGTACTTCAGTAACTCCTATCCCTCTTTGTCCTTTATTCTTATCTTAATCAATATTTGGATAAGTTAAGACCCCAAAATCATTGTTCAATAGTTTTTTGAATGCGTGTAATTTCCATGCCAGTTTGTTTCTCAATGTCCCGTTGGTGTTCTATAAATAGTCCCAGAATGATAATAATGTGACAATAAACAAAACTAAAACGCCTCCTATATTTCTTTAAACAGATGTGGTCCCTGATCTTTCCAAGACATTCTCTTTCTCCAGCATTACAATGTTCTTCATCAATAATCCCTCCTTTCCCTATCTTTACTGAATACCTTGTGTGTAGGAATATTTAGAATATTTTAAAAAAGATGTGTCTCTGTCACAACACTATGAGGGATAAATGTACCTGGAGTGTAATTAATCTTTAGTTGAGAGATACAGCATGGCAACAAGCCTTTCGACCCACCGAGTCCTTGCCGACCAGCGATTCTCACACATTAACTCTATCCTGCACACACTAGGGAAAATTTTATAATACCAAGCCAATTAACCTACAAACCTGTTTATTCACAAAATGCTGGAGTAACTCAGCAGGTCAGGCAGCATCTCGGGAGAGAAGGAATGGGTGACGTTTCGGGTCGAGACCCTTCTTCAGACTGATGTCGGGGGTGGGACAAAGGAAGGATATAGCTGGAGACAGGAAGATAGAGGGAGATCTGGGAAGGAGGAGGGGAAGGGAGGGACAGAGGAGCTATCTGAAGTTGGAGAAGTCAACGTTCATACCACCGGGCCGCAAACTGCCCAGGCGAAATATGAGGTGCTGCTCCTCCAATTTCCGGCGGGCCTCACTATGGCACTGGAGGAGGCCCATGACAGAGAGGTCAGACTGGGAATGGGAGGGGGAGTTGAAGTGCTGGGCAGATCAGTGGCGTTAATGCGGACCGAGCGCAGGTGTTCAGCGAAGCGATCGCTGAGCCTGCGCTTGGTTTCGCCGATATAGATGAGTTGACATCTAGAGCAGCGGATGCAATAGATGAGGTTGGAGGAGGTGCAGGTGAACCTCTGTCTCACCTGGAAAGAATGTTTGGGTCCTTTGATGGAGTTGAGGGGGGAGGTAAAGGGACAGGTGTTGCATCTCGTGCGGTTGCAAGGGAAAGTGCCCGGAGTTAGGGTGGTTTGGGTAGGAAGGGACGAGTGGACCAGGGAGTTGCGGAGGGAACGGTCTCTGCGGAATGCAGAGAGGGGAGGGGATGGGAAGATATGGCCAGTGGTGGGGTCCTGTTGTAGGTGACGGAAATGTTGGTGGATGATATGTTGGATCCGCTGGCTGGTGGGGTGGAAGGTGAGAACGAGGGGGATCCTGTCCTTGTTGCGAGTGGGGGGATGGGGAGCAAGAGCGGAGCTGCGGGATGTAGAAGAGACCCTAGTGAGAGCCTCATCTATAATGGAGGAGGGGAAGCCCCGTTTTCTGAAAAACGAGGACATCTCGGAAGCCCTAGTCTGAAACACCTCATCCCGGGCACAGATGCGGCGTAGACGGAGGAATTGGGAGTAGGGGATAGACTTTTTGCAGGGGACCGGGTGGGAAGAAGTGTAGTCCAGATAGCTGTGCGAGTCGGTGGGCTTGTAATAAATGTCCGTCACTAATTTTTCTCCTGTGATGGAGATGGTGAGGTCCAGAAACGGGAGGGAGATGTCAGAGATAGTCCAGGTATATTTAAGGGCAGGATGGAAATTGGAGGTGAAGTGTATAAAGTCAGTGAGTTCTGCATGGGTGCAAGAGGTAGCACCAATGCAGTCGTCGATGTAGCGGAGGTAGAGTTCGGGGATGGGGCCAGTGTACGTCTGGAACAGGGATTGTTCGACGTACCCGACAAAGAGGCAGGCGTAGCTAGGGCCCATGCGAGTGCCCATAGCTACGCCTCTGGTTTGGAGGAAGTGGGAGGAGTCAAAGGAGAAGTTGTTGAGGGTAAGAACCAGCTCTGCTAGGCGGAGGAGAGTGTTGGTCGATGGGGATTGGCTGGTTCTACGGTCGAGGAAGAAACGGAGGGCTTCGAGACCATCCTTGTGGGGGATGGAAGTGTAGAGTGACTGGACATCCATGGTGAAAATGAGGGAGTGGGGGCCTGGGAACCGGAAGTTATCCAGGAGATGGAGAGCGTGTGAGGTGTCTTGGACGTAGGTGGGGAGGGATTTGACCAGGGGGGATAGGATGGAGTCGAGGTAGGTAGAGATAAGTTCGGTGGGGCATGAGCAGGCAGAGACAATGGGTCTGCCGGGACAATTGTGTTTGTGGATTTTGGGTAGGAGGTAGAATCGGGCCGTGCGGGGCTGGGGAACTATGAGATTGGAGGCACTGAGGGGTAGTTCGCCGGAGTTGGTGAGGTCGGTGATGGTGCTGCTGATGAAGGTCTGGTGTTCATCGGTGGGGTCATGGTCCAGGGATAGGTAGGAAGAGGTGTCTGATAGTTGTCGTCTGGCCTCGGTGCGGTAGAGGTCAGCACGCCAGACTACCACAGCCCCTCCCTTGTCAGCGGGTTTAATTATTAAGTCCGGGTTGTTGCGGAGTGAGTTGAGGGCTGCACGTTCAGGAGGGGAGAGGTTAGAGTTAGTCAGGGGGGTGGAAAATTTGAGGCGGCCGATGTCACGCCGGCAGTTTGAAATAAAAAGTTCTAGTGGGGGTAGTAGGCCATACTGGGGGGTAAAAGTGGAGGGGGTCCGTTGGAGACGGGAGAAGGGGTCATCAGTGCGGGGTCGGGACTCCTTACCATGGAAAAAGGCTCGGAGGCGGAGGCGGCGGAAGAAGAGCTCCACGTCATGACGGACGCGGAACTCGTTGATGTGGGGGCGGAGGGGAACAAAGGTAAGGCCTCTGCTGAGGACAGACCGTTCGGTGTCTGAAAGGGGGAGGTCAGGGGGGATGGTGAACACCCGGCAATGGTGGGGGTTGGGGTCGGATGGAGGCAGGGGGGCAGGTGGAGGGGATGTATGGTGGGGGGGTGGTGGGTTAGCTGGGCAGAGGGGGGCATGAGGACCGATGTGGGGAGTACTGGGGGTCGCCTGGCTGGAGGGGGAAGGGGGAGACCCAGTGGAACCCCTGCTGCAGTTACCTGTAGTAGGGGGTGGGCAGTAGGACCCAGCAGTGCTGAAGGGCTCTGCCTGGTGGGGGCTGTGGGCCCAGCGCGGTGTGTGTGGGCCAGGTGGAGCTGCAGCCTGTTGTTGGTCCCGGGGGCCGGGTACAGCGACGGCTGTGACCTGCTGCTGGGCGGTGGAGCGGCGCGGGTCAGCACGGTCGCTGGGGGAGGCCCGCGGGGATCTGGAGTCCGGGTGAGTGACGGTCGGCTCGGTCAGCGGATGGCCGGGGAGGGCGTGGGCGGCGGTGAGGGGGTCGGAGGAGCAGCACCTCATATTTCGCCTGGGCAGTTTGCGGCCCGGTGGTATGAACGTTGACTTCTCCAACTTCAGATAGCTCCTCTGTCCCTCCCTTCCCCTCCTCCTTCCCAGATCTCCCTCTATCTTCCTGTCTCCACCTATATCCTTCCTTTGTCCCACCCCCGACATCAGTCTGAAGAAGGGTCTCGACCCGAAACGTCACCCATTCCTTCTCTCCCGAGATGCTGCCTGACCTGCTGAGTTACTCCAGCATTTTGTGAATAAATCGATTTGTACCAGCATCTGCAGTTATTTTCTTAACCTACAAACCTGTATGTCTGGAGATGGGGGGGGGGGGGGGGGGGAACCGAAGATCTCAAATCTTCAGGTAGACAAATCTCCAGGGTCTGATCATATTAATCCAAGGACACAGTGGGACATGAGAGAGGAAATTGCGGGAGTCCTGGTTGAAATTTACGAGTCTTTAAATACAGGGGAGGTACTGGAAGGTGGCAAATGTGCCTTCATTCAAAAAGGGCTGCAGGAAAAATGCTAGAAACCAGAGGCCGGTCAGCTTAACATCTGTAGTTGGAAAGTTACGAGAGGGTATTCTGAGGGGTAGGATATACCGGCATTTAGACAGACAAGGACTGATTAGGGATAGTCAGCATGGTTTAGAACGTGGGAGCTCATGTCTCACAAATCTGAGGTTTTATTAAGACGTTTCAAAAAGGTCAATGAGGGCAGAGCTGTAGATGTATATATGGGCTTTAGTAAAGCATTCGACAAGGTTCCTCATGGTAGGCTGCTCTGGAAGGTTAATCACATGGGATCCATGGAGAGATAGCTGAATGGATAGAAAATTGGCTTCATGGAAAGAAACAGGTTGTTTCTCGGACTGGAGGCCTGTGACAAATTCGATGCTGGGTCTGTTACTGTTTGGCATCTATATCAATGATTTGGACGAGAACATACGTGGCAAGATTAGCAAGTTTGCTGATAGTATAAAAAGTGGGTGGTTTTGCAGATAGTGAAGATGGATGTGAAAAATTGCAGCAGGATCTTAATCAGTGGGGTGAGGAATGGTTGATGGAATTTAATGCAGAAAATGTGAGGTGTTACATTTTGGAAAGTCTAACATGGGCAGGACCTACACAGTGAATGTTAGGGTTCTGGGCAGTGTTGTAGAGCAGAGGGATCTAGGAGTTCCCTGAAGGTGGATTCGCAGGCAGATCAGGTTGTGAAAAAGGCCTTTGGCACATTGGCCGCCATCAGCCAGAGTTAGTATAGAAGTTGGGAGGTCATGTTGCAGTTGTATAAGATGTTGGTGAGGCCACATGTAGAGTATTGTGTTCAGTTCTGGGCACCGTGTTATAGGAAAGATGTTGTCAAGCTGGGAAGGGTATGAAATGATTTATGAGGATGTTGCCAGGACTGGAGGGTCTGAGTTGTAGGCAGAGGTTGCGGAGGCTGGGACTATTCTTTGGAGCACAGAAGGACGAGGGGTACAAGATAGGGGTGCCAACTCTCGCACTCCCAAATACGGGACAACGTGATGTCACTGCCCCGCGCCCCATGTGACCTCACCCATCCAGCGGACACGTGCTCCCGCTCTACCAATGGCGGCCGCCCGGGCCGGAAGGCGGGTTGCAACGCAACCTCCGTTAGGCGGCCTCCAGGCCTACACTGTCCGAACCCACACTGTCCGCAGCTAAAATGTCGGAAGCTGAGAGTGTCGGGACCTAAACTGTCCGGGCCTACAGCGCCCCCCGGGCCTAATACGGGACAAGGGCGGTCCCGTAGGGAACAAATCAATTTAGCCCAAAATATATGATGTCCTGGCTAATACGAGACAGTTGGTAACCCTAGTACAAAATCATGCGAGGAATAGATCGGGTAGATGCACAGAGTCTCTTGTCCAGAGTAGGTGGATCAAGGAACCATAGGTTTAAGGTGAAGGGGAAAAGATGTAAGATGTAATAGAAATCTGAGGGGTAACTTTTTCACACAAAGATTGATGGATGTATGGAACAAGCTGCCAGTGGATGTAGTTGAGGCAAGGACAATCCCAACATATAAGAAGCATTTGCCATAGATGGCTGTGGACGCTGTTAATCGATATTTTTATGGCAGAGATAGATTCTTGATTCGTATAGGTGTCAGGGGTTATAGGGAGAAGGCAGGAGAATGGAGTTAGGAGGGATAGGTCAGCCATGATTGAATGGCGGATTAGACATGATGGGCCGAATGGCCTAATTCTCCTATCACTTATGACACAAAAAGCTGGAGTAACTCAGCGGGGCAGGCAGCATCTCTGGAGAAAAGCCCACTGAGTCACACTGTTCCTTTTAGTGTCTGTCTTCGGTGTAAATCAGCATCTGCAGTTCCTTCCCACACAAGGTAACCTATCCCCATGGTATCAAGGGCAATTAGGGATGGGTTACAAAATGCTGGCTTTGCCAACGAAGCACCGAAAAAAGAATGTTTGCATGCGTGTATTTTGTTGAGTGTCTGTCCTTTTTGGGGAGACGGTCTGCAACACCACGTGAGTGGCTGGGAACACACTTCTAGGAACTGTTTTTGCCCAGGCTGCTGCCTGTCACCCAGCGTCATGTCCGCCCTTTACTTGTAAGTAAACTGAGTTGCACGTGGTTTGTTCTCACTATTCTGCAGCAATTGCTGGTCCTCGCTGCTAAAGAGCTCCCGTGGAACAGGGCGGCTTCAAACTTCTGCCAAAGTTTTATAGTTTACAACAACAACAAAATATAATAATAATGTCTGCGAACTGCCATCAAAGCAAAAGCTGCCCGATCCCAACCAAAGTTCTGCTGAAGGATTTATCCCAACTGCCCGACCAGTACAGCAGTACTCCGGGCGGCACCTTGTTTTCCACCACCCCAGGAGGTAATGTAGCCAAAGGTGTGGGGGGGGGGGGGGGGGTCAAACCTTCCCTCCCTACTCGTGTGGTTATTTGTTACTGCCGATTTGAGTAAACGTTCAGTAAGGTGGTTTTAACACCAGTGTTTCTGATTAAAATTAGAACCAGTATTTATGCTTAAAATTCATTAAGGGGCAAAATTGCAGCAGAATCTGGGGCTGGGGCTGCTGGACCCCTCCGTTTGCCAGATTGTAGTGTGGACCAAGCGGTGACTCCAACGCATTAAGACTTAGAAACTTGCATTATTTTTTAAGATTGTGTAATTTCAGCAACGCTCCCCCCTGTTGATGTCAATACATGTCAGATCTGGCTGCAGTAGTTGCTCTCACTCTCCAGCAACTGGCCCTGCTCCCAATCACGTGCGGCAGAAGTCAAAGCGACGTCAATATTTTGAAAGACTCGCGGATCCTTGTTGATGATCCTGGTTTGCCTTCCTCCTCGGCGTGGAAATCAGCAGAAACTAACTGCAAATAGTTTCACTGTCACTCCAGCGAGGCTCCATCTCTGGGTAAATCCTGGATGGAATTAACAATTCTAATAACACTGTACCTTAATTGTTACACTTCGTGACAATAAAAGACCCTTGAAAACTCTGAACCTTTGAAAATTAGAACGGATCAATTTCACCTCTTATGCATTTGCACCTCGTTTAGGAGCCACGTGGAAGAAGCTGGCGATTTCCCACAAAATGGGAGGATGAGGGAGTGGGGAGGGGGTGGATTAATTCCTGACCATCAGAGGGAATACTTATTTTCAGTGTCAGTATGCACCAAAGCAGATCCGGCTGAGCAACTCGATTCATTTGATTGAGCTGGAAAAAAGGTGCTCAATCTGATTTAAACAAGTTGCCATTACTGCTGGTAGGGCTCAGTGCTGGAATGGATTCGCGATCTGAATCATTGACATTACTGGAGATTCCAGGCGTAGGATCATTGGAAGTGCAGGCCTGCATTGCTACCCTAACCCCTGCTGTACTCCACTGTCAGTGGGGGGGGGGGGGGGGGGGGGGGGGTCGGAGATATTGATAGACCCTGTGGTAACCATTGAATTCTGCAAACGTGGCACTTTGTGAGATTTGGAGGATTAAGGCATGTATTACAGTGACTAGAATAAAATATATATTTTAAATTACTCCTTGAAAAATCAATACAAATGGGTAGGATGACACGTTGCAATGAAGGTATTATTTCTTCACATCTGGACATCTGAGTTGAGTGAAGTGATGAGAAGCTGGCAGATGGAGTTTAATGTGAAAGATTGTGAGGATATTGACTCCTGTGAGAGGAATCTGCAGGCAGATATGTGAATGTGGATGGGTTGCAGATGAGCTAAGGGTAGAGGGATATAGGATTTAATTCTTGTCAACATATTGCAAAGCATCAACAGGCAAGTGGTCAGGAAGGTATTGCCATCATCACATTTATTGCAAGAGGGTTTCAGTTCAGAAATAGAGTATTGTCGCAGTTGTGCAGGATAATGGTCTGGCCACACCTGAAGTATATACAATTTTGCACCTCTTATATATTTTTTTAAAAGAACACCCTGGCTTTGGAGGCAGTCCAAAAGAGATGCAGAATTCTAATTACTGGGATGAGAGCATTGTCCAACAATGAGCGATAAAAACAACTAGATAAACTTAGTCATTCAGCTACAGCATTAGCATTAGTTTTTTTTCTTTTCACAGATGTCTGAACTGCTGAATATTTTTAGTATTCGTTTTGTTTCAGATTTCACACAATTACTGTGTTCTGCATCTTACAGTTCCAGTATTGGTTTTCTCCCCTTTCTGCCTCCATTTAGCCTCTGTTTACATCTTCACCAGACATTGCGTATGATTTAACAAGCATTCACCTCCCCCTTGTAAACCAACACCTTTAGCATTTGTGTTGCCTGCATTCTATTGCTCTGCCTAATCACAGACATTCTCATCGTTTTCTCTCGCCGCCTCCTCCTCTGCAATCTTATTTTTACTTGTTTTCTCAATTTCCTTGTTCTATAGACAATAGGTGCAGGAGTAGGCCATTCGGCCCTTCGAGCCAGCACCACCATTCAATGTGATCATGGCTGATCATTCTCAATCAGTATCCCGTTCCTGCCTTCTCCCCATACCCCCTGACTCCGCTATCCTTAAGAGCTCTATCTAGCTCTCTCTTGAATGCATTCAGAGAATTGGCCTCCACTGCCTTCTGAGGCAGTGAATTCCACAGATTTACAACTCTGACTGAAAAAGTTTTTCCTCATCTCTGTTCTAAATGGCCTACCCCTTATTCTTAAACTGTGGCCCCTGGTTCTGGACCCCCCCCCCCCCCCCAACATTGGGACCATGTTTCCTGCCTCTAACGTGTCCAACCCCTTAATAATCATATATGTTTCAATAAGATCCCCTCTCATCCTTCTAAAGTCCAGTTCTGACAAAAGTTAACCTGAAATATTGCTCACTCTCCCCACAGATTTAGCCTGACTGCTAAGTATTTCCAGCATTTTTTTCAATTATTTAAAAAATTGTTAAATACTATTATCTGGAGATGATGTGCAGTAAGAGTGTAACTCGAAGCCATCCACAAGATTGTGAAGATGTCAATAAGTAGCTAATATTTCTCCTGCCTTTTGAGGATGTTTTATGGCTTCGGTGCTTCCAAGGGGAAAGTGAATAATATGTATTTTAACAATTCTACTTTTTAACTCCACTTTAATATTCCAGTGTGTGCTTACAATCTCCCTACATTCTGTGTTAGTTATAATATTTACCACTTAAAATAGTTTAATATCTGAGAGGGATTTTCTGATAGTACTGAATCCTATATTTAACAGGTGGTTGAATAAAAACATTAAAATCTAACAATTAACATCCTAGATTGCCATCCCATGGTGCATTTCAAGTTTAAATATTTATAAATAAATACAAAAGAATAAAGGGTGCCAGTTCTGGACCATGGTGATTCAATCATGTGAAGCTATGTTGTCTGAAGTAGAAAGACAGAATTTCACTGTACTTAAGTACACGTGACAATAAAGTTCCATTCAAGACTTCTTTCCAGCAGTCCAGTCAAGATTATCATCAGACTTTCCTCTTTAAATTTGTGCACAGACATGATAACTTCAAATGCAATGGCTGTGTGCAGTGCAAACTTTTTTATCTTCGACACCTGTAATCTAGAACCTTCGACTTTGATTTTAAAGTGCAAATTAGGATTGATTGTTGGACTCGGGGAAAGTTAAGAGGCCTCTGTTAATGATACTGAAAGACTACATGGAGCATATTGGTGCCCCATGAATTGAAAGATTCTGGGTTTAAGGAATGGCCCAGAATTTGAGCACTTAATCTCAGCCAATATGTCAGTACATTGCAGAGGAAGTGCTAACTTCCTGCCAGAAGTACTAACTAGTGAATTAAAAAAATAGCTCCATGACACTTTCAAAAGTCCGCTTAATGTCCTGGTAAATGTCTATCAATCAGCCAAGCTTAGAAACATTGGCTCATTGCTTTTTACTCGTCTAATCTTTTGACACAAACCTAACCCACCACTCAATGGTTTGCCTCTTGGTTATTTGTCTTGAATGAAAATTACAGCATAGAAACAGGCTCACCAAGTCCACGCTGACCATCAGAGCACCTGGAGGAAACTCACATGGTCATGGAGGCAGCACCCAAGGTCAGGATGGAACCCAGGTCTCTGGCGCTGAGAGGCAGCAGCTCTACCAGCTGCGCCATTATGCTGCCCTTAATGAGAGTTACATAAATTATGTTCAGCGACAGGACCTAAATACACCAGATTTCATCCATCTGGAAAGAACCTGGACCACTGAATCGTAAGAGCAGAGGCTAGGGAAGATGCAGCCAATTGCTGGACTTGCAGAAAATCGCAGAATGCCTGCTGCAGTGGTGGCTGACTGAAACCAATGAGTGAATCCATCGGTGTGGCAAATAATTTTACCCTGCTGCTCAAAGAGCAACACAAAGAAATCACCTATTTTGGTTATTTCTTGATGACGATGTTTGATGATTATGGTTCACTATAGTCACATGTAACAAAATACAGTGAGAAACTTTTAAGCAATAATTTACTGGCATCACAACAATCTGAAGGTTAAAAATGTAATGTATATTGTCTTGTAGTGTCTAGTGAACCAGGGAGAAAGAAATCTCTGCTTGTTATTTATGGTTGCACACAAGGAATGACTAGTCATTGGGTCACGTTGGTTTCCACTCAGGGGAGAGTCACGAAGATGGGACATCACACATAATAAGGGACTGATACATATCTGAAGTGTGACTTCTCTGAGGATACTGAATCTATGGAATTCTCTGTCTCTAAGGGTGGTGGCGGCCAGATTAGTCAATGTGTTTAAGGTAGAAACATAGAAAATAGGTGCAGGAGGATGCCATTCGGCCCTTCGAGCCAGCACCGCCATTTATTGTGATCATGGCTGATCATCCACAATCAGTAACCTGTGCCCAACCTCTCCCCATATCCCTTGATTCCACTAGCCCCCAGAGCTCTATCTAACTCTCTTAAATTCATCCAGTGATTTGGCTTCCACTGCCCTCTGCGGCAGAGAATTCCACAAATTCACAACTCTCTGGGTGAGATGAATAAATACTTGAAATATCAAGGAATTGGGGGTTACGGAGAATTAACACGGAGGAAGAGTTGAGGACAGCGTAGACCAGCTGCGATCACATTGAATAGCAAGGCAGGCATGTGAGGCCTGGTGGCCATCTCCAGGTCTTTTTATCTTCTGCTATTGCCATGGAGGAGTGGTTACAAATTATTGTTTGGGTTAGCAGGCGTGCCTTAAAAAGTTAGCAAAACCTAAAATCTTATTTGTTGCTCAGGTACACGGATTGTGTATGGACGCAAATTTTTGATGGAATGCAGAAATTCTCCACTTGCTCGAACGCCTCCTTGTTACCTACCTCAGATCCCAGGGGTAACTCTGCCTCTACACTCAACTTTAACTAAAGTTGAGGAACTTAAAGAACAAGAAACTGAATCGCAAAAAGAAACTCCAGGTAATGTGTCCTTCATCGTTGTAACATGGTGCCTCTTTCCCCTCTGCCCAAGCATATTCAGATGTTTTGCTTGGTGTTTCTTGGGGACCATTCAATATGATTACCATCAAAACTAAGATGACCAGAAATATATGGTTTTAGGTGTGGTTTGACAATAATAGAGCAACAAATTTGATCATTGTTTTCAAAAGGGAACAATGTAGACCCATGAGGCAAACAAAACTTAGGAGTACAGGGAATGGGACTAGCTCGATAGAGTTTGAAGAGAATCGACATGTGCCTGAAGGGCTGTATAACCTCCTTCCATGCTGTAATAGTTCTATGACTGAATGTTCTGAACAGAATTTCCTAGGTATACTTTTCTTCCAGTGTGAAAAGATGGCAGCAAGTGGCGTC
Source organism: Rhinoraja longicauda (assembly GCF_053455715.1). NCBI lineage: Eukaryota > Metazoa > Chordata > Chondrichthyes > Rajiformes > Arhynchobatidae > Rhinoraja > Rhinoraja longicauda. Next base: position 14,606,816 of record NC_135966.1, on the reverse strand, counting down.
TGGTAATTGGGTAAGAAACAAATTACTGAAGGACTCAGTGGATCAGATAGCATCTGTAAGAGGGAAATGGTCAGATGCCGTTTCCGGTTGGGATCCTTCTTCAACACTGGAGTAGAGGGGGAGAAAACTGGTAGAAAGGATAGGTTTTTTGGAAATCTAAAGGCCAGTGGAGGCACTGTCTCTGCTGTGTGTCTGAGTGGGAGAGGGGCAGCTGTGGGAAATATATATAGGTGAAAAATCCACGTTCTCCAGTGATGCTCCATGATCTGTTGAGTTTCTTCAGCACTTTGTGTCTTTTTTTGTCAACATGCATCTGCACTTCCTTGTTCAACGTCATATATTGGTATATTTTCTACCAGCTTTCCTCTACTCCAGTCTTGTCATATCTTCATTTCCCTCCACAGATGTGACCTGACCTGCTGAGTTCCTCCAGCAGTTTGTTTTTTGCTCATGATTCCAGAAATTTTGTAGTTTCTTGTCTCCATTTTGTCATTGTGAATCTAATCGAAAAATCCAATGGATAAAAATTCATATTGTCTAGTACGCAAGATACCAATTATTTTGAAAGCCAACAGTTGGAGACAGAAGGAGTAAATATAAAGAGAAGCAAAAAGGAACAGCCACATCTGAGGAGAATGTCCAAACACATGTTAGTCTTCATTGGAGCAATGTAGGTGGCCAAACACAGGTCAGAGTGGGAGTTGAATAAAGAATTAAAGTGGCAGGCAACCAAAAGCTCAAGGAAACCCTTGCGGACTGAATGGAGGAGTTCTGTGTCTCTATCTAATGTGGAAGAGAACACACTGTAATACATTATGCTAAATTGAAAACCCAAGGAACTACAGATGCTGGATTACCAAAATAAAGCCACAAAGTGCTAGAGTAACTCAACGGATTAGGCAACATCTCTCGCGAACATGGATAGGCAACATTTTGGATTGGGTACCTTTTTCAGACTGCTTGAAGTAGGCAGGGGGGGACAAAGTCTGACAAGTGATAGGTGGATACAGGTGAAGGGTGTTTTTGATTGTGAAATGCTCCCTCAGAATACTAACAGAGAGGGAAACAATGCAATGTGAGGGACAGGGGAGGTTTTTGCTCTGGCTTGGACAATGGAGGACATCTGTATCCACCTCTCTTTTCTAGCTTTCTTCCCACCACTACTCTCGTTCTGAAGATGGGTCCCAACCAAAAACATTGTCTGTCTATCCCCTCCATAAATTATGCCTGATTCGCTTAGCACCTCCAATATGAATATTATTACTTTCAGGGTTTTCACTATGCTTTTCCCTAAAGATTTTAAGTAAATCTCATATTATCCTGATCACTGTGAATCAGCCATGATTTACTGTTAACAGACTATTGAACGGACCTCTCAGATGCTAGGGATGAGTATCCTGATCTTCCAATCTACCATGCTGGGGCCTTGCATTTTTTAAAAATCTGCATTTTTTCTGCAGCTGTGGTACTAAATTCTGCATTCTGTCTATTTTATCTCCAGCCTGATGAAGTCACGTATGGTAGGAAATGGCTAGTTGGCACACAAATTAAAGTTTTTTCTTCAGCTTGGTTTACCTGACAATAATTACCAATGGAAATTGGTAACGCCCAAGAAACTGCAGATGCTGGAATGTTGATCAAAACACAAAATGCTGGTGGAACTCAGCAGATTGGGCAGCATTTGGGGTGGGAATAGACAGGCGACATTTCGGGTTGGGACCCTTCCTCAGATGATGGGAATTGGGGTTGCAAGTTATGGTTGTAGGAAAAAAATATTCTAAAGAATATATATCAAACCAACCCTGGTGCAGACAGCAAAAGTCATCAAGCAAGTCACATTGAAGCTTCTCAATATCCCTTTACTCTTGCATTTTGAAGAGGACTTAGAAAAAAATATAAGTCAGTTCTGTACAAAGTTTGGTTGCACTGTATTTGGAATTTGGAGGATGTGGTGAGTCTTAAGACTAAATAAAACATTTGAAACGTGGATGATGAACACGAAAGATGAAGAGAAGGTCACAGATCGAGTTCTTGCTGCTCCAACTCTAAAACTTGTTTTTTGTTTGTTTATGTGCCCAAACATGTACTACTATTGTTGCCAATCTTTAAAAAAAACCTCAGATGTGGCTTATTTTAATAATACATTAAGTAATTTGTATATTTTACATTCATGACTGTCACATGTTTCGAATGATTTCATATGACCTGGAAACTTGTTTTGAAGTACTTGATTCAGTCATGAGGAAAGGTTAAAGTCTGTCAACTGATATTTATAGTGGGTGTGTGAACTCGTGTAAACACTTCATATGTTCTCATTGTACCTGTAGCAAAGTTAAACTTTAACAGATTGTGACTACCAATCAGAATACTGTTGCTACTTTGGCTTTTCTACTATTGATCATGATGTTTCAATGGAAAGTTTCACAAGAAGGAAAAGTCTTGTTTTGTTTGAGAACTTTATTTTTTATATATTCCTTGAGGGACATTATTTCAATAATAATGAATACCTTTCCAGAAATTATAGAGCACAGAGTAATGTTTTGCAGAAAAGACTCTTACTTTTTTTTCAGTCTGCTTTTTCATACTGTTGCATGTTGACCTCTGAAGCAAAGGTTAGGCCAACATAGAACTCAGCCACAACGATTGCAGTCTTCAGACTGAATCCATGATACCCTAACTAGCACTGGAAGCACAACCGTGCATTGATCTCGCTATCCACAGAACACTAAGATCTTGAGGAAGATGGGTGAGAGGGGGGGTGAAGGAAATTGGGTAATCATTTTAAATGGGACTACTTCAATAGGAACACCAAGTGGCAGGTGGAAATCAAAACAAAGTACATTTTAAATAGTTATATAAACATTTTTATTAAGTGTGGTTACCACAATTCAGTAATTTTGAGTGGTGAGACTATAACTTACACTAAATTGTCCTTTTAAAGTTTGTATTTTGTATCATCAAAAGGTGAAATTTTTGGCTACTGTACAGTTTTTATATAGTAAATGTTATTTACAAAATAATTAATTTTTGTAAACATATTCTAAGAACATCTTTGTGTTTTTAGGTCTGGTAGATTCCCAATATCAGATGAAATGCATGCTGTCGACAGCTGTTATTTTAACTGTGGACACTAGTTACAGTACATCTGTTTATCGAAGAAAATGTGTTGTTTAATATGCTGTGGTGATTTCTATTGGCAGCGAGCTGGAATCAGCTGCCCGGGCATTGCCTGAAATAGAACGTTGTATCCAGCAGGCAACATATCGGACCTTACTCACACAAGCCAATGTGTATTGCAGTGTTTGAATTTCCAAGGTTAATGGTGGCATAAAGCTTTATTTTACTAGATTAGTAATCTAGAAACCAGGACTAATGATCTAGAGAAATGAGTTCAAAATCCACAGCAGCAGCTTGTGAATTTAAGTTAAATAAACATGCAATTAAAAAGTCAGTATGTGTAGGAAGGAACTGCAGATGCTGGTTTAAACTGAAGATAGACACAAAAACCTGGAGTAACTCGGCAGGACATGCAGCATCCCTGGAGAGAAGGAATGGGTGATGTTTCGGGTCGAGACACTTCTTCAGACGATAATGAAACTATTTTCGGTTGTAATACTCACCTGAGTCCCTAATATACATTCCGTGAGGAAATCTTTTATTCTTGCCTGAATGTAATTCCAGATTGACAACAATGTAATCAATTTTTAGCAGTTGCTTAGGATAGCCCAGGTATGCAACTCAGTTGTATCAAATTGATAGTGGAAATAGATACCTCCATCAATATAATAGTATTAATACGAATTATACATTTCAAGGAGACCATGTCCTGTTTTTGCACTAAGAACCCCATCCAATGTGCTCGGTGTAGTACATTGGTAACAAATCTGGGCATCCAATGAGCATTCTTTAGAGATACAGCGTGGAAACAGCCCCTTCGGCCCACCGAGTCCGTGCCGACCAGCGATCACCCTGTACACCAGCACTATCCTACACACTAGCGACAATTTACATGTGCCAATTAACAAACAAACCTGTACATCTTTGGAGTGTGGAAGGAAACTGGAGCACACGGCGAAAACTCACGGGGTAAGAGAGAGAACATACAAACTCCGTACAGACAGCACCCGCAGTCGCGAATTAACCCGGGTCTCTGATGCTATAAGGGAGCAACTCAAACGCTGCGCCACTGTGCTGCCAGTCTGTCTACCTGCAGCAGGTGAATTGTGGTTCCACAGCCTAGACTCTCAACTAACACATATCACACTACCCTCAATTCTGATTTGATGGGAAGAATAGATCAATGGTCAATGTATTGAATACATGAGTTGGAACATCATTTTACAGCTGGACAACTGTTTGCAAGGTTACATTTGGAGTACTGTGTATAGTTCTGATCACCCTTCTATAGGGATAATGCCATTAAACTAGAAAAGGTGCAATAAAGATCAAGGATCTTCCTGGGTCTGGAAGGTTTGAGTTGTAAGGATACACTGGGCAAAGACCTTTGAGGTCTATAAAATCATGAGGGGGGTTGGGCATAGATAAGGTAAATAGCCACAGTCTTTTCTCCAGGGTGGGAAGTCTAAAACTGGGGGCCATAAGATTAAGGTATAAGGGGCAAGATGTAAAAGTCACTTTGACAGGTAATATGGATAGGAATGGTCTGGAGGGATTATAGGCAAGCCGAGATGCAACCAAGTGGCACTACCTTGGTTAGGAAACTTGGTCAGCGTGGACAAGAAAGACTGAAGGACCTGTTTCCATATAGCTCTATGATTCATGACCAAGAATAGCACCTGGCATAATAACAAATAATGTGGGCAAAGGTACAATCCAGAAAGATATGCATGCTAAATAGTAAAAGCAGCACGAGATAAAGACAGCTAAGCTAAGCATTCCACACCAGCAGACAAGATTGAAACTCCACAATCCTGCCACATCCACTTGTGAACGATGGTGGGCAGTTGATCATCTAATGGAATGAAATGGTTCCAAGACCATCTTCTCTTCACCAGCAGAACAGAGCACATAAGTGCAAAAGACAAGCCTGAAATGCTAAATGCATAATACATCTTGCACCCCAGTTAATTCATTGGTGTCTACACAATGACAAGATGCTGCTGAGCACCCTGCAAATGCAAAGGCTGAGAGTTGGAATGAATTAAATCAGAAGTTATAGGAGCAGAATTAGGCCATTCGGGACATTGAGTCTGCTCTGCTACTTGATCATGGCTGATCTATTTTCCTCCCTCAATTACCATTCTCCTGCCTGCTCCCCATAAACTTTGCCCTTACTAATCAAGAACCTATCAATCTCTGCTTTAAAAATACCCAATGATTTGGCCTCCACATCCATCCGTGTCAATAAATTCCACAGATTCACCACCCTATGGCTAAATTCCTCCTCATCTCCATTCTAAAAATACATTCTTTTAATATAAGGCCCTCTGGTCATTGATTCTCCCATTACTGGACTCTCCACATCCATTCTGGTTATAATACTGAAAATTAGGCTTAAGAACTAGTTATGTCTCTGGCCAGACTGTTCCAATGCAGCTAAATACAGCACTGGCATCAACTTGACAGGGAGATAAATTGCCCAATTCCACACTAAAATAGAGAACATAAATGGGTAAACACCACTCTGGATAATTACGACCTTATCAGCACACCTTATAATCATCAACAAAGAGAAGAAAGGCATCATGGAGAATGCTAACAAGCAGTTTTCATTCACCAAACACCTGCTAGACGATGCACACTTTGGGTTGCATCAGAACCATGGAGCTCATTGTAGCCTAACATGCAAAAAGCTGAATCCTGGAGCAGGAATGCAGGCATTCAAAGCAGAATTTGACCGAGCGTGGTACTTCAGTTGGAAACAAGCGAAGATGCACCAGACGGGTCTGTAGTGATTGACGAAGGTAGCTCACCACTGAGGTAATTAGGGTTGGACAATAAATTTCTATCTTGCCCAAAATGCACACATCCCAGAAAGAATAACCATGTTAGTCGACTGGTTACAAAGTTACAGATAGAATTTTCAATATTTGAACTGAAGAGCAGTATTTAAAATGCTATATAAAGACCATGAAGTTAGCTTTCTCTTTGAACTGTTATATTTAAAACTTGCAATCCAAAAGCTTGAGTCTGAAGAAGAGTTCCGACCCAAAACCTAATCTATTCCTTTCCTCCAGAGATGCTGCATGACTGGCTGAGTCACTCCAGCATTTTGATTCTATCTTTGGTATAAACCAGCACCTGCAGATCCTTCCTCCACAATCCAAAAGTATGATTTCTTTTGAAAGTGAAGTATGCAGAATAACACAGAATCCACAATACCATCTGTGATTTGAAATGTTTCAACTAGTTAGGTAATGGTATAAGTGCAAAAATAAAAGTATTAATTTTGTGTTGTTTTTCATTTCTAGTTGACGATGCCCAGTTTGCGATGGATATCTAAACCTACCTGGAATAAGATTTGATCCCTTGACAGAAGCACTCGTGTTTATTGAGGAGCAATGCACCATCTCAAAAACTGATGAGGCTGATAACTTCAGCAATGGAAATGTAATCATTGTAACTTGTAATTTTGGGGAAGTTGGGAAGGGCAGACTTCTAGGGTGCTTTATTTTATTTTTGATGCTGCCTTTCTGTAGAAAGTTATATAATTTTTTAAATTTTAAGTTTACTACTTTAGCGCAGACACGATGGCTTTCTTGGTCCTCAATTCCAATTTTGGGAGTTTTTAATTAACCATAAAAGGAGTCAGTAGTCCAGATGTTTTTGCAGCAGCAAGATTGGTCACAAGCTCTGACTAGCACATTGAGTGGAAACTACTCCATACTTTCCTGAAGTGCTAGTAAAAAATATACCTCAGTGGGCATAATGATGCAAGGGAAAAGGCATTAAATGGGCAACTCACTGATCTCACTGATAACGGTGTGGGATTTGTTTTGGTGGTAATTGTGCTGAATTCTCCAGAAATGCTGCATTATTACAATCTTGTATCTGAGATTCTGATTATATTTATGGTGTGAAATAAAGACAAAATTCCTGTATTTACATAGCACCTTTCATGACCTCAGTACTTTCCAAGGTCCTTTAGGAATAATGATGTACTTTTAGAAATCCACTGTTGTAACTTAAGAAATTTATATCTAATAAACTTGGCTCTAACTAAACCTTCACACAGCCACCCCAGCACCATGAGTTTTAGGGCTAAATTGCAGTGGAGTCCAAACTAACCTATGCATAAGACAGTGATGGTTATCATGATCTTCAATGGGATAGAGCTACAATAATTGCAGTCAAGTGGTTTTTGATGCGATAATTCCAAAACATTACAAAAATACCAAGAAAATGTGGAGTGTTATGGTTAATGACAAAAGTCTCGTACCCATGATTTGCTCTTTTAATTTGCATTATTCTGGTCTACACATTGGTCAAATTGTCAGGACAACCAAGGCCAAAATCGCCACCGAGAAACATGCCCGATTACTGGGTCTGCTGTTGGTAGTTGATTTCATGCAACAAGTCAATAGACCTGTCAAAGGAAAAGTCTTCTTGTGACTTAATCATTGTAACTTTCAAGTTGTAACTGCAGTTAGGAAAGGGAGGACTTTTTAGGCATCACTATTGTTACAGAAGAGATTAGTTTAATCTGACATCATGTTTGACATGGACATTGTGGGCCAAAGGGCATGTTCCAGTACTGCACTGTTCTATGTTCAATACTGTTAGGGCCTCAGATGATTTAAAAGTTAACAGATGATATGAAATCCTGGAAATATGGTAAACAATGAGAAGAGTAGAAACTGATTTATTTGCTTTAAATTTGTTTGAGGAGAAATTTTGTGCCAATCTGCCAGATTGCTGCAGGCACGGTGTTGTTTTGCTTTGCCTTCGAAGTTGGGGATATCTTGACATGAGTATTTCAAAAGACTTGCACAGCTGTTCATGTTGGACCAGGGAGATTCTGACGAGCACTGGACTTTCATGATGAAAGATCCTTGGCTTTGTCCATCTGGTTTGAGTGCATGCTCTGTGCAGGTGTTAAATGCAGGATCTACCATAAGAATGTAGAATTGGCAGGCGTAGTTTTGCCTCCAGCTGGCAGTGTGAAGTTGGGTCTTTGCAGTTATGCCCAGTTTGGGGATGTGGAGTGTTGAAGCACTTTAAAATAAAATTTTAAAGAACACCCATCTTCAGCCATCTAAATAGAAAAATCTATTGTCTTCCACTTCCATGAATATAACGCTTTGACATTTCTCACCTGTTTTGAAATGGTTATCAGTAAATATCAGAGTCCATGGTGTTGCTGGCTTGAATTTGTGATGCATTTTCTCAGGCTTTTCAATTTATCTGATTTTTCCAAGAAATTAGCCTTGAATTGTGGCATTGTAGAACTAGTCACGTTGGTATTTTGTATGGTGATAGAGTTGAGTTTGCAGCCAAATGTTTTAGATTTATGGCATGCGAGTGTCGCTGGCAAGGTCAACACATTGCTCATCACTTCTTGCCTGAGAAGATGTTGGTGTGGTGTGATTATTGCTAGTGCTGTCGGGTAGTGTGTTCTCGGATTTTGACCCAGCAATGTTGAAGGCAATATACATATGAAGTTGAGATGTTCCCGGAGTATTTAGGTAAGGATTGTGAGTATTCAGTATTTACAATTACCTACATTCTAAATATCTCGGTGAACATCCCTGAAGTAAAGAGCTCTGCACAATATTTAATAGCATTTCACCCTGAACCTTAAGCCACCACCTTCAATGGAGAGGCACTGCTAATCAGAAATCCAACTGGATCAGCCTCTAAAATGCCACAGCTAATAGATCACGTCTGAGATTGGATATTCTGTGGAAGGTGGCTTCCCTCCTGACTCATCTCTCTGCCGTCTGTATGACACATGTGAGCAATGTGTTGCAATTCTCTCCTCGAATCTGGACTTGCACAGCTGCAACAGCACTCAGGAAACCCAATACCATCCAGACAAAACAGTCTCCTTTTTTGGCACTTGAACTGCAGCAAAGATTACTTCCCAACACCACTGATGTACAGTGGCTGCAGGGTTTACAACAGTGCAATAACACCAGAATTTTTGTGGAGTCCATCCCTCTTTCTGATGGACGAGGGCAGTGGATGTATGTGAGAACTATTGTCTCCAAGCCTCTCTGAGTCTCAGACCATCCTGACTTGTATATATAAAGTATCATTGCAATCACGGATAGACTATAATTACAAAAATCTGGAGTAACTTAGCAAGTCAGGTAGCATCTGTGGAGAAGAGGAATAGGTGAAACTTTCAGGTCGTAACCCGAAATGTCACCTATTCCTTTCTCCAGTGATGCTGCCTGACCCACTGAGTTCCTCCAGCTTTTTGTGTCTATCTTCAGTTTAAATCAGCATCTGCAGTTACTTCCTACACGTAGACTATAATTGACAGCTTTGCCAGACATATTATCTTTAAATAAACGTGCGAAATGAATGCTGGTTAATGAGTGAAACTATGGATGTGTTAGCCATAAGGTCATAAGTGATATGTGAAGAATTAGGCCATTCACCCATCAAGTCTATGGCCATTCACCCATCAAGTCTACTCCACCATTCAATCATGGCTAATCTATCTCTACCTCCTATCCCCATTCTCCTGCCTTCTCCCCATAACCTCTGACACCTGTACTAATCAAGAATCTATCGATCTCTGGCTTTAAAATATCCACTGACAGCCTCTACAGCCTATGGCAAAGAATTCCACAGATTCACAACCCTCGGACTAAAGAAATTTCTCCTCATCTCCTTAAAAGAAATTCCTTTAATTCTGAGGCTATGACCTCTAGTCCTAGACTCTCCCACTAGTGGAAACCTCCTCTCCACATCCACTCTATCCATGCCTTTCATCGAGTAAATCTAGTAAGGAGGAACTGCAGATGCAGCTTTACACTGAGGATGGACACAGAATGATGGAATAAAACTTAACGGCACAGGTAGCATCTCGAGAGAGAAGGAATAGGTGATGTTTTGGGTCGAGACCCTTCTTCAGACAGAGTCAAGGGAGAGGGAAATTAGAGATATGGAATAGTTAGCAACCACATCTCAATATGAAATTTAGTTTAATGTTTAGGTTTAGATGTGCAAATTGTACAAGGCAAAATCAAATATATTACTACCCTGTTGGAACTGCCTATTGGAGCAGAGAAGTGCAGCACAGGAACAGATCCTTCAGCCCACAATGACACTGACATACATGATGCCAAGGTAAACTAACTTCATATACCTGCACATGATCCATATCGCTCCATTCCAAGCATGTTGGTGTGCCTATCTTAAAGCCTTTTAAACAACACTGTGGAAACATTTCCTTGCACTTTACAGGATAAGATTTAGAAAACTGTAAATTGATAAACATTATTGGATCGTTATCTGTCAGTTGCTAAAATAATGTCCACTTGTGACTGAGATACTGCATTTGTATATATTGGTACTGGTTTCCTTGCACGGTATCTACCCAACTACATTATCAGTGGGATTTTCAGCCACCTTGGTCTGAAGTGATGGTCAGTCCACTCACAGAATAAACAGATTGTACTCATGTTGACTGCAACGTTATGTAACGATCACACAAAACCTTTATATATGTCCACCCTACTTCCCTCTATTCTAGACTAACAATCTGCTCCACACACTACTAAGAAAGAGTTAGATAGAGCTCTGGGGGCTAGTGGAATCAAAGGATATGGGGAGAAGTTGGGCACAGGTTTCTAATTGTGGATGATCAGCCACGATCATAATGAATGGCGGTGCTGGCTCGAAGGGCCGAATGGCCTCCTCCTGCACCCATTTTCTATGTTTCTACTCACTTTGAAGATTGACCCCTGCATTTTCAAACATTTTGCTGCATCAAAAGTGATATACAGTAGCTATTTTTCTAGATCTATCACTTTTTCGTGGATGGCATGAACATGCAACATACACATCCCAGGCATCCATAGGGACCATCTCAGTGGAAACATACAAAGGCTCAGCAGTCAACATCTAACAAGGCTCCATAATACACCTCTCGGAGATACAACATCCACACAAACAGGTATTAGTTTATAATTGTCATGTGTATTAGGATATGGTGAAAAACATTGTTTTGCATGCCATCCAGGCAAATCACACCACACATGTACATCAGGAAATGCAAAAGAGAAAATAAACAGAGTGCACAATATAATGTTACAGCTAGCGAAAATGCAGATTTTAAAAAGTGTAAGGGCCGCATTGAAGTAGATTGGAAGATTTGGAATTCATCCTTGCCATATGAAAGGTCTGTTCAACAGTCTGATATCAAGAACGGCACAGCGGTAGAGTTGCTGCCTTACAGCGCCAGAGATCCGGGTTCGTTCCTGACTACAGGTGCTGTCTGTACAGAGTTTGTACGTTCTCCCCGTGTCCACATGGGTTTTCTCTGGGTGCTCCGGTTTCCTCCCACATTCCAAAGACGTACAGGTTTGAAGATTAATTTGCTTCTGTAAATTGTAAATTGTCCCTTGTGCACAGTTCCTGCATTCCTGCACATTCAGGAACTTGTTGTTGACTCTCCACTGCCGCCCTGTCGATGAAGACAGGTTTGTGCATATATGGCCCTTCTCTTCTAAAGTCATCAATCAGCATCTTGATCTGCTGACACGGAGAACGTTATTGTTATACTTCAACATTACCTGTAAGCCCACCTTCAACAGTGGTGTCGTTAGCGAATTGAAAAATGGTGTTAGAACATTGTATGGTTGCGCAGTCATGGATAAAGAGTGAATCGATTTGGGGACTGAGCACACAGCACTGCAGCGCTCTTGTGTTGGTTTTCAAGGAAAAAATGTTGCTGCCTGTTCATACTGATTGTGATCTGTTCACGAAGTCGATGATCTAGTTGCATTGAGATGTTCATAGATCTAGTTCCCTGAGCTTGTTAATAAGTTCGGATGGCTGTCTTAATTTAGCTGCAAGAAGTTAATTGCGAGCTTTTCTGTAATACTAACTATTTCTGAAACATCATGGTGTAATGTGAGGCGCTGTGTAATATTGGATTCACTTTAAAGCTTGTAAGACACACAACAAGACAGACATTGGTGAGAAAATGGTAAATATGAACTTAGACTTTTGAAACTGTAAGTTAAACTGCAAATCATTGAACTGTTAATAGGAAGCAGCTGTCAGAAGCAATTAATCTGCAACGAGTCAATCAGCTTTAATCAATTGCTTGAAAGGTGAGCAGGAAGGAGATTGAGTACTTGTAAGGGTGCGTCTTGAGAAGATGTACATAACAAATATTTATCTGCTAGTGTACAAGGTTGCTATAGACACTGCATTGTAAACAGAATGTAACGTGAGAACTTTGAGTGAGACTTTGGTGCCAAGTGGGCGAGTGGAAGGAGTGAGTTGGATGTTACCACATACTTATTGATCTTCATCAAAGTTGACAGGAAGCAGTATTTTTGGTTTTGATTGGTATTTTGATATTTAGTATGTGAAAACAAAAGCTTGTTAACAGATGAGAGAGTAAATGTAAATGATAATCACCAATATACATAAGGATGGATATGTATCTTGACTGCAGCATCTGAGAGTTAATGGATTGTGAGTCTATGCTGAGTGAATATGCCTGTGGCTGATGTATCTGTCTTGTAAGTCTCAGAACTGGCCAGTTCCAATTAGTTTTTTGAGGAGGTGGTAAAGATGATCGATAAGGGTAGGGCGGTGGATGTTGTCTATATGGATTTTAGCAAGGCATTTGATAAAATATCCCATGATAGGTTAATCGAGAAGATTAGGATGCACAGGATTAACAGTGACATCATATGGATTCAGAACCAGCACCTTGCAGGACTTTTTAGATCAACTGGCTGGAGTTTTTGCAGACCTCTTCAACTTCTCATCACTCAGGTCTGAGGCTCCCACCTGTTTTAAAAGGACATTATAGTACCAGTGCCCAAGAAGAGGACGTGACATAACCTCAATGACTAATTACCAGTGACAATAATGTCTGTGGTGATGATGTACTTTGAGATGTTGGTTATGACACTATCAACTCGTGACTTAATGACGAGCTGAACATATTTCAATTGGCCTGCATCACCACAAATCAACAGGGGATTCCATCTTGCTGGCTCTCCACTCTGCACCGGACTACTTGGACAATAAGAGCACATATGTCAGTCAGTCTGTTGTTTGTTGTCTGTAGCTTGGTGGTACAACACATTCATCACCTTCCAAACTTATCTTCAAACTTGGAGAACTGGGTTTCTGCTCATCCCTTTGTAATTGGATTCTGAACTTCCTCATCGGCAGACCACAATCAGTACAACTGGCAAAAACACTTCCTCCTCGATAACCATCAACACAGGACCACCTCAAGGCTATGAGCTCAAGTCCCCTGCTCTTCTCTCTCTATACCCATGATTGTGCAACCAGACACATCTCCAATATCATCTTTAAATTCACCAACAAAACCACCGTAGTTGAACGAATAATGATGTAAATGAGTCAGAGTACAGGAGGGAGATTGATAATGACTGAACGGTGCCAAAACAACAACGTTGCTCTCAGTGTTAGCAAGACCAAAGAGCTGATTTTGATTTCAGGTAGGAAAAGCCAGGGATCTACGAAACTGTCTCAACCCGAAGCATCACCCATTCTTTCTATCCAGAGATGCTACCTGTCCCGCTGAGTTACTACAGCATTTTATGTCTATCTTCGGTTTAAACCAGCATCTGCAGTTCCTTCATTCACAAACTGTTTTCATTGGCAGGGCATCAGTGGAGAGAGTCAGTGGAGATGAGGTACAGGAGCCTGGAAATCTGGTTCAAGAAAATCTTCTACCTAGCAACCATCAGGCTCTTGAAAACTTTACATCTCTAGCCACTACCTCAGCAATTATAATCTTAAATGGACTGTGTCTGGTTACATTACAGACTTCAGTTTTTGCACTATTAGGGTTACCTCATTCTATGGTTATTAATTTATTGTACTATTGATTATTATGTAAGTTATGTGAGTTATTGCATTAATGAACCTATTTAACTGCAGCAAGTTAAAATGTCATTGTTCCATTTCCAGTGCATGTGACAATTATTAATATTCTTGACTCTTGAGGACGAGGTCACTGGTATGCAGTTCCCTGCTGCAACTTCACAATGAGACAGTAAGGAGGGGAGAGAATGTGTGTGCTGTGTGGCAGGGGGAGGAGGACAAGGAGAAGGTAGAACAAAACATGAGATGAGAGAAGTCCTCTCTGAGAGAGGACATTGTTCCAGGGAGATTATAATGTCACTGGCAGGTCAGATTAGGATGCACTCCTCTGCAAAAGGCTTGAATGGAGAGGCAGACAGTGCTTGCTTCAGCACAAGTAGCAGCAAGATTTTCAGGTACAATTGGCACTGGAACAAACTGATGAAGAACCTCTGTGTGCAACTAGGTTAACAAATGTCTCCCAGCATGATAAATTCCTCTGGCTTGAAGTGATGAATTAACTCAGAATTGCCCTCTACTGATCTGATATAGAATAACAAGAGAAATGTCAGAAAATCTTTAGTTCATGGTGAGAAATGATTTTTTAAAAAGAATGTTTTCAATGAGGATTACTTTATATGGCTCTTCATGTCGATGCGTTTATAATGTAACTTAGTCAGAGATCAGCATTAATATATTCTTCCCATGCCCACCTACAGATGTCATCGTGTGTAGGAAGGAACTGCAGATGCTGGTCCATACCGAAGATAGACACACAATGCTGGAGTAACCCAGCGGGTCAGGCAGCATCTCTGGAGAAAAGGAATAGGTGACGTTTTGGTTTGGAACCCTTTTCTCCAGAGATGCTGCCTGACCCGCTGAGTTACTCCAGCATTTTGTGTCTATCTACAGAAGTCATAGGTTCAGTGCTGTTGGTTAACTTGCTGAATGGCAACACCAGAATCCCAGAGCTGCAACACAGATGACCCTGCCATGGTCTAACATTAATATACTAAATAATACAAGTGGGACCCTGGCTGACTTTTCTCACCCTGACCCAGGTTTTCTGAGCCTACATCGGGTCCAATCCATTCCGGAATCCTTAGTGTCAAAGTGACAAAGTGACAAGCTGATCAGGAAGGCCAGCTCTGTCCTGGGTTGCCCCCTCGACCCAGTACAGGCAGTGGGAGAGAGGAGGCTGATGGCAAAGCTAACATCACTACTGAACAATGACTCCCACCCCATGCAGGACACTGTCACTGCACTGAGTAGCTCCTTCAGGGACAGACTCCTTCACCCCAAGTGTGTGAAGGAGAGATATCGGAGGTCCTTCCTTCCCGCTGCTGTGAGACTGCACAACCAGCACTGCTCCCAGCAGACCAGTCAACAGACCAGTTAACAGTAACAGTTTAAAAAAACCCACAGTAAATGATGACAATTATCCTTATCTTTATTTTTATTTATAATGAATGTCTCTTGCTATCCACTTTGCTGCTGTAACACTGCAAATTTCCCCGGTGTGGGACAAATAAAGGAATATATTATATTATATTATTATTATAATGTGTACAACAGTAAATATCCCTGGGGAGTCAGAGGATTAGTTGTGTTCCTGGGGCTCAGCAGGCAGAATTGTGGGACACTTTCCCTGTAACTCCTGTTAAACATTCACTTGCAGAGTTTATCTGACACTCAAATCAAACAGCCACTTCAAGATTGATTTGTTTGCTTGCGAGGGTGACCTGTGGAATTGGGGCCACAACTGGCTGCTCTCGCTGAGTGTACAATTGCAGCTTAAAGGCCAATTTTTGTTGGCCAGATCACTCAGTGCTAACTGGGCCAGTAAACAACATAATCTATTTTATCTATAATGTACGCAACAGCTCACAATCTGCTTTTGTTACATGTCACATAATCATCTGACCTGCGTACAAACCACAATGAACATTTAGACCACTGTCGTGTCCACCATAGAGGTTTCCACGATCAATATCTGAAGTTGTGGATGGCCATTTGGGGCAGGTTCCTAGAATGGATTTGATAACCTTGAGTTCTAATCTGGTCTTTTTGGTCTCACTGTCACTCACAGGATAGTTTGTCTGTTTGTTTTTATGTTATGACTGTTTTTGTAAAGCGCTTTGAGCTTTTGGTAAAGCGCTATATAAAATAAATGCTTATTATTATTATTATTATTATTATAGAGACAGTAACACTGTCATAGAGAAAGCCTCACGACGTTCTCTGACGCACTGATTCATGATATGTTATGACTGTGTCAGGTTTGCTCTGAAATGCTTTCCTACCCTGTCTAAGGTTAATGCCCACCAGTGAAGAATAGGCTGGGGGTGAGACAGACAGAGCATCATCTACAAGTGCTGGCTGCCCTATTCAAATAATGCTAGTGTATTCAAGAGTTCAGGACCAGTCATCTAGCATCTGCAGCAGAGAGACAAGCAATGGGGAAACTGGCTGAGAATTCAGCGAACAATGAGAGAGCGGTCCTGAGCTTCCATCTACCTCATCAGAGACACTTGGATTATGTTTAATCGGACTTTACCGGACTTTATCTTGCACAATCCGTTATTCCCATTATCCTGTGTCTGTACACTGTGGACGGCTCAATTTTAGCATGAATAGCCTTTCCGCTGACTGGATAGCCTGGATAGCACGCAACAAAAAGCTTTTCACTGTTTCTCGGTACATGTGACAATGAACTAAACTAAACTAAACTTGTGCAGTAGCCAACCATGAGACTATTCATGCCATTGGCTCGAACTTGGGGACATGGGCTGGGCCAGTATTCAGCTTGCACTCACTCCAAGTCACAAGGCTCTTGCTGGTTCAGTAAAATTTTTGTAATTTTCCAGAGACAAAGCTTGAAATGACCAGGTATGGATAATAATATAATAATAATAAACATTTATTTTATATAGCGCTTTTCCAGATGCTCAAAGACGCTTTACAAAAACAGTCAAGACATAAAACAAACAAACGAACTGTCCTGACGGAGAAGCGGCGAACAAATAGCGCCAGCGTCCTCTCACGTCAGGGTCTGGCAGTAGACAATAAAGAACACAAGACACACAATTACAATTTTTAACACAAACAGCCATCACAGTGATTGCTCCAGGCACACCCTCACTGTGATGGAAGGCAAAGAAAAGTCTTATCTCCTCCTCATTCTTCTCCCGTGGTGCCACGAGGCGATCGAGGCTCCCGACTTTTGAAGCCCCCACCGGGCGATGGAAAGTCGCAGGGCCGAGCCGAGCAGGCCGATGAAGGTCCTGAGCCCCCACCGGGTGATGGAAAGTGCCGCGGCCGAGCCACGCAGGGCGATGAGGGGCCTGCGAGCGGGTCAATCAAACCTCGCACTTCGGGGCGGTCGAAGCTGCTACAGCTGGAGCTCCCGAACTCCCGATCTTGCGGTCTGCAGGGCCCACGGCCGAAGCCTCCGAGATGGTAAGTCCAGGCCCTGCGACCGGAGTCTTCAAGGTCGATCCCAGCTGGAAGCCGCCGATTCCACAGTGTTAAGCCGTAGCGCGAACGGAGACACAACACAGTAACGGTCGCATCTCCGTTGAGGAGGAGATTGGAAAAAAGGTTTCCCCCACCCCCCCACCACCCCCCACATATACAGAGTTAAAAATAAATCAAAAGAAACATTTAAACGATAACAAAGGCAAAAACAAAAAAAAGACAGAGAGACTGCCAGTGAGCCGCAGCTGCAGAACGCAGCCACGCCCCCCTTTTTGCTCAGTATGCAGTGGAATTGACAGCAATGCCCAGTGGGAGGCCTCTGCTGCCCTTGGTCAGTGTGTCTTTCATAGCTGCTCCATGCAATCGCAGCCTGAGGGACACATGAAATTGTTGCAGTCCAGCACCAGACCCCAAGGGCAACATGACCCACTCCTACTCCCACTTATGTTCTCATGCTTTTGTACTTTAGTGGTGGTAATTTTAAAAGGAAAAATCCTTTGAGTCAACCCTCCTCAGCGTCAATGAGTGAAACCATCTCTCCCACACCCTCTTCATGGAGATGCTGCCATGTTACTTCACGGAGATGCTGCCATGTATCCCAACTCTTAACTCTATCTCATTTGTTTATTTCTTTAGTGCACTCGAGTTTTTTTTGTATTATTCAGAGTGCCCTACAATCTTTGCACTCAGCGTTTACTTATTGTTATATTTATCATAACTCTGTTTATACTGTTTTCTCTCTGACTTTCATGCAAATTAGGAATTTTATTGCATCCTGGTATGTAAGAAAACATACTAATCTAAATTTAAATCTGAACTTGAGTGTTTGTGAAGTACTACTTTTGGTAGCCATGCTACTAGCAGGCCATTCATTGTCTGAATATTCCATTGACTGTGTTTGGCTAGATTAAAGCAATCTTGAGTTGCTGCTTTACAGCGAATGCAGCGCCGGAGACTCAGGTTCGATCCTGACTACGGGTGCTGCACTGTAAGGAGTTTGTACGTTCTCCCCGTGACCTGCGTGGGTTTTCTCCGAGATCTTCGGTTTCCTCCCACACTCCAAAGACGTACAGGTATGTAGGTTAATTGGCTGGGTAAATGTAAAAATTGTCCCTAGTGGGTGTAGGATAGTGTTAATGTGCGGGGATCGCTGGGCGGCACGGACTTGGAGGGCCGAAAGGGCCTGTTTCCGGCTGTATATATATGATATGATATGATATGATATGAGAGGTTGTAGGAAAAACTTCTTCCATGGAAGGCCTCACAATAACAGTGAATGCAAATCTCTACTAGCTGGGGCTGTACTGGTGAGAGCCCCCTGTAGAGTAATGGCCTGTGCACTGCTGGCCACAGGAAATATGAAGCTCTCCCAGTTGGATTTATGCCAGAATGAGATGGTAAGCTATGAAACCCAGCAGGAATTTGATGGTCTAAGTCAGCCTGGGACAATTTCCTGGAGGTTCTCAAGGCCAAGGCATCTCCTGAGAAAACTCCGATTATTTTTCTGAGAAGGATAGAACAGTGGAGAAAAGTAAAATACATTCACTCTTCTTAAAAAGAGGATAAATAGGAAAATGTGTTTATTTATTGCCGAGTTGAATTCTTTCATCGTGCAGAAAAAGCTGATAGCACAAAGCAGGATTTGAGGATTTGGCATATTTTTTTGCAGTTGGAAAGATAAATGCCACATCATTGTTAATTTAAGTATATAATTCAGCTGGCCTCTAATGGCATGTTTCAACAGAGTAGTAATTACAGACTGTTTTTTCTTGCCAGCTTGTTATTGTAATATATTGGCTCCTTTCTTGAATGTTTGTGTCCATACCTCTTTTTAATCTGAAAGCTTGAACACAAGGAAACATATTCACTTTACAAGCAAGTTATTGAAATGGTGGTATTGCCACGTAGTGTCTGTTCTGTAATACACTTGTGGCTACATTTTAAATTAACAGCAAAATGTCAGAACCTCACAACGGCTTTCATTTCGATTCATCTTCCACGACCTAAACTTTTAGCCAACGTGTGCTTAAAATTTAAAATCTTATTTAATTTTAAAATTTGAATTTTTAATAAGATTTTAGATGAGGTTACCTTTCTCATTATTAGAGTACAGCCCTTTTTCATATAATAAAATTCAATAATATTCTGTAATTATTTTTAACTAAGATCCTGAGATAATTATACTCTGGAGATTGATTCATTACAGTTCAGAATCATTGCCCTGATTTACCACTCATGCTGCTGAATCTGCAAGAGTGAAATGAACTCTTTGCATGTAATGATGACCACTATTGATTCTCAGGTATCTGTTTGTTTTTGTCTGTATCTTTCCTTATAGATCAAAACCAGATGTTTCAAACCTAAAAGCAGTTATCACTGTCGCTTGGACTTTGATGTCCAAGAGTATGTCACCTATGATTTTCAATTTTCAAGTAGTCTCAGCTATTACAGAATAGGGTTTGCCAAAACCCTTGGTGAGGAAAATAATCGATTCCGTCACCCTACAAAATAAAGACACACCTGTCCACTGTTTTCAGCACCAATCCTTGCCTGAAGACTAAACAAAACACAAAGTGCTGTAGGAACTCAAGGGGTCAGGCAGTATCTGTGGAGGGAATGGACAGGCAACATTTAGGGTCGGGACCTTTCTTCAGATTGATTTTTACCTTCCTGAATTAATACTTCCCTGAATGCTATTTGTTGCTCTGGACAAATATAAGATAATTTTCCAGAGGCAGAAAGTAAGAGAAATTTTAGGATGTTTAAAAGATTGATTGAAATTAAATGCAATGTTTATTTACATCGCTGCAATGAAAATTTAAATGGCAGTTATATTTTTGCTGGTATGTAGTCAATAATTTAGGATTTGATGGCTGAAGAACCAGCAAAGGTTATTCTGGTCTTGAGCCGAAACGTCACCTATTGCTTCTCTCCAGAGATGCTGCCTGTCCCGCTGTGTTACTCCAGCATTTTAGAAACATAGAAACATAGAAAATAGGTGTAGGAGGAGGCCATTCGGCCCTTCGAGCCAGCACCACCATTCATTGTGATCATAGGTGATCGACCCCAATCAATAACCGTGCCTGCCTTCTCCCCATATCCCTTGATTCCACTAGCCCTTAGAGCTCTATCTAACTCTCTCTTAAATCCATCCAGTGATTTGGCTTCCACTGCCCTCTGTGGCAAAGAATTCCACAAATCCACAATGCTCTGGGTGAAAAAGTTTTTTCTTACCTCAGTGTTAAATGGCCTCCCCTATATTCTAAGACTGTGGCCCCTGGTTCTGGACTCGCCCAACATTGGGAACATTTTTCCTGCATCTAGCTTGTCCAGTCCTTTTATAATTTTATATGTTTCTATAAGATCCCCTCTCATCCTTCTAAACTCCAGTGAATACAAGCCTAGTCTGTTCAATCTTTCCTCCTATGACAGTCCCACCATCCCAGGGATCAATCTCATGAACCTACGCTGCACTGCCTTTTGTGTCTATCTTCGGTATGCCTTGTTGGCTTTCTCTATGGACAGTAGCATTTTAGTTTAGTTTAGTATGGAGATACAGCGAGGAAACAGGCCCTTCGGCTCACCGGGTCCACGCCAGCCAGCGATCCCCGCACATTAACACTATTCTACACACCCTCGGGACAATTTAAACATACACCAAGCCAATTAACCTACATACCTGTACATCTTTGGAGTGTGGGAGGATGGGGAGAATGTACAAACTCCGTACAGATAACACCAGTAGTCGGAATCGAACCCGGGTCTCTGGCGCTGCAAGCGCTGTAAGGCAGCAACTCTACCACTGAGCCACCCTTCATCTTCATCACATTTGAAGAAAATTGGTAATAATGTAAAATTTTCAAATCGCAAGGTGAAATGTTTTATTAATTACCTGGGAATTGTTCGACAGTACCAGATCAAATAATTTAAAGTCACTTTTATATTGATATTGTTGTATATTTTTTATATGCATAATTTCCAGGAGAATATACTGATACAGGAGACCTGTGGATTGTTCAAGTTGCAATTATTTCATTGACTGAGGTAATCTGAGAGAAAGAAGACTCAATGGGCAGAATGAACAGAGGCTAGCTGGAAGAGTTCTCAGGTCAAGTTGCATCTGTGGAGACAAAAGGTTTAAGTCAAAATTTTGGGTGAAGGCCCTGCATCTAGACATCTGAAATGTCAACTTAATAATAATAATAATGCATTTTATTTATATAGCGCTTTTCATATACTCAAAGACGCTTTACAGAGATTTAGAGAACATAGGGAGATGAATAAATAGATAAATAAGTAAATAAGTAAATAAGTAAACGAACAGAGAACGGAGACAGAAGGTGAGGTGACCTTCAGTGGTTGAAGGCAGTACTGAACAGGTGAGACTTCAGCGATGTTTTGAATGTGGTGAGTGTGGAGGAGTCTCTAACGGTTTGGGGTAGTGAGTTCCATAGGGTGGGAGCAGCGATGGAGAAAGCCCTGTCCCCCCAGGATCTGAGTTTGGTCCGGATGTGGGGGGATAGGAGATTGGCAGCAGCAGAGCGGAGGGTGCAGGTGGGAGTGTGCCTGTGGAGGAGGTCAGTCAGGTAGGATGGGGCCAGGTTATGGAGGGCTTTGTAGGTTATGAGGAGGATTTTGTACTGGATTCTCTGGGGGATGGGGAGCCAGTGGAGTTTGTAAAGGACGGGGGTGATATGGTCACGGATCGGGGTGTGGGTGAGTAGACGGGCAGCGGAGTTTTGAATGTATTGAAGTTTACTGATGATTTTTGAGGGTGCGCCATAGAGGAGGCTGTTGCAGTAGTCCAGACGGGAGGTGATGAAGGCGTGGATGAGGGTTTCTGCAGCTGTGGAGGAGAGGGATGGACGGAGACGGGCAATGTTTTTGAGGTGGAAGAAGGCTGTCTTTGTGATGTGTTTGATGTGTTTGTCGAAGGAGAGGGTTTGATCAAAGATGATTCCAAGATTCCGGATGTGAGGGGAGGTGGATACTGGGAGACCATCAATGTTGAGGATGAAGTTTTGGGTGGATTTGGTGAGCGTTTTTGCAACTTACACCATTTGCCTCCTCCAGTGTTCTGTTTTTTGTTCCAGCTGCCAGCATTTGCAGCCTCTTCTATCATCAACAGAGGCTTTCTATTTCTCCAAATGCTCCTGAGAAAGCTACGGTTCTGATAGACCATCCAAGAGACCATTATTACTAACATTAATAATAATCTCTTGGATGGCGTACCTCAAATTGATCAATGTCTATGGAAATGACCATCAATAAGGATATCAAAATCATTCCGATAGTGTTTCAATAGTGTTATACACAAACATTCCATTTGATGGAGCTAAAGTGTATATAATAGTATTGGCCGCAAAGTTCTATCTTGTCTCATTTGCCTAGAGATCGGATTGCAGCCATTTCAGCCACTAATACATTTCAATGCTTAACATACTTAGAAAAATAGAATTTGAAATGATTTTAGGATGGTTTACCCCCAAATCATGCACCAAAATGAGACCTGCAAAACTCCCAAAGAGACCAGGCTCAATTAACACAATTGCCTGCACTTTGCTGCACAACATTCACTTCAAGGAGTCAGCCCGAAAAGGCACATTCCCCACGACGGCTACAACAAACATTATGGTTGTCATGAAGAAGGGAGAGTCCAAGGGAAGGAGGGAGTTTTAAGATCTTTGAAAGAAACATTAAAGTCCTTAGAACTGAGGTGCATCATGGGAGGGATGTCTTGTGCACTCGCTGATGACGAGCAGAGGCCTGCAAGGACACAATAAGAAGTAGTGGCTCATGCATTCTTCTCCAGTAGTGCAAATCCCTGCAACATGAAGCAATGCTGCAAGATATGTCAAGGTGAGTTGCACATCACTTCTGCTCTCCTACTTGGCTACATTGAGGCACACCCAATAGGCCTAGACCTTTACCCTTAGACATGCACATGCACGAACACAGTTGCCGGACCTTTTTCTACAACACTATTCAGGATCCAGTATGTGTCAATGAAGTCTCCTCTCATTCTTTAAACTCCAGCCAATACAAGCCTAACCTGTTTCCCCCCCTCCCACACTTGTTAGTCTTTTCAAACCTGTGTCAGGTTTGGGTAGCAGTGAGACAGGACCAGATAATGTTATAGGATTTTACAGTGTGCTGGTGACACTGCACCTGTACTGCATTCTGTTTTGGGCTCCATATTTAAGGATGATATACTTGCTTTAAAATGCAGATAAAGTTCCTGAGATGAAGGAGTTGATATATAAAGGAAGATTAAGCAAAACAGGCTTGTGCGCTTTGAAAATTTGAATAATAAAAGTGATCTTGTTGATGCTTCCAAGATTCTGAGTGGATTGACAAGGTGAATGCTGAGAAGATGTTTTCAGATTGAGGGGTTGTTCATTTAATGAATGGAGAAGGAAGTTTGTTCTCGTGGAGTGTTGTGAATCTTTGTAACTTTCTACCACACAAACACAACTCTTATCTATTAAAAACTGTATACTTAGAGTGGAGACTGACAGAGAGTCGAATCACAAGGCAGTCAAGGGAAGTACTGGGACTAGATCAGCCATGATCTTATTGAATGGTGGAGAAGGCTCCAAGAACCAGTTGGCCTGTTCTTATGTTTATTATTATGTTATGCAGGGGATTGAAAGTGACAGAATTAGGTGAGACATCACTTGTGAGAGATGACGGCACATGCATAAAAGTGAGACACATCTGCCACAGACGGTTGTGGTGGACGTGCTGTAAGGCACAAATTGACAGATTCTTGATTAGTGCAGGTGTCAGGGGTTATGGGGAGAAGGCAGGAGAATGGGGTTGAGAGGGAAAGATAGATCAGCCATGATTGAATGGTGGTGTAGATTTGATGGGCCTAATGGCCTAATTCTGTTTCTATAACTTATGAAGATATTCAATCTTTGTAACTCAATGAAATATTCATAATTTCTACCTCATGGCAAAACCTTGAAATAATCTATTAGTGTCTAGGCTGAAAATGAACCTCACCTGGAGTTACATGAGGGACTTCCCATTCCTGAGTGAATCTGGTCTTCGTTGGCTTCAAATGTTAACTCTTCAGTGCATCTCCCTACCCGTTTTCATGCCAATTTGATCAGTCCCTTTCTCATTGCAATTCCCAATGTATCTGCAGGAGATGCAAATCCTCCCGTTTCACTCCTTTCCTTTTCATTAGGTTTAACCCACATACTCCTTCCAATAAAGCCTCTTACACCATTTGCTAAGAATCCCAATGTAAACCTGAAGGGTAGCATCTAATTTCTGAACAGTGATAATGATACAAATCTAAGACTCAACATTGGATTAAACAATTTCAGATAATCAGCCTTTCCTGAAGGTTGTCAACATGAAATGTTACCTCAGATGCTGCCTGGCCTACTGAATATTTTAAACATTCTCAGTTTTATTTCCAGTGTCTGTATCATTTTGATCTCAAATTTCCAGCATTTTTCTCTCATTTATCTCCTTCTAATTACATCCTCCCTGGATAGTTCATTAAACTCCCAGATGTCATTAAAAAACGTTTTTTCAAAAATTAACTTTTTTCTTCACCGGTAAAATTGCCTTTTCTGCCATTCCATTATTTCATAATGATGTTAAATAATCTATATATTTTTTGTCCTTAATTACTATTCTTTTTTTGCGCATTAATAGAGGCATGTGACATGAACTTGCCAATATTTTTCATGAAAATACAAAAAAATGTTAAAATGAAGATGAAAAACAATTCTGCCTCAGAAACCTGCTGGATCAGCCAGGAACACTTGTAAAGATTTTTGGTTTATGTTATATATAGCTCTAAGAAACTCACGAACAGCTGCTAACAACCAGATAACTAATAATTTTAAAAAGATTTTTTAATGTAAAAGACAATTTGGCAGGTCTTTTGCTTCATGCACTTCTGCTACTTATATTTGAATTATTAATGACTATATTCAATTTTAGTCTTCATCCTGTAGCTCATTTTATTTTACTGTCGGATTAATAATCTTTGGTAATAATTACTCTTTATAATCAATGAGGAAAAAAAACTTATCATTAGTAGAAACGACAAAATGATGCAATGTAACCTGAAAATATGCAGTCACGGTGGGAGGTAAGGCTCTCAATATATAAAAACCTGAACACTTTACTCCATTTACTTTGTTTTTAAGTAAATAAGTCAACGAAGCTAATAAACCACAGATGTTCGGTTTAGAATTTTTTTCTTTCCTTCTTGCTGTCTCACTTAGCTGCCAGACAAAGAAGATTCCTGGGGACCAGCCACTATGGGTTCTTCACAGTGCGTTTGTGCACCCATAAAAATGATTAGCAAAATGATAGTACTTTAAGTATAATATGCAATCCAATTTTATCAATTGTTAGGAAACCTTTTTATATGAAATATTGACATGTTGATTAATCGGCAAGTCATTAATCTTGGAATATGATGTATGGTTAACATTAAATGATCTCACACATTCAATTATATGGCGATCGGCACAAAAGAATTTTTTGAAAGAATATTCTTTATAAAAATGTTAGTAAGGAATTCTCTTGGCAGGTGAAGGCTAGGTATTTTCTGGAACAGGGATTTCATGGTAACTTGCATTCTCCCCTCATCTCCAATTAATTATATACTGCATCTTGCTGGGAATGACTGTAATGAGCACTTTGGGGCATCTGGAATCTTTGTGGATGAACAGATCAATAGTCAATCACCTTAATGAATTTTGGGATTTGAATGGTTGATGATGCTCTGATGTATTATCTTGAATATTTGATTACCTAAAAATGGTTTATTGAAAAAACATCATCAAACTACAAACCTTTGAAACACGGCACAAAATGTTGCACAAGACAGTCTTTAGCTCAGGGGTTTGATTTGTTTTTTTAATGCATGAAATTCAGGAAATGTTGATAGCTGCTGCCTGTATGCCAAAGTTATATATTGCATAACATTCTTAGAAGATCACATTTGATGACCTATCTCTCTGCTAGTTAGAAACAGTTCTTGCTTTAGACAGACACCAAATGCTGGAGAAACTCAGCGGGTCAGGCAGCATCTCTGAAGAAAAGGAATAGGTAAAGTTTCGAGTCAGAACCCTTCTTTCTACACACAACAGTTCTTGCTTTGCTGTGTTTTTGCAGTTTAAGACACTTTTTCTATCCATAAATGAAAATGTAATAATGCTGTAAATACCCTGCAGATCAGGTGGCATCTGTGGAGAGAGAAACAGAGTCAATATTTCTCAGGTTGGTGATCTTTCATCATAACTAGGAAAAGCTGTAAACAAGTTTTGAGGTGGACAAGTGTAGATGAAAATAGAACAAGGTCTGTGAGAGGTTAGAATGCAGGAGACACCAAATAACAAGAATGATGGCGCACAGCGAAGTGGGTCTTAGTTTTTGTTGTCCTGTAAATTTGGCTCTTTCTTTTTGATTCTATCAGTTAGTTGTATTCCCCAACATTTTTTTAACTTCTGTGAGTTCTTACTTCTTTATAAAGTTCTGCATGTTCATTGTAATATATTGGCTTAAATATACTTCCATGGAAAATATTAGCAAATTTTTTATTTGCCTCCATTAAACGGAACAGAAAGATATGGCACAAGTTGTGAATCTGCTGAAATTATTGAACTACATACCTGATCTCCTGGTGGCTCAGCACTTCAACTCCCCTCCCATTCCCAATCTGACCTTTCTGTCTATTGTCAGAGTGAGGCCCAGGGCAAATTGGAGGAACAGCACCTCATATTTCGCTTGGGTAGTTTACACCCCAGTGGTATGAACCTCTGATAGTCCCTGCTTTCTCTCTCTATCCCCTCCCTCTTCCCAGTTCTCCCTCTAGTCTTCCTGTCTCCGACTACATTCTATCTTTGTCCCGTCCCCTCCCTTGACATCAGTCTGAAGAAAGGTCTCGACCGAAAACGTCACCCATTCCTTCTCTCCCGAGATGCTGCCTGACCTGCTGAGTTACTCCAACATTTTGTGTCTGCCTTTGAAATGATTGAACTACCTGATCTTCGGCTTCCGGCCTCTCAAAAACCAGAAATCATCAACAACTATCATTGGCACTTCAATTACCAATTAAACTCTCTGGAATTCTAGGGCTGTGATCTCTTGTTAATGGGCGTGTAGTATTGCCGACGTCTGACCAGATCCACAGTAGTGATGTCCCGCATTTAAGAACAGCAATGAATTATGGCCTTGTCAGAGACTCCCACATCCTACAAATAATTTAAAAAAATTGCTGGAATAACTCAGCGGGACAGGCAGCCTCTCTGGAGAGGAATGGGTGATGTTTCGGGCCAAGACCCTTCTTCAGACTGATTCGGATCTCGACCCGAAATGTCACCCATTCCTTCTCTGCAGAGATGCTGCCTGTCCCGCTGAGTTACTCCATCATTTTGTGTCTATCTTCGATTTAAACCAGCATCCGCAGTTCTTTCCTACATAAAAAAAGATTTGATCCTTTAGAAGATTTTATTTTACAGAATGTGATAAATAATTTTCTTGTCTGTGTTATAATTCATAAGTAAGGAATATAAAAGGCAGTAAAGTTCTTTGTTTGTAATTGTTTGGTAATGATGCTGTAAGGCAACTTTGGCATCAGCTTGCACAAAACATTTCACTTATCAATTAATAAAAAATTATAAAAGATTGCCCATCTTCTTGTATGAGTGTGGAATTATACATTCACAACCTGCTATGCCAATTATTATTCCAATGTCAGATTGAGCAATTAAAGTTTGCATGCAGCAGACTGAAATCAGGTTTAAAAAAAAAAGTATTTTTGACCTATTTTTCCTCAATTATTTATTTCAATATCTAACTCAAAGCTATGCCAGAATTATTTAAAAGTATGTTGTAATGCTATTTTTCCAACATGCTAAAGTAATTACATCCAACATAAACATACATTGCATTGGCAAACATGTATATTTTGGAAAAACTCATGTCTACCAGATGCTTTAGAATTCATAAAAATAAGTCATACAGAGTGGAAACAGGCCCTTGTCCCCAACTTGCCCACACCGACCAATATGTCCCATCTACACTCGTCCCACCTGCCTGCGTTTTGCCCATATCACTCCAAAGCTGTCCTATCTATGTACCTGTCTAACTGTTTCTTAAATGTTGCAATAGCCTCAACTACCTCCTCTGGCAGCTCTTTCCATACACCCACCAGCCTTTGTGTAAAAAAGTAAACCCGCAGATTCCTATTAAATCTTTCCACCTTTACCTTAAACCTATGCCCTCTGGTTCTCGATTCCCCTACTCTGGGCAAGAGACTCTGTGCGTCTAACCGATCTATTCCTCTCATGATTTTATACACCTCTATAAGATCAATTCTTGCAAATGTTAGAAGGAGCAATTTACGTCATCAGTGATAAGCTAACAACTGAATGTAATGATACACTATTTGACGTGTCTCAGATTGAAAGCCCATCTGGCTTCTCTCCCTTGCCCTTCTTTTGGTTTCTGGGATTCATTATAATTGCCATTAGATAATAATGTATGACACGTTGAATGTGTTCAAATATGCAGGAGCTTAAATAATGGAAAGCTTCATTCCTCATTAATATGCAAAACATTGCCAAAAGTGTTAAGTTCTCTATCAGAAGAAATGTAACAGAACATGATACAGAAAATATACTCCAGGTGGATAAGTACAATGGGCAGTAGGGAAAAAACAAGCATTTCTCATATTCTAAAATGCTATACATTGAATTAATTATTTCAATCATTGTTCTCAGGCCAGCAAAGTTAAGAGCTATTTTATGACTGCTAAAAAAGAGAAGGATCACCATCAGTGGTTCAGGGAGAAATGTGAAACGTTGGGAGCACATGTCAAGTCTTCAACCCAATGAGTTCTACCAACAGTTTGTTTCCAGCACCTGCAGACCCTTGTATCTTCATTCTGTAAAGCATATATAGAAAAGGACTTAAAATGCAAATAATCTAAAGTTGATCAAGTTAACCAAAAATTATTTAAGAAATAAGGGTTCAAATGCATGCAGGCCAGCTCTCCCAGAGCTTTAGTGTCAAGACGGGCGTCAAGCAGGGATGTCTACTGTCACCATTCCTGTTCCAGTCAAATTTAAACAGCCTCTTACACTGCCTTGAGGACATAAAATGTTGGATGGCACAGAACTTCGTCCAATTAAATGAGAGCAAGTCTGAGGTCATCCTATTCGGCCCCCCCGACTCCATCAAATTGATAACAGGCAGTCTTGGAAGTCTATCCTGCCTAGTCAAACCGCATGTCAAAAACCTCGGCATGATATTTGACTCTGCATTAAAATTTGATAAGCAAGTCAACGCTGTGGTAAAAGCCAGCTTCTTCCAACTTCGAACCATGTAGATAAGTGTGAGGTTATTCACTTTGGAAGTAAGAATAGAAAGGCAGATTATTATCTGAATGGTGTCAAGTTAGGAGGAGGGGGAGTTCAACGAGATCTGGGTGTCCTAGTGCATCAGTCAATGAAAGGAAGCATGCAGGTTCAGCAGGCAGTGAAGAAAGCCAATGGAATGTTGGCCTTCGTAACAAGAGGAGTTGAGTATAGGAGCAAAGAGGTCCTTCTACAGTTGTACCGGGCCCTGGTGAGACCGCACCTGGAGTACTGTGTGCAGTTTTGGTCTCCAAATTTGAGGAAGGATATTCTTGCTATGGAGGGCGTGCAGCGTAGGTTCACTAGATTAATTCCCGGAATGGCGGGACTGTCGTATGTTGAAAGGCTGGAGCGATTGGGCTTGTATACACTGGAATTTAGAAGGATGAGGGGGGATCTTATTGAAACATATAAGATAATTAGGGGATTGGACACATTAGAGGCAGATAACATGTTCCCAATGTTGGGGGAGTCCAGAACAAGGGGCCACAGTTTGAGAATAAGGGGTAGGCCATTTAGAACGGAGATGAGGAAGAACTTTTTCAGTCAGAGGGTGGTGAAGGTGTGGAATTCTCTGCCTCAGAAGGCAGTGGAGGCCAGTTCGTTGGATGCTTTCAAGAGAGAGCTGGATAGAGCTCTTAAGGATAGCGGAGTGAGGGGGTATGGGGAGAAGGCAGGAACGGGGTACTGATTGATAGTGATCAGCCATGATCGCATTGAATGGCGGTGCTGGCTCGAAGGGCTGAATGGCCTACTCCTGCACCTATTGTCTATTGTCTATTGTCTATAGCTAAAATCAAACCTTTCCTCCAATTCGACGACACAGAAAAAATCATTCACGCTTTCATTTCCTCCCGCCTAGACTACTGCAACTCCCTATACACTGGGATCAGCCAATCTTCCCTGTCCCGCCTGCAACTGGTCCAAAACGCCGCAGCGAGACTCCTGACGGGTACCCGTAAAAGGGACCACATCACCCCGATTCTGGCCTCTCTCCACTGGCTCCCTGTACGGTACAGAATCAACTTCAAGCTCCTCCTATTCACGAATAAAGCCCTAAATGGACACTCCCCCCCCTACATCAAAAATCTTCTAACCCCCCTCTCTAACTCCAGGTCCCTTAGGTCGGCCGACTTGGGGCTACTCACTATCCCGCGGTCTAGGCTTAAGCTCAGGGTTGACCGCGCTTTTGCGTTTGCAGCTCCTAGACTGTGGAACAGCATCCCTCTCCCCATCAGAACTGCCCCCTCCATCGACTCCTTTAAGTCCAGGCTCAAAACATATTTCTACTCCCTCGCGTTTGAGGCTCATTGAGGAGGCGCTGTGAACTGTTTGCGTGCTACTGTATGTTTCTTTTTTTTTTCCATTGGAACCTAATCAGATGTACAGCACTTTGGTCAACGTGGGTTGTTTTTAAATGTGCTATACAAATAAAATTGACTTGACTTGACTTGACCATTCCTGTTCCTCCTGGCAATTGACTGGATCAGGATGGAAACAAATGAAGGGAACAGAAATGCAATTCAGTGGACAATGTGGGAACAGCTAGATGACCCTGACTTTGCAGACGACATGGCTCTCCTTTCACACACACAGATACAAATGCAGGAGAAGACGGACAGACTCTTACAAGCTGCAACAAAACTTGGTCTTACACCCAATATAGCAAAGACACAGGTGATGAAGATCCACTCCAAAACCAGCAACCCTATCCTCATGCACAGCACTGCCCTGGAGGAGGTACAAACATTCACATACATCGGCAGTGTGGTGGGCAGATGCAGACATAAAAAGCAGAATCAATAAGGCTAGGGTGGTGCTTAACATGCTCAAGATCTGGAGCTCAAAATACATCTAAATCAACACCAAAATATGCATCTTTAATTCAAATGTGAAGCAGGTAATGCTGTATGGATCAGAGACATGCAAAACAACAAAACACACAACAAACAGGCTGCAAAGATTCAATAACACCTGCCTCAGGAGAATACTAAACATCTGGAGGAGAGACAGAGTAAGCAATGCGGACCTGTGGACAGGAACAAGCCAGGATCTCATTGACTTACAAATTTGAAAGAGAAAATAGAGTTGGATTGGACACAGCCTCAGAAAACCTGCCACAAACATCACCCGGCAAGCCCTGAAATGGAACCCCCAAGGAAAAAGGAAAAGAGGTCGCCCCAGGAACAGCTGGAGAAGAGGTGTCCAGGCAGAAATGTCTGGGAGTGGGCTCAACTGGGGAGATCTCGAAAGAACCGCCAACAACTGAGTGAGGTGGAGGACATTTGTCAATGGCCTATGCTCCCTAGAGGAGCAAAAGGCTTAGAAGAAGAAAGGTTCAAAGGTATTTTCTTGTCATCTGTACAGGTAAGGTACAGTGAAACTCGATTTACCATACAGCCATACAAATAAAACGTCACAAGACACACAACAACATAAAGTTAACATCAACATTCACCACAGCGGCTCCCACATTCCTCACTGTGATGGAAGGCAATAAAGTCAAACTTCTTTCCTCTTTGTTCTCCCGCGGTCGAGGCAGTCGAACTATCCGCAGTCAGGGCAAACGAAGCTCTCGCAGCCGGCGATCGAAGCCCCCGTGTCGGGGCGATTGAAGCTCCCGCGATCAGGGCAGTCGAAGCTCCTGCGGCCTGGAGCTCCCGAAGTTGGTCCCTAACCAAGGGACCACGAGCTCCACGATGGTAAAGTCTGCAGGCTCCCACGGTTGGAGCTCCGAGGTCGATCCCTGACAGGGATAGCCAGCTCCACGATGTTAAGTCCTGCAGGCTCCTGTGGTTAGAGCTCCCAAAGTCGGTCCCCAGCAAGAGGCCGCCAGCTCCTCGATGTTAGGCCGCAATGCGGACGGAGATACAATATGGAACAAAAATCGCATCTTCGTCGAGGTAAGAGATTTAAAAAAAGCTTCCCCCAACCCCCTGCCCCCCCCCCCCCACTTATAGCAAAGCTAAAGAACATTAAACATACATTTAACACATACTAAAAAACAACAAAGAAGAAAGGGATGAGACAGACTGTTGGTGAGGCAGCCACTACAGCGCCACCCGGTGCCTAAAGCACACACGTCCCATGTAATCCTAACACATCGCTCAGCACGTACATTCGCAAAATGATTGAGATTAAGCCAAGACAAAGACGTACAGGTATGTAGGTTAATTGGCTGGGTAAATGTAAAAATTGTCCCTAGTGGGTGTAGGATAGTGTTAATGTACGGGGATCACTGGGCGGCACGGACTTGGAGGGCCGAAAAGGCCTGTTTCCGGCTGTAGATATATGATATGATATGATAAAGCCGAGTTCAATTTCACCGTGCGTTTTTGTGTGTTTAATTATTTTATACACCTGTGATATTATCAAATTCTTCAGCTCTCAGGCCTCAATAGTGAATTCAACAATTTCAACCAACTAGCCTTTCCAGTTTGTTTCGGAATTGGACTTTTCTGGTGTGCAAAGGCTCTAAAAGCTTGGTGAGTGCATGGTTGGGTGGGGAGGGTGGGGGGGGGGGGGGGGATTGGTGGTTGATGAAAGGCAAAACTAGTTGATGATTTATCATGAGGGTGGGTCATCAACCTGAGGCATTTACTCTATTTCTCTCTCCATGGATACCAGGTTGAGTGCTTCAGCATTTGTTTTTGTTTCACATTTTCAATGGGTTTACTTTTTGATTTTGAATCCCTGGTCATTTTTGATAAAACTGTTTTTCTGTCTTATCCTCTCTCCATTTAGTTTAGTTTAGAGATACAGCGTGTAATCAGGTCCTTCGGCCCACCGGGTCCACACCGACCAGCGATCCCCGCACATTAACACTACTCTACACACACTAGGGACAATTTACACATACACCAATCCAATTAACCTACAAAACTGGACATCTTTGGAGTGTGGGAAGAAACTGAAGATCTCAGAGAAAACCCACGCGGTCACGTGGGAGACCGTACAAACTCTGTACAGACAGCACCCGTAGCCAGGATCAAACCCGGGTCTCCGGCATTGCAAGCGCTGCAGGGCAGCAACTCTATTGCTGTGCCACCTGTATATAACGCCTTTAGATTACCTGCCATTAATCAGTGTACTTATGTTGCATTTCTGAATTTAATAATTTTCTGGGAAGTCATAAGAATGTCCATAAATTGGTAGTTTGTAACCCAGGGACAGCCTGTATTGACCTCTTCAAAATACTGACACTAGCCATCTTTGAGGCCATGATAGGCATTATTTAGGTACCTTTGTAGACTTCTTATTGTATGCAATGTTTTCTTAAATCGTTTGTATTCCTGAGAGGATAATTGTGCATAAATATGATCTGAATGTTAATGAGTGGCCCATTATTTTTAATACTATACTATACTTTACTTTATTCCAGACTCTGTGTCCAGATAAAAGACAAGACATTACATAGAGTAAATTACATACAAAAGCACAATAGGTTACATACAAAAGTGCAATACATGGTTTAAAACCAAGAATAAAAAAAATCAGTGTCCTACAACGAGACAACTACACCAATATCTCCACAGCTGGGATTGGTAGCATGTAGTGCTAAATCTTATGTATGATAAGGTCAAGATGATTTCATTTTCAGAGTCATTAATCCAGCAAATAAATTTATACATAAGATTTCTTAAGACAGTTTGTAAAGTATTGACTCCTGCAGCCACAAACATTTCACTTGCACTACACCATCTAAGTCTCTTTAATGTTCTCATAACATCATTATAAGCTACTTGAAGTCTCTGTAAGCTTGCTTTTCTGTAGTTTGATCGTAAGTGTGCAGTCTAGATGGTGTACAATATGCTCTGAACAGAGACATCTTCACTCCATCTGTACACACACTTGTGCATACATCATGCGGTGATGCCTATAAATATCCTCATCATCTGTTATTTGTTCTGTAATAAAATGTCTAAGATATTTTACCTTATTACGGGCACTGAGATTATTATCAGACAATTTAAAATCAGGAAATTTTAGACATTTATCCTCTTTGGTTCTACAGATCATAACAACACTCTTACCAACATTATATTTGATATCGTGTTCTACACCATACAGAGAACAATATAGTAAGGAGCTACTGGAGACCAGCGCTAGATGGACTAAGGACTACAAGATCATCTGCATACATAATATGGTTCACTAGAGTATTACCAATCATGCACCCAGTATTTCAGGCTTTCAATTGCTTGGACAGATCATCAATATAGAGATTAAAAAGAACTGGGGACAAAATTCCCCCTTGTCTGACACCATTGCTAACCCCAAATGGGGCTGAGGCCCTATTGCCCCGTTTTACTTGCATAGTCTGGTGGGCATACCAGTAAGCCAGAATTCTCACAATGTATTTGGGCACCCCTCTTTGACTCAATTTAACAAACAACTTTCTATGATTAACACGATCAAAGGCTTTGGAAGCATCAAACTGATGAGTTTTTAAGCTCTATATTTGTTTACAATTTCCTTTAAGGCATATTTACATGTCAGTGCCATGTTTAGCTTTAAAACCAAACTGGTTATCTGTGTAGTTAACAAATTCACTTAATCCATCCAGCAGAATTCTTTCTAGGACTTTTGACAGTTTGCTGGCTAAAGGTATGGGCCTGTAATTATCTATGCTGCCTACTTTACCAGCTTTGTCCTTAATGACTGGCACTAACAGAACGGACAACATTGAGTCTGGTAAGAAGCCATGAATCATAAAGCCAGTAAAACAAAAGCAAGGAGAAGAGCTATAGGGTGTTGCATATTTAAGATGTTCAGCAGAAATATGATCTAAGCCACTTGCTTTGTTGTCGGACTGCTTGTTTATAGCTTGGTACACCTCCTGTGACATAATAACCATTGAATAATTACTCTCAATATTGTCCACCCTATACAAATCACTTTGGACACAGTTGAATAAAGTGCCATAATGCTGTTGCCATAACTCCGCAATATTGTCTGTTCTGGAGATTCCATCTACAGTGCACTGTGGAGATGTTTTGCAGCTGTTAAGAACTCTCACTTCTTTCCAAAAACCAGTAGCATTGTTACATAGTGGCTTCTTAGCCATGGAATCAGCCCTCATGGCTTGCTCATTTTTACAGATGAAACGAACAGCATACTTATATCTTGCATTAGTGAACTTCTTGTACTCAAGCACAGGCCTTTGTCTGGGTCTACCTGCCATAGCCCATGATTTAGTGGCTTCACGGGCTTCAGCATCATACTCAGCTGCATACTTATTCCAGCCAGGCCTGATGTTATGTGTCTTATTTTTATGCTTGTAGTGGGGCTTACTGCCTACATATAAAGTGCTTACTATATCATTATACATGGAGCAGATATCTCTCCTGTGCTTCACATCCCTACAATTAACATTATTACACATAATTGCATCTTTAGGTAGATGAATATTGCTTAAGGATTTATCTGTATGAGCATAATAGGCTATGATGACTTCCTTTGTGAGGGTTGACCAGTCCAGTTTTTCTGTGTTCACACAATTTCCATCTCTGGATACCACAGGTAGACATTGTTGCCCCATACAGAATGCTCATACACCCCAACATGGCATGTGCATCAGCTGTACTAATACAGTGGTCCAGCCATGACGTATTGTGCTAGGCCTCACTAATATAAGTATAACTATCTGTAGGTAAAAGCACTTTGCTTGACAATATAAAATTATTATCTTGACAGAACTGAGCCATTTGATTGGCAAATAATGAGTTCCTGTCTGACATATCTGCATTCATATCCCCAATGACATCTACACAGGAATAATTATTGTTTTGAATAAAGGAATTGATGAAGGCAAGCCTATTTAAATATTCATCCTCATTCTGATGGCATTCATAAGGTGTTGCACAATCAAGATAACAAATTCCTTGTCGTTGTGAGCAAAGAGCAAAGTGTAATAGATTATTTCTTGAGTTGAATAATCCAGGTAGATTAAATTCTACGAAATTTTGTAAGTGGAAACTCCCTTAATATCAACTCAATATTACCTTTGACTTTACTCAACTCTCTTTGGCAATGTTGTATGATTTAAATATTAATGAAATGTAAATATACTTCAAAATATCTGATCAGTGACAATACCAAAATACAGGGTGAACATGGCTAATCCTCCAATATATTGATTGTTTTATGTTTTGTTACTTTTATTAAGATTGTCATTTTATTAAGGGATAAATATAATCCTTAATATCTTTTGCAAAAGGTGTTGTCTTTTCCTATTGAAGCAAAGGTATTATTGCCATGGGAAGAAGGGATTTTTCTGCTAATTCTTCATTAATTTTTAGAGCTGCCAATGTTCAAGTTCAATTCTGATCTCTGTGTTGAATAATTTGCTTGCTTATGTATTATTAATGTCTTTATTTATTCATAGTCATGCCCCATCTTAATGGGAATAAAATCGTGTTTTAGCCCACTCCTGTGTTTTAAATCCTGTAAGCCACTTTGCTTTAACCCCTCTTGCTGAACTGCTATCCCCTCCTCAAGGTAATAAAAGTATAACTATAACTATAAAGTATAAAGTATAAATTAAAGTCTTGTGCAACTATAATGAGGAATATAATTTATCACTACATTTAAAGTAAGAGGGAAGTGTAATTTCAAAAACTATTTATATTTTTAACACTGGCAGTGTGGTAAGAGGCAAAAAAAAATTTGAATTATATTTCCTTCTTTTGATCTGGTTTCTCTTGTGTCTTGTTGCATCCTAATACAGAATGCTGGTCTCAAGATAATTAGGACCACAGACAGACCAGCAATGGGATACTGACAACACCAATCAGGAAATAACTGAACTGTATTTTTTTTGTGCAGCATCCATGTATTCTCTTTCTTATTTTAATGTCTATTTTTGATTGTCCCATTATTATGTGAGCTTTCTGTTTGCATTTGGGTTTAGATTTGGTGATTGCAAGCAGGAAAGTCCTTTCCAATTTAGGCTAGGATTTAAACAGATCTCCAATCTAGAAGTCCAATGCTACTTTCCTAAGGCCTTATAAAATAAGATCCTTAAATATGAAATGTCGTGCTGCGTTACACTTACCATAGCTACACAGAGTTTTAACAAAGTAGCAGTAAATATGTATAGTCTGCACAAATTGCTTTTCTATCCCACTGTAACAAACTAAATCTTACCCGTGGAATATCATTATACTGAGTTATGATTGAATTTATATATTGGATTGATCATCTTTGCTTTTGAATATTGGTGCACAGTGGCTACCGTACATACCATTCACAAAAGGCACTGCCTTGAACAGCACCAGCACTTGCTGTTGTAGTGTTCAAGGCAGCTATTGTATGATCGCTATTATCAAGTAGAACTTTGGCAGCAGGTTTATGGGAATATCACAAGCTGTAGGTTCTGCACCAAACGCCACACCATTCTGACCTTGAGATACTTTGCTGACCTTAACATTTTACTATGTTAAATCCTGGAATTTCCTCAGAAAATACTGCAGTAGTTCAAGAAGACTAAACACTACCATTTATTGAACAGCAAATAGAGAGGGATCCAGATCTTTATCATTGTCATAAATCCTAAAAAAAAAGAAATACATTTTAAAGATGGGAGATATTTACTATTTTATCTTCTTGAATGCTTTTTGCTGCAATTATTTATTTCCCATTGTATAGCATCTAAAATGAAACATAGTTGATTTGAAGATACAGGTTGATGCAAACAAAAGGTGCTGCAATCGGAATCAGCAAATAAAGAAAATATTATTATCCTTTATTTTTCCTCAAATGCATCATGTTTTTTAATTACCACCTTATTTCCAACCTCTCCTTCCACTTAAGTTTGTGTATGCGGTAGTCTTTCATATCACAAAAAATATTCAAATTTATGACGAAGACCAATGTCTCCTTGCCTGCCAAAGTGGAATATCGTCAATGCCAACCACAGAACTGGAATGGCCCAAACTAATTTTGAAAATGTAATTGTGTGTGACTCAAAATGGGACCTTCCACATCCTCTTTGTCCATACTCCAGCCTTGGACATGGTTGACAACATCATCATTACCAACCTCTCTCACTTTCCTATTTGGTTCCATTACTAATCATTACGTTTCCAATGATGGATTCTTCTCCTGACCAGGTGCTGTGAATCAGGAATTAGTCCTGGGCTCCCTATTATTCTCTTAGATGCTTCATTAGTGATTCCCTCAGCATGAATTGATCAGCTTTTGCATATCTGCTGACTGGACACTTCTCTATCTACTTTGTCTGTTCACTGCTCTGCTACCACTGTAATACCAGACATACCAGACACACTGTAATACCAGACGTACAGGTATGTAGGTTAATTGACTGGGTAAATATAGAAATTGTCCCTAGTATGTGTAGGATAGTGTTAATAGTGTTAGTGTGCGGGGATCGCTGGGCGGCGCGGACTTGGTGGGCCGAAAAGGCCTGTTTCCGCGCTGTATCTGAAATATGAAAATATGAAACTTGCCCAATTTTCAGTAGTTCCTCCAATTAAACTTTGGGGAAACTGAAGTTGCCATTTTCATGGCTTAATGGTCAATGCCTCAAGTTTAACAATTGTGCACAAACTGAGCTGTGCATCTGGCAGAGTCTATTCTCCTTCACAAAGACTACAATCTCTATAAATCAAATTCATCGAGTCTGGTCTTCACTCATCAACAGCTGAAACCCTCGCCAATTTCATAACCATTTCCAGATTCAACTGTCAAAGTTCTCTCCAGTCTAGGTCCCGTCAGGTAGCCTCTGCAAACCTTAGATACCCCAAACTATAATATCTTTATCTTATCCTAAATCTCTTTATGCTCACTGACATCTTTATTTTTCTGTCTATTATGATTTATTGTACCAATGCATTAAATTTAAAACATTTAAAATGCTTTTCTCCCATTTGTGCTAGTCGCTACTATAACCATCGACACCTTTACTTTGTTTCTGGCCTTTGTGCATTTCCCCCCTCCCAACAGAAGGCACAGTGGCGCAGCAGTAGAGTTGCTGCCTTACACGTCAGAGACCCGCGTTTGATCCTGACTTCGGATGCTGTCTGTACGGAGTTCGTACATTCTCCCTGTGACCAAGCGGGTTTTCTCTGAGCGCTCCGGTTTCCTCCCACATTCCAAAGGCGTGCAGATTTGTAGGCTAATTGGCTTCTGTAAATTGTCCCTAGTGTGCAGCATAGAACTAGTGTATGGGGATCGCCGAAGGGCCTCTTTTCATGCTGTATCACTAAATTAAACGAAACTAAACAAAGTGCCTATATCAGCAGCTATATATTCAGCCTTTTTGGCCACATTGCTCTCAAATCCGTCCCTAAAATCTCTTGGCTTTACTCATGAATACCCTGCGTGGAAACCCTTCTCGCTGACCAATATTTTGGTCATCTCTCTTAATATTGGCACCAATTTTTGTTTAAAAATACACCTCTGCTAAGTCTGGTGGGACATTGTGGCACATGATGTACTATACTAGTTGGTACTTATGCTATTTGACTGTTAACCATATTGAAAGAGCACAGTCCTTTTCCAACCTTGATTGCAGATCTGTCTTTATTTCAAAAGATAACTTGAATTTTACTTTTTTTTAAACATCTTTTACACATTTGAGCTGAAAACCTCATTGACCTGCACATTTATAGGTGTAGAATATTTTGACTAATTCATATGGTATCTGTGCTTACCGCATGAATTAGTTCTAGGTTATTCTACTTACAGATGATTAGCCTGGTTTGCATTGTGTCATATTCCCATTGTCAATTTGGCAGCAAAGGGGATTAGCATATTTCACTTGTCAAATTTCTTGCTGAATCGACGATTTGCGCACTATGAAGCTGGAATAGGGAGAAAAATGGCCAAAATTCAGAATTTTAATAAATGTATTGTCCCATGTGTAAGGCTTTGATTGTGTTGAATCAGGAATCTGACAAATAGCAAACTGTGGCAGGTTTTGTTCAAGATGATATTTTACAATAGCATTGTAGTTTTAATGCTAAGTTGTAGATTGTTTATGAAATTGGCCCACAAACATATCATTCAGGT
Source organism: Rhinoraja longicauda (assembly GCF_053455715.1). Classification (NCBI taxonomy): domain Eukaryota; kingdom Metazoa; phylum Chordata; class Chondrichthyes; order Rajiformes; family Arhynchobatidae; genus Rhinoraja; species Rhinoraja longicauda. The sequence continues at coordinate 14,565,918 of NC_135966.1, read as the reverse complement.
TATTTATAATATTATGAGCACTGGACACGATCTGGTGCATCAACTGCTTTACTCATCTTTTTTGTAAGGTTGAAGGAAACATTTCACAGATGTGCACATTTCAGGTGGGAGTCGTGTATTACAGTGAATCCTTCTGACTTACACTAATTTTCCAAACAGACTTTCCTGTTTCCTCTTCCAATGGAATTGCTGACGCTCTCTGGAGATGAGAAAAATAAGACACGATAGTAATGAAACAAATAACATTTTGAGATTAAAATATGGAGAGCCAAATTTCCCTGGCTGGAGAGCATAATTTAAAAGGGATGTCTCAGGAAAATATGACCAAGGTGAAGTCAAATTTCCTATTCCAAAAGGTGGTGAATTGTTATGTTTCTCTTTCTGTGAGAATGGACGTTATGTATGTACTAGACCAAGTGGACCCGTTGGGCCCAAACCTCTCCCCCCTCCTCCACCCTTCCTCCCCTCCCTTCCCCTCCCCCTTCCTCCTTCACCTCTCCCCCTCCCTCCCCTTTCCCCTCCCTCCTTCCCCTCTCCCTCCCCCTCCTCTCCTCCCCTTCCCCTCCTCCCTCCCCTCCCCCCATCCCCTCCCCCCCACTTCATCCCCCTCAACCCCCTTATCCTCCCTCCCTCCCCTTCCTCCCTCCCTAGGAGATAGATTTTAATTTAAAAATGAGAATAACTTAAAAAATATAACACCGATTTCAATGAAGCTTCTTCCATTAGCACCAAAGGGACGAAGGTGAGTAAGGTGGGCCTAAAATTGTCGCTCTATCGTGTACCGTTTTGGCTGTAGTTCAGGAACAAACACACAAACAAAGAAGAATTTTAGTATAAAGATATGATGAGATCAACAGATAAATGGATTAAGAGTTATGGGATTCAGTGCAACAATGAAATTGAGGTTGTGGTCTAATCAATATTTTTGAATAGCAGGGCAGACTCCAATTCTAATCTCTAATGTTTGGCTCAACACATGTTCATAAATAGCTCTCACCCACACAATGGATTGCCTCTGGATCCCACAAAATTCTGACGAAAGATATTTACAATATTTGTGCCATTTTGTGCATGAATTAAGGAAAGATTAACCAGCTACATTTTCTCTTGCCAATAAAAATATGAGGTGTATCTTTGAAGAGGTGCCTTTCAAATAATGTGTGCAGAGTGGCAGAGGGTTATTCTGACTGGAACTCAAAGTCGCGGAATTATTTTTCAAATACTACCTGTTACAATGATTTTAGAATTAACTACCTTTTTAAGTTAAGTTGGGGTACATGGTCAATCCAAGTTACAATTGTTAGGTTAAATTGAGAATGTTGCTGCTTTAATTAAGTATGTCACTATGCAGCCCATGCTACATGTGCTGTTCATTGTCTGTTCGCATTAGGCTGATGCTGATTTTATAAATGTCTCGTTTATAAATTTATAAATGGCTCTAAAGGCAGCCTTGACTATTTAAAGGTAAATGTCTTCCACTGCAAGAAAGCGTGAAAGACATTGTTAAGATTGAATCTGAGCAGAGATACTTTATAAAATGACATAACATGCAAGAGAGCGTACATCAAAAGCTTTTGACAATTTATTTAAGGTCAATGTAAGACACGAAGAGGAAATACCTCTTTTCTGGTTCCCTGCAGGGATATGAACAAGAGGATTTCCCAACATATACTTGTAAGGCAAGGGGAAGAAGTTGTGACAAAGATAAATACCCAAGTACAGCTCTGCAAATGTGGCTGCAAAAAGGAGTACAACAACCTTGAATGAGTTATCAGGTGAGAGAGAGTTCAATTTTCAAATGGCATTCCCTTTTAATTGCTCCTGTAGACACATCCATCACTCATTTCATCTTGGCTGATATCATCAACCTGCCAACAATTTGCCACTCAGTATTCAATAAATCACTTCATATCGTTTATTTCAAACCCACACAATTAGCACTGCTATAAACTATTCAATTCTGGCACTCGCATTACCCAAACATATTGCAGCATGCTCACTTACACAGCATTCACTTTCTTTTATGAAAGAAAAGAGAATAAACTAAACTGGTTGTTTTAAAATCAGTGATGATAGTGCAAACCATCACAGTAAGGGCATTACTGACCTATGCCCTAATTCCCTCTCTTACCGAATCTTCCTCATTCCCTGAATGGTGATGGGATCCAGAATATTTGAGGTAAAACAATTCTGAAGCATTTTCAACTGCATTTGACTGGAAGTGCTGAGGAAACAATCCACCTAAAGTTGTAGGCTAATTGGCTTGGTAAAATTGTAAATTGTCCCTAGTGTGTGTAGGATACTGATAATGTACATGGTGATCGCTGGTCAGCACAGACTTGGTGGGCCGAAAGGCCTGTTTTCGCGCTGTATCTCTAAACTAAACTAAACTTAGATTTGTCCTTTATATTTTCAGCAGCCAGAGAACAAGTCTGATGCAAAAATCTATGTAGCTTGCTTTCCAATTAACTGTCAGGCTCCAGGTTATAATTTTGCAAACTAGTGACATAGAGATTGTAACATAAACACTTTATCCAATAAGGTATAATTATGGTAGAGCAATGAAGTTTGTTTTAACACACTGTTTTTAACATACTTTTGTTCAAAACAGATGTTGCACATTAGACAGCTGGTCTTTATTCTCTAAATGAACAATGATCTGTTTTGTCAATTGGGAAACCTGTTTGTATCTTTTTATTTCTGTAAAATGAAGCATTTTGAATCAAGTTGTTTACAACCTAGAGTTAGAATATTAATGCACTCCAGTTTTCTCCTTTTAATCATCTACTCTATTCACTGCAATGCTAAATGTGTAAGAAGGAACTGAAGATGCTAGTTTAAACTTAAGATAGACACAAAAAGCTGGAGTAACTCAGCTGGGTCAGACAGCAACTCTGGAGAAAAGGATTAGATGACGTTTTGGGTTGTGACCCTTCTTCAGACTCCCAACCCGAAACGTCACCTATTCCATTTCTCCAGATATATATGATATGATGATATGATATGATATGCTGTCTGACCCGCTGAGTTATTCCAGCTTTTTTGTGTCTATCTTTGGCAATGCCAAATGATTTTTCTATGAAGCAAGTTTATTTGAGATTCCCACGTAAATGTCACTGATATCCTCCTGATATATCTTTAGCCGGTATAAATGAAAATAATTTGTTACAATAATGTGCAGTAGGAGGCACCAGTAAAGAAAGGATGAATAAAATAGGCAGAAATGATAGAATACTCTTTGGAATTTTGCTGAATTTGACTTTGGGAAATAAAAAAAGGGAGTCTGAAGGAGATTTTTGCTGAATTTTTAAATGCATTTCAAGAGACTCATCAAAGTCAAGCAACTGCTTGCCAACTTGGTGTTTCTTGCAAATACTTGGTGAGAGTTTTCAATACACTGAAGCTTTTAGGTTTTAGATCACAGTATGTGGCTGCCCATGCTTGAAATATGCAATAAGCGTATAGAAGTTATGAGGTTAGATTGCAGTTGTACAAGATATTGGTGAGGCCATTGGAGAGTATTGTGAGTAGATTCAGCACATCCACAAGGTTTCTCTTGAACTTTTTCAGATGAACTATAGAAAATATTCTGATGGGATGCATCTCAGCCTGGTGTGGCAAGTGCTTTGCTCACGACTGCTTGAACATGGAGAGAGTGATGAGCACACTCTCCGTCCATTACAAAATGTGTAGGAAGGAACTGCAGATACTGGATAGGCAAAAAAAGATGGATTAGGCAGCATCTCTGGAGAACAGGAATAGGTGGCATTTCAGGTTGAGACCCTTCTTTCCATTCATTTTCTTCCACCCATTACAAGTTCATTACTTCCTTCCATCCAGTCCATCTTCGTGTGTGTTGCTTCAAGAAGGCTGGAAGTATTATAAAGCTGCCTGCTATCCGGGCCATTCCCTTTTCTCTCTTCTAACGTGATAGAAGATAGAGGAGCATGAATCCTGAGCGTCTGAACTTAAGAAAAACTTATTTCCCACTGCTATCAGACTCCTAACTAATCACCTCTTTCACACCCCTTTCTTGAGGTGCTACTACGCAGTTAACTCCAGCCCTTCCAATTACTCCTTTATTGTATTTTAACATTTCTTTGCATTCCTTGGATTGCACCACAATTTTGCACCATTCTCCATTTTTTCCCTCATTGATGTATTTATTGTTGTATTTATCATTACTGTATGTGCACTGTTCACTCTGTGAGCTTCTGCGAACCAGGAATGTCATTGCACTCTGGTGTACATGACAATAAACTAACCTATTCTAAATGCTTTCATAACAGATATAACAGATATAACAGAGCTTTATTTGTCGTTCGGTACCGAAGTACCGAACGAAACTACATAGCAGTCATAGAAAAAAAGAACACAAGACACATAACCCCAACACAAACGTCCATCACAGTGACTCCAAACACCCCCTCACTGTGATGGAGGCAACAAAACTTCCACTCTCTTCCCCACGCCCACGGACAGACAGCTCGTCCCCGACCGACCCGCACAGTCCCCGCACCGGGCGCTGAAACGTCCCGCGGCCGAACCGGGCGATGAAAGGCCCGCGACCAAGCCTTGCGCAGCTAAGTCCCGTGGTCGAGCCGCACCGGGCGATGTCAAGTCCGCAGTTGAGCCGCACCAGCGATGAAAAGCCCCGCAGTCGAGCTGCACCGGGCGATGTTAAGCCCCGCAGCCGAGCTGCACCGGGCACTGTTAAGCCCCGCAGCCGAGCTGCACCGGGCGATGTTAAGCCCCGCAGCCGAGCTGCACCAGGCACTGTTAAGTCCAGCGGCCAAGCCGCACCGGGATGTAAAGTCCAGCGGCCAAGCCGCACCGGGATGTAAAGTCCAGCGGCCAAGCCGCACCGGGATATAAAGTCCAGCGGCCAAGCCGCACCGGGTGATGTAAAGTCCAGCGGCCAAGCCGCACCGGGATGTAAAGTCCAGCGGCCAAGCCGCACCGGGTGATGTAAAGTCCAGCGGCCAAGCCGCACCGGGATGTAAAGTCCAGCGGCCGAGCCGCAGCGGGCGATGTTAGGCCCCGCAGCCGAGCCGCACCCCGCGCCGTGAGGAAGAGAAAAGTTCCCCCCCCCCCACCCACCCCCCCACACCACCACCCCCTCCCACACATACACAACCAAAAAAATATATATAAAAACCATCCCAACACCGACACACAACAAAAAAAAGACGGACAGACTGCTAGCCGGTGGTCTAAGATCCCTTTGATTTAAGGCTGACGAAAGACAAAAGATCACACTTCATTCCTTTCACTATGCATTAGATAATTACTACTAATATATTCTTTTGAAAGTCAATATTATTACCCAGCTCCAATAATATTCCTTGCCGACAGCCCTGTTTCCCCTCTTGTTGTTGTATTGTAATTTATTTAATTCGTTTTCTTTTGGAGGGGAGGGGAGGGGAATATCCATTTGCTGGCAACTGTTCCACTGATTCTATTTTTCGAACCATTTAAAACACTTGGACAAATTGTTCTTCTCATTCTGGCTGCAGCTGGAAGCTATTAGCGGTAGTGTCTATTCAGCAAATTCAACTATAACTTCGCACCAGAGAATGCAACCAAGTTGTGTCAAGCTTTGCATGAAAAAATGCAATGTCCAAGCCAATGCATGTTTTTCTTTAGAATATTTGAAAATAGTAATGATCTATTATCTATTTCTAATTAGCAATTATCTATCGGTCAAAAACTCTCAGCGCTCAACTTTCTCTGATAGGAACCTTTGCATTTTATGCTTAATGAATGGTTTACTTATAATCTGTCCTGAATTAACCAGTTTTAGTGATAATAGTCATAATAATAATGTTACTAAATCTATAAGTGGATATAAAACCAGATGAATGCTGTTTTATTTGAAAGTAAATGGTATCTGAAATATGGAGTTTGTTTTTTTTGAACTTCACTCATCGTAAAAAAGCTTTCCCTTTTCAAAAATTCATATTAGCGACTTGTTTACATGCTGTATCTCTAAACTAAACTAAACTAAAAGTAGACTTCACCCTTTAGCTCTCAGTCTTCAGATTTGAATAATCCAAAATAAAGAACAAATAAGTTGTTTTAAACTTCTAATTGAAAAGTCTAAAGGCTGGAGCAATTAGGCTTGTATACACTGGAATTTAGAAGGATGAGGGGGGATCTTATTGAAACATATAAGATAATTAGGGGATTGGACACATTAGAGGCAGGAAACATGTTCCCAATGTTGGGGGAGTCCAGAACAAGGGGCCACAGTTTAAGAATAAGGGGTAGGCCATTTAGAACGGAGATGAGGAAGAACTTTTTCAGTCAGAGAGTGGTGAAGGTGTGGAATTCTCTGCCTCAGAAGGCAATGGAGGCCAGTTCGTTGGATGCTTTCAAGAGAGAGCTGGATAGCGGAGTGAGGGGGTATGGGGAGAAGGCAGGAACGGGGTACTGATTGAGAGTGATCAGCCATGATCGCATTGAATGGCGGTGCTGGCTCGAAGGGCTGAATGGCCTTCTCCTGCACCTATTGTCTATTGTCTATTGTCTAAATGTATTAATGTACCTGTCCTGCAAGTACAATCAAAACACACTTTGACTTTTCTGATACTTCATTTATATGTACATTAAATTCACAAAGTTAATGCACATTTGGGAATTCCGGAATAATCTAAACTATATTGTAAATTATGAGATTTGTAATATTCAATTTAAATATGTCTTCTGAAACTGCAACCATAAGGTGAGCCGAAGGAAAGCTTGATAAAGTTGTCTTCTATTTGATGCAATTGTTAGACTTTATATATAAACATATTTTGCAAAGCTGGCCAAATATAGTTGTAATGGTTTCACATTTGAAATCCCACTCATATGATTTTGCAGTTGACTTTATGTGGGTGCGTAGAATCTAATAACTTTGCTTGAGAAACAGATTTTAGTAACTCAAGACAATGATATTAGATTTACTGAACTTTTCAAATTTATCAATGTAATTGTATGTACATCATGGCCGGAATGAACAAATCTGATGGAGATTGGATGTATAATTTGAAAAATGAGTAGATTCACATTGTACTGTGACAAAACCCCAGGGATGAATTGCAGTAAAATTTAAATTGCTTGGTTGACCTGAGAGTTTTTGGACTGGTTGGATTGGAATTCTCAGATTCAAATATAAACTTGACAACCACATTCAATGAATCTTTGAAAACACTTTTAGCTGCAGGGAGGGGATATTTATTACCAGTTTCTGTTTATTTTTTCTGTCTTGATATCTTTCTTAAGGGTTAATCAAGAGTTGGTGCAATGGAGCGGGGTGGGGTTGAAGTGGGTGCATGGACACAAGCTGGTGATGTGAGAATCAGCTGCAGTGTTAGTGTGAATAAAAGGAAACACTACACATATTTCAACACAAAGATCAAGTGGGTAAAACATGCCCTAGGTATTAGCAACAAATTGGCCGTGATTTTTGAATTCCACGTGAATAAATTGGATGATGTATACAACAGGTTGTTGGTTTGCAACCACTAGTTCTGCAGTGCAGCTCAAAGCAATTTCCTTGACTCTTGCATCTGTGTTTCAGCCTCTTTATGGAAGCTGCACAGATTGATTAGAACTAACCATTAAAAACGAATGCCTCGAAATTCTAGCATACCCTTCAATGCACTGTGTTCATGCACCAATAAGTGCTGAGAGCTTCAATTGACACTAGGCATTACAAGCGGACGATCAGGCGTTGCACATATGTGGTGACAAAAATTGACTGTTTCGGGTGGAACTAGAGGTAAGGTGTAATGAGGGACAGCAAGTGTAATGAGGGACAGTGGTCACCATCCCCAACCATGTTGTGTTTGGGGATGGTGGGGAATGTATAGAGGATTTGTAATTGCATTAGCGTCGTGTGTAAGAGTTGAGGGTGGGGTAGATTGGACTGGCAATAACGAAATGAAGGGAAATAGGGTTTGGCCAGCTAGGTTGGTGAGATTGGATGCAAAATTCAACAAGGGAATTAGAGATCAGATTGGATTGGCAGAGATTATGGGAATGGGAATGGGGATTGGAATTTCCCATTGGAGGAATCACAAAGTTGGAATGGTAGGTTAAAGATCAGAGGTAGTGTGGGCCTGTTCAATGCAGTGCAGTGCGGGTGTCTGAAGGATTAATACATGAAACCCGTAAGCGATTCTGCTTTTCTCTTCATGGGTGCTGCCTGACCTGTTGAGTATTTCCAGAATTTCTTGTTTTATTTTGGGTATTATATATTTCAGTTCTAATTTCTTCCTGGAATGTAATATGTAAGATGAACTTATTAACAGTGGTTGGCTTTTGTAACTTTCCTAGGCTGGATGTTTCAGCTTTGTACTCCAGTGAATTTACCTAGTGAACAACCTTTATTAATCACAAAATGCTGGAGTAACTCAGCAGGTCAGGCAGCATCTCGGGAGAGAAGGAATGGGTAGCATCTCCCGAGATGCTGCCTGACCTGCTGAGTTACTCCAGCATTTTGTGAATAAATCGATTTGTACCAGCATCTGCAGTTATTTTCTTATATTATATAACCTTTATTAATCATATGCTTGGGTTTTTTTTTGGTAAACTGGATTAGGTTTGTGGAACTTCTGAAAGGTTTTCATTAAACGGGATAAAGTTGTTTACAAGTAGGGAATGAAATATAATGGGGATTCATTTAGTGGCACTTTAGCGGAATGTAAGAAAGTGAAATTTCTTCACAATGAACAACCACTAGATGGAGACTTCATGCTAATTTATAACATTTTAAGGTTATGATTAGTTTCTATGGTTCGTGGATTAGCTGCTGATGCATGAAAAATGTATTAATTATGACAGTATCCTTTTTGCTCTTGGGATAAGCACAACTTATTATATTTTGTAAACTTTTTCATTGCTAGTCAGTTATTTCTCCTTTATTCTAAAACACTTCTGCCAGCAAGAAATTAGAAATGAAATATAATATTCCAAATTTGAGGATTTATAACCGTCAGGTTGTCTTGAGATTGGGTGAGCCTTCCTTTCTGGAAAATATGGTACTGATTTTTACTTTAAAAAGGAAAATACATTTTTAACTACAATTGATAATTTAAAAGAAAGGCTTCCAGACATTCTCTCAGCCACATTGTTCCACAAATGGAAATCATGCCTTTCTGAAAGTTAATGATTGTCAGTAGAAATTCATCCTTGAACATGAGGCCGTTCATAAAAAGTGAGATTAGAATTTTCACTGAAAATGTCAAATTGCCCTTGATTTAAATGAGAGAACCTCTTTGAAACGGAAACAGCTTCTGGAGGTGACTATGTCATCACGTTCAATTTAATCATACTGCTGTTTCAATTTGATCTACTTTGCCCTTTTGTCTCCTATATATCTTCAGATAAAAATTTGTACCTTCTTGGGTCTTGACTGTAAATAGTTTGTAATTTAAAATTAAACCATCCCAAGATTAAACTATTTTGCTGAGATTTTCATTGACTTTGAGTGCACGCTTTAAAATTTTAGATATTGCCACGTTGATCACATTCAGGATGGAAGACTTAATACATTTAGAGGCATCAGCTGAGAGAAGCAAAATATGGACTTGATGAACTACTAGGGTAAAATTTTAAAGGAGACTAGACCAAGTTGGGCCCAAACCTCTCCCGCATTGGTGCAGCACCCTCTCCTACCTCTCTCCCCCTTCCTCCCCCCTCCCCACTTCCCCTTCCCCCTCAACCCCCTTCCCCCTCAACCCCCCTTATCCACACTCCTCCCCCCTCCCTTCCTCCTCCCTCCCTGGGAGATAGATTTAAACTTTAAAATGTGAATAACTTAAAAAATATAACACCGATTTCAATAAAACGACTTGCTTTACCATTAAAGCGATGACGGTGAGAAAGGTGGGCCTAAAATTGTCAAGCTTTAGTGTACCGTTTTGGCTGTAGTTCGATCACAAATAAACAATCAAACGAGAGTTTTAGTATATAGATGTGATGGACAAGTTTTTTTTACATAGAGAGTGGAGGGTGCCTGGAACACGCTGCTGGGGTGGTGGTGGTGGCAGATGCTACAGTACTATTTAAGAGGCTTTTTAATAGGCACATGGATATGCAGGAAATGGAGGGATATGAATCATGTGAATGCAGAAGAGATTAGATTAACCTGGCATCATGTTCAGCATGGACATTGTGGGCAGAAGGGTCTGTTCCTGTTCTGTACTGTTCCATGTTCTATCTTCTATGTAACTGTGTAGAGATAGTCTTGCTATCTTTGTCTATCAGACATACATTGATTAAACTAGAATACAGGGCTTCAACTGTAATCAGTGATGTATGTTGATAAATTTTATCTCTGAAGTCAAGTGTGAGTACTTTCATCAACTTTTTGTGACTATAGATCTCTGGCACTTGTATACGGTCAATGCGGCATCATCAAAAACTTGTAAGCGCACTACAGGTCAATGAAAATCTCATCGAAAAAAGTTTAATGTAAGGAAGATTTCATCTTAAATACTAAGATGACTAGAGTAGAAGGATATTTAAATTTATGACTGAAGTGAACAATCTGAGTAATTTTCTAGACTATTATATGCCAGCTGTAGAAGGGAGAGAATATCTGAATGGTTCCTGCAATCCAAGTTATTTCCTTTCCCTTTGAGTGGAGTAACATTTTATTTTTAAAACTTTAAGTGCCTTCTCTTCATCATTCTATCGTTTTTATGTCCGAGAGTATTTACTGGCATTGTCCGAGAGGATCGATTTAAAAGAGAGTTAGATAGAGCTCGAGGGGCTAGTGGAATCAAGGGATATGGGGAGAAGGCAGGCACGGGTTACTGATTGTGCATGATCAGCCATGATCACAATGAATGGCGGTGCTGGCTCAAAGGGCCGAATGGCCTCCTCCTGCACCTATTTTTCTATGTTTCTAGTAGAATAACATCTTTGTTCCTCCCTCAGTGTTCACCACTGAATGATTTTGGTCTTGCCTGAATTCTTTTCTGAGGTCAACAGTGTTTCTATTAAATTTATGTTGCAGTACTTTCTCTAATATTTCTCTATTGGCCAGCTAAGCATGTCCAATGCTATTTTATCTGCAAAGTAGAATCATGACTTTGAAGAGGTTTCGATTTTTTCTCTTTTTTGCAAATGTCTGGATCTCATATGCCTCCTCATTTCTCAAATTATTTCAAAGCTTGCAAAATCTGTGTTGCTTCTGGTTGAAAAGAATCAGGACTTCAATCTCCTCGAGATTTCATTTAAAACAATATGAGACATGCAATAAAAGACGAAATTGCGGAGCATTTGGATAGTAGTAACAGGATCGTTCCGAGTCAGCATGGATTTACGAAGGGGAAATCATGCTTGACTAATCTTCTGGAATTCTTTGAGGATGTATCTAGGAAAATTGACAGGGGAGAACCGGTGGATGTGGTGTACCTCGACTTTCAGAAAGCCTTCGACAAGGTCCCACATAGGAGATTAGTGGGCAAAATTAGAGCACATGGTATTGGGGGTAGGGTACTGACATGGATAGAAAATTGGTTGACAGACAGAAAGCAAAGAGTGGGGATAAATGGGTCCCTTTCAGAATGGCAGGCAGTGACTAGTGGGGTACCGCAAGGCTCGATGCTGGGACCGCAGCTATTTACAATATACATTAATGACTTGGATGAAGGGATTAAAAGTATCATTAGCAAATTTGCAGATGATACAAAGCTGGGTGGCAGTGTGAACTGTGAGGAAGATGCTATGAGGGTGCAGGGTGACTTGGACAGGTTGTGTGAGTGGGCGGATGCATGGCAGATGCAGTTTAATGTGGATAAGTGTGAGGTTATCCACTTTGGTGGTAAGAATAGGAAGGCAGATTATTATCTGAATGGTGTCAAGTTAGGAAAAGGGGACGTACAATGAGATCTGGGTGTCCTAGTGCATCAGTCACTGAAAGGAAGCATGCAGGTACAGCAGGCAGTGAAGAAAGCCAATGGAATGTTGGCCTTCATAACAAGAGGAGTTGAGTATAGGAATAAAGAGGTCCTTCTGCAGTTGTACAGGGCCCTAGTGAGACTGCACCTGGAGTACTGCGTGCAGTTTTGGTCTTCAAATTTGAGGAAGGATGTTCTTGCTATTGAGGGTGTGCAGCGTAGGTTTACTAGGTTAATTCCCGGAATGGTGGGACTGTCATATGTTGAAAGACTGGAGCGACTAGGCTTGTATAAACTGGAATTTAGAAGGATGAGAGGGAATCTTATTGAAACATATAAGATTATTAAGGGGTTGGACCTGTTAGAGGCAGCAAACATGTTCCCAATGTTGGGGAGTCCAGAACCAGGGGCCACAGTTTAAGAATAAGGGGTAGGCCATTTAGAACGGAGATTAGGAAAAACATTTTCAGTCAGAGAGTTGTAAATCTGTGGAATTCTCTGCCTCAGAAGGCAGTGGAGGCCAGTTCTCTGAATGCATTCAAGAGAGAGCTAGATAGAGCTCTTAAGGATAGCAGAGTCAGGGGGTATGGGGAGAAGGCAGGAACGGGGTACTGATTGAGAATGATCAGCCATGATCACATTGAATGGTGGTGCTGGCTCGAAGGGCCAAATGGCCTACTCCTGCACCTATTGTCTATTGTCTATTGTCAAATCTTTTCTGAGTTAGGAAATTCTGTGCAGCTTCTATTCAGTTACACTTGGGTGTCTCCAAAGATGGATGGTCATAAAGATCAAACACAAGGAACTGCAGGTGCTGGTTTACAAAAAGAAACACAATCTGCTGGAATAACTCAGCAGGTCAGTCAACATCTCTGGAGGACATGGATAAGTGATGTTTCTTCAGAAGTGTCCTGACTCATTTTTTGGTCGTAAAGATTATCTGTGAACTAATTTCAATTGTTTGAAGTACCTTTTTTTGTGCTATTTCTGATGTAGATTTTCACCAAACTGAAATCCCAGATTTTGGAATTTATAAGCTGATAAAACAGTTTTGAAAAACTTCACTTTTTAATTTCAATCCTTCTGCTCTGATCTTTAATCTTGAGATTTATGGTTAGGTATGTTTCCAAAGCTGCTGGTGTGGAAGTACCGGAACTGTACCTGTTCATTATGAATCTCTTGGATGAATTTCAACGTTTCTGTCAAAGGTTACCCATCCACTGATGCTAAACCCTCGTAGCCCCTTTGTTATACTGTTAAGGTCCCAGAATTCAAACATTGGGATATGGTTTCCATGCCATTCGTTTTAATACCATGGTAGGTAGTTTATTTTCATTCTGTGTCACCACAAGCCTGAATCAGAGTTCTTGATTATACCATAAGGTGAGTTAAGATAACAAATTTATTGTTATTTCACCACATGCATCATTAGACACATTCCATTTAATTTCCTCCAAGTTTTATAAGTCATGTACAATTAGATGCTGCAAGCTTACTGAAGCACCAGGAGCAGCCTTGGGAAATATAATATTTATTGCGTGCCAACGACATTCTGCATATGTGCTGTGCATATAAAAAGAATAAAATTTAGTTCAAGATGTCCATAGCTGGCTGTGTGGTGAAATCAATTGGCTTTATCATCTTTTGGCATAAAACCAATGTCAAGCTTCTCCCTTAATGTAACTATAAATATATTAAATTGTGTTATTATAATGCTGAATACTTTTATCTCCTTTCACTCTAAATATTGTCTGAATCTTTACATTTATTATAAACATTTTTAAGAAGTATGAAACCAGAATACAATTTATTGGAAAATCTACTGACTAATTTATTCTGGAGATGGGAACTGCATATTATTTACATAAAGCTACATCAGTGGATTAATATTCTTCTTGAAAAGGAATACTTTAATACAGGCTAATAATTCTTGTGGTGCCAATGTTCAAATGTATTAAGATTGAATGTTTAGTTTAGTCTAGGTCAGAGATACAGCGTGGAAATAGGCTCTTCGGCCCATTGAGTCCGTGTCGACCAGTGATCACCCATACACTAGTTCTATCCTACACACATGGGAACAATTGTTACAGAAGTCAATTAATCTACAAATCTGTACATCTTTGCAATCTGGGAGGAAACCCACCCCATGAAAACCCATGTGGTCTCGGGGAGAAGGTACAAACTCCGGACAGATACCACCCGTAGTCAGGATCAAACCCAGGTCTCTGGCTCTGTGAGGCAGCAACTCTATCACTGTGCTGCCCCAAGTAAAGATTGTGTAGATTGTGTTTTGTATTCGGCCACCGTTTCAGCAAACATAAAATGAAGTAAAATTAACACGCAAAATTGATAACATTGCTTTTTCATTTGGATAGTGATCAAAACATATGCAGATTTCCATCATGTTCCTTTATATTTAGGAATTGTTTAACATTACATTTTATATTACCTTCTATGTTGTGTGATTTGCATCATTTTATTGTAGCATGAATCCAACATATCCGATAAATATTCATAAGGAATCCTGGGTTTTAAGGGAAGGCATTGGGGGAAAAAGGAAATAATAATGAACTTCTGTAAGACATTGGTTTGGCCTGGAGTATTGTGTCTGGGACCTGAACTTCAGCAAATATGTGAAGGCACTATGGAAGGTGCAGAGAAGATTTACAGAAATTATTGGAAGGACGAAGAACAAAGTAGTGAAACTGAGGTTGTTCCACATGAAATAGAGCAAGTTGAGAAATGATTTGTTGGAAACACAGACTGAGAGATAAACTACTCACAATGACAAATGGATCAAGCATCACAGAATGAAGGTGCTTGTGGAAGGAAAAAAGAGCCACAAGTTACACGAAGAAAAACTTTTGTTTCCAAACCTCATGGTAGAATCTGCAATGCATTGCCAGTAGTCAGGGTGCAGAACACGAAGGCAGATTCTGTTATCGGGTTCAAAGGGTAATTTTTTTAGTATTTGAAAGGGGCAAAATGTGCAAAATGTCAAGCTTCTCCCTTAATGTAACTATAAATATATTAAATTGTGTTATTATAAAGCTGAATACTTTTATCTCCTTTCACTCTAAATATTGTCCGAAGCTTTACATTTATTATAAACATTTTTAAGAAGTATGAAACCAGAATACAATTTATCGGAAAATCTACTGACTAATTTACTCTGGAGATGGGAACTGCATATTATTTACATAAAGCTACATCAGTGGATTAATATTCTTCTTGAAAAGGAATACTTTAATACAGGCTAACAATTCTTGTGGTGCCAATGTTCAAATGTATTAAGATTGAATGTTTAGTTTAGTCTAGGTCAGAGATACAGCGTGGAAATAGGCTCTTCGGCCCATTGAGTCCGTGTCGACCAGTGATCACTCATACACTAGTTGTATCCTACACACATGGGAACAATTGTTACAGAAGTCAATTAATCTACAAATCTGTACATCTTTGCAATCTGGGAGGAAACCCACCCCATGAAAACCCATGTGGACTCGGGGAGAAGGTACAAACTCCGGACAGATACCACCCGTAGTCAGGATCAAACCCAGGTCTCTGGCTCTGTGAGGCAGCAACTCTATCACTGTGCTGCCCCAAGTAAAGATTGTGTAGATTGTGTTTTGTATTCGGCCACTGTTTCAGCAAACATAAAATGAAATAAATTTAACACGCAAAATTGATAACATTGCCTTTTCATTTGGATAGTGATCAAAACATATGCAGATTTCCATCATGTTCCTTTATATTTAGGAATTGTTTAACATTACATTTTATATTACCTTCTATGTTGTGTGATTTGCATCATTTTATTGTAGCATGAATCCAACATATCCGATAAGGAATCCTGGACTTTAAGGGAAGGCATGGGGGGAAAAGGAAGTAATAATGAACTTCTGTAAGACATTGGTTTGGCCTGGAGTATTGTGTCTGGGACCAAAGGGTAATTCTTTTAGTATTTGAAAGGGGCAAAATGTGCAAAATTAAGGGAATAGGATTATCTGGACTGCTCTAGCAGATGACGGACTTGATGGGCCAAATGTCTTTCTATCTCTTTGTTAATTTTCACCGATTCTGTGATAGTGAAAAGCACTGATGAAGGGCTCCACTTGAGTTCCAACTTTTTTAGATGGCAAAACTCTAATTGAACATTGTTTTTATTTGATGTCCTACATCCAGTTTATTTGTTCTTCCCTTCATTCATAGCTAGGTCTTATTATTTTGTCAGAATAAATATCAAATGATCGCCTTAGGATATAAATGTGGAGAGTATTATGCCCCTTCCAGAAATCCGGGGTCTATTCTCAGAGCATGCAGTGACAGCTACGATACACTTCCACTACTTTTAATCTTTTATATGCAGGATTTTGACAGCTTTTTTTCCAAGTATTCTGCATACCACCTATGGGATTCTGACTTGGGATTTCTGGTTGCTTTTGAAGCTTCCAACATTTCAGCTTCACCATTTACATTCCTTTAATGATTTTATGATAGGCTCTTGGATCTATTGTTAATGTTCAAGCCTATTATAGCCGGTATCAGGACCAATATAAAGTTACTTCTAATATTAATCTATTTCAATTAAACTTCCATAAAAAAGGAAAATATATGCCTAATGAAGATAAACTCAACCTTAAATTACTGCTGTATAGTTACTTCTGAAAATATTTGCATACCCAGTAAATAGAATTCTATTTATCTTGTTTTCATCCCCCAATTACTCAATTTCCATGATAAATGCTTGCTTAAGCAGGTAACTGCTCAAGGATTATATTAATTTTCTATGAGCTATTAATTTCCAAGGAGCCCAATCACACTGATATTATGATGAATTGGTCTGCTCAGATGAACCCAACTCATTCTTTGTTGTATATGAATCTGCCATGTTATCGATAATACAATGTATTTCCTGGAAGAACCCAGTCAATATGAATGTGGAGGAACACAGGCATTCACCTGGACTAGAAACTGAAAGATCATTTTCCTGCACAATAAAACCTTGAGATTGAAATCACAACTATGAATGAAATGTATTAAAGACTTTATGGAATAATTCTCCCAACCACCTATTTTTGAAGAACTTTCACTGAATAATTGATCACACATTTGGATGCATTTATCTACTTTTGACTTCTCTACCAATAACTTCATTAGCTCAGCCATGACAATTGAATTGAAAGGAAGTCCTTGGGCCTAATGAGTTTCAGTATTTTTTTAACAATAGTGGTCAGGCTAGCTGGCCTGTATTTTCCTAGATTATTTCTCTTACCTTCTTGAATAATTATGTTATATTTGATAACTTCAGATCCACCAGGGCTGTTTCAGAATCTGGGGAATGCAGTTTAGCCATTATGTCCTTTGAATTTAATTTCCTGATGTACCTTGGCAGACTCCACTCCACATATATCAATGCAGATGACTTTATTTGTTGAAGTCTCAACTCTCAGACAAAGAATGTTGCTTTCACACTCTATGAAATTCACCATATTATGGTCATTCCTTGAGATGAGATTCATCATTGCATAAATATTCATTAAGTTCCATAATTAATTCCATGATATGTTGCTTTAGGTAACTGTGTTCCAAGAACATGGCCTCACTAATTTTATTATTTGTCGATGCTAAATGCAGGTTATGATTATTTTTTGGATTAGAAAGCATTTGTGTGAGGGTTAACAGAAAACACTTGCGTTTCACTTTTGAATAACGTCTATGGGATCCTTTATATCCCCATGTCACTGCGGCTCATTTGGTGTCAGTTGTGGCTCAGTCAGTTTCACTCTCTTCTCCAAAATCAGGAGATTCGAGATTCAAACACTTGAAATAACAGTCAAGGCTCAGATTCGAGTGCAGTTGTGAGATTGTTTTACTGTTGATCCTACTGTTTTACGGATGTCATTAAAATGAGGTCTTGTCTACTATTCTAGGATCTAAAAGGTCTCTTAGGAACACTTCCTAGAAGAGCCAAAACCAGATTATTGCTGTTTGAGTTAGCTGGTTCCTTTGTTATAAAAGTTAGTGCACTTCAGTAGTACTTAACGACACTTAACCACATTGGGATGGCTTGAAATGAATGTGCTAATCAAGTCTACTTTTGGAATTTTTAAATTTGGAACAGGCAGATGAGTTAAAGTCTCATTGAAATGACATCATATATGACAATTCCTTCAGCAATGTATGGAAATTTTAACCGGGCTCAATGTGTTCATGTACTGGAGGTAGAGCTTGAATGAGCAACCTTTGGACTTTGGCAAAATGCTCCTTTTTGAACTAAATAGCAGCAACATAAACCACAATTGTGTCAAATGTCTATTATCTATCAGCATTTTACCCACTTATTGGGGAAAAAATCAGTTCAACAAACTTGCCCTGCGCATGCTGTAACAACAAGAAGAGATCGGTTGTACTTTTCCTTCTCCTCTTACGACTTTATCATTCTGTTTTTCTCTCGAACATTTTTCTTTCTTTTTCTGCCAATAATAATTATTAACTAAAGTATTAAAGAGGCAGGGCCTGAAATTATTTGAGAACTGCATTCATGATGCAGCTTCATAGGACTTTGGTTTGGCTGCATTTGGAGTATTGCATGCAGTTCTAGTTGCCCAATTACAGGTAGAGTATGAAGGCTTTGGAAAGGGTGCAAAGGAGGTTTACCAGAATAGTGCCTGGGTTAGAGGGTATTAGGTACAGGGGAGACGTTATTTCTTTTAATGCAGGTGGTTGAGGGGAGACCTAATATAGAAGTATATAAACTTATCAGAGGCACAGATTGGTTAGACAGTCAGAACCTTTTTCCCAAGATGGAAATATCAAATACCAGAGGGCATAGCTTTAAGGTGAGAGGGGACAAGTGTAAAGGAGATGTGCAGGGCAAGTTTGTTTACACCACGGGTGGTGAGTGCCTGGAACACTGCCAGGATTGGTCGTGGTGACAGATACAATAGTGGCATTTAAAAGACTTTTGGATCGGCTCATGGATATGCAGGGAATGGAGGGACATGGTTTATCTGCAGGCTGATAAGAGTTGGTCATCACGTTTGGCGTAGACATTGTGGGTGTTCGGGCTTGTTTCTATGCTGTATTAGGTGCCACCTGGATTGTACTGGAACCACCAAGTGACCTGTTATACCTTTCTTTCTTATCTTACTACATTATCGTTCTGTTTTTCTCTCAAACATTTTTCTTCATTTTTCTGCCAATAATGATTATTAACTGAAGCGTTAATAATCATAACGCTTTTGTGTTCATGTTTAATGTTGATGCTCAGATTATGATAATCAACATTTTTAATGTTGCTCTGGCAAACGTCCAAATGCAATTGCTTTTGGGAGCACAATTCAAATTAAACCGAAGAAAGCAGCAGGGGTAAATTTCTGTTTCCACACTCCCAGTGGATTGTCCCACATGCTGGGAAAGCCAATCAAAACTACGAGTGCTTGATTTTGCAAGACATTTGTTTGTATAATTGGTGCCAGTACATCTCATTTTCCGATGAATGGTTCCAGTGGGCACAGTTTATGCTGGAAATACAAAGTAGGAGAGCTAACCATAATGTTCCATTATTTCTCTGAGATTTCTAACTAAATTTCATTTATCTTGTCAGACATCAACAGACAGAGCTAGCACACAGCAGCACAAGTCTGTTATGTTTCCCCGAGGAGGAATTTGCCATTTACTGCAAGCACATCATTTTATGCATGTCAGCTCTGAAATCTGCTCTATTAAAATCTCCAAACTCTCAACATCTAGCTAGTGTTTAACCAATAAGCATGTACAGCAGTTTAACTATTTGATGTTGCCTGATCCACTGAGTTACTCCAGCATTTTGTGTCAATAGACAATAGACAATAGGTGCAGGAGTAGGCCATTCGGCCCTTCGAGCCAACACCGCCATTGAATGTGATCATGGCTGATCATCGACAATCAGTACCTCATTCCTGCCCTCTCCCCATACCCCCCTGACTCCGCTATCATTAAGAGCTCTATCTAACTGTCTTTCTGTGATAAACCAACATCTGCAGTTCCTTGCTATTATAATAGTTTAAGGCCTAGTATCCTGGCAACAGCCATAATGCCTTCATTCTGCAGAGCCCATCATGTTAAATCAAAGGCCAACTGCTAGCTCACAAAGGGCTAATAAATATGCTGCATGGATTCAATGAGAAGCATGTGATAAACTGCTTGTTTGAGATTCCAAATTTATACCAGCCATGATTATAGTTGAAGGAACTCCATGAAATTCTGCAATTTTCTTGATCACTGGTGTGCAGAACCGGATGTAGCAATCTGGAATTTTGCATCTGCAACCAGACATGGGGAGAATTTTGGAAGCACAATCTCAGGACTCAGTCTGAAGGGTCCCAACCCAAACATCATCTGAGCATTTGCTTCCATAGATGCAGCCTGACACACTGAGTTCCTCGATTTATTCACAAAATGCTGGAGTAACTCAGCAGGTCAGGCAGCATCTCGGGAGAAGATCCAGCATCAGTACCGGCATCTGCAGTTATTTTCTTATACTACTTGTTGCTCCAATGCGATTTCTCTTTGAGGTATGTCCACTTTGAAGAAGTTCTCCTTTGTACCAGCATCTGCAGTTATTTTCTTACACTGAGTTCCTCCACCAGTTTGTTTTTTGATCTGGGAGAATTTTACCTCTGTTGCAATGGTAACAATGGTACAAAAAAAATTACATATATTCCCTGACCATGATGCCGATTCAAACTGATCCCATCTGCCTGCACATGGTCCATATACCTCTATTCCCTGCCTTTTCTTGTATATGTCTAAATGCCTCTTAAATTTGTTGTGGTATCTGCTACCTCCCCTGAGAGCACTCCAGGCACCCAAAATAAAAATCCTTGCAAACATCCATTAAATCAATTCTACACTTTCAAGTATTTGACATATTCATTCTGGGAAAATGTCTATCTACCCTAACTATTGCCTCTCATAATTTTACATACTTCCATCATACAGATCATCCCTCAGTGCCTGATGCTCCAGAGAAAACAATCCAGGTTGGCACAACCTCTCCATATAGCTACCATACTCCAATACAGGCAATATTCTGATGAACCTCTTCTACACCCTCCAAAGCGTCCACATCCTTCCTCCAGTGTGGTGACCAGAACCGCACACAATACTCCAATTGTGGCCTAACCAATGCATATCCCTGCGTATCCGTGTGCCTATCCAAAAGCTTCTTAAACGTTACCATCAGATCTGCCCCAACCACCACTCCTAGCAGAATGTGTGAAAAAAATACTTGCCTGGCACATCTCTTTTAAACTTTGCCCCTCCCACCTTAAAACTATGTCCTCTAGTCTTTGCCTTCTTTAGCACCCCATCACATGTTCCTGCCATTCACCGTGTACAGTACTTTCCTGTTACATTTGACCTCCAAAATGCATCACCACATATTTTCAGATTTACCTCAACCTGCAATTTCCCCTGCCTAAATTTCCAGCAGGTCTCCATCCTGCTGTATCCTTTGAAAACATTCCTTGCTAAACACAACTCCACTAATTTTTATGTCATCTGCAAAGGTTAATCAGCCCACCTATATTTTCATCTGAATCAATAATACATATTACAAAAAAAAGAGATTTCAGGTCTGATTCTTGGCGAACACCACTGGTTATAAATTTCCAGTAAGAAAACACTCCTTTAGCACCTTCTGCTTCTACAACCAGGTTAATTTGGATCCAATTTTCTAACTGTGGATCCCATGTGACTTAATCTGGACTAGCCTACCATGAAGGACCATGTCAAATATCTTACTAAAGGCCATGTAGACAACATCCACTGCCCTTCCCTCATTAATCATCTACGGCACTTCATCAAAACAAAATCAACATTGTGAGGCAGGACATTCCCAACACAAAGCTATGCTGGTTATCCCGAATGGGTTCATGCTTTTAACAGCATATAATCCTCTGACATTTTCACCACCTCCAACGGGATCCCACCACTAGCCACATTTTCCCATCTGCACCCCTTTCCACAGAGACCGTTCCTCCGCAACTCCCTGGTTAACTCGTCCCTTCCAACCCAAACCACCCCTTCACCAGATACGTTCCCCTGCAACCGCAGAAGATGCAACACCTGTCCCTATACCTCCTCCTTTGACTCCGTCCAAGGACCCCGACAGTCCTTTCAGGTGAGGCAGAGGTTGCACTTCCTCCAACCTCATTTACTGTATCCGCTGTTCTGCTGGGGACAGATGTGGACAGATGTGGACTCCTATATATCGGTGAGATCAAGCGCAGGCTCGGCGATCGCTTTGCTGAACACCTCCGCTCAGTCCGCCTAGACCTACATGATCTCCATGTTGCTAAATATGTTAACTTCCCCTCCCATTCCCACACTGACTTTTCTATCCTGGGCCTCCTCCACTGTCAGAGTGAGACCAAACACAAATTGGAGGAACAGCACCTCATATTTTGCTTGGGCAGCTTACAACCTAATGGTATGAATATTGACCTCTAACTTCAAGTAACCCCTGCTTTCCCTCTCTCGCCATCCCTCCCCCATCCTAGTTCTCTAACCAGCCTGATGAAATTTTACACTATATGCCTCGTTGTCACCTTCCTCTAGCTAACAATGATCTACTCTACATTTTCCTTGATCTTTCCCTTTGATCTCTCTTTTCTCACACCTTACCCTTTCCTTTCTATCGTTTCCCTCTCCCATGACTCTCTGTCTGAAGAAGGGTCTCGACCCGAAACGTCGCCCATTCCTTCTATCCAGAGATGCTGCCTGTCCCGCTGAGTTACTCCAGCACTTTTGTGTCTACCTTAGGAACTCAATGGGTCAAGCAGCATCTATGGAGGAAAGGACTGATGATAATTCGGGTCGGGACTTTTTTCCAAACCCTTTTTCTTCGAATCTGAAAAGTGTCCTGACTGGAAACATCATCTGCCCATTCCCTCTGTAGATGCTGCCTGACTTGCTGAGTTTCTCCAGCGGTTTGCTTTTATGCTCGAGATTCTCACACCGGCAGTTTCTTGTGTCTCCACTAATATATTCCTCATTTAATCAAGTGACCGAGGCAAATTTTCAATATTACTATTCACAATAATACTAAGGGAGTCACAAAATCCTGGAGTAACTCAGCGGGACAGGCAGCATCTCTGGAGAGTAGGAATGGGTGATGTTTCGGGATGAGACCCTTCTTCAGACTTAGGGACCGCGATATTCACAGAATTTATCTAGAGAGATGGAAGCTTTGTAGAAACCATGATAAGCAGCACTGTATGTTATTCCCATTTGGGTGACCCTGAGAATAACGCAAAATAAATCTGTGGTTTAGCTCTACTTAAATGAGGTCACATAGTATAGCTATATTTTGTGAGTAGTAGCTCTCAAAGTCTGTAAATGGCATTATGTAACTTACAAAATTTCACGATGTTTGGCGAACATTTATTTAGGATTAGTGGGATGGATTTGAAGATCGCAAGGCATGGAAGATAGGGGTATGAGGTTGAGATGGGTGTATCAGGACTTTGGACTGGCTCTGGGATGGGGTGCACAGGAAATGAAATTTGTAAGAACCAAGGTATGCAGTATGATTAGATGCACTGTATAGTAACCACTTTTAGGTAACCCTGGAAATATTGGAAAATAAATCTGGGATTTTATTCTACATTAAAAATGGAAATGTAATTTATAGTGGATTGCAGGAAGTGAGATTGGGGATAGAGATGGGGTGATTAGTTTCTGGGACTTGACAGTACAGAAGGAGAAAGATTTAACATTCAAAGAAATACTCAAGAGGATGGGAACAAACTGCAATTGGCCCAACCTCATATAAAATTCCTCTCTCCTTACTGTCTGCTGATCCTTTCATCCCTTTAGATAGCTCACAACCACTGTTTTCCCAATGTTTTCATTTTTGCCTTTGACAATTTGTAACATATCTTTCCCATAATTATTGATTTCAGAAAAGAAATGACAGTATTATTTCATTTAATTTTATCGCTTAACATTAAATGCTCGGTCCTCTGTCAATGATTAGTATGCCAAGCAATGGTAAGCAGTGACATTTTAACAGTGAAATTCCCATTGGAAATTCTTTCAGAGAAAGATTCAAAGGAGCACGTGCTTGTTGTCAAATTTCTATTAATAAATTGCAAATATAATTTTATGCAATCTCTGATATTTAACAGGGCATCTGCACTGAATGACCGTACCATTTTCTGACAAGAACACATTATAATTTCGGAACTAAAACAGGGGTAGTTAATAGAGTTCATACATTAGCATTTGGAATTGCTGCTGGCTACTGCCTTTCTGTCACATCCCTGAAATGTGTTTTTTTTCGCCACAAAATATTGGTATTATCGCATTCTTCTCATGAGTCTTTTTCCAATTTAAAAATGTTACTAACTCTCAGCAAATCTGGATCAGTAACTCAGAAGATGACAGTATTTGGTTTTTTTTGGACCAGATATGGGACAAGAATTATGCCAACATATTTGTTATGTGGATCACAGCCCTGCTGGCACACAGCTTCAATGTTGACAAGCCTTGTGGTGTTTACTTATCCGTTTTCCACTGTGGGAATAGTTTTGAGTGACACATGCTCTAAGATTTACTGGCTCCTTTTCAAACAAGTGTTTGGAGCTGTCCTTAAGGTAGTTCCAAGCTGAAAATCTCATTATATGGGAAATCATTTCAGTCCTTTATGTCTTTTCGAATCACAGATTTTAGTAGCAGTTCAGGGTGAAGCAATAATTATGCCTCAGAACTAGTTTCTCCCCATTTTTCTGTTTGCGTTTTCACTTTGGTGCACTACATGGAAAGCATTCAAAGAATCAATTATTTTTGCAAGACGAGCATTATAAATTATTGCTTGAGCCGCTAGTATGTAATTTCCGTTCTCCCCTACACATCAGTCTCATATATGTTCCATATCTACGAAGGGTTGCAGGACAAGTAGTTAAAGAAATTACTAATAAAGGAACAAAAAAAAAATCAATTTACCCCCTAGTTAAATGAGTCTCAGATTTTAATTTATAATGGAGCCTGACTATGTTCCCAACTCCTGCATTGGTTTTATCTAACCATTGTTTGTGGGAGTCTCTAATGTTTTCAAGTGTATTTACACGAGGAGCAGTTAGAGAGTAAGAACATACATAAAAGAACAGAGGCATAAGAATGTAGGACTTGTGAAATGCAGGGCTGGCATTGTTTTCTGCCCTCAATCTCGAACTGCTTCCATTCACTCATTGACTACTGACATTGTGTATAGTTTAACCTCATCGTCACCCTAGATTTACCCGATTAAAGACCTCGCTTTTCCTACCCTCTCTGCAGTTTAACAAGCCTCCTTTGTCTCCTTTCCAGTTCTAAGAGGATTCTTCGACCTCAAACGTGAACTCTGTTTCACTTTCCACATATATGGCCTGACCTGCGGAGTACTCGTAGAGCTATACAGCACAGAAACAGATTCTTTGGCCAACCTTGTCCATGCCAACAAAGTTGGCATTCTGGGCAAGTTCCATTAGCTGCATTTGTCCCATATATGTACCCAGGGAGACTGTAGGAGACGTCATCCTGAGGTCACCATGTAATTTAATCCTGGTGCCTAGGGTTGCCAACTATCCCGTAGTAGCCGGGACATCCCGTATTTTGGGCTAAATTTGTTTGTCCCTTATGGGAGCGCCCTTGTCCAGTATTAGGCCCGAGGAGTGCTGTAAGCCCTGACACTGTAGGCCCGGGGGGCACTGTAGGCCCAAGGGCCGCTGTAGGCTAACGGAGAGTGTTCGGGGAGCAGGGGCCGAGTGTGTTCGCCGAATGGAGGTTGCGTAGCAACCCGCCTCCCGGCCCAGGCGGCCGCCATTGGTGGAGCAGGAGCACGTGGCGTGGACGTTGATGCCACATTTTGCCCTTATTTGGTAGCTGGAAAGTTGGCAACCCTACCGGTGCCAAAGAAAAGCAAAGTAGCAAACTACCATCCAGTGGCTCTGACATCCACTACCATTTGAGAGGATGGTCATGAAATCCCCCCCCCCACCCTACCCCCGTTGCAACAGGTGTCCACCATGGACCTGTTCCACTGCAATTTGCCTACTGTTGCAACAGGTCAGTGGTACACACCATCTCCCTGCACTCATCTGTGGAACATCTAGTTCACAAGGATATCTACATCAGCACATTAAATTGAGGGAGGCATAGAAAGGGTAGACATTCAGAACTTTTTTTTCAAAGATGAGAAAGCATAGCTTTAAGGTAGGACAAAGTTTACATGGAGAGTTGTGGGTGTCTGGAAAGCAGTGCCAGGGATGGTGGTTGTTGTGATATTGCCTGGGACTACTTTGTTTGCATGTGCAGGAGTGCGTATATAAGAGGTTGGTGTGATTGGGTGGTCACTCTGGATCCAGATGACCACGGAATAAACAGCCTGGAGTTGAGCTCCAGCATTGTAACCTTTTATACACGTGTACTTGTGGTCCGTCCAGAGTCACTAAAGGTACAACAGGTACCGGACCACGAAGTACAACATGGTGGCAGCGGTTTGGTGATTTGCCTAGAAAGGTAAAGAGAAACCCAAGCGGAAAAGGTTCACAAGTCAAAAAAAAAAATCAAAAAAAAATTTAAATTTAAAAGAATTTTCTTTTGGTGAAAACTATACTACGAAAATAATTAAACTAGTGCCCTAGGGGAAAGAAACAGAAATAAAGAGTAGTTTCCAGCTCGTACGGGACGCTGGATTGCCTCTCGACAGGGCCTACCGTGTATGTGCACTTACCTGATCTGCAGTCAGCGCTGAGCTGCCGACGGGACGTTGCAAGCTGCTGAGGGAGGTGTGTGAAGGCCCACACCGACGACGACACTGTCACCGACAGGGACCGGTGAGACCCGACATCGCGGGGGAGTTCGGCGACCGGAGGGACCGACCACCCACGGAGGCGCGACGACCGGTAAGGTCGAGGCACTGCATCCTTACCCAGGCGCGGCGACCGGTGAGTCGGGAAGGCCCTGGGCCCAAGGCAGCGGCAGCACGCGTCGACTGAGTAGCAGCGGCCGGGAGCACCTGTGGGCGGGGCCAACACGCACCGCAGCCGAGGCCCGATCGCAACGCGGTTACAGCAGCTGGGAGCTGCATCGTTGCGAGCCCATCGTTGCGGGCCCATCGTTGCGAGCCCATCGTTGCGGGCCCATCGTTGCGGGCCCATCGTTGCGAGGCAGATCATCGCAGTGGAGCAGCGACCTTCACCCATCTAGAGCCTACGCTATGCTGATCTACACGGCCAGTCTGCTTCTTGAAGGGAAGATTTGGACATTGCTTTGTGTGCTTATCTGTGTGTAATACTGCAAGATTACTGTTTGCATTTGATACTATGGTATATGTATGTTTATTTCTGTGAATGCATATAGTGCTATAGATTTGCTGATAGCAAGGGTTGGGGTCCTGTGATACGGTTGTTTTTGGTTTTATTTATAATTGTTCAAGTTACCGTGTTTCCGCCATATAGTGCAAATAATATGTCTCGGTTACCTGAAATGAACTGGCAAGTGCTGGACATCCCCACTGAGTTCTCCCTGTTCAAGGAAAGGTTGCAACTGTGCCTGGAAGACTTAGAAGTTGCATCGGAATCTAAGCAGGCCACGAAGATAAAAATCGCTTTGGGAGTGGAAGGCCTTCGTCGTTTGAATGCGTCAGGTCTGAGTGTGGAGGATCGGAGCAAACCGGAGTGCATATGGGCATTTTTTGAGGACCAGCTGAGGACGAAGGTAAATTTCAGGGTCCACAGGTTGGAGTTGATGCGGTATCGCCAGAAGCCGGGGGAGTTGCTTGCTCAGTTTGTGACCCGGTGTCGTGAAAAAAGCCTCCAGTGTGACTTCACTGAGCAGGAGCTCACTGACAGAGTCATGGAGTTGGTAATCACGTCCACGCCCCATGAAGGTCTACAGCGAGAGCTTATACAGAAGCCTAAAGGTCACACCATTCCAGAGGTGCTTACGTTAGGCAGGCAGTATGAGGCCATTGCAGCGGGCAGACAGTGCATTGCAAATTTAGAGCCCGGGTCTAGCCATATTGATGCTGTCAAGACACGAGGGTCGACGAAACAGAAGTCGCAGGATGAGAGACAAAACCCTTGTGGCTACTGTGATTTGCTTCATAAGCCCAGGCAATGCCCGGCGTATCGCGACACATGCAAGAAGTGTGGCAAGAAAGGGCATTGGGCAAAATGCTGTAGGAATAAAGTGGATCCTGTGCGCCCATCTAAATGGTCCAGGGGCAAATACAAGCGAGTTGACGAGGTGCAGCAGCAGTCCCATGACGGTGATGCATCGTGCTGTGACAGTCAAGAGGAAGGATCGGATATGTATGTCCATAATATCACCATTTCAGGTATGGACAGGATGCCTCCAATGGGTGATGAGGCATTTGCGGTGTTGAACATCAAATGCCCGTCAATGAAGGGGCAACATCGACTGAAGGTGAAGATAGACACCGGGGCTGGAGGAAATACTCTTCCCCTTCGGATCATACGAGACATGTATCCCAATGACAAATACAAGCAGCACCTACGACCATGCAAAGTCCGTCTGACAGCATATAATGGGACGGAAATCATGTGTGTTGGCACTATATCCGTTTCGTGCCGATACCAAGGGTCGATGTGGTGTCCTCAGGAATTTTTCGTGGTAGACGTGGCAGGATCCGCTGTCATCGGCCTCCCAGGTATTAAGCAACTTCAGGTTGTCACGATACATGCTATGGGAACAGAGGAGCACCCATCAGATGCTCGGAAGGAGCAAGACAGCTAATGAAGAGGTGGCCTAATCAGTTTGATCGGATTGGCAACTTCAAGGGGCCAGCCACCCTTCATCTCAAGGAGGAGGCCACACCACACATTGATGCGCCAAGGAAATGTAGTATCCATCTCAAAGACAAGTTGCGGGCTGAGTTGGACAAAATGGAAGATGATGGAGTCATCCGAAAGGTGACTCACCATACGGACTGGTGCAGTTCAATAACCACCTCCGTTAAGAAGGATGGGTCAATCAGGGTATGCCTAGACCCGAAGCGTTTGAATGCAAGTCTCAAACGTTGCCCGCACAAGATCCAGACACTTGAGGAGATCAATCCGGCTTTTGCCAATGGGAAATTGTTCTCCAAACTCGATGCTAAAGCGGGTTATTGGTCTGTCCGACTTGATGAGGCTAGCCAGGAACTTACCACGTTCCGCACGCCTTTTGGCAGGTATTGCTATAGGAGGTTGCCTTTCGGTTTGTCGGTGAGTCAGGATATATTCCAGCAGCGTATGGACACGATCATAGAACAGGTTCCTGGATGCGTCTGCATTGCGGATGATATTGTCATAGTGGGATCCACAGCGCAAGAACATGATTATAATCTACAGAAGCTGTTAGAGGCAGCGTCCCGGGAAGGGCTAGCTTTCAACAGTGCTAAGTGCGTAGTGAAGGCTAACTCCATCAACTTCTTCGGGACAATGTATTCAGACACAGGCATTCGGCCAGATCTTGGTAAGGTGCAGGACATTCATAAGATGCCAACACCACAAGATAAGGAAGATTTACAACGGTTCCTGGGGATGATGAATTTTTTATCGCCCTACATCCCAAAGTATGCTGACCTGGTCGCCATTTTGAGGGATTTGTTGAAGAAAGATGTCCCATTCTTGTGGCAAGAAGACCACCAAACGGCGTTCTGTAACCTGAAGAGCTGCATACAGGGGGAATCTGTCCTCCAGTACTATCGCCCTGATGCTCCTGTCACCCTTGAGGTAGATGCGTCAATGAAAGGAGTGGGAGCATGCCTTTCGCAGGAAGGACGGCCTGTTGCGTACGCTTCGAAGGCACTGTCTTCATGCCAGTCCAACTACTCCAATATTGAACGCGAGACCCTTGCATTGGTTTTTGGCATCACAAGGTTTCATACATACCTATTTGGGCGGGATTTTAAGGTGCTGACTGATCACAAGCCTCTTGTCACTATCTGCGGCAAACCACTCACAAGTGAGTGCCCCACCCCAACTGCAGCGGTTGCTCATCAAGGTGCAAGGATACAACTTCACCATAGAGCACAGACCTGGGGCTGAGATGATCATTGCTGACACTCTCAGCAGGCTGCCCAATCCGGAGAAGACAGAGCGCATAGATCTCGATGTACATGTAGAGAGCATCTTCTTCGACAACATCGAGGACACGCTAGGTGTCGACTTGATACACTTCGGCAAACTCAAAAGGGTGGAGCTGCAGACAGAAACTTGTCGTGACCCTATACTGCATAGGGTTATGCAGTATGTCCATTCCGGATGGCCGGCGACCCTACAGGAGATACCTACCGACCTGCGGCCCTACTGGTCTTTTCGAGATGAGTTGGGCATGTCAAATGGGGCCATTTTCAAAGGACGGCAAGTAGTCATTCCTGAGTCGATGAGACAGGATGTATTGCAGCAACTTCATGTTGGCCACCAAGGCATTGAGAAGACGAGACTTCTAGCGAGACAAATGGTCTATTGGCCCAACATGAACCAACACATTGATGACCTTGTCCGAAGGTGTAGTCCGTGCCAGATGCACATGCTAGAGCAAATGAGGGAAACACTCATGCCACATGAGATACCAGTCACACCTTGGACCAAAATAGCAATGGACATGTTTGAAATTGACAACGTTCAATATCTTGTCATGGTGGATTACCATTCCAAGTTTCCGGTGGTCAACCGACTGACTAGCACCACGAGTGCCATGGTTGCTAATATGGTGACTGGAATGTTTGGTCTGCTAGGAGCACCGACGGAGATCATCTCCGACAATGGTCCACAATTTGTGGGTGAAGCTTTCCAGTCCATGTGCAAGCAATGGGGAATCACCCATACAACGTCGTCGCCTAGGTACCCTCAGTCGAATGGGCTGGCTGAGCGCATGGTACGAACGGTGAAGTCTGTTATCAAGAAGTCCTTGGCAACGAGACAGAGTGTAGCAGCAGCTTTACTCAACTTGCGCACTACACCGATTGATTCCAAGTTACCGTCACCGGCGGAGATGATGTTTGGAAGACAGATTCGGACGCCTCTCCCCACGAACCTTGACATGAACAAGGCATACGAAGGGCAGAGGACCTTTGAGCGACTTGAGGAGCGTAAGCAGAATATGAAGGCACAGTTTGACAGTTCGGTCAAGAGACATGACTTGTTGCCATTGCACACTGGACAGAAGGTCCGGGTTCTGGATAAAGCGAATCAGGTCTGGGTTCCAGCAGAAGTGAGATCGGTCTGCGACGAACCCCAGTCAAGGTCTTACATTATTGAGACGCCGAATGGAAATCGGTTCAGGAGGAATCGAGTGCAGTTGAGAGATCTTCCACTGGAGAAGCCAGGGGTTGGTCCCCATTGTGTCCCCCCAGACAGCGATAGGGTTGAGACCCAATGTGAAGCGGAGGAACGACCGGCCCGTAATGATGATGGGGATTATGTGACACGCTCAGGACGTGCCAGTAAGAAACCTGCACGTTACCGTTGATATTTGTTAATGTTATATGGTGTTTCAAAAAAATGTTTGTGTTTAGAGTTTGTTGTTACATATATATATATATATATATATATATATTTCTTTTATAAGACAAGGGGGATGTTGTGATATTGCCTGGGACTACTTTGTGTATCCCAAGGACTACTTTGTTTGCATGTGCAGGAGTGCGTATATAAGAGGTTGGTGTGATTGGGTGGTCACTCTGGATCCAGATGACCACGGAATAAACAGCCTGGAGTTGAGCTCCAGCATTGTAACCTTTTATACACGTGTACTTGTGGTCCGTCCAGAGTCACTAAAGGTACAACAGGTACCGGACCACGAAGTACAACAGTGGTGGGGTCAAATACGATACTGGCAATTAAGAGTTTTTTGGATAGGCATTTGGATATGCAGGGGATGGAGGGATATGAATTATGTGCAGGCTTGAACTTGGCATATGTTCAGTATGGAGATTGTGAGCTGAAAGGGTGTTTTTCTGTGCTATACTGCTCAGTGGAGAGACAGGGAACTGCAGATGTTGGAATCTTGAGCAAAATACAAAATGCTGGAGGAATTCAGCAAGTCATGCAGCATCTGTTGTAGGAATAGACAGGTGACCTTTTGGATCGGGTCTGAACAAGGGTCCTGAATCAAAACACCAATGTCCGTTCCCTCCACAGATACTGCCTGACCCACTGAGTTCCTCCAACACTTTTTGTTTTGCTGTACTGTTTAATGTTATATCTTCCCCTTCAAGCTTCAGGGATCACAGTTCCAAACAAAAAGGATTCTGCCGCGTGGTATCTAGAAATGTCTTCCTACAGCATGAGGTGAATCTTAGGAATTTCTACACAGCGGTTAGAGTGGGTTCAATCACTTGGTATATCTGAGCAAGATTGATCGATATTTTGATGCATGAAGTATTTTATATATTTTTATTCACAAGATGCTAGAGTAACTCAGCAGGTCAGGCAGCATCTCAGGAGAGAAGGAATGGGTGATGTTTCGGGTCACTGAACACCTCTGCTCAGACACCCAACCTGATCTGTCTGAAGAAGGGTCTCGACCCGAAACGTCACCCATTCCTTCTCTCCTGAGATGCTGCCTGACCTGTTGAGTTACTCCAGCATTTTGTGAATAAATACCTTTGATTTGTACCAGCATCTGCAGTTATTTTCTTATATTTTTTTATGTTACTTTTCAAGCATC
This sequence comes from Rhinoraja longicauda, assembly GCF_053455715.1. Classification (NCBI taxonomy): domain Eukaryota; kingdom Metazoa; phylum Chordata; class Chondrichthyes; order Rajiformes; family Arhynchobatidae; genus Rhinoraja; species Rhinoraja longicauda. The sequence goes on along the minus strand of NC_135966.1, from coordinate 14,533,318 downwards.
TGCAGTTTTTTTAATTGCAATTCAGACCAGGATTGTTTAGTTTAGTTTATAATTGTCATGTGTTCCGAGATACAGTGCAAAGCTTTTGTTTGTGTGCTATCCAGTCAAGCAACAGACAGATAAAAGGTATCTTCATTTTTCCAGACTGTTCTGTCAGCTATGGATAAGTGGTCATCCCCCTCGTGAGACTCTGACCAGCCACAATCGGCCACGGGACTTTACATCGCTGGTGCAGCTCGGCCGTGGGGCCTTCCATCGCCCGGCGCGGCTCGGCCGCGGGACTTAGCTGCGCACGGTACGGCCGCGGGGCATTCCATCGCCCGGCCGCGGGATGTTTCAGCGCCCGGTGCGGCTCGGCCGCGGGGACTTGGGCGTGGGGAAGAGAGCGGAAGTTTTGTTGCCTCCATCACAGTGAGGGGGTGTTTGGAGTCACAGTGATGGATGTTTGTGTTGGGGTTATGTGTCTTGTGTTTCTTTTTTTGTGTGACTGCTGGTAACGTAATTTTGTTCGGTACCTCGGTACCGAATGACAAATAAAGGCTCTGTATTCTGTATTCTGTATCTTCTCCTGATACCCACAACCAGACCCAAGAACTTCAATAGATAAGGCATTTAGTTGGGAAAGAGGTTATCACAATATTCCTTCCCTCCATTTGCAGGTCATAGTCTTGGGCATGCAGTCTGAAGAAGGGTCTCAACCCGAAACGTCACCCATTCCTTCTCTCCAAAGATGCCGCCTGTCCTGTTGAGTTACTCCAGTATTTTGTGTCAACCTTCGATTTAAACCAGCATCTGCAGGTCTTTCGTGCACATGCTGTTATAATTCTATTAGCAATTTTAAGAGGGAGGATCAGGACTAAACCATGGGGAAATGAGGCAGGAGACTAGACTTTGCTCTCCACTGAGACTTGAAAGAAGGAGCTAGGATTGAGTCCATGAGGGCATTGTCAGTGAAATGGAGGTCACAAAGATAAGGTGGCATCAGTTCTGGATCAATTTTAGTCTGTGCTTCGCTGTGATCGATAAAAGGTCCATCATAATATGTTAACTGTCTTTGTTGATTTTCACCAGATTTTAATTACTATTCTTATGGCTTGGCACCTTATCATTTTTTAAAAAACCGACAAATAATATCTCAACAAATAGTATGTCAAGAAAGAGTAATGTGTTTTGATTCTCAATTTCATGAAATTCTGCTTTGCACATCAATGTTTCAAATAATATGTTACTCCACAGCTGGAGACATATTTCGATTTGCTCAATTGGTAATTTTGTTTATTTTTGTAAGGTTTATTATAAAAGATCTTGAATATAACACAAACATGTATATTTTCTTGAATAGTGATTATAGGGCAACTCTATTTTAAAATATGAAAAAATAAAGCATTTCTTCAGTCATGCTGTTCTGTCACAGTAAAGTCAGCGAAAGTCATGATTTGTTTAAAAGATGTTAAGTAACGGTTGCTGCGAGTATGTATTTTCATTCAGCCAATGTTTGTAATATGCAGCAGGGGTACTTAAATAATCTTATACTGAATTAGTCATTTATTTGTGTGGCTTATGCATTCTCTTCTATCCACATCTTGAGAACTTTGTTTTCAGTCCTCTGGGGTTTGGTTGAGTACAAGTAAAAAAGTCACAGTGGTTTCACCTTCAAACTGACATTGATACACTTGCATACTAAAAACACCAAGCGTTGCAAATATTTTAGATGTAGTGGAGAATATATCAAGAGGCAAGTCTGAGAAAATACATCTTCATTTTCCATGTCCAGAATAATAATTATGACAGCAAACAGTATGCAGTTGTATTAGCATGTAACACAAGAGCAACATCTCTCCAGCTCAATGTCCAGAAGGTCGCCAGTTGTCTGGGGTAACTGTAGGCAGAGACAAGTCAGTTATAATTTCTTTCCATTTACCTTACAGTCGTCTAGACATTGGACCCATTTATTTATACCATGTACGTGTAAATCGCACATTAAAAGCAAAATTCACCTGTTTTTAACGGTTTCTTCCCTTTTCCCGCAGAAATGCGGCCTGTGGGAATGTGGACATCCTGCCGCTGCCCTGGAAACCGTGACGTCATCGGCGAGGGCAGCGAGGTTTAATGACTTAGACAATAGACAATAGGTGCAGGAGGAGGCCATTCGGCCCTTCGAGCCAGCACCGCCATTCAATGTGATCATGGCTGATCATTCTCAATCAGTACCCCGTTCCTGCCTTCTCCCCTTACCCCCTGACTCCGCTATCCTTAAGAGCTCTATCCAGCTCTCTCTTGAATGCATTCAGAGAATTGGCCTCCACTGCCTTCTGAGGCAGAGAATTCCACAGATTCACAACTCTCTGACTGAAAAAGTTTTTCCTCATCTCTGTTCTAAATGGCCTACCCCTTATTCTTAAACTGTCTACCCCTTGTTCTGGACTCCCCCAACATTGGGAACATGTTTCCTGCCTCTAACGTGTCCAACCCCTTAATAATCTTATACGTTTCGATAAGATCTCCTCTCATCCTTCTAAATTCCAGTGTATACAAGCCTAGTCGCTCCAGTCTTTCAACATATGATAGTTCCGCCATTCCGGGAATTAACCTAGTAAACCTATGCTGCATGCCCTCAATAGCAAGAATATCCTTCCTCAAATTTGGAGACCAAAACTGCACACAGTACTCCAGGTGCGGTCTCACTAGGGCCCTGTACAACTGCAGAACGACCTCTTTGCTCCTATACTCAACTCCTCTTGTTATGAAGGCCAACATTCCATTGGCTTTCTTCACTGCCTGCTGTACCTGCATGCTTCCTTTCAGTGACTGATGCACTAGGACACCCAGATCTCGTTGTACATCCCCTGTTCCTAACTTGACACCATTCAGATAATACTCTGCCTTCCTATTCTTACCACCAAAGTGGATAACCTCACACTTATCCACATTAAACTGCATCTGCCATGCATCCGCCCACTCACACAACCTGTCCAAGTCACCCTGCAACCTCATAGCATCTTCCTCACAGTTCACACTACCACCCAGCTTTGTATCATCTGCAAATTTGCTAATGGTACTTTTAATCCCTTCATCCAAGTCATTAATGTATATTGTAAATAGCTGCGGACCCAGCATCGAGCCTTGCGGTACCCCACTAGTTACTGCCTGCCATTCTGAAAGGGACCCATTTATCCCCACTCTTTGCTTTCTGTCTGTCAACCAATTTTCTATCCATGTCAGTACCCTACCTCCAATACCATGTGCTCTAAAGGTTGACTTGAAGGTTCGTGACCAAAACCTGATGAATTCCTCACAATAATATGAATGTATCGCGTCCAAAGCATTGAAGCTTGTGTAACTGAAAATTATATATATTCTGGAAAAGTATTATTTTACAAATCACCAAAGTTTTCTCCTGTCATCACACCCTGTCCTTCCCCTCCCATCACCATCCCTCTCCAGGCCCTGTCCCGTCACCGTACTCCCTCTCTCTCCATCACTCCACTGCCCTGCTGCATTATAATACTCGGCCCACGTCTCTCTCCAGGCCCTATTGCTCTCCTGCCCCTTCCCCTGTCCCCTCACCCTACTCTGTCTCCATCACTCTCCTGTCCCGACTCCACCTCAGTCCCTCTCCTGCCCCTGTCTCGTCACACTGGTCCACCTCTGTCCCTCTCTTGCTACCGCATCGCAGCACTTATGCCCTAGCTCATTTGAGTATGGTCCCAAACCCAGTCAACTGCTCCATGGTTCAGGGCACCCTGGTGCCAGTAGAACCTCTCTGAGGTAGCCATGGAGAAGTCCCTTTAACGATGTTGATCCATTTCATGCTATATATGTATAATTTAGAGCACAAGAAAATATCCAAATTATAAGCAAGTGTTTTACCGAGCAATGCTGGCATTAATCATTCATTGTAATGTCACTGTTCTAGCCATCTGCGGAGTGACTCAAATTAATGATCAGTTAGAAAGTTACATCCAAGAATCTAGAGTGTCTAATTATCATCTGTACCGAATCTGAACAATGAAACTCTTACTTGCTGCAGCACAACAGGTTTGTAAAGACATTACTCAATAGAAAACATAATGAACAAACATGAAACAGAAACGTTTTCACTGGCTTTTCCTTTTCTAATGTTGGCATTTTCTATATATTGCCTGTTAACTGATTTTAATTTTATAAGATGAATTCAATAATATTGGAATATAGATATAAAATATGTTTGATTGAAAAAGAATCTGAATAATGGCAATGAAGTAGAAATGCATGTTGGAAATTTTAAAAGCTCGGGTTTTGCAGTGTTCTGAATTCAAAATTTACAATATAATTTACATTGAATAATGGTTATCCAGAAATACAGATGAAAAAATAAAATTGGGTCAAATTAATGATATTGTAGTGGGTCTGGATGCAGTAGGAATCAGGCAAGACGCCAGGCAGGTATTAACAGTAATTTTAATGCAGCAACAGAGCATCCACACTCTCTTCAGTCTCAAGCACGAGTTATCTCTCTAGCCCCTTCAGGCAAACCCCGTAGCACTAGTCCCTTTCCCAGCCCCGTCCAACCCGTGCCGAGGGGGATAATACAGGGAGTGGCCTAATCCCCGGGTACCGCCACAATATCTCAAACATTCAGGATGATTATGCGTTCCTGTTACAAGCAATTATGAGTGCTGCATATCTTGAATTTTGCACAGTTAGCAGGCACAGATCCTCTGGTCATTCTGCAGTCAGTTCATTTGAAAAACTTCCATGTGTGTTTGATCCACTTGGTGGGATATTTAATCCTACTGCTTCCAGTTAAAATTGAACTGCGTGTACTGTATATTTTACACTTTGATCTTTTCTTGACATAATTGAAGATTACCAAAAGTTGTGACTCGGGGGTTGGCAACACAGAAAATGGTAAATGAGAGATGATTTCCCACTTTAGGTTTAGACTTAGTATTGTACCAAGATACAGTAAAAATCGTTTTTCATGCTATCCAATCAAATCAGGTACAGTGAAAATCATAGTTTTGTAAGCCATTCAATCAAATCGGATAAGACTATATCCAATCAAATCAGGTACAGTGAAAATCATAGTTTTGTAAGCCATTCAATCAAATCGGATAAGACTATACATGAATATAATCTAGACAAATTCAAGTACAATAGGTAGAGAGAAGTGCGCAGAACAACATTCTCAGCATTGTAGTGTAACAATTCCGGAGAAAGTCCAATGAGATATGTTGGAGAATGAGGACTATACCAACCTTATGGAAGGATTGTTTGGAAGCTTGATAACAGAGGGGAAGAAGCTGTCCCCGAGTCTGGTGTACTTGTACAAGCATTTTCTGTATCTCCTGCCCAGCAAGAGTAGGGTGAGAAAGGTCTTTGGAATGACAGGGTGAGAAAGGTCTTTGATTATGTTGGCTACTTTCTTGAGGTAGTGTGAAGTGTAGATGGAGTCAATGGTGGGTGTCTGGTCTGTGTGATGTTTTGGGCCAGATCCACAACGCCTTGCAATTTCTCGCAGTTTTGGGCTGCAAGGTGCCCACAAAGTATCTTGGCACCTTGGCACCTTTGCATCCTTATAAGGACTATCTTTCTGTTTGGAATCAAGGAGTTGAGGCTATGATTAAAATATTTTATAATTCATAGACATGAAAATAATAGTAAGGACACTGAGAAGTTTTATATTGGGAGTTAAGGGTTAAGTTTGAATTTCTGCTTTGTGAAGCAACAAGCTTCCCAAAATACACAGGATAGACTTAAAATGTCAAGAGAAAAGCGTGACCCGCTTCTGGTTTTAATTTCTTGAGTGTTATATACATGATGTGCTTTTGCAAGGAAATAAGTGACTATAATAGTATAACTGGTACGATCATAGGTTCAAAGATCTTTGAAACTATGGAATAAATCTTCCACTGCCCTTTGGCCACACTCACACTTTTGCTGGAGCTGGTAAGCTAAGGTGCAATGTAGGGGGGGGCTCCCTGCATTCAGATATCTAACCTCACAGAATGTCCCTGACAGCAGTGAAACCCCATCCTTGAGTTGGCTAGCTGTCAAAACTGCATGGATCGGAATATTTATATTCAATTAGAATCATCTGGAGGCCAAGTCAATGGATATTTTTAAGGCAGAGATAGTTAGATTCTTGATTAGTACGGGTGTCAGGGTTATGGGGAGAAGGCAGGAGAATTGGGGTTAGGAAGGAGAGATAGATCAGCCACGATTGAATGGTGGAGTAGACTTGATGGGCCGAATGGCCTAATTCTGCTCCTATTACTTATGACCTTATGATCTGGTGACTGTTTAAAGATAAAAAATATTATTAATAACAATTGAAACATATTTTTAAATTCTGAAAACCATTTAAAAACATTTAAACTGTTTTAATTAAGCAAGAAATTATTTACTAATCTTTCACCTAGCAGCCCAATTTCCCCATTCATTTGAATGAGACCACTGCCATAGATTTGGCAGGTAGGTGTCCCTATGTTCAGATATGTCTCCAATTCTTTCTTGATGAATGATTTTCTTAACAAATATTTAAACCGATTTTGAATTGTTTTTAGATGTCTTTCATCATCAAAAATATTTTAAATGATTTCCAATATCTTTTGAGAGTAGCAAGCCATCAAAAAGTGTTCAAGGTCTCCACTCTGAGGACTTGTCATGATGTCTCCTGGGCTGGTTGTGATGGTGGGTCTTCAGCGTAATCAGAAGTAAATGTCGCCATGGAGATGGTGCGATGGAATGCATGGGAAAGGACTAAGTTTATTGATTTGTGAATTTGCTAGTACTTTCCATGGGGAAATTGATTAAATGATTTCCCCGGAAAAAAAAAATCCATCTGTTGGCTTGTCTGGATCACTGCTGCACAAATGAGTGTGAAATTTGGCATAGAACTCCTCCTGCTGCTTGAAAGAATTCAATAACATAGCTAATCAGGCTTTGTTCACCTTGACAGCCATTGATTGACTGTCTCTATTGTGGAAGTTGCTTAATTGGCTCCAGTGGAAAATATTTTATTTGTATGATTTGATGAAACATTTCCATTGTAGCTAATTGACATTAGAGACAAGAAATGGAGCAATTGTATGCATGTTTATTGTGCAGATATAACTTTAACATACAATCAATGAAGGGCATGGGTGTCACGAGCCAAATGCAAATTTATATTGACCTCCGCATTATAATGACAAATGATAGACGAGCTAGTTATCCTGGTGATGTTTGCTTTCTTCACTGAACATTAATTTTTATTCTGATTGAAATAACTTCCTTTTATTGATGATATGTGCTTCAGCTGCATCAAATCTGTAGTTTCCTGGCTCTTGAGGGAAAGGGCGATGGGGTTCGGGGCTGAGGGGTGGGGGGGGGTAAGAACTCTTACTGATGCAATGAATGTAGGTGAGTAGTTCTACAGACCGATGGTGTAACAAGAATAGGAATGATGTTATCTGAGAGATTCTTCTTTTTACAGTATGTCAACTGACAATCTATCAGGTAATAATAAGTATCAAGGGATTCATTGTTATGTGATCAGATATTCTCAAAGGTATAATATTTGACATGAGCTGTCCTACAAATATGTATGGTTTGCTTGTGACTGTTGGCAGCTCTTTCAGTAACTGCTAAGATTTAGTGACAATTTCCCTCCTTGGAGGACTTAGAATTTGTATCTGATTGCTATAGTTATAAAACGACATAATTTACATCTAAATAAAGCATTATATTGAAATGACAGCACGATAAATTGACACTAACGTGATACAAGGTAAATGATCTATGGAGGTCAATGAAATGAATTGACACCCTGGATAAATGATATGTAAGAGCTGACAAGTTGGCACAAGCAGTTGTATTGCTCAGTAGTTCTTGAATCCTGTAGCTTGCGGAAAATCCATAAAACCATTCGATAGAACAACGCTTAATATAATGTCTCTGTTGCATTATAAGTTTAGAATAAGGAATGTGTTGAGTTGGGTGATGCTTCACAAGGTTGAGCTATTTTGGTTTGATTTGAATTCAGTTAGGTTGTGTTTTATGATGTGGGAAGGAACTGCAGATGTTGTTTAGAACTTGCAGGACGGGTACACAAAGCTAATGGGAGATGAGATGAAAATAAGAATAGGTGGGTTCTCATTTCTCTCAAATATTTTATTCATTCGCAGGGTTGTTCAATCAATATTACAGAAATATTACAGAAATACAAAAAATACAGTCTGAAGAAGGGTCTCGACCCGAAACGTCACCCATTCCTTCTCTCCTGAGATGCTGCCTGACCTGTTGAGTTACTCCAGCATTTTGTGAATAAATACTTACAGAAATACTCTATACCTATAGCCAAGGGATATCTATGCTGATACCCTGAGTATTTGGGAAAATACGTAACATGTATATAGAAAGAAGTAAGATGCTTTCATTTATACATGGTAGTGTCTTTAAAGATCATAAATGGTTACAAATCATTTTGTAGCCAAAGTAATACTTTTGAAGGAATCACTATTGTAAAGTAAGAAATGCAGCAGCCATTAAATCCAACAAATAGTGTGATAATGAACCAGTCACAAGATTATAGAGCTCTGCTCATTTCAATAAACAGAAAAAAAAGGAACTGAAGATGCTGGTTTATAAAAAAAATACACAAATTGCAGGTGTAACTCAGCAGATCAATCAGCATCTCTGGAGACCATGGATATGTGGCATATCAGATCAGGAACCTTCTTCAGACTGAGTGTAGTAGGGGGAAGAAAGCTGAAAGGGAGATGGGGCGGGGCAAAGCCTGGCAAGTGATAGATGAATACAGGTGAGGGAGGTGTTGATTGGTATTTGGGTGGATAAAGGCCAGAGATGGGAAGAAGGCAAATTGTTGTGGGATAAGGAGAAATGAGACACAAAATGTGGAGTCAGAGAAGGGGATGTAAGTGGAAGGGGACAGGGGAAGGGGAAATTATTGTTGTTGGTTAATTACCTAGAATTGGAAGATTCAACGCTTAGTTTAGTTTAGAGATACAGAGCGAAAACAGGCCCTTCGACCCACCGAGTCCGCAACGACCAGCGATTCCCACATATTAATACAAGCCTACATACGAGGGACAATTTTCACTTATACCAAGTATACAAACCCAAGCCAATTAACTTACAAACCTGTACGTCTTTGGAGTGTGGGAGGAAACCGAAGATCTCGGAGAAAACCCACGCAGTCACAGGGAGAACTTATAAACTTGGTACAGACAGCACTCGTTGTCAGGATGGAACGCGGGTCTCCGGCGCTGCAAGCTCTGTAAGACAGCAACTCTACTGTAGCACCACCGTGCCACCCATTTTGCAGTTGGCTTATTTCAGTGTTAAATGACTGAGAGCAAATTGTTCATTGAGTGGTGCAACTATTGTTTTGACCACGTGTCCACATTCTGGATTACTGCTGGCTCATTTCAAATTAAACTAAAACTCAAAGGGTGTTTCCTGTTTGATTTTTGTCCTGCTTTCGGAGAATAGTTGTTCATTTTTAACCACTGCCAGGGCAAGCATGTTTTCACAGTGTAATCAGAGCCCGAAGTCCTTGGGAGTTTTCCAATCATCTTGAGCGCTTCCCCACAAACTAGTCTCCTCTCGGATCCCTAATGTGTCCTGTGTCTGATGCCGTTCCCCCTCAAAGTGCTCGGGATTTGATCTGGATCTATGATCCTTAGGAGTCCCTGAGCTTCTGCCGGGTCCTCCTTTGTTCTCTTACCCCCCCCCCCCCCCCCCCTCCATCATGGAAGTCCCTCCATGCCGGGTCCTCCATGTTCTTTTCCCTCCCCCCCCTCACGGCAGTTCCCCCCCACGCGGGTCCTCCTTTGTTCCCGGCAGCTCGTCCTCCAGCTCCCAAGTGGCCCATCCTCGACCAACGTCGCCCTCAATGACCGCCGACCTCCGTCAGGGCATTGAGCAGAGGCAGTTTCCATAATGCAAATTGAATGCAACTCAATTGTTGAATGAGGGACTGCTTTCGTGTTATGCGGGCCTAATTGGTTATAACACAATTTTGATGGAGAACAAGATAAACACTTTAAAGTTTCTATGACAATTGGCTAGCAGCGTATAGGCTGTCTTGTAAAAAAAAAAATGGTTCATGTAGCCTCCCTGCGATAATCAGACACCATTATCTCTTAAAAACAAGCTGCTACTTTTACTGAAATTGACATGATCATTTCTATTGTCACTTGAGGAATATACTCTTTTAAACAATGTAACATAATGCCTTTTGTATACTTAGCTTACAGTAGCAAAAATAGTTATTAAAAATACCTTTATTTTTGAAAATCTTACAAGGAAAAAAAATTGATATTGTGGGTCTGAAACTCTTTAGCCATCCATGAATTTCAGTTAGTCTGCTGTTAATAATGGTGACATTATATAATCTCACCTCCATGGTTTGCCCAGTTAAACCACAGTAGGGATAGTCATGAGCTTGTGGTGATATTATCATCAAATTGTACTTGGCATATTTAAAGAAGTACCATCCCATCTTCAAGGAGCTTTACCAGAAATATAAGAATTTGTATCTGCAGGTAACTCACCTGGACAATGTTCTACTCGCCTATTGGCTCCTGCTCTCTGCCTATCTGATTTCTGCCAACAGGACGAGATGAAATGAGGGGCAAAAGAATAATCGTAATCGAATCTAATGTGAGTAGTTCATTGGTGTGTGTGTAGGCAAAATTGGATGCCATAAATGATACCAAACAGACTAAATATTTGAGATTTGGCGCCTTGCACAATAAATATAAAAACATAGATATTATGATTTAGGAAGGACTTTTTTGTAAAAATAATTGTAGCTATTGTATACTCATGTAATTAGTATTCTTAACATTTATAAAATGTTTTGTAAACTCTTTTTTTATCAAGCCACTGTGATGTTGTGAAGTTTGGAGATGGTTGATGCAATGCTTTGTTTCATTGATGTTGCAGCCTAATTCAAAACCATATTTTGCATTTCTAGGCAAAATATGAATTTCAAATTTGATTTTATTTTTGTAACTGTTAATTTTCAGTATGGAAACAATTTGTCTCCAGTCAGCTAGATAAGAGTGTCGACAATTTAGTGGTTTTGTTTCCCTCACCATTATGTACAATCGTGTTTTTGGCATAAACGTATGTGTGCTTAATGTTATATATTTTTCCTTGAATTCATATTTTAACCTCTTCCATAAATGTATACCAACATTTCATTTGGAAAGCACTTAAAGCATCTGCATGATTCATTTTGTGAGGGGGAGGTATTAGAAATGTTCATTGCATTAGTTCTGTCCAACCTGGGGGTGGGGAGGTGAGAAACATAGAAACGTAGAAAATAGGTGCAGGAGGAGGCCATTTGGCCATTCATTGTGATCATGGCTGATCATCCACAATCAGTAACCCATACCTGCCTTCTCCCATATCCATGGAGTGCATGGATCATGACAAAGAATGAAACATGTATGTGGATAATACTGGGCAGGACTATGTCTATGTATTGTTCATTTCAGAACTTTTACAGAAAAGGTGAATTCTTGGCACTATGGATGTTATGCTTTGATTTTAGGAACTAAATCTGTGAGCAATTTTCAGTATGTACAGAATGTACAACTGCTCAAGTTTAGAACTGTGAAGCATTTGTTCCAAATCTCCCACACACTTAAGTCCTCGTAAATTGCTCTACATTGTTTTGTGTACTTTGATGAAATGAACAGCAGATGGACCTTCTTTTTAGATTAGTTCACTTTAGTGATGCAGCATGGAAACAAGGCCTTCGGCCCACCAGGTTCATGCCGATCATTGTTTGCTCATTCGCACTAGTTCCGTTATCCGACCTTGTTGCCCAATTTGAATACATTCTAAGTCATTCAATATGTATCTTTCCTATTGGAATGAATAAATTTCAAACGGTAACAATATAATTCTTTGCCATATTTCATTTGGGGGATTTTCGAAGGCTGTTTTATTTGCTCGTTGGCTGAATTGAGCTTTCTGTGCCTATCGGTTGGTTGCTAAATGCATCCTTATTATAACACAAAATGAAACCATTTGGTCTGTTGGGTCTATACGTGCTTCCAGCAGAGTAATCCTATCTGTACCCTTCCTAGTTACATATAGACCTGTAACCTATTCCCTATCACACCACCATCAATTCCTTCTTGATTCTTTTGACATTTACCTTTAGAGTAGCAAATGAACCTATCTATCTGCAGGACTGTAGGATATGGAGGAAATCAAAGTTCCTGGTGGAAATCTACACAGTCCCTTTGGCCTGCTAAGTCCATGCTGACCAATGATCACCCGTACACTAGTTCTATCCTACGCACTAGGGACAATTTACAGCAACTAATTAACCAACAAACCTGCGTGTCTTTGGGATTTGGAAGGAAACTGGAGCACTCAGAGAAAACCCGCACGGTCATAGGGATAACGTTCAAACTCTGTACAGAAAGCACCCATAATCAGGGCGAATGTGTAAACTCTACACAGACAACACCAGAGATTATGATTAAACTCGGGTTACTTAATCTGTGACGCACCAGTATTAACTGCTGAAGATGATGAATATGATGAATTGTGGAAGATGTGGATTTCATCTAGGTAAATTAAAAAGATGTTGCACATTTTCTTGGAAATAGTACGGCAGAGTAGATAGAGGATAAGGAGTGGTACATGTATACCATGACAAAAAGATCATGTAGATTGTTATGATACAAGCAATCACTTCAGCTGTGTACCTCAGATGTGAATATGTGGATATCTTTCTCAGGAAAAAAAAAAGAAAGGACCATTAGTATCACATCCTAAATGAGTGGTACACCTACCTATTAGGTGAGTCCTCGAAGAGACTTGAAGTGGATATAGGGAAACTGACTAAAACATGGATAGTCGTTTACATTATGGGTATCTAACATGTGTATTGTAAAATGAAGCCATGAAAAGGGGTTACAACGGAAGTATTTTGTTAGATTTGAGAACTGCAAATATTTTCATTTTGGTCATTTCAAAGTAAGAATTTTGGCAAAAAAGGTGGAGAAGGAAAGTTCATACTACATACAATACAATATATCTTTATTGTCATTGTACAGGGGTACAACGAGATTGGGAATGCAACTCCCATACGATGCAATCATTTAGTTAATTTAAACAACAGCAACCCAACGAAACAAATTGTAACAGTTTTAAGACAGAATAAAGTGCAAGTAGATCTGTGCCGGATCACTGTGCGATGTGACCATCCGGCTCTGCAGGACCGGTTCATAGCAGCTATGGCCCTGGGGATGAAGCTGTTCCTGAGACTGGAGGTGCGGGCATAGAAGGCCTTGTATCGTCTGCCCGATGGAAGGAGTTCGAACAGACTGCTGCAGGGGTGTGAAGAGTCTTTGTGGATGCTGGTGGCTTTTCTGAGGCATCGTGTGTTGTAGATGCCCTACAAGTCTGGTAGCTGTGTTCCGATGGTCCTCTGAGCTCTATGGACTACCCGCTGAAGAGCTTTCCTTTCTGCCTCCGTGCAGCTGAGGTACCACACAGGGATGCCATGCGTGCTGAGGTACCACACAGGGATGCCATGCCATCTCTTCATCCGACCATTTGATGATACAGTTGGTGAAGAATACCATTTGGAATTGATACAAAATCAGAGGATTTTTAAAGAAAACGAAATGCTATACTTCAAAGTCTAAATGGGGTCAAGACCACAGCTGATGGCAAATTGTTTCTGGGGAAGATGAAAATATGAAAGAGTCTGAGTTAGATCATGACCAAATGCTGAGAGCCCTGATGAGTCAATGCAGGGAAAAGCGACTTAAGCTGAACAAGCAAAATTAACAAATAAAATGAATGAAGACCTGCATGGGTCACTTGGCTATGAAACACATTTGCAAAGAGTTTCTTTAAGCAGTACAGGCTGGCTTTGTGTAGTGCAGGCTAGCTTTGTGTTGCTGGCTACTTAAAATGCTATGACCCACACTAAGGCATGTAGCTTCTCGTCATCAGCAAGATCAGTCTAAGAGATTGTACATGTAGGATTTATTGACCCAGTCAACTGAACAAATCAGACAAATGGTTTGTTTCACATTTGCTGTTGCCTCAGGAATCTGGCAGTGAACGTTAGCAAATATCTTGCTTTTGATTTCTATTAGAGTTTCCCCTTTTTTCAAATTATGCCATCAATTACTCGAATTTCTAAGAAAGGTTCCTAGTGCTATGCTTTTAGAATATAGGATTTTTACAGAATAGGAATGATATGAAAGGAATGATGATGGCAGATTTATTCAGGTGGCTTTGTATTTGCTCCTATTCGAAAGAGTAACTGAACCGTCGCTTGGTTAGCTGCTGATTCTGTGCTGTGGGTTCTGTCATCCGGCCTATAATTCTCCTGTGTCTGTAAATGCCTGTTCATATTTCACTGTGTGAGGGCCAGCTAAGGTTTTCATGGGGGCTTGTTCCCACAGAATTCTACAGTGCATGAGTTTGCTTTACATTCCAGATTCAGCCTTGCATTCAAAGACCTCCCTTGTATGCTCCACTAGGATGCAGGGTAACGGGCAGCTTTCAGGTCTGAATCTGTGTGAAGATAGTAAGTGTGAATGGCCTGGGCAGAAGTGTGGCGGAGGCAGAGATTGAGATTTGAGGGCTGGGTCAGCTGGTTCGAGTAAGGAGATTCATGGTCGGGGACTGGGTGCCCTTAGTTGTTAATAATCAGGTTGTGGGGACCAAAGAATGACATAAGATTTGGAGGGATGAGCATCAGAATAGCTATAATGAGGGTGTTGCTGAGTTGTGGTTGGATGGGAGTGATTGAGGCGCATTTGTGGGGGATAAATAAAGTCAACCTACCCGAGTTGAGTTGCCGATACTAGATTCTGGCCTTCAGCAAGGCCTCTTTAAAAATTACCAAACAGGCAAAAGATAGCTCTACATGCAGGATCACATTATTTAAAGTAATGCCACTGTGAAGCTGTTAGATGAACAGATGTCCTGGTTGGAGGACAGCAGTAAATCTCCATCTCTAATTTTCCTGAACAATCCATTATTTTAACTTACATAATTGTTCAATGCCAAAGAATTTCTGGGCCTTGGCTTGCAAATTACTATCATTTTGGACTACTGGTAGATCTGCCATAATGCGATCGTTGCATTCGTAAGAAACCTTGTGTTGTAGAAAATCATGTTATAAAAACATTGTGTCAATGGGGAAAGTGGGGTTAGGGGTAAGACAGGTTCAGGATTTTCAATAATGTCTTTTTTAATAGCTATGTTTATTTTTGTTACTGCAAGCTAAAAATACAACAGACTGTATATTACCTTGTTTAATATCGTACCACAATTGTCAAAGATTACTTGTCAATTTCAATGACCATTGGCAATGAAATTAACATACAGTGTTCTTCAAAGATAATGGTGTTCAATTACTGCAGAGAGGTTATATGGAAGCAGTTTTATTTCCACAAAAATATTTTTTTTCCAAGACAGCTTTTTTTTAATGCTTGCCAATTTATAAAGTAACTTTTAAATGGTTCTCTAGTTCTCCATCGAAATCGCCTTATAACCAATTTGGCCCGCCTAGTACAAATAGTGTCCCTAATTCATCAATCACGTCATATCCAATTTGTGGTGTTGAAACGTGCATTATAGCAGAATTACCTGTATAATAATTCCAAGGGATAAAATTTTAATGAAGAATTGCTGGGATGTTTTGATTAACGTTTACAATGGAAACTTGAACGATAGAACTCTAGATGGAATAGTGCCACAAACAATAATAATAATAATAATACATTTTATTTATATAGCGCTTTTCATATACTCAAAGACGCTTTACAGAGATTTTGAGAACATAGGGAAATTAATAAATAGATAAATAAGTAAATAAATAAATGAACAGAGAAAGGAGACAGTAGGTGAGGTGACCTTCAGTGGTTGAAGGCAGTACTGAACAGGTGAGACTTCAGCGATGTTTTGAATGTGGTGAGTGTGGGGGAGTCTCTAACGGTTTGGGGTAGTGAGTTCCATAGGGTGGGAGCAGCGATGGAGAAAGCCCTGTCCCCCCAGGATCTGAGTTTAGTCCGGATGTGGGGGGATAGGAGATTGGCAGCGGCAGAGCGGAGGGTGCAGGTGGGAGTGTGCCTGTGGAGGAGGTCGGTCAGGTAGGATGGGGCCAGGTTATGGAGGGCTTTGTAGGTTATGAGGAGGATTTTGTACTGGATTCTCTGGGGGATGGGGAGCCAGTGGAGTTTATAAAGGACGGGGGTGATATGGTCACGGATCGAGGTGTGTGTGAGTAGACGGGCAGCGGAGTTTTGAATGTATTGAAGTTTATTGATGATTTTTGAGGGTGCGCCATAGAGGAGGCTGTTGCAGTAGTCCAGACGGGAGGTGATGAAGGCGTGGATGAGGGTTTCTGCAGCTGTGGAGGAGAGGGATGGACGGAGACGGGCAATGTTTTTGAGGTGGAAGAAGGCTGTCTTTGTGATGTGTTTGATGTGTTTGTCGAAGGAGAGGGTTTGATCAAGGATGATTCCAAGATTCCGGATGTGAGGTGAGGTGGATACTGGGAGACCATCAATGTTGAGGATGAAGTTTTGGGTGGATTTGGTGAGCATTTTTGGACCAATGATGATGATGAAGGAATCTGCTGGAGGAATTCGGTGGGCCAGGCAGCATCTGTGGAGGGAAATGGACGATCAATATTTCAGGTTAGGAAGAGTTCTGGTCATGTGCAGTCTCTTGTGTCTCCATTGTACTACCCCAGCTGGAATAAGAACTAATTCATTGCTTTATTTGAAAAGAGGTGGATCAGTTTACTTCCAAGTAATAGGCTAGAAACTAATATGCATTCCATGTGCCTGGTGTTCAATTGGACTTCCAAAGTGACTCTGGTAAAACTCACCAGAATGGAATGGCATGAACTGCACCACAACCTCAATTTATGGGATTTCCTATTGGCCCAGAATCTGATGTTCTTTCACATATTGGGTGTCGGACCTGCCACAAAAAGAACACATTGTTTCCGAACTTTGGAAATAACTAATTAAAGCTGTTCTGGGGATGCCAGAGATGTAGATTATAAATAGGAAGCATGCCAGGCAATAAAATGTTTGGGGTGAAATAGATCCATGCTAGTTGGAAAAACTCAATGATGGCGGGACTGTCGTATGTTGAAAGGCTGGAGCGATTGGGCTTGTATACACTGGAATTTAGAAGGATGAGGGGGGATCTTATTGAAACATATAAGATAATTAGGGGATTGGACACATTAGAGGCAGGAAACATGTTCCCAATGTTGGGGGAGTCCAGAACAAGGGGCCACAGTTTAAAAATAAGGGGTAGGCCATTTAGAACGGAGATGAGAAAGAACTTTTTCAGTCAGAGAGTGGTGAAGGTGTGGAATTCTCTGCCTCAGAAGGCAGTGGAGGCCAGTTCGTTGGATGCTTTCAAGAGAGAGCTGGATAGAGCTCTTAAGGATAGCGGAGTGAGGGGGTTTGGGGAGAAGGCAGGAACGGGGTACTGATTGAGAGTGATCAGCCATGATCGCGTTGAATGGCGGTGCTGGCTCGAAGGGCTGAATGGCCTACTCCTGCACCTATTGTCTATTGTCTATTGTCTATATGCAGTGAATGGAATCAATAAAACCCAGCCTCATTTGGACATAGATAATAACGCATTAAGCAATATTTAGGGGATGAATTATCTCTTCAGGGAATTTTGTCCACTCAGCAAACTCCCTTTGGTCTAAGTAAAATTCTTGTTCTTCACAATTGGTCCAATTTGCTGATGACATCCGTGGAGGGAAATTGACAGGTGGGAAAATAAGCCGTGAGGATACACTTATGGTAGTTCTACGAGTATGTTCAGGGCAATAGAATAACCAGAGAAAAGGTAGGGACCACTCGAGAGCAGGATTCACTTGGATGTTGCTTGGGATGGAGCAGTTCAGTGGTGAGGAAAGTCGGGGGATGCTTGGCCTGTTCTCCCCAGAACAAAGTAAGTGAAGAGGGGATATGCTTGAGGTATATAAAATTGAAGGTAGAGATACAATTGATGGCAGGAAACCTTTCCTCAGATCAGACAAATCTGGAGGACATACATTTACGATAAATGGAATGAGATTTAGAGGCAAATTGAGGGGGAACCTTCTTCACCTTGAGAATGGCATGTATTTGGAAAGCACTGCCTGAGAGAATGATTGAAGATGAGTCCATGACAGCATTTAAGAACTCTCTAAAGGAGCACTTGAATTGCATAGGCATAGGTCAGTGGACGAAGTGTTGACAACTGCATTAATTTGGGAGGGTGTACATTGGATGGCGTGCACAAACTAGGTGAAATGGGGCCTTTCACTGCTGTATGATTCTGACCTACTTTGCAGGCAGTTTAGAAAAAAATCCTGAGGCTGATTCCTGGGTTGAAGGGTATGTCATCTTGGGAAAGATTGAGCTGGTGGGGCTTGTATTCATTGGAGTTTTAGAAGGATGAAAGGTGAATTGTTTGAAATGTTATGACTAGGTAGGTGCTGAGTGAATCTTTCCTCTGGTGTGAAAATCTAGAACTATGGTGAGTAATTTCATCTCTGTCCAGTTAAAATGAGTAAGGAGGAATTACCTCACATTGCAGACATGTATCTTTGGAATTCTTTACATTTGAAAGATTGGGAAGACTGAATTTTGAGTATATTCGAGGCTAAGAGAGAACTGTAGTAAGATTTAGAAGAGTCGAGGGTGACGGAAATGAGTAGGAAAGTGCGGGTGAGCCCACAATCAGATCAGTCATGATCTTGTGTGTTGGGAGAGCAGGACTAAGGGCCTATGGAGCAGTCCTGTTTTTTTCTACTCCTGTTTTTTAAATATTCTGCCATCCCTTTCATCTTCTGATTCTGAGTACCTGCACATTATCTATTATCTATAATACAACCAAACTGTAAGCAGTTCACACATCAAATATCTCTGCGATTTATTCAATTATTTACAAAAGTATTTTCTTTAAAGCAAAATATTTTCTCCATACACATTCCATGCATCATCTGAGTGTCTAGATTCTGAAGTGTTGTAGGCAAAATTACTTGGGAAAAAATTGTTATAGCATTTACTTCAGGAAAATGCATTTTCAATAATGCAAATAATGCAAAAACATATTGCATAGTTTGACTGAATGTTTAAGCTCTTGAGTTTCTTGTTTCTGATTGTCCTTATCTCAGGGATTTTGATTCCCGTGAGGCTGTCATTGATTGCTTTGCTGAGTCCTGGAAGGAAAAGGAATGATTGTAAGCTCTTCTGTAACATAACTGAAAGCTTCTTGTTCAGCAAAGATTATAACTATTCCACTTGAAATGGCAACTAGATACCATGCACAAATGGTAAACAGACCCCATGGAGGAAGATAGATTCGTAAATCTTGAGTTGAAGTCAATGAAACATTGGGCCAGACAATATTTTGATGTGGGTTCTAGGCTCCCTACCCTCCCTCCAGCTGCCCTTCCTCTCTCAGCCCATCTTTGACTTGTGTGTCTGCAATCTTCCATGATGTATACATTTTAGAGATTGTAATGTGCCAACAAGCATGTGTCAAATAGTCCAGTGACTGCTCCAGAAAATACTGAAAGATTGATTGCATTTTTTAAAGCAACCGGGTCACCGATCTTCATGAGAGAGGTAATTTGTTTTTGTTGTTGTTGTTTATTTTACTGTAATATTATGTTTTTAATTAACAGTATGTTAATGTTTTAGTTTAGTTTAGAGTTTAGAGATACAGCGTGGAAACAGGCCCTTCGGCCCACCGAAACCATGCCGACCAGCCGCACACTAATACTATCCTACATACAAGGGAAAATTTACCATTTTACTGAAGCCAATTAATCTATAAACCTGTACGTCTTTGGAGTGTGGGAGGATACTCGGGGCACCCGGGGAAAATCCACATGGTTACGGGGAGAACATACAAACTCCGTACATGTGATTTGAACTGAAGATTATTTTTACTTTTAAAGTATTTTTTTTTTCATTATTTTAATCCATTGGAACTCTTTTTAAATGTTTATGAATATCAGGGACATTTAAAACAGCAAGGGTTGCCTTTAGCACTACTGATGGGGAAGTCCAGGTGCAAGGCGCAGATTCTGTCTTGTGAGGCTGTGCAGTAGAGGCTTTTCAGCAGGTAGGATTAGTGTGGGGCAGGTGGCACCTTTGGCCAGGTGGCATTTTACATGAACCACAATGTAGTCCATTCTATCACCTTTCTGAGATATAGAATCTGTATATTTTGCAGTCGGATTAATGCAAAGTCTTCAAATAGACCCTTTAAAATTTTTCTTTTATGAGGACAGGGCAAATGAAGACAGAACATATGCACTTTAAAAGCATAGATTGAGGTTTTGTAGCCATTTGATGATATCTAGGCCAGCTAAGTGTGTTGTGTTAATCCCTCCGTGATTTGCCAGTTCAGGGCAGGAATTTACAGTATGTCAGTAGGCATGTGTCAAACATTTCTTAAGACCTTATTCATTTACTCGCACGATCAGTGCCATTTTCCCCAGGATGCCTTGCTGTTCTTCCATTCACAGGAGAGAATTGGATGTCGTGAGCAAAACCTCCAATTGTGCTTAGGTTATCCCGTATCCTTTGTTTCGTAGCAGACATTTGCTGTCATCCATGTGGTCCGTGGGTGGATTTGTTTTTCTTCTGCACAACAACATTGGCCTCAATTTCTGCATCGGCTATTCACTGGTTCTTGTAGTTCTATGTTTCTTCGCATTGTCAAGTCAAGTTGAGTTTATTATCTTATGCACATACCTGGTGAGGTACAGGTACAGTGAAAACCTTGCTTGCTGGAGCATCACAGGCACATAGACTCAGACAAACACACAAAATCACAAAGCACACATAAATTACACAGAAATTCTGCAAAACAGAGAAAAGGAAAAATAATGACAATGCAGAAGAAGAAGACATTAGTGCAAAACGCAATTAAAAAGAAAAAACAGTCCACGATAATGCATGGTGATCCATGGTGTTTCATGATCAAAATGGAATTAGGGTTGTGTGGGTTGGTTCAAGAACTTGATAACTGCAGGAAAGGAGCTGTTTCTGGTGACCAGGCTCCTGCCCTCTGGCAGCAGCAGAAGAAACATGGCCATGATGGTGGTGATCCTAGATGATAGATGTCACCTTGTTGAGGCAGTGCTTCATGTGGATGCTTTCGATGGAGGGAAGGGCTGTGCCTGTGATGGACTGGGCTGAGTCCACCACTCCCAGTAGCCCATTACGTTCCAGTGTGTTGAAATTGCCATACCAGGCCATAACCAGTCAGGATACTACCTTCTGAAGAGTCTTTGTGTGGCTGAGTACAAGGGAAAGGATTAGGTAATGACTGTTAGTGAATAGCTATTAATGTATTAATGCAGTCAATTATTCTATTTGATGCTTATCATTCTTGCTTTGCAACCACCGGGGGAAAATAAAACACTGCTAACTCCAATCTGCATTTGTGGGATAGTTTCTTAAAAATCTTTAGCAATCTCTAAGGAAGAATTTGGTAGCTTGTGAAAAATCAATAATAAAAATGAAAATGTAATGCCACATTGATTTCCACATCTCCATTTCCAACTAACAGCTTCGGGTTGAATCACATAATTGCCAATCATTGCCAATTTAGACAGATAAATGTGTGTGTGCGTGTACATACTTTCCCATGGCCTGCTGTTCCTGGATCTTATAGGGAGCCTTCTGCAGATGAAAGGCCAGGAATAATCTACAGGATTCATGCAATGACAGCAGTACTGGTAGATGCAAGAGAGCAGAATTTAGGTTGTGAGACATTAAGTATCAAGCTGTACTGTATTTGGGCAGGACTCAAAGTGCCACAATACCCCAAAGGCAGGGGTTGAATGAGGTGCCAGGAATTATAAACTTTCTTCTCAGTGTTGCAATAATAATAAGCCTTGTGTCATCATTAAACATCCTTCAACTTGGTAAGAGGATATGGAGGTCAGTCAGAGCCATGGGAGTGTTCCTTGACTTAGGTTGTATTGCTGCAAAGAATGGAACTTCACCAGCTGTTTTTAACAACACTTGTATTTTTCCTAATGTTGCAGCTATGGTTCTTTGTCTCTTATAAGATAAATGAAATCTGGACATTGTGGTCTTGTTCTGTTCCTTTTGCTAATTTTCCAAGATCTTCTCTCAATTAAATTTATTGTCATGTACAGACGTATGATGAAGAACGGGTACAATGAAAATCTTGTTTGCACTAGCATCACAGGCACATAGAAACAACACACAAAATCAAATAATGCACAAATTGTACATATTGTGCATAAAGTTTCGAAAAGAAAGACTGCAAAAAATATGACATGACATGAGGGGCAGCACGGTGGCACAGCAGTAGAGTTGTTGTCGAGACCTGGGTTCGATCCTGACTATGGGTGCTGTCTATACGGTGTTTTTTTACGTTCTCCCCGTGACCGTGTGGGTTTTCTCCGAGATCTTCAGTTCCCTCCCACACTTCAAAGACGTACAGTATGTAGGTGAATTGGCTTGATGTACGTGTAAATTGTCCCTAGCATGTGTAGGATAGTGTTAATGTGCGGGGATCGCTGGTGGGCGCGGACTCGGTGGGCTGTATCTCTAAACTAAACTTAAACTAATGCAAAACAAAATTAGAAAAAAACAAGTCCTTAGGCAAGTAAGAAATAATTCCTTGTCATGCAGATTTATGAAAATTAAGTGGCTCTAAAATCAACTGCACCTCTCGCACCACATCAGGGACACAGTAATTCTGTCAGCATGATACTTGTATTTTATCTCTAGATTGATAAAAATAATTATGGTCTTTCATTCATGGTTATTTTGTTAGTGCAGATTTTCAAACATCTTTGTTAACACAACTGCAAAATAATTTCATTGGCTCTAAATTTATTTTAAGTACTGGAGGCATGAAAGCTACACTAGTAAATGTTAATTTCTTTATTTTTCCTAAATATTAGGCAATCATATCTCACCTTTTTTAATAGAGTTTTAACAGGAGTACAGGTCTTCAAAGATTATGACAGGGCAACCTGAACAGTTCGCAAATCAGAAATGCTGCTGCCCAGCAATATATTTAAATAAAACCATAGGCCAACCAAGGGAAAGTGTACTTAAACCAGGGGATTTAGCTCGCTATTCAGACATTATGACAAACCAAGTACCCACATGACTGAAGATGCCTGCAGCCCTGCAGCAGCTGACAAACCCATCCCGCCAGTCTCTCAAAAGCTTGTTCCTCATTTGTATGTACATGTTGTACATAAGTTGGACATTTGTAACTGGGGAGAACTGCAGAAGGAAATATAGAAATAAATCGAGTGAATGTTTCCTAATAATATTTATGATTTCACATTTTTACCCTATTGGAAACGTTTATTTAATTATATTACTTTGCCTTAAAAAGTTATTACAAGATAGTGAAAAAGAATGCTGCAAGCTTCAGCCTAATTTAATGTTTCCACCACAGAGTAGTTATGCATCATTCCACCGCCATTAACAATAAAGTACTCTAAAATAACTTGATGTAAACCACTTTCGTTCATGTAGTTCATCTCATTCTGAACCCATTTCTCATGTTTATTGTGCTACAAGGTGCTTGCAAAGTAAATGAAAACGTATGCTACAAGCTGCAAACTGCTTCATTTGGTGACTGTACTTTTGAAGTTGCATGGTCATCTAGGAATGCATTCAAGAACGAGGTTTCTATAACCAGGCTGTGAAGGTCTTTGTATGGAGAATGGACGAATCTACCTACGTGGTAACACCAGGGAGGTAACATCAGGAAGAATAACAAATGTCAGATGGGCAGAGAAGAAAATATGCAGTCCACACATTCTGGCAGTTAATTTTTTTAGATATAACATTGAAAATGTTGTTGATGATATACGAGGGGCAGGCTTATCATAATATATACAAATAATGACATTTCCCACCATACCAGATGTACTCTAGCAAGTGTGTTTGTAAGTAATAATACATTCTTGACATCTTGTGCTGCCAAGGGATTTTGCATGATTGGAATAAAACTTACTTAATATAGACTCCAGAATGTTAACGTTTCTAAATGAGAGGCGTAGTCAGAATCTGTTTCTCAGAGTGGAAATGTCAAAGACTAGAGGGCAAAGCTTTAAGGTGAGAGAGGTAAAGTTTAGGGGAAGGGCAAGTTTTTTTTTAATACAGTGGGTGCATGGAATGTGTTGCCACGGGTGGTGATGGAGGTAGATATGATAGTGGTGTTTAAGAGATTATTGGTAGGTACATGGATATGCAGCAAATGGAGAGGTATGGACCATGTGCAAGCAGATAAGGTTAGTTTCGTTTGGCATCATTTTCGGCACAGATCGATATTGATCGAGGGGCTTGGTCCTGTGTTGTAATCCTCTATCTTCTATGAATCAGATTATTTTGTATCTTCTGACTTGGTGTTGACCATGTTCCATTGTGAGTATAAGAAAATAACTGCAGATGCTGGTACAAATCGAAGGTATTTATTCACAAAATGCTGGAGTAACTCAGCAGGTCAGGCAGCATCTCGGGAGAGAAAGAATGAGCGACGTTTCGGGTCGAGACCCTTCTTCAGACTGAAGAAGAGTCTCGACCCGAAACGTCGCCCAATCCTTCACTTCCAGATGCTGCCTGACCTGCTGAGTTACTCCAGCATTTCGTGAATAAATGTTCTATTGTGAGGTGAGTGTGGCAACTTCTTGCAAGCCTTTACTCCCAACATTGGTTAAAGGTAATGCAGGCATATTTGGATTTTTTTTCAGCATTTTCTGCTATAACTGCTGGGAATTGCTGCATTTCAAATAAGAGCAGCCACATTAATTATACCAGATAATGATTGTTTTACAAATAAATCTGATCATGCAATTGATGTTTAACAGCTTCAACAACGCTTCTTTCCAGGTACTCATCCAGGTGATGCAATGAAGGAGAAAAGACCTTTTGGGAATGGAAGGTCACACCCTTCAAAAACACTGGACTGAGGGACTTGGGCAGCGAGTATGGAATTTATGAATGTAGTTTACCAGCCTCATTCACACTTGGCAGTAGTGAAGGCTACATACTGTACAGGCGTGTTTGTGCGCATGCCTATAATTTCTTACTTCAAATAATCTCACAGAAACAAAATACACAGATCTGGAAGGTTGAAATGCAAGCAGCAAATTCTGCACATTTTTTGAAGGTCAGGCAGCATCTGTGGAGAGAAAGAGAGCTAATGTTTCATGTCACTGGCCCTCCAGCAGAGTTCTAATTTTTCTAATTTCCAATGAAAGATTACCCCTTATTATGCCATCCTAATCTGTTTGCTCATAAAACCAGCATGAAGAACTGTTTTATTTTTTCAGGATTTTTTCACAATATAAGCACCATGTTTTATATTTATGTGGGGAGCAAAGATTCCATTGGAGCCAAAAGAAACGGAATGAAAGGCTTTTAAACTTTTCCAAAAACTGCATTGAAAACAAAGCTTGAAATCTTGTTTTCCTTAAAGGATTTTCCTTAAGGAAGCAAGTCCCTTTTCAAGAGAAGAAACTCGTCCAATAATTAAGGGTGGTCTGACTTGACAAGTAAATATTAGGGATAACAACATTAGGCAGGATTTAACATGCTTACAGGACGGTCAGTTCTTTAGAGTCGAAGTCGCCCACAGGAAAATAGTGTGAAGGGTGAATTGATGCTTGATGCTTGATTTGCTATCTCATGATGTGAGTCCTTGAGTATCTAGGAGACCTCAGAACATTGTGACTTATTTGTGAAATTATTGAGATGTAAAAGCTCAAAATCTGAGCATAACACCTTTAAAACTGCCCTAATATATCTCTTAGTAGATGAAGAGGGACTTCTCTTTTTAATAAGAATATTTTTCAATGGACAATGCTAGAGAAATATTGTAGTTTAGTTTAGAGATACAGTGCGGAAACAGACCCTTTTGCCCACCGAGTCCGCATTGACCAGAGATCCCCGCATATTAGCACTATCCTACACTGGGGACAATTTTTACATTTATACCTGGCAAATTAACCTATAAACCTGTACATCTTTGGAGTGTGGGAGGAAACCAAAGGTCTGGGAGATAACCCACACAAGTCACGGGAAGAATGTACACTCGTAGCCAGGATCAAACCCGGGTCTCTAGTGCTGTAAGGCACCATCTCTACCACTTACATACCCTAAGTATGGTATGAAATTCAAGGCGCCATTTATTTTAGATTCGTTTATTATTAATTTAGTGCTACGAAGAAAAAAAGTTGACTGCAATAATAGTAGAGTAACTTCCTGGGATGTGGGTTTTCTGTAATTAGAGTATGACCCCATTCCAGGTACCAAGGTTCTTGACTTCATACATTCATGAAAAGAATATTTGATTCCACCAGTAAGTGGATAAATGTCCATTTGCCAACTGGGAATATAAATGGAACTTTTTGCTAATAATGATAACAATAGCAGATACTTACACACTGCGATTTTACCAGACACTTCCTCTGTCCTTAGCCTGAAAAGCCTCAGGAGCTTAGAGTCAGAGGAAATTGACAGCCCCCTTCCTAGTCGTCAGGGATACAGACTTTCTATCAACATTTTCCACACTCCCCAAAATGAACCTATTAGATCAGGTACAAACTGATCATTATTTACCAGGGGATGGTTTTAACAGCTCTAGAATGGATGGTGATTTGGCAATGATAAAAGCACATAGTCTCACAAGCAGACTGGAAAGGTTTATATTCACCCAGCGCTCCACTTGTAAATGCGCTGGCTGTTTAATTACAGAACATATTGCTTTGTTGATGTGATTCAGTCTGATGTATTTCAATGATTTCCATCTGTGCATTAATTTAGTTTTGTACAGTGGTGCAGAAGCACAGCAGTTAGTGCTGCTGCCTCACAGCTCCAGCAGCCGGGTTCACTATTGACCACCAGCAGACCCACAAAGCTGGCAATGCAGCATAAGTCTACAGCCGAAAAGAATAAGTCCTGTTAAATACATGGCTGAATTTGCACATTCTCAGTATGTGGGGCACGGTGGTGCAGCAGTAGAGTTGCTGCCTTACAGTGCCAGAGACGGGTTTGATCTTGACTAGAGGTGATGCCTGTACAGAGTTTGTAAGTTCTCCCTGTGACTGTGTGGGCTTTCTCTGGATGCTTCAGTTTCCTCCCACATGCCAAAGACATATAGGTTTGTAGGTTTGTAGGCTATTTGGCTTTGGTAAGAATTGTAAATTGTCCTTAATGTGCAGGATAGTGCTAGTGTATGGGGATAGCTGGTCGGTGGGTTTCTGCGCTATATCTCTAAACTAAACTAAAATTCCCTTTGTGCTCTGGTTTCCTACCACATCCCTGAGATTTATGAGCTGGTGGGTTAATTGGCCATTGTGAATTACCCAAGTAAAGGGAAGGTGGTGGGAGACTCGAGGGAAATTTGATGGCATGTGGCGGGGAATATAGCAGGAAAAAAATTGGTTAATAAGCTTGCACTGAAAGGCCGCATAGACACGATGTGCTGAGAGGCCTTCTATGTTGTAAGAAAATATGAAAAATAATTATCTTTCCTTTTCTATAAACATCCCTTATGTGTTTGGTTTCTTTTAACGCTGGAAACGCTTCCAATTTAATCAGTTTAATTGTTTACTTTATATTAACTTTGACCAATTGGTTGCGACGAATAACTTCAAATCACTTCCCAAAGGAAATGGAGATATATGGTTACATTAGGTCTTACTGGTCTTGCTATATTTACCATCTGACAGACATTTCTCTTAGATTGCATGTGATCCAGGAAGAGCGAACTAACTGGTTGCAGAATTGGTTTCGTGGTAGGAAGTAAAGGGTGGCGGTTGTTTTTTCAGGCTAGATGCATGTGGCTAATGGTGTGCCTCAGGGATCTGAGCTGGACCCTTTGCTGCTTGTCATCTACGTCAACAAATTGGATGAGAATGTACAAGGTACGATTAGTAAGTTTGCAGATAATAATAATAATAATAATAATGCATTTTATTTATATAGCGCTTTTCATATACTCAAAGACGCTTTACAGAGATTTAGAGAACATAGGGAAATGAATAAATAGATAAATAAGTAAATAAGTAAACAAACAGAGAAAGGAGACAGAAGGTGAGGTGACCTTCAGTGGTTGAAGGCAGTACTGAACAGGTGAGACTTCAGCGATGTTTTGAATGTGGTGACACTAAATGTAGTGACACAGATGACACTAAAATACATGGTATCATAGACAGTGAAGATGAATATTAAGAATTACAGCAGGATCTTGATCAGTTGGGAAAGTGGGCTGAGGAATGGAAAATGCAATTCAATTCAGATAAGCATGTGGAGTATTCGAAGTAGTTGGTACCGGGTAGAATTTCCACAGTGAATGGTAGAGTACTGGGGAGTGTTATAGAGAAAAGGGATCTAGGAGTACAGGTATATAGTTCCTTGAAAGTGACTTCACAGGTAGATAGGATAACAAAGGCTTTCGCACACTGGTCTTCATTGGTCAGGGAATTGAGTATGCATGTTGGGACGTTATGTTTCGGTTGTATAAGATGTTGGTGAGGCTGCACTTGGACTATTGCGTTCAATCTTGGTCACGGCTGCTATAGGAAAGATGCCACGAGGCTGCAAGGAGAAGATTTTCCTAGGGAAAAGGAATCAAGAAATAGAGGGCATAGGTTTAAGGTGAGAAGGAAAAGATACAATAAGAGCCTGAGGGGGGGGCACATTTTCACACAGAGGGTGGGGGTTATATGGAATGAACTGACAGAGGAAGTAGTTGAGGCAGGTACACTACCAACATTTAAAACACAATTGAACAGGTGCATGGATAGAAAGGGTTAGAGAGTTATGGGCCAAACAAGAGCAAATAAAACTAGCTTATATGGGGCACCAAGGGTAGCATGGACGAGTTGGACCGAAGGGCCTGTTTCTGTTTCTGTGCTATACCACTGACTTTATAACTTTCTTTCACCATCTTGATAAAGGAGTTTAAGCATGTGCTGTCTCGAGGATAATTAAATTTGTGATCACCAACTAAATTGCATCCTAATGCTCATTAATGAGGGTGTGTTATATTTTGCTGACTAACACTCTAATTAATAACCTTACAGAACTACGAGTGAAAGGAGTCATTAGTCAGGTTTGCGAGCTAATTAAAACCATATTCAACTTTCATTGCTCACTTGCTGATGGAGATTGACGAACTATACTGCATTAGAAGAGGACTTGCATTATATATTGGGAGATTTTCTGGGGCACCATGTTAAGATCATCTTCTTTCATTTGACAGTTTTTTGAAAGTTCTCTTATGACCGCCTCAAAAAAGGAAAGCGGGTCAGGGGGGATCTTGTTTGGTCTGGAGGGGAGAAGGACAGGCGGTACTGTTTTACCCCAAATCAAGGCACTCAGTTTCTGTGCTGCTTGACCTTCTCGGCTGCTGGAGGTGATGATATGAGTTATGGTGCACAATTTTCTGCGCGCCTCTGCATTTATGATTGGGCTGCGCAGAATAGGCTGAGCTGAGGATCAGTACATCCTGAGAAATGTCTGGATGTCACGAAGGTAAACTTGAAGTCTTAGGAATCAAGAATACTTATGGATGTATAATTGTGGGGCATCAGGAGTGACTTTCTTTCTTTAGTATTATGTCCTTTGCTCTGCCCAAATTTCACAATCCCTTCCTAATAATTGTGTTCATTGCTCAAATGGAACAATCCTGTGGGGAAGTTAGACACAAAATGCTGGAGTAACTCAGCAGGTAAGGCAGCATCTCAGGAGAGAAGGGATGGGTGACGTTTCAGGTCGAGACCCTTCTTCAGACTGATGTCAGGGGAGGGGGCGCGACAAAGATAGGATGTAGTAGGAGACGGGAAGACAGTGGGAGAACTGGAAAGGGGGAAGGGAAAGAGAGGGACAGAGGAACTATCTGAAGTTAGAGAAGTCAATGTCCATAGCGCTGGGGTGTAAATTGCCCAAGTGAAATATGAGATGCTGTTCCTCCGATTTGCACTGGGCCTCACTATGACAATGGAGGAGGCCCATGACAGAAAGGTCAGACTGGGAGGGGGAGTTGAAGTGCTGATCAGGTTGGTTAAGGCGGACTGAGCGAAGGTGTTGAGCGAAACGATTGCCAACCCCACAATCCTGTGGGGAAGATCCTTCCAGCCTCTATGCAGTTCAATTCAGTAAAGTCTACTGTGCTGTATTGTGGGCAATCAAACCAGGGCAGGACCATCACAGTGAACGGTAGAGTCCTGGGGAGTGTTGTGGAGCAAAGAGATCTAGGAATACAAGTACATAGTTCCCTGAAAGTGGTATCATAGGGAGGTTGGATACCTTTCTACTTGAATGAATGAACTAATGAATATTTTATTGTCACCCACGCCAGGTCCCCCTTTGTTCTTCCCCCCCCCCCCCCCCCCCCCGCCCTCCCCTCACGGCGGTCCCCTCTGGCTGGGACCTCCTTTGTTCCTGGTGGTGTGTCATCTGGCTCCCAAGTGACCCGTCCGCGACTCAACGACCGCTGATCCCAACCACCGACCCCGATGACCGCTGCCCTCGACGACCAGCGCCCTTGCCTACCCCGACGATCGCTGCTCACCAAGGACCTTCATACAGAGCCAATACTTCACTACAATTATGAGGTTTAGTTTGGTGATACTTAAAGTAGCAAGTTTTTGTGTGTGGGAGCCAATGCACCAAACTTGTTGCAGATGGATACTTCAGTTTGAAAATGTTCTTGCTGTTGGACTCCCTAAGATCTACTACCCAGTCATAACCTTGACAATCCCAACTAGCACTCCCACCATAGGAATACAACTCCAAACAACTCCCAAGCAGCCATCTGTAAACCCCCTCCTCCAGAAATCAGTGGCCCTCCAATCCTCAGTCTTAATTGCACTCCAGTACCCCAAACCACCCTTTCCTTATCTTCCCCAGTTCTTCCTATTGCAACCTGTGACTTGAATTCTTCAACTCACATTTCAGTGTGCATAATTGAATTTTATAACAGTGGATCATCACAGTCGTACTGTACATCGTCTCTTGACTAATTATGTCAAATCATTACGTATTTTATGGTATAGAACTCGTGTCCTGAGTCATTGTTCTTGTTTCTAAACTCTTTGCCAATATTGTGTCATTATACTGGTGATGGCACAGTGGTGCAGCGGTAGAGTTGCTGCCTTACAACGCCAGAGAGCTGGGTTCCATCCTGACCACTGGTGCTGATCATATGGAGTTTGTACATTTTCCCCGTGCCCGCATGGGATTTCTCCAGGTGCTCCGTTTTCCTCCCACATTCCAAAGATGTTCAGGCTTATAGGTTAATTAGCCTCTGTAATTGCCCCTAGTGTGTGTAGAACTAGTGTGCGGGCATATAAGAAAATAACTGCAGATGCTGGTACAAATCGATTTATTCACAAAATGCTGGAGTAACTCAGCAGGTCAGGCAGCATCTCGGGAGAGAAGGAATGGGTGACGTTTCGGGTCGAGACCCTTCTTCAGACTGATGTCGGGGGTGGGACAAAGGAAGGATATAGGTGGAGACAGGAAGATAGAGGGAGATCTGGGAAGGAGGAGGGGAAGGGAGGGACAGAGGAGCTATCTGAAGTTGGAGAAGTCGACGTTCATACCACCGGGCCGCAAACTGCCCAGGCGAAATATGAGGTGCTGCTCCTCCAATTTCCGGCGGGCCTCACTATGGCACTGGAGGAGGCCCATGACAGAGAGGTCAGACTGGGAATGGGAGGGGGAGTTGAAGTGCTGGGCCACCGGGAGATCAGTGGCGTTAATGCGGACCGAGCGCAGGTGTTCAGCGAAGCGATCGCCGAGCCTGCGCTTGGTTTCGCCGATATAGATGAGTTGACATCTAGAGCAGCGGATGCAATAGATGAGGTTGGAGGAGGTGCAGGTGAACCTCTGTCTCACCTGGAAAGAATGTTTGGGTCCTTTGATGGAGTTGAGGGGGGAGGTAAAGGGACAGGTGTTGCATCTCGTGCGGTTGCAAGGGAAAGTGCCCGGGGTTAGGGTGGTTTCGGTAGGAAGGGACGAGTGGACCAGGGAGTTGCGGAGGGAACGGTCTCTGCGGAATGCAGAGAGGGGAGGGGATGGGAAGATATGGCCAGTGGTGGGGTCCTGTTGTAGGTGACGGAAATGCGGGCATCACTGGTCAGAGCAGACTCAATGGACTGGAGGTCTGTTTTCACAGTGTATCTTGATACTAAACTAATGTTTTTTGTTACCTTTCTCAGTCGCTTTAAAGGTACAGCATATACTTTCTCTACTATGCCTTCCAAAGCCACCTTTGTATTGATTATACATGTTTCCCATCTGCAGGGAAATATGAATTTCCTCATTTTTGATTGTTCTTCTGATTGATAAAGGCCTGACTTTCTCTGCAAATGTTTTTCCTTGGTCTCTGAACCGTCCTGATAAATACCATTGTGTAATGAATCAGTAATACTGCGGTGGTGCAGTGGTTAAATAACCAGGCAAGTCTTCCTGGAACATATCTGGAGACCTAATTCTAACTCCCACACTAGTAGCTGTGGAATTTTAATTCTACAAATAATGTAGATTTTGGAACAACAACAACCAGTCTTTGCAATGATGACTGCAGGAGCTACTGGATTATTGCAAAATAGTCTGTCGTATAAGTGACCCCCTGACCCTCCCAAAGCGGGTGACTTTTAAATGGCTTAGCAAGCTATTTCATTGTAGGTGGCTCACTATCAACTCCTCAAGAGGCAACTTGGGGCGCGGACTTGGTGGACCAAAGGGCTTTTGGCACACATTCCACTGGCTCCTTATCAGTGTTTGGTTTGCGCACTAGATCTAAGGATCTTCATTTTGACACCTCCAACTACATTTTGTTTGAAACAGGTACAATTTGATAACATGGCATCCATTAGCCGTGTGATCTGACCTTTCCCTGCCAAAATAAGCTTCTCTATCCTTGCTTTGTTTGTATATCCATGTTTCCCATCTACAGAAAAATATAGGAATTTCCTCATTTTTTATTGTTCTTCTGAATGATAAAGGCCTGACTTTCTCTAGGCATTGCAAACTCACTTCCTTCTTACCTTCAACGTATTAGTCTTTACATTCATGCCCTAGTAAATGTAATTCAATCCATGCCTTAATTAATGCATTCTTCACTGTATCTTGTTACTGATCTATCTTTTTGTTTCAAACGATCTGATGGAGGAACTCCATAGGTCGGGCAGCATCTGTGGAGAGAAGTAGGCAATCGATGTTTCAGGTCAGGCCCCTTCATCAGGTTTCCCTCCACAGATGCTACTCGACCCACTGAGTTTGAAGAAAGGTCTCGACCCGATACGTCACCCATTCCCTCTCTCCAGATATGCTGCATGTCCCTTTGAGTTACTCCAGCTTTTTGTGTCTATCTTGAGTTCTTCCAGAAGATTGTTTGTTGCTTCATATTTCAGCATCTGTGTTCACTTGTATCTCCTATCATTTGGTGTGCACTTTCTAACAGTGTGAACAATGATAAATAAATTACAATGGATACTTTTTTTACATTTTTACTGTACGTACTGTATGTTTTATGTTGAGAACCTATTACTTACATTAAGTGTAGCATAAGCTTATATGATTTCAATAATGATGTTTTTCAGATATCCATTTTGAGTTGATTCAGTGTCCCGGTTTACATATTATTTGTGCCTTTATCCCAAGCAAAAACTGCCAATTTAAATGAGAACATTAATTGGAACGGGAAGGCATTCTCATGATGCTTTTGTCAGATTTGTTGGTTAACTTATTAATCGTATCTGAAGCAATAACGTCTGAAGAAGTGCTATCCTGCATTTAATGAGTTTTTTGTCACATTGTGGGAAGTAGAGGAGGATTTTGCTCTGGTACTGAAAGTTGAGTTATGTACCAGAGATTTCTGAGGAGCCCTGCAGACCATCTGTTTTCCATGGCACTGGGTTTCAAATTCCCAGCCTGCTGTGATTACTAGTTTGACACACAATGCATTACTCTTTCTTTCCCTGTTTCCCTGATAAATAAATCAGATTCTAATTAAGAGTCAACTCAATGACTGCCAAATATGGCCCACAGTACTTCTGGTATCTTTTTTAAAGGTTATGAAATCTCCACATTTTGACTCGCTTATAACAATTCTGTTTGCCTGTTAGAGATTTACATAAATAGAGATTTTTGAGGCAATGACAAAGCAGATAAGGTGGACTGGTCAATATATTCCATCAGGATTTTCAACGGGAAAACCAAGTGCTCGTGGGCCAGGGGGAATTGTGCAAAGAAGGGTGTGAGAAAACCAGGGTAGATAAGAGGGGAGACGGGGATTCTGGAGGTCTGGATGAGCTGAAACCGGAGAATTCAGTGTTCATGTCATGAGTTGTAGACTACCAGGTAGAGTAGAAGATGTTCCTCCACTTTACATTTGGACTCACCCTGGCTTGGAGTAGGCTGACGACAGACAGGTTGGTGTGGAACTGCGAAGGTGAAATAAAATGGCTAACAAACGGGAGATCCAGGTGGCTTAGAAACATAAAAACATAGAAAATAGGTGCACGACTCCATTACCCCTAAGAATTGGCCCCCACATTACCCCAGTGAATTGGCCCCCACTACCCTCTGTGGCAGAGAATTCCACAGATTCACAACTCTTTGGGTGAAAAAGTTTTTCCGCATCTCAGTACTAAATGGCCTACCCCTTATTCTTAAACTGTGACCCCTGGTTCTGGACTCCCCCACCATCGGGAACATTTTTCCTGCATCTAGCCTGTCCAATCCCTTAAATATTTTATATGTTTCTGTAAGATCCCCTCTCATCCTTCTAAATTCTAGTGAATCCCAATCGATCCATTCTTTCAGGGGGCACGGATCAGGTACTCAGCAAAGAGGTCACATAATCTGTATTTGGTCTCATCAATGTAGAGGAGGCTAAATCGAGAACATCGAATGCAGTATACAATGTTGGAGGAGGTACAAATGAATCCCTGTCTCACCTGGTTTTATTCTTGAGCTGATCTCCAGATTTATCTAGGAAGTTTGGTTTTATTTTTGCATCCCATTTTTAGTCTAACCTATCTTTACATATCTGCATTTTTCAAGTTTGTCAATCTGCTAGAGAATCTCTTATTGTTCTAAAAATAATTATTTTCATTTATAAACCCTCGTTTTAAAACTACTGCAGTGTTATTGGTTATCTATTTTGACTCGAAACACAATATAGAACATTGGTGGTACTACATTCCTCTAGGATTATTCCACAGCAGGTAGGCAACAGTGCATATTTAGTAGGAAAGTGACCTTCCTCCTATTGCTCAAGATACGTACTTGCAGTAGCTGACAAGATTCCTTAAAGTAATCCTTGTTTATCAGGAATTCAACTATCCATCCCAAAGTTTTTGTTGGCATGCAATTATCAGACCAGAGAAACAGCATTATAATTGTCATCAGATGTTATCCATGAAGGAGGCAAAATCACTTTGTGCAGCAGTCCACTCCATGTCTGTTGGAGTTGTTGGGAAGAAAGACTGTGCGGATAATTGTTCGGACAACTCGCCAATAGTCTGTAGCATAACAACTGAGCCTACCAGAAAAACAACTGACAACAAAGTCATCTAAGCCTCAACATCTGTTTGTTGGTCCTTGTCTGATCTTCCACTTCAGAAATGCGTGGCATGTATCTTAGGCACAAAACAAAAATGTACATCCAAAAAGGCAATCCGAGAATAGAAAACTTGAAATGTACCTCCAGGATTTGGGAGGACGGGAGGGAGATGGTATTTGCAGGTGTTTCCAATATAAAATTTCTATCATGGATGCTTATTTCTCACTGGAGCTGTGAGCGAAATGGAGTGATATTAAATAATTGCAGATAGATGTACAGGTTTTTCGTTTGGATTTGAGTCCCACTGCAGGGGATTGAGCAGAGAAATTCTAGGCTGGCTGTCCAAAGAGGGACTGAGGCTATACTGTAATGTTAGAGGAACCATCTTCTGGAGGAAATGTTAAACTGAGATTCAGCCTAACCTCTAAAATAGAAGCAAATAATATCTTATAGACAATAGACAATAGACAATAGGTGCAGGAGTAGGCCATTCAGCCCTTCGAGCCAGCACCGCCATTCAATGCGATCATGGCTGATCACTCTCAATCAGTACCCCGTTCCTGCCTTCTCCCCATACCCCCTCACTCCGCTATCCTTAAGAGCTCTATCCAGCTCTCTCTTGAAAGCATCCAACGAACTGGCCTCCACTGCCTTCTGAGGCAGAGAATTCCACACCTTCACCACTCTCTGACTGAAAAAGTTCTTCCTCATCTCCGTTCTAAATGGCCTACCCCTTATTCTTAAACTGTGGCCCCTTGTTCTGGACTCCCCCAACATTGGGAACATGTTTCCTGCCTCTAATGTGTCCAATCCCCTAATTATCTTATATGTTTCAATAAGATCCCCCCTCATCCTTCTAAATTGCAGTGTATACAAGCCTAATTGCTCCAGCCTTGCCATTAATTTGAACAAGAAATGGGAAGTTATCTCTAGTGTGTGGACAATATTTATTCTATAATCAATATCACTCAAACAGATTATTAATATCATATTTTTATTTGGGAGAGAGACTTGGTTTCATATTATAGCAGTGACTACATGTCAAAAAGACCTAGTTGATTTCAAAGCACTTTGGGATGACCTGAGATTGTGAAAGCTAATAATAAGTGCAAACCTTTCTTAGCAATAGAATTGTGAACTTTTCGGAAACGATCATCATTTTCCCTTTAAAGGAAACAAGTTGTTCCTTCTCTCGCTTTTATGCTCCGCAGCCAAATGTGGAGCTGGCCAAGTTTTCTGGGCAAGCGTTTTTTTTTTGTCTGACATATAGACAAATAAGAAGATAGGCACATGTCATTTAATTGAGCACCAGCTGCATCTACAGCTGTGAACTTGAGCAAATCCACTTCATTCTGTTGGAATTGTAATGCATAGATTTTAATAATGCTGGTTACTTGATCTGGGCGAACAAAGAAATAAAACTGCATGTTTAACTTCTGCAACTATAATATAGTTGACAGAAAATAATCTTAACTGCATTTTATAAATCATAGGCTGGGTCACAGTCTACCTTTGAATAACTAAACTTTTCCATTATTAAAGTCTGATTGCATCTGCGATATTTCGATTTTTGTTTTAAATCTCTTCCTCATGTTTCTTCTCGTTATTTGTTATTGTAAAGGCCATAGATCACATTCATCCAATCTGACACACCTAAGCATCATCTCCAGTAATACATTTTTGTTCAAAGCTATAAATTCTGGCCTTTGTTAATCATGTCCAACTCTTCTCTTTCAACATGATTTATAATCTTTTGAAACTTGTAGGCTTGGCACTGCATAAAGCCAAGCTGCTATCAACATGGTGGCACCAAACCTTCCTTCAATAATTAATGTTTGTGTTATCCTGACCTGATTTCTAATATGTGCTGCATTCTTTAATGCAGTCAATTCATTTATGTCTCACATTATCTCTGGCACTCTTCTTTCAGATGTTTTTTTCATACTGTTTCCCTCATTATCTATTCTTTAACTCACCATCAATCCCATGCCCCAAACCACCACTGTTGTTTTAGGTCCGCTGTGGGTCCTTGATTGGAATAGCCAGCTATTCCAAAACTAGTTCTGTGTCTACATACATTAACTGCTCCCTTTTGTGTTATGTTTTCACCTGTACACAAATTCTTAATCTTGCACTGTATTTTGGGCTAACACATAACCCAGGCAGTAATATAAAAAAATATTACCTTGAAGATGTTAATTAGCACCTTTCCCCCCTCAATGCAGGTATATCCAACATAAGGATTCTTCCTTGGCCCAAGCTCCATCATCAGTTAACACGTATATTCTAACCATTAACATCTCACCAATCTTCCACAAAATTGTCTGCTTGATCTCCCCCACTTTGCCCTCATTAATATTTTCTATTCCATAGCTTGGTCACTAGGATAATTGTCTATTGTACTGATTCCTAAACTTTCCATGACTTAACATTACTGTCCTCCTACACCATGGACATTCCAGATAGTGTATTTTTCCATGGTAACATTGTTTACATGATGCCTATTAACTTCCTACTGCCCTTAAGAACCAGTCACTGGAAACTAATTCATGAATAGTTGGTTACTTTCTTACCCAACAAACAGAATGGCTAATTTCACTAGTTTTGTCTCCCACCATCCCTCTCCTTCTCCTCTGAAATATTCCCTTCCTTTCTTCTTCCTACCCTCTGACAGATGCTGACAGAATAGCTCAGAATTCATTGCTTGGATTTCATACAACTAAATGCTTGGATATTAAAATGTTGAATTTTCTATTGTAGAAGATTAATTTTGTCCAAAACTTTGCATGCTGATCATTTAAAAATAGAATGGAGACCTATATTGAATCACTACATGTCGAGGCCATGTCGAGTAACGTCTGTTATAAATACTTCCTCCTGACCTGTATGCCATATGATATATAATGCTGCTTCTTAGCTTCCTCGGTCTGTATTTCATTATGCAGTCACAGTGACAGTTAATGAGGACATTTTATGCTCTGTTCATGTAAATATGAATTCTTCAGGTTGCAATTCTCCTGCTCCCCCGA
The DNA here is from genome assembly GCF_053455715.1 of Rhinoraja longicauda. Lineage (NCBI taxonomy): Eukaryota > Metazoa > Chordata > Chondrichthyes > Rajiformes > Arhynchobatidae > Rhinoraja > Rhinoraja longicauda. The sequence goes on along the minus strand of NC_135966.1, from coordinate 14,494,688 downwards.
TTAAATACATCTAAAACCTGGAACAGCAGAATTATTTGCAGCCGAAGAGTGAAGGGCTATAGATATAATTGCCACTTGACCAGAACTTAACTCTACTCTAGTTTAGTTAAGAGTAGTAATCATCCAAAAGATTCAAGTTGTTAATTACTGCAATGTGCAAAAGATTCAGATTGGGGTTGGGTGGTCGCCCAGAGGAACACCACTCTGCAATGTTGGATTGGATATTTAGAACTGATCATTATAGCAGAAATGAGTTCTGTAATTGCATTTTATAAAAGTATTTGTGGCAGGTGGGGGAGGTTGGGAAGCTATGTATTTTATACAAGATAGCTTCCAGGCCAAATAATATATTTGTGTTTATCATTTATGTGGTCGCTTCCTCTGTTAACTCAAAGTCCAACGACAATTTTTAAGCCTGGAGCACCAGATACAATTTCCATTTATTTTATAGATCCAGGCCATGCTGTGTTATATATATTTTTTTACAATAAGTGATATTAAAGTAACATTGCCTTCATAAGTGTTTTGCGAATATAACATACAGATACACAGTTTTTCCAAAAATATTTTCATAATAAGTTGTCATGTGTCAAAAAGATGCATGACCATTTTGCCTCCCAAAATCTGATATGATTTGTAAACACTTTAGAGCAAAGTCAATTCCAATGCAATTCTTAATTCATGGTGTTTTACAGATCTATCTATCCCATTGCTCGCTCCTCTTTGTTGACTTTTAATTGGCATTCAGCAAATGAAATGCTCCAGGGACACTTTCTTTGAGAACAAATTGGATAAATTGCCAAGTCACATTCTATAATCTGTTAAATCTACATACTAAAACTCTTGTTTGATATCTTGTTTGTGACTGAACCTCAGCCAAAACGATACACGATAGCGCGACAATTTTAGGCCCACCTTACTCACCGTTGTCACTTTAGTGACAATGCAAGTAGTTTTATTGAAATCGGTGCTATATATTTAAAGTTATTCACATTTTTAAGTTTAAAAGGAGGCGAGGGGGAGGGGAGGGGATGGGAGGAGGGAGGGTGGGGGGAAGGGGGGAGTGGGGAGAAGAGAGAGGGGAGGGGGGAGGACAGGGTGCTGCACCAATGCAGGAGAGGTTTGGGCCCAACTTGGTCTAGTAGTTTATAATTCCATTGCTTTTAAAACTGCATTAAAACATGCCCCAACTACCTGTACTGAATGTTTTACATCTTGGATTTCAAACTACTAATGCTTGTATTTTAAAATGCTGTATTATCTATTGTGCAAGAATAGTTTTATACAAAACTTTGCACGATGATCATTTTAAAATGGAATGGAGACATGGTGAATAATTAAATGTTTTTCTCTAACTTTACAATGATATCTGAATTAGTTAGACAATATTTTGGTTAAATTAATGTAAGATAGCTTGAATTATTTTTCTCGAGCCCTCAATGCTGGATTATTATTTATATGTGACAGACGGAATTTGCTGCATATCCAAGCATTGATTAATGTAAGCTTTCCTGGCTCTTGATTGAAATACCAAAATTTTATGATGTTTCTCTTTAGTTAGGCACGCAAGATTTAGTCCTGGTTGGATGAAACCTTATTTTAATAATTTAGATGTGTTGTGTCAGTTCAATATTTTTTTGTTTTTATGTGAAGTCTATGGTTGAAAAAGATGCTTTGCTTAACCACTTTTATCAGAACGATTGCTGAGTTTCTTCAAATTTACATTTATGAAAATAATTAAGAATGGTTATAATTTTACCAATCAGAAGTTTTGCAGACAAGCTAAATTTGATTATTGGTTTGAAAAAAATGTAAGTAAGATTCAAAAGTGTACATAATACTTCTGAATGGGGTCCAGCGATAATTCAGATATAAGATGATTCTTGACCTTCACTAAAGAATATGAAAATCACAAAGTGTACACTGCAAACTAAATGGTAATATGTTAACTTAACTTTTGTCGAAGGAATGCTCCTACAGAATTTTTAAAAATGAACAGAAAATGTAAATTGATAGACTTTGAAATTGAAAATATTGAAAAAAGCGTCAGAATGATGTGCAGATGTTTTAAGGCCGCACTTTATTTTAGTGACTCCTCCATGGAGAAGATGGGGAGCTGTAAGTGAAACGTGGTACGATGCTTATGCATTCATTGCTAAAAGCAATTTCATGACCTAGTAAGACAAAAAGGTTAATCTACAGAGCTAGATGTTCCCTCAGAGAGGAGGTGGAGGCTTTCTACCATCCCACGTGACAGAAATAAATGTCACTGAATCGTATAGTATATTACGCACAATTGTGATACTTGATGTCAATATTGAATGAAATTTAACTATGGGCATGTACAGTCCCTTCTTGACACATTTTTTAATTTGCACTGAACCTTTAAGAACCCAAAGCAGGTGATCCAGGAGTACAGCATCTTCATGGTGGAGGCCATTTTCTATGAAGAGGTACCACATTGTGACTGAAACAATAATGAATATGCTCAGCTGCCTGCTCTTTACTCAACTTGGTAAGGCATGTATTTGGGTTCAAAGTGCTGGAGCAACTCGACAGGTCAGGTAGCATCTCTGGAGAACATAGATAGATGTTGTTTTGAGTCGAGACCCTATGGACTGAACTTTGTGTCATTTTGTGTTTTAACCAACAAATGCAGTTCCTTGTTTCTACATGTATTTGGGTTTTCAGCTGACAATACAAATGAGTAAATGCATATGGTGGAGATGGTGACAATAAGGCGACTGTTGATTGCAACATGATTCAAACTCCGCTTAGCTGGAGACAGATAAGTAACTGCCAGTGGCAAGAGTCCACTTCGAGCATGAATGACATGATTGCACAGGCTTTTGTAATTATACAATTGTCCTTGGTAATAAAGCGAGTGATTGTTGTCTTGCATTACTAAAATCCTGCAGTAGACATTGTTCCATTAGCCTTGGATGTTCATTGTTGCACTGATATGCAGAAAATGCATCTTCATTAAAAGGGGGAATATTAGTAAAAGGGTTATGACAATAGAGACTCTGGTCGAAATTGCCCATTGCCTCTACGTGCATTAGATTATTATCTTGTGTCCCAATAGCCAAGCCTTCCACTGCAGTGCTTCAGGAGGATCAGTCTTTGCTGACACTCTCATTGACACCAAAACACAGTATGTCAGCTGAGCACCTTGGTAATCGGTGACAGGATCTACGCAGCCAGGCTATCTCTTCTGAAGCCACAAGATAGTATTACATGGAGGTTTTAGGAATTAGAAGAGTAAAGATTTGTATTTGCTCATGGGTAAGGCATTGGCTGGATGACACAATGTTAGATTGGTAGGGTTATGTTTCATTTTTGAGTCAAATAATTATTTACTTCTTTCCACCAGTTTCCCATCTTGCTCTTTCACATCATCTTGCCATGCTTTCAAAAGGCCATCTTGTTGGGCTTTTCACATGTGAGGAAGAATAAAGGAATTTATGTTGGGAAATGTTGTGGGGTGGAGGAGGATAGCATAGTGAAATGCGGGACTATATGTGACTATGAACTCTTGCTTTATTTATTTTGACATTTTGTGTTAGTGGGGTTGTGTGTGGGAGAATCATAGGGTGATACAGTATGGAAACGGGTCCTTCAGCCCAACTTGCCCACACCGGCCACCTCTCCCTCCTTGGAAACTCCTGAACCAGTTCTGTTGTCCTTTACATTTTGTTCCTTCTGCAGGACCAAACCACGCTCTGCCACTATGTTGTACAACACACAGTATGCCTAAAATATATTATTAGCATGTCAGAGGCTTGCTCAATTACATATCTGTTTATCAATGGTCCAGGCTCGGGCAAATGGGACTGGCTTGGATGTGGCATCTTGGTCAGCATGGACCTGTTTTAATGCTTTATGATATCAACAAAATTTCAGTATTGTTTTTGAGAGCTAATTATGACACAATAATGCTAAAGGCAAGAAGAGATTTTCTTTATAATCTGTGCAATTCCATCTGATGCTTGTGAGATGTGTGGCCTATTTTTCCACAAAATGAAACTTCTCACAAAAGATGATCCTACACCTATTATCTTTTATATATCCATATAGTGAGACTTGATTATGTTCAGAAGTTATAGGAGTAGAATTAGGCCATTCGGCCCATCAAGTCTACTTTGCCATTCAATCACGACTGATCTATCTTTCACTCTCAACCCCATTCTCCTGCCTTCTCCCCATAATTCCGTAAAAATCAAGATTATAATACTGTTTTGTATTTAATCCATTAATCGTTGTCACTTTCAACTTTTTGAAAAGTTAGATGAACTTGTGCAGAGTGAAATGTAGTTGTGCCTATTTACAAAAAAAAAAAAATCCAATTCAATCATTGTAGGCTTTACTTGGTTGAATTAACCTTATTTGCTCAAATCACACTTTAAACCAGATGAAAAGTTAAAATCTAGGTTAAGCACATATCTCTTGAAATATTTGTCTAAGGTTAGGGCTTAATGCCGGCATGAAAAAAGGACCTAGATTAATTAAAAAGTGTATAAATTTTAAATTCAAATATATTTGCGAAACCTATAAGCCTTCTGCTGAGTAATCATCAACACTAATGTTGTTCGTATTGCTCTTAAAATTCCATTTGGCAATTGTGCTGGAATTGACAAAGTGAATTCTATCAGAGCACCAATGCCTTGAGGAGTTGTAATATGTAAGGTCTATATATTTAAATATCCTTAGGTATTTTCCTGCGCAAATCTTTGGGAAAACAGAAGCAATAAGTTGGAGATGCTGGGATTTTTCATATAAAAGCTTTTAAAGAAGCAAGATTTGAAAACAGCTGATGCGAGACAAAGTAGATTAGCATTTGGGATACCCAGTGAACTATTAGGTGACTACAGAGGATCATTAATACTAGTTATTCGAGCTGACAATGCAGAACCGGGCTAAAAGTGTGACACAGGCAAAAGATTGAGAGAGATAAAGAGCCAAGCGTGTGGAGTAGGATTATAGGAGCTATCCTTGAGAGAGAAGAAAACAAAAGGAGCTAAAAATGCAAAACGGGAATAAAGGAATAACCGAAAATTACAAAACAAATTGAGGAGGACAGCAGATAGGGAATGGTCATCATGAATTATTGTTTTCTTACAACTTAAAGTGGGTCAGATCATTAAGGCATCTAATATCATTGAATACCTACACCTCCTTTGTCATGCTCTCATCTCTGTTCTACCCTCTGGTAGGAGGTACAGGAGCCTGAGAAACATGACCTCCAAGTTCAAAGACTGCTTCATCCCTTAACCATCAGGCTTTTGAACCACACTGCACAACCATAAATCCAACCCTACCTCATCAATGATATATTATGGACTTGGTTTGGGTTGCACTGCACACTTCAGTTTTGCACTATATATGGTCTGGTTACCTAGCATTGGAGGGTACGAGGCTTAGCATTAGTGAGTATTAATTTATTGTATTATTGATTATTGTATATTGGATGTATTGCATTTATGTGCCTGTAAGCTGTAACAGGCATGAAATTCATTGTTCCATTCCTGGAGCATATGACAGCTAAACGCTCTTGATTCTTGATTTGACCTTCTATGATTGATTGCCACTACATACTGCAATGTACCATCCTCTCCTGCATAAAGTGGGAAGAGTGTCTGTAAGTGTGTGAGTTTAATTGGGTGATCTTGTTGATATTTGTCACACTCACTGCCCTTGAGTGTGATCTGTAAATTGCGGGTACGAGGCTTACCCGAGTTCTAAATGCATAAAGGCTGGGTGAGGCATAAGAACACTAGGATTGAGTATGATTGATGGAAATTGATTGTGGAATGGGTGTTGGTAGTGGATGAGGTTGGTGTTAGAATTTAGCCGATCATTATTGATACCCATTACATTTCTCACTGCCTGCAGAACATGTACCTGGAGGGCCTCCTACTCTCCTGTGGGTACAGGTTATCTCTCCTGTGCCTTACCTCTTTCACTATTACACTGTCTGAAATCCATGGGGTGTGCTTTCTTGCTCTATTTAGGCATTGCTCAGACTATCACAGAAAAGATTCTTTTTTGTAGAATGAAAACTGCCACGTGTAGCCACAATAGCACCTCCTTTGTATAAAATTCCTCTGCATTTTCATGGAGAGTGAGCTCCTTCCCAACGCAAGGAGCTAAGGAATAGCAATGAATTCATGGTGATGCCTACAATAGTATGTGTAAGATGAAACTGCAGATGCTGGTTTAAACCGAAGATAGACACAAAAAGCTGGAGTAGCTCAGCAGGACAGGCAGCATCTCTGGAGAGAAGGAATGGGTGACGTTTCAGGTCGAGACCCTTCTTCAGACTGGTGAAAGATGCTGCCTGTCCTGCTGAGTTACTCCAGCTTTTTGTGTCTACCTACAATAGAATGAATGGGCGCAAGTTAATCATGTAGATTAATGGATGTGTTTGTGTTCTGGCATTAGCTAAATGCTCATTCATAAATTCCCAGAATTTTCATTAGTGATTATAGCTGATTTATTTATTCATGTCATCACACACCTGTTTGCCAATAGCGAGCAAATTTTAGTACCACGTCATTGGCCTCTGCAAGATCCTTTACAGTGCACGTGTCATGCAACATGTCACAGGTCAGGAGATGTTCCATAGTCTGGCGGCCCCCTCTACACTCGCAGTCTGCCGCATCAGTATATCCCCACTTCAGCATGTTCGATAGCAGGAGCGTTCTCGTCGTGGTCCCTGTCAGATTCTACAAGTATCTGTGAATCCTGCTACCACACTACACACTGTATCCATTATAGCTGATTTGAAATTCAGATTTCTGTCCTTTAATGCTTTGGTATTGAAGCAAGTGATTCCCATCAAAGTGTCCAGTCTATGTTTTCCAGACAAATGCCAGTATTTTGCAGTCAAAATATTGATGTGACCACTTTTGAAAGATTTTTGTTTGTGAGAGCCGGAAGTAAAATGAACTAAATTCTGATGGTTATTGAAAAAAAGGAACATTCAGCCCCTCAAGCTTGCTCCACTGTGCAATTAGATAATGGTTGATGACTGACCTTTACCTCACCTTCATTTTCTTGCCTTTGTTCCTTAAGCTAAGATACTCTTTCATCAAATGTATCACCCCAGCCTTTGCCACCTTATATTAACATAACTGCAATTCCTCAGATTTTTTTGTGCTTCTCTATAAAAATCTCTCCATAATGAAAAGTAGAGCTGTGGTGAAATGCTGAAGTGCTAGAGTCAGCTCTCCTTTTAAATAACTTGCTGGATTTGCTGGCTTAATTTATTTTTACAAAGTTCTGTTTTGGAGCAATATCAATCAATGCCAGCAGTATTGAGTTCTGTCTCTGCTTCCGGTTAGCTGATTTATTGTTGCTCAGAGTAGTTCAGCTGATTTGAAATCATAGTAAGAAATGCAGGACTTTGCAGTGTGAATCTCAAGAAGTGGAGGAGTAGAATGGAATATGAAGATTTGATGTGTCTGAGAAGCTTGAAGGTGACTGGGAACAAATAGATGGCTTTGTCCTGAGCAGTGTGGAAGCAGTGTTCTTGCAGGCCACGGAATTGTCGCAGAGTTGTGGAGATGGGATATGTAGGATGACGGTCTTTAACTTATGTGACAGGGTGAAAGAATAAACGTGATGAAGGTGTGAAACTAAAAGAGGATATTTATAGCAATGTAATCTAATATACATTTCAGATTTATTGGAATAAAAGCCAAATGATAAATTTTTAAAGCATCATTTAACAAAGAAAAATAATTTTGTGAGAGAAAGGGATGTCATTTTCTACTGATTTCACTTCATAGTTGCCAAACTCCAATTGGCCCACCTCAGCACCATATGAGACAGATGCACTCTCCAATTTACCTCAGATACAAATAAATCCCATAACCCTGTTCTTTGGCCAGGGGTTTTTAGGTGGGACGGTGCATTCTTTCCCCTATTTTTATATTCCGAATCAACCTCGATCCATTACACTTGTTAGATCAATTCATAATTAACACTGGTGTGACACTGACCTTACTTGTTCTAACCTACTGTACATTCTTAACTTATGGCAATCTTCTCCTTTATACAACTTCTCCTTTAATTTTGTTTTGAATTAATTGAGCAAAGTTAAAGCTGTGGGAATCAACATGGGGCCGAACCAAGCTTTCCTTTTGTGGGATACATAAACAGTCCTTGGCTGAGTCTTATTCAGGTCCTCCTCTCTTGCCTCTTTTCCCAATATCTAATTTGCTGCCAATTTCAATCATGCTCGTACTTTGGAGGGGATAATTTCAAATTTATTTTCTTCCCTTTCTTGATTTCTCTACCTTGACCCCCATGGATTGGTTTGTGACTAATATTCATCACAAGCCCGCTGATTCCCATAATGTCATATGTTCAATGAACAAGCAAAGGATTCCCAGGCTATTTTGGTGTAGGTTGGAGTTGTGGAGGGATTGTACATCCACAATGAGAATGAGTGAGTTGCGACCAGGAAACTAGAAACCATGAAAGCAGTGGAGACAGTCAGAGGTGTTACTGTTGGAAGTGGGAAGATAATGATAAAGATAAGTGGGAAAAAGCTAAAAAGGAACAGACTCTGCTCAGTCCGCCTAAACTTATCTAATCTCCCGTTTGCTAAACACTTTAACTCCCCACCTTTTTCACACTGACCTTTCTGTCCTGGGCCTCCTCCATTGTCAGAGTGAGGCCCAGTGCAAATTGGAGGAATAGCACCTCATATTTCACTTGGACAGCTTATACCCTAGTGGTATGAATATTGACTTCTCTAACTTCAAATAAACCTTGCTTTCCCTCTCTCTCCATCCCTCCCCCTTCCCAGTTCTCCAACCAGTCTGACTGTCCGTGATTCCATTTTATCTCTGTTTACTTTGTTGTTACCTTCTCCTAGCTAACAGTGATCTATTCTACATTTTCATTGATCTCCACCTCCTTTGATGTCTTGTTCTCACACCTTATACTTCCTTATCTCTGTATCTCCCCCTTCCCTGAGTCTGAAGAAGGGACTCGACCTCAAACATCACCCGTTCCTTCTCTCCAGAGATGCTACCGTTGAGTTACTCCAGCATTTTGTGTCTATTTCCCATAACTACCTCCTTCTCTGCTTTCCATTCTATTCCCTTTGAATTTTTTCAGCAATTCCAGTTGTTTTACTTTTTGTTTCTGAGAGAAAACACATTGCCCTCTACTTATAATTCTCAATGCCCAGATTGTCTCTCTAAAAGGCTGCTATCCAAGTTAGGTATTTCGCTGAGGTATTCCTCTGCCATTTGGTAATAAAACATGTATGGACTCTCCAGAAATTTTTCCTACATCAAAGCCATTGAAAATCCAGATATAATACATACTTCTCACCAGCTGCCCTCCCCTTACATCACTGGGAGCACCTTTGGTGAGATTGAATGCAGCCTTTTCCCAAAAGCTGAGGGTGAATTCCTTTGCCAGGTTTTTAATCCCATGAATTCAAGGATCATCTGTACTCTGCTCTTTCTTTGCATTCCTGAATGAATGAAGGTAGGTTGGAGAGAACACGAAGGATGCAGATTTTCAGCCAAAGGTTACCTCAGCTTGAACTGGTAATTTCATAAGCCTTCTTATATCTATTCTTAGCTCTAAAACTGGCAAGTGAACTAAATTAAAATATACATGGGTAAAGAAAATATCTGAGTATAAATAATAACAATCAATGCGTTGGTACAAGTCCCAGAATATCACTTAATAAAAAGAATTTAATATTAGTCACTGTTAGTCTGTGGCCTCACATATTATCCTTACCCGTTGACTCACAGAGGACAACAAAATAGTTCTACTGGTGCTTTAATAGTTTTATGATGGTTGCAACAGAATGTTTATCTTCATTTAAAAAATCTATTTCTTTGTAATGGAAACACTCAGAGAAAGTTAACACCAAGGGAATCAATTTTCACCTGGCATTCATTCTCTTATGGAATTTGAAAATGGAAGGGAAATAGTGCTTGCTCCTTCATTGCCCAAAGCTATGATATAATGTGGGTCATGTAGGTTTGTTTCCAGAATCCACATCTACATTAGAGGACAGCAACTTCCATCTACAACTTAAATGGCTATAACTGGATTCAATTTGCAATTATCAAGTACATGATTTCCACCTTGTGACAAATAATCTTTAAAGGGAATGCAGAACACAAGTTCAAAGGTGACCTAGAATGCTTTTAGATATTTCATGTAGAACCAGGAGAAGCAGAGAGACAGCCGGTTTTATCTGCCATTTACTTGTAACTTCTGGTTTACCTCTTTCATGCAGACACTGAATTTTCAATCTCCTGTTTGATGAGCTGGTCACTATCACTCACCAACCATTGTGACCCAACACAAAATGTTTCTAGTATGTTCCTACAGAGTTTGGATGAACCACTGACCTCACGATGTTTTGATGAATGTTTAAAATTGCTCTATGTAACTCTACTGAATTGGAACTGGTGAGATGTGATTCATTACAAAGTGCAAGACTCACGTGCGGAGTTTGATAATATCTCCATCGAGATGTAATTTAGCAGTGCATTACTTTGTACCAGATGGTTGTAGATGGAAATTCACTGCAAAGTCATTTCAACTCCACATAAAGCCCAAGCCAAAAAGGAACTGAAACAGAATAGCACTGGAAGTACAGCCAAGTTGATTCAAAAACGTTAATGTAAAAGAAAACAAAAAGAATGTCGTACTGTATTCTTAAAATAAAAACATCAAAAAAGGACTTTGAAATTAAGCAAATGCTAAGGTACTTTTAAGCAGTATCAAATTCGCATTAAGTTGTGGAAGCATTTAAATTCAGTAGGGCATGAGCAAAAATAATCATTTTATTGTTAAACGGGTGCTGGTGTAAGTTTTGAGAGAAATGCAAATAACATTTTCTTAAATGCACTGTGTTTCTGCGTAAATCACTCTCAACTATCTAAGTGTCTCTCTATATCAAAGGCATTTCAAACAGTGAAATACTTTTGACTGCCAAATCTCATAAAGCCATAGCTTGGAGCAGAGTCTCGGGCACTGCTGCCTGAGGACAGGTCACAGTCGGTGGAGCACTCTGCTACATGGAAAAGCCAAGAAATACAAGCCTCCTGCATAGTTCACCCCACGGGTTCTACAGTAATTAACGGTGGCCATGCATTTACAGCTGGGGTTGAGTGTAGCAATGAGTTGGTTCCAACACTGTCCAAGCCAATAAATACTGAATGTTTGCTGTACAGATGTAGACACTTGACTCGTCAAGTTTATATTGGCATTATGAAAGAGAAATCCAGATAATTCCCCAACTCTGCCCATTCCCCAATGGCCTCCAAATTCTTTCCATTTCGATATGTACCCAGCTCCCTTTTGAATGCTACAGTTGATTCTGCTCCACTGATCCTCTGGCTATGCGTTCCAGACCCAAACAATTCATAATGTAACAAAACTTTTCCTCCAGTCATTTCGGCCTCTTTTGCCAATCTGATTATTTTATCTCCTCTGATTAATGACTTTTCTGTTATGGTGAACTGTTTCTCTCTTTCATGATTTAAAAGGTATCATATCTTTGATAACTCTATCAGATCACCTCACAACCTCTTCTATTCTGAGGAGAAAATTGCATGCTTCAATCTATCTGCATAATTTTCCTCAGCCTGGGAATCGTTTTAGTAAACATTTGCTACACCTCTCTAATGTCTTTGTATCTTCTGAAGTGTAGAGCCCAGAACCAAACACAGCATCAGTTACAGAGTTTATAAATTGTGAGTCCTATGCTTTTGTATTCTATGTCTCTGCTGGTGAACCCGGGAATATGGAGAGTTTGTGTTACTAGAAAACCATTTGTATCATGGTTTTCTGCAAGGCAAACCCCTTTCCCCCTTTAAATTCCATGTTATAAATCATGAGTTTAGAAGAATGAGGGGAGGAGCTCATTGAAACATACAAAATGGTGAAAGGCTTGGATAGAGTGGATGTGGAGACAATGTTTCCACTAGTGGGAGAGTCTAGGACTAGAGGTCATAGCCTCAGAATTAAAGGATGTTCTTTTAGGAAGGTGACGAGGAGGAATTTCTTTAGTCAGAGGGTGGTGTATCTGTGGAATTCTTTGCCACAAAAGGTTATGGAGGAAAAGTCAGCGGATATATTTAAGGCAGAGATAGATAGATTCTTGATTAGTATGGGTATTTGAGGTTATGGGGAGAAGGCAGGAGAATGGGGTTAGGACAGGGCCGTCTTAACGCATGGGCCTGATGGGCACTTGCCCGGGGCCCTACGAGCATTGGGGCCCCATGCTGATCTGTGTATGTTAAGTGACTTGCAATAAATAAATACTACTTTAAAAATGTAGGTTCAATAAGTGCTTTTTTCGCAACATTTTCGGTCACTAAGTGCTTCTCACAGCGATCTGTAAGTGCTTTTCGCAACAATGTAGCACCCTAAGTCCATCGCTAAGTGCTTTTCGGTAAGTGCTTTTCGCCGGCACGACAGGGGGGGGGGGGGCTGGTAGGGAAAGGGGGGTGGGGGAGAGTAACGGTAGGGGCCCCAGTACACTGCTTTGCCCGGGGGCCCATAATGCTGTAAAAACGGCCCTGGGTTAGGAGGGAGAGATAGGTCAGCCATGATTGAAGGGCGGAGTAGATTGTTATTATTACAGAGCTACTTATCCCACAGGCGATATTTTTGGCAACTGCTAGCGACTGTCAAAGTCGTAGCAGATCGGCAAATTTTTCTTTTACCCGATGACAATGACCACGACAATGCCGAGTCAGGTCGAGATTACACCGTCTTCGGAAACATCGTGAAAATTCCCATGCTGTCAATGCTTCTCCGGTGTCCTAATTTTCGCTGAAATCACTGACAAGTTGGTAAGTACTTGAGAGTTTTGAAATATAACATTCCAGTTTACTAATAGCTGTTGTAAGGGGTTTCTGCGCCGAGCTTTCGCCCGACCTATGGTCCCCGTGCCTTGCTCTGATCCCTTGATCAGGCCGCGCACACAGGTTCCCCGTGAGTGGTTCGACCCACTCACCCCCTACGGTTCTAGACACTGGACTTAGATGCAGGAGCGTTTATAGTGCAGAAAAATTCAACCAGACCAGATTTGAAGACCAGGGTTTAAATGGAAAAGGCTTTTATTGAGCGCTTGGGACTACTTATACAGTTCTATAAGACATAAGTATTCTATGAATACTTATACAGTTCTATAAGACATATCTATAAGACACATACCGAATTACATGAATACTTTTGACTATGAATCATAAAACGCACAGTTCTACAAGACATATACATGAATACCTTTTACTCTGAATTCTAAAACGCACAGTTCTACAAGACATATACACGACTGTAAGATGGGGAACGTACGACACATCGCAAAATTGACCAACACATATTCCTTTACACACCCACGTTTATTCAAACCACCCTCCCCTCTACACTAAACTATGTCCAGGATATGCAGGATTGGGGTACATGCTCACCATGGGGCTATTACTGGGGTTACTGGCTGTTTGTGCTGCTTCTCCGCTGCTTTCCGTGAGGGTCGTGCTTGTCCCCTGAGTTTCTTCCTTCCGTTTCTTGCGTTCCTTGCAGGTTTTCTTGCAGTATTTCTTCTCGCGTTGCGTGCCTGTTCCTCTCTCTTGCATCCGTTCTTCTTGCCTGTCTTTTCTTCCTCCTGCATCCGTTTGACTTGAGTTTCTTGCATGAGTTGCAGGTTTCTTCTTGAGTTTAAAACCCAAAAGTCGTGGCCAGTTATACTATTCTGACCCGTCCTATCTCCCGCCAGATCTCGGGATCTCTTTGTTTAAAAGATATGTATTGAGTTTTCCCTTTGATCTGCGCTTATGTCCGGGGGTACCGGGGATGACCAGACGGTGTTAATTGGTATTTCGTTGCGAGGTGATGGGTTTAACTGGTTTCCCATCACCTACCAGGTAGTTTTCTATGGGCTATTGTGCCCCCTTAACGAGATTAACTGTGTAGGTCGGCTTGGGGCATTGTGAGTATGCTGATGTCAGCGCCCCAGTGTCTGGATTTCGACCTGGTTTCGCAGGTTTCTGCATGGCCAATATCCATCCATTGTTCTGGCCGTGGCTTTGCAGAAACCTAGAGACTGGGCTGTAAGGTTTTTGCTTTTGTGGCTGGTCACGAGGTCCTGCGGCCATCTTAGGACCCACGGATTGTGACATCCCTTGGTAAACTGACCGCAGCCTTTCTCCGCTATCAGCCCCAGTCTCCCGTTTAAAATGTCCAAACTGCAGCTCTTTGGTTAGGTGTTGCTTGCAGAATGAGGGAAAACTTCTCAAATCTAACACTGTATTTAAAAAAAAAAAATTAAAAGTGGTTAAGTGGATTTTTGTGAAAAATATGTGGGCAGTCTTTGAAAATGTAAGGGAGATGCATATCTGGTTTCTGGGTTGCATATCTGGGTTTGGAGCCCACTTTAAATGTAATGGCTGATGGCCATAAACATCGCGAAAATTCCCACGCTTACCTGACCGACAAACTGTCGCCTCCAATCTACCTGGCAAATGTCCTGACGGTAAATAAATTGGTTAAACCCAAGCATTTTATGGTATTTTGAAATGACTTTACTTATTTTAATATTATGTGCTTCTAAATGCATCTAAGAGAATCTATCAAACCTGGGGACAGCATGCGACAACACCCGCAATAAGCAACGATACCTGGCGACAAGCCAGCTGTCGCCGAGAAATTTCAAACTGGATGATTTCTCAGCGACGTGCCGAGATCCACTACGATTTTTGGAAGACTCCTCACGATCATGTCCGCGACACCCCGGCGAACTGTCAACGACAGCCTAGTCGCCGGCAGTTGCCTTAAAATCAGCTAAGTGGGACAGGCCCTTAAATGGTGATGCTATGAGAGCTTTAGTTTAGAAGTAAAAGCGGTCTTAGATGCACCAAAAATACATTAGTAATATATAATTTCTGTTCATTTGAATGGCTTGATAAAAACATTCAATTGAAAAAGATACTCTATATTAATTGTACAGCACAAATATCATGCATTTACCATGCAAATAGCCTGAACATGCCCAAAAAGGATAATCCTGCTACAGTCTATTAGGCATAAATAATGTATTCAAGTTGTAATAACTATTTCAAAGCCACTGAATGCTAATTACACTTTGTAATCTGTAGACAGAATCCATCAATGTAAATATATAACATGATTTGGAAAAAGCATATCTGATCCTGGGCTTTATAAATACGCGGTTGTTTGGGTTACAGGAGCTTGCTTACAGATTCATATATCACGTCACAAAAATTTGAGTACAGAATAAAATTTGCTCTTATGAAATATATGTGAGAATAAATAAACACTAGAATAGATGTGAGAATAAATAAACACTAGAAAGAAACACCAAATGTTAATTGGGATGGCAGACATGGTTGAGTCCTCCCTTTACCACACCCTCTCCTGTCCGAGGACATGTGAGCAGATGTCTCAGAGTGCAGCGTGCCAAACAATCCATCTGTGAATTGTGCCTGACACGCTGCTTTGTGAGGAGCTGCAGTAACCATGGCCAGCTCCTTAAAGTAACCCCTGGCCTGAACAGGGGTCACAACCCTAAAAGTCACCTATCCATCTTCTCCAGAGTTGCTGCCTGGCTCGCTGAGTTACTCCAGTAGTTTGTGCCTTTTTTTGGAAACCAGCATCTGCAGATCGCAGTGTCTTCCTGGGCCTTCAGTTCCATTGTCATTGTGTTTTAACCCATTACCCCCTAATTCATTCTACACAATCTTTCACCCATGAATTTGGATCCTTTCATCAATCTACCATCTTCATTGATCCACCATTTACCAACCATGACTGGGGGGAGAAGGGAAGGGGGGGGGGGGGGGGGAGGAGAGGGTGCTGCACCAATGCAGGAGATGTTTGGGCCCAATGGGTCCACTTGGTCTAGTATATAATTTAATAACATCAAAAGGATAATGTTTCTATTATGAATCCTCCCATTTCTGCCAGTACTGTTCCTGATGAGCTATTCCAATTAAAGCATGGTTCCATGGGTACCACAGGTGAGTATGAAGCCCTATCCTGCATTTTGCCATTTAATATACAAGCTGTCAGGAAGACTTGGATTTTCACAAGTAGGGCACCAAGGGTTATGATAGCATCATCTGATGGTTATACTTAAATCATACAAACCACAAAAATACCCTTGGATTTCATCTGCTAATGTTGTCCTATGGTCTGAGCGTAGGTATCAATATCTCTGTATTAGAATAATTAATTGTTCTTGAGTGCTTTCTGCTCTACGAGGAGTCGTGGGGTGAGGTTGTGGATACAGAGATTTCACATATGTTGTTTCAGCTAACTTTGGATCATTTGAGCTCCTCAGGTTATGAAATCCATGCTTGCTCCCGACCACTTGTCTTCAGAGCACTGAAATGCATGTGAGTGTCTTCATGCAAATATGATTGTCATCACACCTTCTTCTTTTTAGAACCAGATGTTGACATCTGTATGAATCTCTACGGTCCTAAGCTAGGAGTTGAATTTGGCAGCAGGTCTACTTGCTCCTTCACATGTGATTTCTTCTTATTGAGAAGCCTCCTTTGAGTAGATACATCTTAAAATCCACACACTATGGAAGCTCTCAATTTTCCTTCCAACCTTATACCATATTCGCAGTTCAACAACCTAAACTGCTGAGTTACTCCAGCATTTTGTGATCTTCTCTCCAGAGATGCTGCCTAACCTGCTGAGTTACTCCAGCATTTTGTGATATTCTCTCCGGAGATGCTGCCTGACCTGCTGAGTTACTCCAGCATTTTGTGATACCTTCGATTTGTACCAGCATCTGCAATTATTTTCCTACCTAAACTGGTAAAGTTGGTTGGTTAATTTGAGTTGGTGCTCTATGTATTGATTGTGGTGGGGTGATTGTGCTATTCTGACAGTTTAATCTAATCTTCAAATTTTCTTCTCCCCTGATTTGGCTGAAGCCAGCAAATATATTTTTTAGCTTGTATGTCTTAGCACCTAAAGACATGTATAAAATAGACAACTTTTTCCCTGCTGCAACATGATTTGCAGTGAAAATACTTTCCATTCTTTCCATATATGAAATCTATTTTTTCACTGTACATGTGACAATAAACTCAACTCATTTAAACTACTGAATGAGCTCAAAGTAGCCATAATAATTAGCTTGTCATTTACTATGCTATGGCACAGCTAAAGCAGATACATAAACTAAATCAGTAACAGCACTTGGTCTCAGTAGACCAAACTATCTCAACTCCAGAGGAAAAAACTTGCACGAAAGTCAAGCAACACTTACATCTGTAACCATCCTGCTTTATCTTCCTTCTTTTTCAGCTGTAACTGTGTTAGCTACGTTTACGCTTAGCACCCCTGTAAGGTTGTCCTCTCGTTCAAGAAATGAAGAATAAAGCTACTGCTGTCTTTCCAACAATTGGGTGTGGCCAATGATGATCTGAGAGTATGCAGTATGTTACAATTTCTGCTGAGTACTATGATGGAGTGATACAGGCTGCTGCTGATATTTATATACAGCTAACATTGAAGCATATATAAATTGAGTGCTGTGAAATGTCACAGGTCAAGGCTACTTCATCGTTACTGGTAATATCATAAAGGTGTCCTTTGTAATTACCAATACTACAGTATATCCCTGCACAATACTCTCACTTCCTTCTGATCTCGAATAGCCACTGCATTCTAATGTATTTCTGCCAGCAGAATGGCAAGACCATGATCCAGGTAACAGTTTTTCCTTATGGTTTCAGTATAATCTATATACTAAAATGCTCGTTTGTTTGTTTGTTCCTGAACTACAGCCAAAACGGTACACGATAGCGCAACAGTTTTCGGCCCACCTTACTTACCGTCGTCCCTTTGGTGCTAATGGAAAAAGTTTCATTGAAATCGGCATTATATTTTTAAAGTTATTCACATTTTAAAGTTTAAATCTATCTCCTAGGGAGGGTGGGTGGAGGGAGGGGGAGGATGGAGGATAAGGGGGGTTAAGGGGGATGGAATGGGTGGAGAGGGAGGGGGAGGACGGAGGATAAGGGTGGGTTGAGGGGGATGGAGTGGGGGGAGGGGAAGGGGTGAGGGGGAGGGGGAGGGGAAGGGGGGAGGGGAAGGAGGGGAGGATGGATGCGGTGGGGGGAGGGGAAGGGGAAGGGGGAGGGGGAGGGGGGAGGAGAGGGTGCTGCACCAATGCAGGAGAGGTTTGGGCCTAACGGGTCCACTTGGTCTAGTAGCTGTTAATTCCCACTGAATATATTTCAACAGGGCTGTCTCCTTAAACAGTAAAGATGTTGTCTCCTGCATTTGCAACATGGCTTGTCTTCTCAGTACTCATTTTCTTTTTTCCTTCCAATGCTTTACAATCAGTTGCTTATTAAGCCAGGATCCTACCTCGCCATGTGTAACTTTGGTGAGGCAGACTAGATTTGTAGTGATTGGAAACTTTAAAATATTTCAGTGAGTTTAATTTCCAATCAGGACTGTGTCTTTTATCAAAAATATTTTGCATTTCATGTCCTTCAGTCCATGAGTTCTAACCTTTCTGTTTTATTTACAAATAAAACTAGCAACTGTCAGGAAACTACACTGGGACTTTAACTTCTGTAAAAGGAAAAAACAAATTTATATTTGGCATTTAAAGTTCTTCATTCCAAATAGTGATTTTTGTTTCTGTATTAATATTATTTATTAAATTATTATAGCATCTATCACCACACCTGCAAGTTTTACTTCATGCAAAACAAATTACAAAGAGATAATTTGTACCTGTCATCACCATTTTCATTTTCCTCTATTTTGTTAAACTGATTTTGACTCCTTGTGCATGTGAATATGCTACTTTTTTATAAGACAAGGGATTAAATGGGATAATGCTCATTTAGTATGTCATATTTTCAATTCTCCCTTTATGCCACTTTACTAATCATTGCAGAACAAGACAAATAGAAAAATACCAAAATGCTGCTATGAATGCATTATAATCAATAATATTTAACACTTCACAGGTTCTTTATACACAACAATCTATTTGACAGACCAATGAAAAGGCATTTTTCTACATGCAGAAGTTTTCAGTAAATGCACACACTAAGTTGCACAAGTTGTGGTTTTATTTTGTTCAGGCCTATTTTATAGTAATTGAATTCAATCAATGGCTTGGCATTTAAATAATTCATTTAAGTAATACATTTGAACTGTGGTTAACCGAGAAAAATGTTGGAGTTATTATCGTACCAAATACATTTAATTGGGAAGAAACCATAAAGTACATTCCACATCCTTCCAAGAAATGTGAGGACTTTGTGAAATACTCCTGTAGTGTTATTTTTGGGACAGCAACACAGGTTCTCATTTCCTTCTCTCCTTAAGGTACCATTTCCAGAGATACCTTCTCGAGGAGGGAAGCCCAAGGGATGTCTTGCATTTGAACTCTTGTCAAATTGAAGAATCTGGAGAAGATCACCCAGAAGATTACGAAGCTGATATTTGTGCTCGCAGCCGCTAGCCTGTCAGACTTGCAGCTGTGTCCTGACTTTGTATGTAAGGCCCAGTAGGTTGTACATTTCTCCAGGGATCCAGACCACCAGCTGTGGGCATATGATGGGCTGGAAAGACACCACACACTGCCGGTGTAATCCATCTGAGGCTAATGAATACTGACTAGAAACGTACAGTTTTTGAATTTTTCATTTGTTTATTCTGAATTTTTGAATTATTTTTTGTTCCTGTTATTGAAGTCGATTTACCACTATTGACCTCAATCTTCTTTTCATAATTTTAGGCTCAACATTTAATGCTGCTTGTGGTTTGCTTTTCATTTTCCTGATATATATTTTCCTGTTACACCTTGAATTCCCAAATTTATGATCGCTTCTTCTGTTGTTCGTCCATCCAGAGGTTAGTCATAAAGGTTAGCCTTCGGCCGCCAGCGCCATTCAATATTCAAGTGTAGGAAACGCACAGTTCAAGTGAACAAAAAAGCATTAGCCTTGAAATTATGCTCTGAGATAACAGAATGCAAATGTTTTACGCCCTCAGCTAAAGGTGTGACCTATTTATTTAAAACCAGTTAACATGTACCCAGAAATAGCAGACGTAAAAAATGTTACACCAATGCTCTGATCTTTGGGTTGCTGATAATCTTTATATAACCTATTCTCAAGCGTTGCATCAATGTTACGACGGCTGGCCATCAAAGTCTACATTTCTGAAACTTTTTATATAATCCAGTAGAATTTGTGACCGCGTGGGTGTTCCGGTTTCCGCCCACCCTCCAAAGTCGTAGGTTAGTTGTCTTCTGTAAACTGTAAATTGTCCCTAGTGTGTACGATAGTGTTAGTGTATGGGGTGATGACTGGGCGATGCAGACAGTGGGCTGAAGGGCCTGTTTTCGTGCTGTATCTCTAAAGGCTAAAGCCAGTGGGTACCTTCTCCACAAATGGCTGTTTAAGACAAAATTGTAAAGGAAAACAAATTACAGATTCCAAAAACTGTGGGGTAAAATAATATTTCAAAAGAAAAATTGTGACTGCAAAAGTTAAGCCAATTTTTCTTTTTGTGGTTATATCCTTGCAATTTTTTGTTTTGTCTTTGTGTGTGGCTGTGCATGTGCGTGCATGAACCCAAGTAGTTGCAAGTGTGGAGATGGTGGTCAATGTAGTGGTTGAATATGGGTCGTTTTCACACCTTATCCTTCTTTTCTCTGTGTATCCCACTCCCTTGACTCTCAGTCTGAAGAAGGGTCTCGACCCGAAACATCACCCATTCCTTCTGTCCAGAGATGCTGCCTGTCCCACTGAATTACTCCAGCATTTTTGTGTCTATCTTGAATAGAGCAAGCAGAGAGAAGTGCACGTGACCAATATCCACGTCTGACGTTCATAAACGATAAGATCATTATTATATTTTTTGGAGTAGTATTAGAATAAATATGTTATATTTGAACACTGCTTTGGCAAATTACTTATCATGAGTGACGTCCAGTGTAGTTAATTTGCTCTCTGTCAGTTTTGCTGGTTTTGCTTTGCAGGAAAGTTATACAATTCAAACCCGTTCTACACGGGATTCCATGTGTGCATTAATTTAAATATTCCTGATCCAACTTTGTAATATTTAATATAAAAACTGTGTATGTCACTGCAACCTAAATCCTCCTTGACAAACATTTTGACGTCACAAATATGCAACATTCGACTCTCCAGACTCCCAACAGCAGTAGAACATCATCCATCAAAATGTGCTACTCACAAGTAGTTTTGTTGGTAAATTTTACCATGTCATCTTACCTTCAAGCATTCGCAGGATCACTTAAGATTGGCACTGCTGGTTCCCCTTAAGGCAGTCACCAGAAAAATAAAGCACAAATTAGTTCCCTGACAAAGCTTTTGTTAAAGTCTTAGATTTTTTCAATTTTTTTGATCAAGTAGGACATCGGCTTCACATTTGCTTTGCTTGCCTCCTGATCTGACTCTCTATTCCCTCATACACAAGACAGGTCAACAGTGTAGAAACAAGTGAAGATATTGCACTAGACAGCCTTGCTTGTTTTCCATTGTTGTACACCCTGAATCTCACCATGCAACTAATCCTTCACACAATACATTGGCTAAGGACATCCACAGCCTCCAATTATGCCCAACAGTCTTGGGTAAAATGAAATCATATTCTTCCATCTGACTATCTGCACATCCTCATGTCTCACATAACATCCCACATTGCAATTTTTTACACATTTCTTTATTGACAGTTTATTCTCACTGCACAGGGAAGCAATCCCTTTGTAGTTAGATTCAAAATGTCCTTGGAGCGATAAGGTAGCAGTACTAACTACTCTACCACGTTCCTCCCGCATTATCATTTAAAATTATGATGTTGGTGTTGGTATGTCAGCTGGTGATAACCAAGTGTAATCACCATTACCTCCACCCAACTGTGCTCAGTTTCCAGATTGCTTCGCCAACATCCAGTTAGTGTTGGGAAATTGCATTAGTTTAGGTCTGTTATAAATTGTGTTCCCTAACCCTGTACCCTCTGACCATGTCCTGTATATCTTATTTGATACTGAACTGAGCCTCCAGCTTTAAACTTGCTCCATCACAAAGACATGCTGTTTCCATGTTACAGTAACATCATTCATTCCTGCCCTGTCTCAGCCAATTAACTGCTGAAACTCTCATCCAGCTTTTGTTACTTCCAGAGTGACTGCTTCATTGCTCTCTTAACTCATTTCACATTTCCATCCTCCATAAACTTCAACTTTTTGCCTTGGATACTGTCTGTTTCCTAATTCCTCTGTGCTTGTTGATTCACAATGATTCCTATTCCAATAACCTCTCATTTTTAATTTTCATTCTTGTATTCAAATCTTATCATTTCTTTTCAACACTGCTTATCTGTGTAGCTACTTAAGCCCAACCTATTTCTTTCTGCTCTAGCTATTTAGACATCTTTCTTATGATTAACATTGACGGTCACGTCTTTCATCATCCAGGCTCTGTTTTGAATGGCCTTTGAAAAGTTACCCAGGTATTCCTCTTCTTGTGATTTTTTAGAACTCCTACCCCCACACAAGTTCACAATTTATAGGAGTAGAATTAAGCCAGTTGGCCCGTCGAGTCCACTCCGCCATTCAATCATGGCTGATCTCTGCCTCCTAATCCCATTTTCCTACCTTTCGCCACATAACCCTTGACACCCGTTCTAATCAAGAATTTGTCTATGCCTTAGAAATATCCACTGACTTGGCCTCTACAGCCCTCTGGGGTAATGAGTTTCACAAATGAACTACCCTCTGACAAAAGAAGTTCCTCCTCACCTCCTATCTAAAAGAGCGTCCCCTTTAATTCTGAGGCTATGACCTCTGGTCTTAGACTCTCCCACCAGTGGAAACAACCTTTCAACATCCACTCTATCTATGCCTTTCATTATTCTGTAAGCTTCAATGAGGTCCCCCTCAACCTTCTAAACTCCAGCGAGTAGAGGCCCAGTGCTGCCAAATGCTCATCATATGCTAACCCACTTATTCCTGGGATCATTCTTTTGAACCTCCTCTGAACCTTCTCCTTAGCCAGCACATCCTTCCTCCGATATGGGGCCCAAATTTGCTCACAGTGCTCCAAATGCAGCCTGACCAGCACCTTATAGAGCACTGTTTTTAACACCACCTTCTTTGACTGGGTTGCAGTTTTTGCCTGATTGCTCTCTGAATAATTTTAGGAAATAGTGGCAAATAAATGCACCTTAGGGGAGGAGGGGGGATAAGGGGGGTTGAGGGGGGATGGGGTGGGTGAGAGGGGAGGAGGGGGGGAAAAGGGGGGTTGAGAGGGGATGGAGTGGGTGAGGGGGTGGGTGGAGGGGGGGGGGGTAGGGGAGGGGAGGGTGTTACACCAATGCAGGAGAGCTTTGGGCCCAACAGGTCCACCGTGTTCTAGTACATTACTAAATGTATTTATGTCTTCCTCTTCTTCCTTCGGTGATATAGTTTGATAATAAACCTTGTAGGTTTTTACAAGAAATTAATACCGATAGGTTTTTAGGCCACCGGCATTGTATTTTAAGGAGCATCATAACAATTATAGAATTTTACTTGTATAATACCTACATTAACAATGAATCATATTTCTTACTTGTAATTCTTTCCATCAAATTAATCATATGCTTAAGAACCTTCAGAATATGACATCATTATTTCATAATACACAAAATAAGTGCATTCCATGGGATATGTCTGAATCATCAAAACTTTTCATATTTTATTTTATTTTCATATTTCAGATACAGCGCGGAAACAGGCCTTTTCGGCCCACCAAGTCCACGCCGCCCAGCGATCCCCGCACACTAACACTATCCTACACACACTAGGGACAATTTTTACATTTACCCAGTCAATTAACCTACATACCTGTACGTCTTTGGAGTGTGGGAGGAAACCGAAGATCTCGGAGAAAACCCACGCAGGTCACGGGGAGAACGTACAAACTCCTTACAGTGCAGCACCCGTAGTCAGGATCGAACCTGAGTCTCCGGCGCTGCATTCGCTGTAAAGCAGCAACTCTACCGCTGCGCTACCGTGCCGCCCTAAAGGTTTAAAAGCTTGAACATATTTGGCACCAGAATGTGTACTATAGTCATATGTGTTCATTACATAGAGACATCAGTAGTTGAAAATGGTTTTTCAAAGTAAAATTCAGGTTTTTCCTAAATTAGTCAGATTGCATTAACAAAAAAATCACATTTGCTTAACAGGATTGTAAAAGATATGAAAACTGGGGAACGAGCATTTGAAATTTATAATTAGTTTAATTACAGTTTGAGGTATCAGATTGTAGCCGCACTTCATCTCACAATGAAGTTGCATAATTTCAGCTTATATCTTTAATATTAAACTTTGGTCCCAATGAATACGACTTATGTTAAAAGTAAAATTCCATTCTTGCATATAGAAAAGTCCATTTTTGTTATTGTGTAATAGTTCATATCCATTTAAGTAGGTCTACTGATACCAGAAATTACCTTGCTTATCTCACTCTGAGCACGTGTGGTACTATTTTTGCTGCATCATAGTTGTAAAAAGGAAGTTCCTAATTCTAATTAAGTTGAAATTATAAATCCTTAGTCATGGCCACTGATCTTTTCCATCAACCGTAGTCCTGAAGAAACTTAAAATACCAGTAAAACAATTAATGTAGGTAACACTGACAACAGCTATGGTCTCTCAAATTGTTTGTGAAAAGGTGAAAATAATTCAGAGCTACTGAGTGCGTTTTCTGAAGACAGTTAAGAATGAATCATATTACCATGGGCTTGGAGTTATGTACACAATAGACAATAGACAATAGGTGCAGGAGTAGGCCATTCAGCCCTTCGAGCCAGCACCGCCATTCAATGCGATCATGGCTGATCACTCTCAATCAGTACCCCGTTCCTGCCTTCTCCCCATACCCCCTCACTCCGCTATCCTTAAGAGCTCTATCCAGCTCTCTCTTGAAAGCATCCAACGAACTGGCCTCCACTGCCTTCTGAGGCAGAGAATTCCACACCTTCACCACTCTCTGACTGAAAAAGTTCTTCCTCATCTCTGTTCTAAATGGCCTACCCCTTATTCTTAAACTGTGGCCCCTTGTTCTGGACTCCCCCAACATTGGGAACATGTTTCCTGCCTCTAATAAAAAGGGGGCGTGGCTGTGTTCTGCAGCTGCGGCTCACCGGCAGTCTCTCTGTTTTTTTTGTTGTTTTTTTGTCATTGTCGTCGTTAAATGTACGTTTTGTTTTATTTTTAACTCTGTGTATGTGGGGGGTGGTGGGGGGGTTGGGGGAAACCTTTTTTGAAATCTCCTCCTCAACGGAGATGCGACCTTTACCGTGTCGTATCTCCGTTCGCGCTATGGCCTAACATCGTGGAGTCGGCGGCCTCCAGCTGGGATCGACCTCAAAGACTCCGGTCGCAGGGCCTGGACTTACCATCTCGGAGGCTTCGGCCGTGGGCCCTGCAGACCGCAACATCGGGAGCTCGCAGGTCCCTGGCTGGCGACCGGCTTTTGGGAGCTCCAGCCATAGCAGCTTCGACCGCCCCGAAGCGCAAGGTACGATCGACCCGCCTGCAGGCCCTTCATCGCCCTGCGTGGCTCGGCCGCAGCACTTTCCATCGCCCGGTGGGGGCTGAGGACTTTCATCGGCCTGCTCGGCTCGGCCCTGGGACTTTCCATCGCCTGGTGGGGGCTTCAAAAAGTTGGGAGCCTCGATCACCTCGTGGCACCACGGGAGAAGAATGAGGAGGAGATAAGACTTTGCCTTCCATCACAGTGAGGGTATGCCTAGAGCAATCACTGTGATGGCTGTTTTGTGTAAAAAAATATATCTGTGTGTCTTGTGCTTTTTAATGTCTACTGCCGGACCCTGACGTGAGAGGACGCTGGCGTTGTGTATTCGCCGCTTTTCCGTCAGGATAGTTTGTCTCTTTGTTTCTATGTTAATTGTTTTTGTAAAGCGCTTTGAGCATGCGATAAGGCGCTATATAAAATAAATGAATTATTATTATAATTATTATGTGTCCAATCCCCTAATTATCTTATATGTTTCAATAAGATCCCCCCTCATCCTTCTAAATTCCAGTGTATACAAGCCTAATTGCTCCAGCCTTTCAACATACGACAGTCCCGCCATTCCGGGAATTAACCTAGTGAACCTACGCTGCACGCCCTCAATAGCAAGAATATCCTTCCTCAAATTTGGAGACCAAAACTGCACACAGTACTCCAGGTGCGGTCTCACCAGGGCCCGGTACAACTGTAGAAGGACCTCTTTGCTCCTATACTCAACTCCTCTTGTTATGAAGGCCAACATTCCATTGGCTTTCTTCACTGCCTGCTGTACCTGCATGCTTCCTTTCAGTGACTGGTGCACTAGGACACCCAGATCTCGTTGAACATCCTCTCTTCCAAAACTTGACACCATTCAGATAATAATCTGCCTTTCTATTCTTACTTCCAAAGTGAATAACCTCACACTGATCTACATTAAACTGCATCTGCCATGTATCCGCCCATTCACACAACCTGTCCAAGTCACCCTGCAGCCTTATGGCATCTTCCTCTCAATTCACACTACCCCCCAGCTTAGTATCATCTGCAAATTTGCTAATGGTACTTTTAATCCCTTCATCTAAGTCATTAATGTATATCGTAAATAGCTGGGGTCCCAGCACCGAACCTTGCGGTACCCCACTGGTCACTGCCTGCCATTCCGAAAGGGACCCATTTATCCCCACTCTTTGCTTTCTGTCTGTCAACCAATTTTCTATCCATGTCAGTACCCTACCCCCAATACCATGTGCTCTAATTTTGCCCACTAATCTCCTATGTGGGACCTTGTCGAAGGCTTTCTGAAAGTCGAGGTACACCACATCCACTGACTCTCCCCTGTCAATTTTCCTAGTTACATCCTCAAAAAATTCCAGTAGATTTGTCAAGCATGATTTCCCCTTCGTAAATCCATGCTGACTCGGAATGATCCTGTTACTGCTATCCAAATGCTCAGCAATTTCGACTTTTATAATTGACTCCAGCATCTTCCCCACCACTGATGTCAGACTAACTGGTCTATAATTACCCGTTTTCTCTCTCCCTCCTTTCTTAAAAAGTGGGATAACATTTGCTATCCTCCAATCCACAGGAACTGATCCTGAATCTATAGAACATTGAAAAATGATCTCCAATGCGTTCACTATTTCTAGAGCCACCTCCTTAAGTACCCTGGGATGCAGACCATCAGGCCCTGGGGATTTATCAGCCTTCAGTCCCATCAGACTACCTAAAACCATTTCCTGCCTAATGTGGATTTCCTTCAGTTCCTCCATCACCCTAGGTTCTCCGGCCCCTAGAACATTTGGGAGATTGTGTGTATCTTCCTCAGTGAAGACAGATCCAAAGTAACGGTTTAACTCGTCTGCCATTTCTTTGTTCCCCATAATAAATTCCCCTGCTTCTGTCTTCAAGGGACCCACATTTGCCTTGACTATTTTTTTCCTCTTCACGTACCTAAAAAAACTTTTGCTATCCTCCTTTATATTATTGGCTAGTTTACCCTCGTACCTCATCCTTTCTCCCCGTATTGCCTTTTTAGTTAACTTTTGTTGCTCTTTAAAAGAGTCCCAATCCTCTGTCTTCCCACTCTTCTTTGCTATGTTATACTTCCTCTCCTTAATTTTTATGCTGTCCTTGACTTCCCTTGTCAGCCACAGGTGTCTCTTACTCCCCTTAGAGTCTTTCCGCCTCTTTGGGATAAATTGATCCTGCAACCTCTGCATTATTCCCAGGAATACCTGCCATTGCTGTTCTACCGTCTTCCCTGCTAGGGCCTCCTTCCAGTCAATTTTGGCCAGCTCCTGCCTCATGCCTCTGTAATCCTCTTTGCTATACTCTAATACTGACACTTCCGATTTTCCCTTCTGCCTTTCCATTTGCAGAGTAAAACTTATCATGTTGTGATCACTGCCTCCTAATGGCTCTTTTACCTCTAGTCCCCTTATCAGATCAGGATCATTACACAACACTAAATCCAGAATTGCCTTCTCCCTGGTAGGCTCCAGTACAAGCTGTTCTAAGAATCCATCTCGAAGGCACTCTACAAACTCTCTTTCCTGGGGTCCATTTCCAACCTGATTTTCCCAGTCTTGCACCCTATGTCGAGGCCACGGCAGCAGGTTTCTTTCCCTAATATACATTGATAATCAGATTGCTGAGATTAATCATAATTTTAGTTTATAATTACTCATAGAATATATTCTTAACAGTGTTCATGGCAGTAAAAATTAACAGTAGCCTCACAGTCCAAATGCTACAACATATTATCTTAATCATAGTATGGGTGTCTCAAGGCATTGTACGGGAGGGAGCATTACTGAACACATTAAATTGTGCAAAATGTTAGGATCTGTAACTGAAAAGCTTAGTCAAAGAAATAAAGAAAAAGATGACATGATCTTAAAATCAATTTTAAGACTAAATCAGAGAGTAACATTTCATACAAAGATGGAATGGAAAATCTCTTTTTTAAAAGGTTGTGTTGCGTTAAATGAAGCTTTCAAGATGGAGAACATTTTTTTTTGCTGGGAAAGGAAGCAAAGGATTTGAAACAAAGACTGACAAATGGAGCTACAGATTAGCCATAATCTAATTGAATGCATCATCAGGCTCATGGGCTAAATGCTTTGGCTTGTTCTTAATTTTACAATATTTCTATTTTTGCAGCATTTAAACAATAGTTTTATACTCTAAGACCAGCCTAAAATTAACAAACAATAGGAATTTTAACCATTTTAAACAGAGATCTTTATATGCCCTTTAGCCACAGATGAGGTGCCAGGCACTGGACAATTGCCAGCGCTGGTGTTTTGTTTAAGAAGGGCATACAAACAAACAAACAAACAAACAAAGAAATTGTAGACCAGTGAGCCTTACCATTAGTGGTAGGGAAATTACCGAAGAAGCTTCTCAGGGATAGGATTTAGTCGCAACTAGAAAGGCATGGACTTATTTGAGGTCCTCAGCATGGATTTGTGCAGGGGAGGTCATGTACAACAAATTTGATTTAGTTTTTTGAGGTGACGGAGATGATTGATGAGGGTAGGGCAATGGATGTGGTCAACAAGGACTTTAGTAGAGTTCAACAAGGTCCTCATGACAGGCACCTCCATACGATTAAGGCACATGGAATCCTTGCAGAGTTGGTAGATCGGAAGCAAAATTGGCTTGGCCATAGAAGACTGTGGATAATGGTGGATGGCTGCTATTCTGAATGGAGGTCTGAGTGATCAGGTCTCAGTATGTGGAGGGAAAAGCTGTAAGCTAACATTTTGGGTCATGGCCCTGCATTAGGACACGTCCTGCATATGTTTTGCTGCAGGTTCTTGACCTGAAACTGATTTATATCTCTTGCCACCACAGATGCTGCTTGACTCACTGAATTTTTCTAACGTTGTGCTTTTATTATACCATTCTTTGCTGCTTCAACAGTTTTGTTGTGTTCAACTTGCAGCTAATAATAAAACCATACATCTATTAGGATACTGCCCTATCAGCTGTGCCCATGTTGACTGTATCCTAGAAAGCATTATGATTTAATTCCACAGTCCCATTTTCTATCCACAACTGTGGCTCTCTCTGCTTCAATTATTTGTCTAATTTCTCCATTAATGTGAAATGGTCCCCAGCTCACCTACTCCCTGCAGAGAAGTATTTCATGCTCTGACAGGTTCCTGCACAACAGTTCCTTTTCTTAATCTCTTTCCCCACTCTCGTAATGGTGATTTCAAATAGATAATCCCTTACCGCTGGTTTTCAAATCAGAGTTAATAATCTATTCCTATTCACACTGTCTTCAATGTCTTAAAACTGCAGTGGAATTGATTATCTCATATACATTAGCACAGCAGATCCCATTGAAGAGAGATGGTCTTTCATTGCAGTTTGTGTTTTTGGTATATATTACTTGCTAGCACACTAGCCTCTGAGAGGTTTTGATTCAAATTCTATTCAGGACGTTAGCAGTATCTTCAATAAATGCACTGAATTATGGTCAGAGATTATTATTGCTGTATCAGGGGAATAAGAATGAGATTATTCGCAGTGGCCTCTTACTGAAAATATTCCAATGATACATTACAAAGAACAGCAATGAATTCACCATCTAACAAGGTCAAATTTCCCTCTCCCAAAAATTTAGTTAATCTGTTTATTAACTGTTTGTGAAACCTAAATTTGTGAGAAAAAAAACTGCCATGTTTTCCAAAGGATATTTGTGCTTTCAAATCAATCCTTTGGTGAAATATGTTGAGGCATAACATGTATAAAAGTTTGTTATTTTTTAATTTTCCAATATTAGGTAACTCTTTTCTCCCCTCTTTTTCCTGTGCCCCACCCAGGTGTGCACCTTTTTCTCACACAATCCTGCTCCCCTTTCCTCTTCCCGTCAACCCTTTCCACCTATATTCCTTTCCCTGACTTCACATTTCACTCCTCTTCTCTCCTTGTCTTACACCCTTTTGTCTCTTTTTCATCGCTAAACGTTGTCTGCCCATCTGACAATCAAAGCCCCCTCACCTGCATCCACCTATCATGTGCTAGGCATTGTTCAGCTTTCTCTCTCTATTTAGTTTCAGTCTGACGAAAGGTCCCAAACCAAAATGGTTGCCCATCCATTTCCACAAGAGATGCTGCCTGACCCACTGAGTTGCTCTAGCATTTTGTGTGTGCGTGTGTTTTTTGTTATTTTAGCAGCTTGGTTGAAAACAAATTAATGTACAGCAAAGGATTCTAAACCACAAATGAAGATCTGAAGATATGCCCACTTAAAACTTTAGTCCTTTGAGAATGTATAAGGCTGAGAAAAATAGATTTTTAGACTACAATGGAATCAAGTAAAAACTCATCCCAACAGTTTTGATGGAAGGTTAATGACTTGAAATGTTGATTCAATGTTAGTGAAAATGTATACCTTTTTTTGGAATTCAAAATATTTGGTTTCTGTCTTTTATTTTATTTTTCCTGTCCTGGTGGGTACTATTTCGTCCACTATCCCCCCCCCCCCTTCCTCCTCTTCCAATGAATAATCATCAGATTTGGAAACTCTTTCAACAGATATCCCAGATAGAACAATTCTTCCTCGCAGCAACACAACAGAATATGTAAAAATAGTACACTGGACCAGGCCAGGAGGTACAAGGAACTGCTGGAATCTTGAGCAAAACACGACGTGCTGAAGGAACTCAGGCAGCAACTCTTGAGAACATGGACAGGCGACCGTTCTGGGTTTGGAATCCCATCTTCAGACAGATACCAGGCTAGTTTAGTGTTGGAAATGTAAATTTATTCCATCACATTCCAAACGTTT
Source organism: Rhinoraja longicauda (assembly GCF_053455715.1). Classification (NCBI taxonomy): domain Eukaryota; kingdom Metazoa; phylum Chordata; class Chondrichthyes; order Rajiformes; family Arhynchobatidae; genus Rhinoraja; species Rhinoraja longicauda. The sequence continues at coordinate 14,463,290 of NC_135966.1, read as the reverse complement.
AATTTGCTGTTTCCGAAGAAGTATTAAATTCTCATAAACATTTCCAAGATTTACACCGGAGATATTTAAGTTCTGCTTTTGACGCCGTTGCTGAGCATCTAATCTTCCGTGCAGAATGTAAACCGCCGGTGGAACTCATCGGGTCAGGTAGCATCTGTGAAGGGAAACGGGCACACGACATTGCGCGTCGGGACCCTTCCTCATCAGTCTGAAGAAGGGTCCCGACCTGAAACACCGACTGTCCATTCCCTCCACGGATGCTGAGTTAATTCTGGCAGTAAGCTCTTTGCTCAGGATTCCAGCATCTGCAGTCTCTTGTGTCTCTAGATTTCCGATCAGGGCTGAAATGTAGCTTTTTTTTGTTGTAGTTCTTTTGTAGCTTTTGGGGAGAGGTTCCATTGAAACCTAGAGGGAGCCCTTGCTCAGCAGTCGGAAGGCAAGAGAGACGGAATGATCAACTCCTAACACCAGACCATCCCAATCTGCTGCTCACTCTTGGCACGACCCACATGTACACGTGGTGGGACCCACCAGTCTCCTCCCGTCAGTTTCTTCCTCTTGTGTGCAGTGGCAGCGAGCTGCCAATCACCGTGACTTCATGAGATACGTCCCGTGTTTTTCAATGATTTCTCCCAACCTCCCGGCCCCCCCTGGTTCGCCGTCTCCGATCCAGTGACACGGAGTGAGGACCAGCTTGAGAGTAAGGCACCTTCACTGGCAGCGCCAATGCGCTGGCACAGCGCGGAGCCGCAGTCCACAGACGCTCAACTTTAATGCAGAAACAGAACAAGTTTCTCACACTTGGAAGCGTGCAATGGATTACTTACGTGGGGCATTTTACTGTGTCTTTTTCTTCTTTCTCCGTGCGGACGGACTCTATCTAGCTCAGCATACAGGTATGTGTGTATGTGTGTGTGAGCGGCTGCGCTTGATTTCATATCTGATCACAGATAGTTTCATAAGAGTGAACAGAGCCGGGATTTCCAGGGGAATTTGGCGCGGACAGTGTGTTGTTTGTGCGTGCGTCCCTGCTCTCTGGGTCTTTTGCCACCTTTGGGAAATGCACAGTATTTACCTATTTTACCCATCATTGTCGAAGAATGCTGTTGGGGATGTTATGGCACCAATGAGACTGTGTCGTTGCAAACGCCAGCGCCACTTACTGTAAAATAATAAATAACTCAACTATTGATAGTTTAATTTTTACACGCGTGGTTCAGACGTTTCACGGCGTTTGTTTGTTTGTTTGTTTGTTTGTTGCAGATCCACTCCAGGAGAAATTAAAGAGCTACGAGTTGGTGACTCCGAGCAGCACAGATGTGCAGGGCAGGTTCCTGTCCCTGGCCGTGTCAGCAGCCGGCAAGCGACGGCCAAAGAGGGACAGCGGGAGTTCTCGGCTCACTCCGGCTGACGGCCGCTTGTACTACAATGTCACGCTTCTGGGGCAGAGTTTTCACCTCCGGCTGAAGCTGAACTCGAAGCTGGTGGCACCCGGGGCGACCGTGGAGTGGCAAGACGCCAATGTCACTCGCAAGGAGCCTCTGCGCGGAGACTGCGTCTACTCCGGAGACATCACTGATGTACCAGGGACTTCGGTCGCTATCAGCAACTGCGATGGGCTGGTGAGCAACATTCCGGCACGCCTTTCCCCAGCAAGCCACTTCACTTATTCGCACGTTAACCCTCTCAGCACTGAATCTTCCGTCAATTTTGCAGCATGAAATTCAACTTACATGATGGGCAATGATGCATAATTAAAATAGCAGTTAGGATATTACTTGATTAGTGTTAATACTCATGGAAGATATCTTAAATTATATCTTTTTATTCAGAATTATAGACGTTGGTACTTTCAACTTGTACTTCTCCCAACATAGACCCGAAACGTCACCCATTCCTTCTCTCCCGAGATGCTGCCTGACCTGCTGAGTTACTCCAGCATTTTGTGAATAAATCGATTTGTACCAGCATCTGCAGTTATTTTCTTATAGACATACATGCAATGTTTAACTTGTGTATTAGCAGGCTATGGATTATTTATTCAAAGAAAGTGTCGGCATGTCCAGGATATACTTCCACAATAAAGGAATTACTTTGATTCTCAATCGATAATATTGATGTGAGTTTTAAATTGTAAAACAATTGAATTTAGCATATTTTGCCAGGCATATCCATTCCCTCGGAGGGGATATAATATCAAATGCCATTTCTGAGTTATCATTCTCTGAAGGATTCCCACTGGCCTGATATAACTACTCTGTCTCTGCCTAAACTAAGGATGACCATTTCACAATTTTCACAAAATTTTCCAATGTTATGAATGCTCCAAAATGGTATCCATCACCCATAATCATAGAATTCCAGAGACTCTCTGATAGATGTATTCTGTTAATCTCACATCTTTACATCTTTTTCCTTTCAGTATCTAACTGCCAGTTCATGTTAGTCAATATGCATTTAAAATACAATGTTAAGATTCTTTAGCAGCGTATCTAGTATAGAACAGTGCAGCACAAGAGAAGGCCCTTCGGCTCACAATGTCGACGTCGAAGATGAGGCCACAACTAACTCTTATCTGCCTGCACACAATCCTTATCCCTGCATTCCCTACATATCTCTATACCTATCCTGAAGTCTCTTAAATGCCACCATTGTATCGGCCTCCACCACCATACCTGGCATCACGTTTCCAGCACCTACCAACCAATGTGTAAAACATTTGTCCCACACATCTCCTTTAAACTTTTTCCCTTTCACATTAAAGCTAAGCCCTCTAGTATTTAATATTTTCAACTTGGAAAAAAGATTCTGACTGTCTACCCTATCTATGCCTCTGATAATTTTATACAGTCTGGAACGCCGGAGGTCTTCCAGCAACCTTCGGCATTCCAGAGAAAACAATCCATGTCTGCCCAACCTCTCCCTGTAGCTAATATTCCTTAATCCAAACATCATTCTGGTAAACCTCCTCTACATCCTTTCCAAAGCCACCACATCTTCCCTATAATTGGGGGGGGGGGGTCCAGAGGTCCAGAACTGCACACAGTACTCCAAATGCAGCCTAACCAAAGATGTTCAGCTGGCTGTACTAAAGTAGCATTTTGACTTTTTCTCTGTGTGGTATTTGTTGCTCTTTTCTCAGTTCTCAAACTCCATTTACTGTAACTCTGCCACTTCAGATCTCTTGATAATCTTCAATCATATCAGAGCTAGTAACCTCTGGATTGCTTCCTCTGTCATGTGTTAATGGCTACTGCACATAGTACTGTTGTCCTGCACCACATGTCTCATAGTGTGTAAATAAGGGACTGCAGATATTGGTTTACAATAAAAAGACACAAAAAGCTGGAGTAAACTCTGGGTCTAGAGACTATGAATAGGCGATGTGTATGTAGGAAGGAACGGCAGATGCTGGTTTAAACCGAAGATAGACACAAAATGCTCGAGTAACTCGGCGGGAAAGGCAGAATATCTAGAAAAGGAATGGGTGACGTTTCGGGTTGAGACCCTTCTTTTTTCAGAGTCAGGGGAAAGGGAAACGAGAGATATAGATGGTGATGTAGAGAGATATAGAACAAATGAATGAAAGATATGCAAAGAAAGTAACAATGATAAAAGAAACAGGTCATTGTTCGCCGTTTGCTAGGTGGGAACGAGAAGCTGGTGCACTTGGGTGGTGGAGGGGTGGACGGAGAGGGGGAATGCAGGGGTTACTTGAAGTTAGGGAAATCAATACTCATACCACTGGTTTGTAAGCTGCCTAAGCAAAATATGAGATGCTCATAGTGATGTGTTTAGCCTCACTATGACAATGGAGGAGAGCTAGGCGATGTTTCGGGTTGGAACCCTTCTTTGGACTGATTGTGGGGGGAAGGGTGGAGAGAGAAAGTTGGAAGAGCAAAGCAGTAAGACAAAGCCTGGCAGGTAATTGGTTGATACAAGTGAGGGAGGGTTTGATAGGGAGATGGTTGGATAAAGGCCAGAGATGAAAAGACGGAAGGTCTGAGACAAAAGGTTTGAAGAGTTGAGAGTTGTGAAGCTAGAAGAGGAATGTGGGTCTCTATACTCCTCCCAGCAACTCTACCCAGGGACCCAGCAATCCTTCCAGGTGAGACAGAGATTCATGTGCAAGTCCTTTACCTCATCTACTGCATATACGGTCCCGAAGTGGCCTCTTGTACATTGGCGAGACCAAGTGTAGACTTGGCGATTGTTTTTCTGAATAGTTGTATTTTAACTCCTCTTCCCATTCCCATTCCCATTTCTATCCAGGGCCTACTTTATTACCAGAGTGAGGCCACACACAAATTGGAAGAACAGCACCTCATATTCCAAATGCATAGCTTACAGCCCAACAGTATGAGCAAGGAATTCTCCAATTTTAGGTATCTACAAACATCCACCCCACCTTTTTTCCCCCTCTCCCACCCATCTTTACCCCCCTCCCCTGTGCTCCACATGGACTCGCACCTATTTCTCGCCTCCTCTCTCCATCTATCTACATTCCTTCCTCTAGCTTCACAATTCACAACTCTTCAATCCTTTTGTCTCAAACCAACCTTTTCATCTCTTCTCTTTGTCCAACCATCTGCCTATTAAAAGAAATCCCTCACCTATATCAACCTGTAACCTGCCAGACTTTGTCCTGCCCCTCCTCTCTGCCAGCTTTCTCCCCTCTCCTACATTCAGTTTAAAGAAGGTTCCCAACCTGAAACATCACCACTCCCTATTCACCAGTGATGGTGCCTGACCCAATTAGAGTGTGGAGTTGTGTGTTTTTTTTCATTTATTTGTTTTTCAGGGTTTTAGTGTTGCTGGTAAGGCAGCATTTACCCCCTATATCTAATTCTAATTACCCTTCTGAACTGCTGAAGCCAATTTGGAAAGATTCTGTTTATTCTGCATTAATGTGGTGGTTGTGCAAGTGAATGGCTTGCTGAACTATTTCAGAGGGCCGTGAAGAGCCAACTGCATTTCGTCATATATGGGCCATATCAGAAAGTACCCTGAAAGGATTTATATTAAATAAAATGGGCTTTTACAATCTATTTATTTTATACATACCATTATCAAGATTAGTTTTTTTTAAAAACTTTGTCTTATATAATTCACTGAATTGCAATTCCACATCTGTCATCTCTGGACTGTTGATTCCAGTCATTTGTATTACTGGCTCTTTAACTCAACAACTGTCTAGCAATACTTTATTAGACCATATTCAATAATTAGGATTGGAGAAAATATAGTTAAATACCGAATCTATCAAAATCATATTTAAGTTAAATTATGATAATCAATACACGGTACAAGCATGGCTTTTGTTTGATTACATGGATCCTAGTTCATTTCTTAGTTTAACTTTAACACTCTGAAATGCGATAGGAATTTGAAAGATTAATTTCATTTAAACAACTGCTTTTAGTTTATGCCGGTTTAAAATCCAAAATAATCCACTTCATAAATCAAAAAGTTACAGAGTGGATAGGCGTGGTTTTGGATTATATCAGCATAGTTGTGGGTGATCCTTGGGAGATACAAGAATGTGTTAAGAAGGAATGAAACATTCCAGTGGTGAATATTTGAAGGAATGCGATAATGATCAAACTGGGAACAATTTCAGTCATTTTCATAACATTTCATGACTGAGTGATTAACTAGTAGTGATAAAATAAAGTTTTTGCAAACCTATGCGATGTTTATGCTTTTAAAGCATATCTCTAATATTTGAGATAGTGGGTTTATTAGTCTATGTACTGGACATAAACTGGAACAATGAAATTCTTACTTGCTGCAGCTTTGCAAAACTTTCTGATGCTTTTGATAGAATCAATTTGTAATTTCCTCTCAACCAAAAAGGAAGTTATAATTCTGTGAGACTGGTGCGGTATACCACATCTATCGCAAGACCACCATGAGAAAAGTGTTGAAACTTGAACTGTGGCCGCTGCTATGTGAATGACAGGTTAATATTTATTTGTCTGCTGACAGTCAATAAAACATCAGGACACTATTCAGGTGGCAAGTACTGTTCCTGTGCCTTCTCCAAATGGTAAACAGTTAATTTTTACATTAACAAGTCATTGTGGTGACCTTTGAGATTTAAATAAACCTTTTATATTTATCACCTTTTATTGTTTACTTACTGCTGCAGTTTTGGAGGGGATATCTGAAAAATATCAGAAGATATTCTGGGAGATTTAGTCAAGACCTTGCCAACCCTGAACATTTATTTTAGAAGTTCTCTCAGGAATTCATAAAGAGAATGAGTAAAAGTTCTGCACTGATCCTTTTCATTGTACAATACCAAAAGGAAAAAAGGAAACCTTGGTCAAGGGAACTTATTTGATCTGGAGAAGGAATATGAGAGGGGACATGAGGCGAGGCAGAGGAAGGCCAGCTGTTGGAGGGAAGAAGGAGGAGAGTGAGATGGGTTCCTTCCCTGTTCTGGTTTCAGGGTACCTCTACTCCTTTGAACCTCCTCCGTCCGAGCCTCCAGTGTCACATCTGAGAACCTGTGCACTCTCTTCCTTGGACCATGAACTTACAGAAAGATTTTGTGGTGCAGCCAGCTCAATTCACACATGAAGCGGGTGCGTGTAGCCTACATGGGGAACTTCATCCTGTCATCCCTAGAGTGTTAAATTCAGTGAAGTCTGTTTTAGCATTCTAGACAAGTTCAATTTTGGGTAAACAGCAATTAAGACCAAACTGTAGCTAAACCCATGCATTTAAACAACCACATCTTATTGGCAAAATGCTGCTTTATTGGCTCCTTCTGCCAAAATCCTTGTAGAAGGAAAATAATTGAAGGGTTTTGTGACAAATGTAATATAAATGGGAATATCACATCTCATCTTAGTGTGCTTTAAACTTATTTTAGGCACCTTCACCAATCTTATACTTTAGTGCAACAAAGCAGATGTTAAATAAAAACTAAAATTGCTGAAAACACCTAGCATGCCAGTCAGCAGCCGAAATGCACTCATCCAGATTGATGAAAACAATTAACAGGAGATAACCTTTCAACAGAAGTAAAACACCAACACTTGGAAAGGATCTTCCCGTAAGCACAAGAAGTTCCTTAATAGTTTCTTTCATGAAACTGACTACACTATTCTAAGATTAGCATTACTCAAGCATGAACTAGTTGAAGAAAGAAGTTTCTGTCAAAAAATAAATGTCACGATTGGGATAAAGAAGTGACAATGATAATTTCCCTTCAATAACCATAGTATCACTTAAACAAAAATAGCAACGCTGACATTCAAATTGTAGTCATTTTGTCAAAATTGCCATTGCATTTGTCCGCTATTTTTGTTGTGTAACAAACTGTGGCATTGCACCCGTTATAGTAGGAGTCAGTTGCACTAAGAAACTGTTGGGAGAATTGGAGGTGGAGATGGGAGGGCATCAGGATTTCTTAAACTTTGAATATTACCAGCTTGGGGATAATCACAACTTCTCTGATTTGATTTCTCTTTGATTTCTGCAGCAGTAATACTATTTTGCATCAAAATAGTTTGTTCTCACTTGATTGCCCTGGGGACTGAATATACTGCTATGTAATGTGTGTGTACCTTATCAAAACTTCAGATGAGAAAGACTATATTTCCCAGGATTGTATAAAAACAACTACAATTATGCTTATTATTATTTACAAGCTCGATTATTGTATTTACTTCTGAAATAAAACATCTGCTCACAAGTGTAGAACATAGAACAGTAAAGCACAAGAGCAGGTCCTTCAGCCCACAATGTCTGTGTCATACAAGATGCCAAGACCAACTCGTGCACATAATCTATATCCCTCCATTCCCTGCATATTCATATGCATATCCAAAAGCCTCTTTAAATGCCAGTGTATCTGCCGGAACTACCTTGGCAGTGCATTCCAGGCACTCTCCACCCTCTGCACTTAAAAAAAAACTTGCCCCACACATCTTCTTTAAACTTTGCCCCTTTCACCTTTCAAGCTATGCCCTCTAGTATTTGATTTTTTTCCATCCTGGGATAAAGATTCTGACTGTCTACCTTATCTATGCCTCCCTTTTGTATGCGCCCTTTATGGGCGACTATTTGCATACCCCCGGTGTGCGAGCAAAGAATTTCACTGTGACTTGTCACATGTGACAACAAAGTATTCAATTCCTAATTCTATATACTTTTATCAGGTCTCCCCACAACAAATGGTGTTTCAGAGAAAACAATCCAAGTCTTTGTCATCATAAACTCAGATTATTGAGAGAATAGAAGTTCACATTTCACACTGTTATCTAACCTACCAATGATGGATCCATATCTGAAGTTCTAACTTATCTGAAAGGTCTGCAAAATATACATATGTAGACCCAATACTGAATCCATAGAGAGCCATCTGTAAATCATGTATAAATCAATGAGCATATTCTCATGTTGATGGAACAAATATCCATAGAAGCAAGTTCGTTTTTTTGTCAGGCTTTCAGTTTAAGAAAATGTTTTCAGCATTCATTTACTGCTAGAAGGCCCTGGTGTAAGGGGAACATGTAGTTGTTCTTGAAACAACTAAATGGGATTTCATGGTAATTCTAAAGTTCATCCACTTGTTACTTTTTTTGTTTTGTTTGCATGATGCAATGTGAAATAACTGCAATGCACACCTGCCACATTGTGTCCTGAGCAAAAAAACAAACTGCTGGTGGAAGTCAGCAGATCAAGTAGCATTTGTGGAGGGAAATGGACAGACAACATTTTTGATTGGGGCTCTTCCTCAGATTAGTTCCTCCAGCAAATGAGAGGTGACCTTATAGTGGTGTTTAAGACCATGAGGGAAATAGATAGGGTAAATGCACAGAGTTTTTTTTACATAGAATAGGGGTATCAAGAACCAGAGGACATAGGTTTGTGAGAGCGGAAAGATTTAATAGGAACCTAAGGGACAACTTTTTCTACACAGAGTGTGTTGGGTATGCGGAACGAGCAGCCAGAGAAGGGAGTTGGGGCAAGTACTATTTTGTAGTGGCCTGGCCGAGGCCAGAAATAGGCTGGACGCCAGGCAGGTTTAGAAAGTTCTTTATTTGGTTGTGAGCCTCCACTCACAATGAAGTCCACCGCAGAGATGAACCACTCCCCCAAACGGCCTGGGTATAAACCCCGTAGCCTGTTCGTCAAGTGCCGAGGGGGCTGACCCTAGGAGTGGCCTGATACCCAGGGACCGCCACAATAGGAACATTTAAAAGGCGTTTGGGCAGGCACATGGATAGAAAGATTGTGAGGGATATGGACCAAACACGGGTAGTTGGGACTAGTGTAGATGGGGCAACTTGGTTAGCATGGATGTTGGGCTGAAGGGCCTGTTTCTGTGCTGTATGACTCTATGATTGTTTTTCGCTTGAGATTCCTGACTCTGCAGCCTCTAGCATCTCCTGATGCAGGGCCTCAACCCAAAACATTGACATTTATCTTACCTTCACAGATGCTGCTTAACCTCCTAAATTCTTCCGGTAGATTGTCTGTTGCCCAATTCGTACTTCTAAAATGCAGGTTTAGGCACTTTGCAGCAATTAGCAGTGCTCCACATGACTGACCAACTGGAGATGTTCTCCAGTTGGAAAAACTACTGTTGATAGTTTTTGACCATATCGTGCTTGGATTTGCAATCATCACATGGTGATGAACTACATTAATACAATATTGATACAAGCTACATTATGAATATTTAACACTTTAAGTTCAGATGTCAGTGTTATATTGTTGCTGTTATTGGCATTACTTCGTCAATGAGGGACAGTGGAATCCACTCATTTGTGGTACGTTTTGCCTGGTGACTTAAGACGGATGTTAGTCTTTCAGCAATGATTTTGGGTATGCATGGCGTTAGAAACAAAGTAACAGAGTTACTACTTCTCATCCTGATTTTTGCGCATATTAGTTTAGTTTAGAGATACAGCATGCAAATAGGCCCTTCGGCCCACTGAGACAGTGCCAACCTGTGAACACCCCGTATACTAGCACTAGGGATAATTTACAATTTTACCATAGCCAATTAGCCTACAAACCTGTACATCTTTGGAGTGTGGGAGAAACCGGAACACCCAGAGAAAACCCACGCGATCATGGGGAGAATGTACAACCTCCCTACAGACAGCACCATTAGTTAGGATTAAACCCGGGTCTCTGGCACTGTAAGGCAGCAACTCTACTGCTGTGCCACAGTGCTGCCATATATTTGAGGAGGAAGCATTACATGCTCAGTTTTCCTGCTGTGGCCTTAGAAAGATTCTGGTTGACTTCAAAAGTCTCCTTTCCTTGCATGAAGATATATTTGAAGTGCATATTTAATTAGCCCATACAAAATGTCCTTTGAGATGCTTCCATCCTCCATTCTACCTGGATGGCAAAGGGTGCATGGTTTCTGCTGTTTGAGTTGTGCAGCGATGGTTGGCATTCACCTTGACCTTCACGTTGGTGAATCTTGCTGCTAGATGTCAAAAATGCAACACGAGCAACTTTGGAGGAAGCTGTTTGGCTTTTCTTTTGACATGCATAATTTTTGTCCTTGTCACTACTCCACACAAGGACACAGTGCTCGCAGGCTGTGTATGTAAACAGCTTGGTTTTGTTTGTTAGTTTTGTATTGCTTATGACTTTCTGGAGGTGTGCTGAGATTGAACGGTCTTTCTGACTATTTAACTATCCAGTCTTGGGTTGCAACTCACTGTTGATTCCGGAGAGTCAAACTTGAGAAGTGTATTTTCAAGGCTGTCATGTGAACATTATCCTGACTATGGCACCAGTAGGTCAGGGCAAACATCTTGCAAGCATGGAAAAGGTTATCCATGAATATTTATAATGGATAAGAACCAGAGGATCATTAACAAACGGCAGGTTGCTCAGTAGGGAGGATTATCCTGACAAAATGCTTGCAACGCAGAATTGTCATAACTGACATCCTGTTTTGCAGGGGAGATAAGCGCAAGACTTCTTGGCAGCAGTCAGGTGACTGCGATAATTTCCTCCTCACCCAAGCCAGGACATATATCAGTATCTAGTTTAGTTTATAATTTAGAGATTCAGCGCGGAAACAGGCCCTTCATCCACGCTGACCAGCGATCCCTGTATCCTAACACTATCCTACACACCAGGGATAATTTACAATTTACGTAAGCTAAATTAACCTACAGACCTGTATGTCTTTGGAGTGTGGGAGAAATCCGGAGCACCTGGGGAAAACCCACGCGGTCACAGGGAGAACGTCCAAACTCCCTACAAAAAGCACCCATACTCAGGATTGAACCCAGATCTCTGGGGCTATAACATAGAAACATAGAAAATAGGTGCAGGAGGAAGCCATTCGGCCCTTTGAGCCAGCACCGCCATTCATTGTGATCATGGCTGATCATCCACAATCAGTAACCCGTGCCTGCCTTCTCCCCATATCCCTTGATTCCACTAACCTCCAGAGCTCTATCTAACTCTCTCTTAAATCCATCCAGTGATTTGGCCTCCACTGCCCTCTGTGGCAGAGAATTCCACAAATTCACAACTCTGGGTGAAAAAGTTTCTTCTCACCTCAGTTTTAAATGGCCTCCCCTTAATTCTAAGACTGCGGCCCCTGGTTCTGGACTCCCCCAACATTGGGAACATTTTTCCTGCATCTATAAGGCAGCAACTCTACCGCAGCGCCACTGTGCCTCTTGGACTGACCATTGCTTCATTCTCCCTGTTATCTGTATCAGCTTGACCTCAAACGAGTGGCAGCCACAACCATGTTGCCGCACGAAAATCAATGATGGACGTCTCACGAACAATGTAAAGAAAGCTCCTTAGCAAGTGGCTGAACGACAACCTGACCATTCCCATCCAACCAGAGCTGCAGACTGTCCACAACATCTCAGGCACCCCGAGGCCCCACACGATGAGCACTTTTGAGGAGCTTCTCAGATTCTGTTCCAGAAAATACAAGAACAGATTTTTTGTGAATAAGGAGATCCAGGAATAAAGTAAGATGTCTTTAATTTGGAAATGCTACCAAGCCTCGAGGGAAGAAACAACTCTACAGCCACCTGAAGGCTGAGGTCAAACCCATAACCTAAAACAGATGGTAGATGGAAAAAGTATTAGATATGTAGCAACTCACTGACAGCCATGACGTGCTGATTCTTCAGTGCTGTCATGGCAATCTGCAGCTGAAACACCCAAGGCCCATTCAACTGTAAACCAGGTACTAAGGTGAATTAATCAAGGGCAAAGAAGCAACCGAGACTACTGGAAAGAACACTTCGAAGAACTCTTTAACTGTGAATTTGACCTTATTATGAGTGCCATTGACTCCATCCCACATCAAATTAAATGATTCACTCTCGCTGCCAATCCTGAAAGACAAGTCATCATAAACAAGAAGGGCTCAGACACAGATGTGTCCCTGCTGGAAACGTATAAATTAGGAATAGGCCATTCAGTTCTTTGATTGTATTCCACCATTTAACATGATCATCCTCTTAGTCATGACTGTGGTCCTAAGGGCTTCATAGAGCGAAATAGAAATAGTTCCTGATCAAAATATTTCCCTCAGATATGAGCAAAGATAAGCATATATGGATGCATTTCGGCTAAACTGTTTTATAAGGTCAAGATTCTTGTTTTCCATTTGTTAAGGTGGTAAACAGTTAGACTGGATAGAATCATACAGCTTGCAACAGGCCCTTTGGCCCAACTTGCCCACACATGTCCCAGCTACACTAGTCCCACCTGCCCGCATTTGGCCCATATCCCTTCAGCTGACTGTTAATTTGCTACTCAATTTCGAAGAAGCTTTACTTTTAAAAGAGAGCTATGAGAAGTTCAGGGGCCAGTACATTCTGAAAAGCGTGAAAGACAAAGATGGCACGATGTAGGGATATACATATATATATATATAGAGAGAGAGAGAGAGAGAGAGAGTGTTGGAGAGAAGAAAGAAATTGGGAAGGCAAAAGGGCACCAGAAGTACGATCAAATTAGATCCCAGCATGTAGAAATAAGGAACTGCAGATGCTGGTTTACCAAGGAATTACACAAAATGCTTAAGTAACTCCTACCTCAGTGATTTAATTTAGCTTTTTGAAGAGGTAAAACAAAAACTTGTTGAAAGGCGATAGATGTCCATCTGTACTTAAGGCATTAAACAAGGTCCTACATGTTAGCTGCTCCAGAGAATTGAGGCACATGGCATCCAAGGCAAGCTGGCTAATTGGATCAAAAATTGGCTTGATGATAGGAGGCAGAGAATGCTTTCTGACTGGGTCTGTGACTGGTGGTGAATTTCAGGGATCGGTAATGGGACCCTCATTGTTTTTGATGTATATCAATGGCTTGAATGTGAATGTAGGAGGTGTGATTGGGAAGTTTGCTGATGGTATCAAAGATGGTGGTCTTCTCAATATAAGAGAGGTTGTCCAAGGCTATGGTCAGATATATAGATCAGATACGTTGGGCGGTCTGGGTGGGAGTGTCAGCAAATGGAATTTAATCCTGACGAGTACGAGGTGATGCATTTTGGGAAGTCACAGAGGGGTAGAACACACACAGTAAATGGTAGGCCACGAAGGTATGTTGATGAACAGGGGGACTTGGGGCTCAATTCCATAGTTCCCTGAAAATGGCAACACAGGTACACATGGTGGTGAGTAAGACATATGTCATACTTGCGTTCAAAGGTCGGAGCATAAAATAAAATCGGACCGTTATTTGCAACGTTGCAAAACCCTGGATAGACTGTACTTGAGTATTGTGTACGGTTCTGGTCACTACACTGGGAGAAGGATGTGGTTGCACTCGAGTGGGTACAGAGGAGATTCAGCCAGATGTTGACTGGATTGTGACACTTCCATTCGGGGGAAGAGATTAGAAAGATTATTAGATTATTATTTCCCTGGAGCGAAGGATGCTGAGGGGTGACCTGATATCGATCAGATATATGGGTGATCGTTGGTCAGTCGACTTGGTAGGCCAAAGGGCCTGTTTCCACGCTGTATCTCCAAACTAAACTGATGGAGTCATATAAATTAAAAGTGGAATAGATGGGGTAGATAGCCAGATTGTTTTCTCATGGTAACAATATCCAAATCAAGAGGGCACAGGTTTAAAGTGAGAGGAAGAGGTTTTAAAGAGATTTGATGGGGAAATTGCTTTCAGAACATAGAACACTGCGGGATGGCACGGGAAAAGGCCCTTCAGCTCACAACACCTTACAAAATATGATGCCAAATTAAACTGTTCTCATCTGCCTGCAAGTGATCCATATCCTGGCATATTTTCTGTGTACTTATGTGCCTATCAAAAGACCTCTTATATACCATTATTGTATCCACTTCCACCACCAGCCCAGGCAGCACATTCTGGGAACCTACGTCTCCCTGTCAAAAAAATACCCCACCCTGCCCATCTCCTTGAAACTTCCCCCATCCCTCGCCTTAAAGCTATGCTCTCTAGTCTGACGTTTTCACCCTGGTGGAGAAAAAGGTTCTGACTGCTTACCCTATCTATGCCTCTCACAATTTCTTAACCTGAAGCCAGAAAGAATCAGAAAAGTAAACAAATCAAATACTATCACTACTTTTAAGAGACATTTAGACAGTAATTTGAATGGACAAGACAGAGGAGGATCTGGACCTAGTGTGGGAGAATAAATGGGCAAAGGATAAAAAGGTCAGCATGGATGTGGTGGAATAAAGGGTCTGTTTCTGTGCTGTGCGACTTGATGAGCAGAAGCCAGCAATGGCTTAACATTTGAAAGGTGGGTAATCACCTGAATTAAGTTTTTGCCTGAAGCCAGTAATAATTTTGACAAGCAAAGCAAGAAATCAAAACTGAAATGTTAATTATGTCACTCGGGGTTAGCTGTCGTCCACGCTGGTCAGTTCTTATTTGCTGCTGGCCATTCTGAATTTGAAAATGTTTTTGTTAAATGCCGGGATTTTATGCAAAACATTAATATGCTTGCACTTTGTAATATAATTTCAATATATGTGAAGCCAGTGCAGTATTCATCGGTGATTACTGTGTTTTCACGAGTTTCTTCCTTTTTCAGTTTGCATTATTAAAGATGTTCTCGGACTTGTTGCCTGCCTGCTTCCAGATTTACCAACGAATCCTGCACTCTGGGTTAGCAAGTAGAAGGGCATTAACAACATCAATAATAGTCAGGAGCAGGCATACAAAAGGACCCTGAGAAGCCACACAAACCATTCTGGTTGTACAGGCAGAATGCCAATCAGGTTCTACAGATGTTGAGGTGAGAAGAGTCATGGATTGTGGCAGCTTCCTGGAGAGCCAATCTTCCAGGGCCATCATCAAATCCACTGCTAGGATCGGAGCAAGATGTTGCCACTGACATTGCCTGGTGACCTCCTGACATTCCAGCTCAAGACCCTCCCCCCCCCCCCCCCCGGGAGACATAAGCATTGGGAGCACGGGCTTGGGCAGGAGAGTTGCTGGTCAACTTCACCACATCCGAAAGGAGCAAGCAGATCTTATGCCTGGACAGGCCTGAAAGCTCAGTGGTTGTCCTCTGGTTTAGATCTATTGCTTCCGGGCATAGGCTAGGGTTGCCAACTTTCTAACTCCCAAATAAGGGACAAAAGGTGACATCACCACCCGCGCCCCACGTGACCTCACCCAGCCAGTGGCCACATGCCCCCACTCCACCAATGGCGGCCGCCCGGGCCGGGAGGCGGGTTGCTACACAATCTCCGTTCGGCGAACCCACTCAGCCCCGCACCCCGAACACACTCCTTTAGCCTACACTGTCTGGGCCTACAGCGGCCCCTGGGGCTACAGTGTCCGGGCCTACAGCGTCCCCCCGGTCCTAATATGGGACAAGGGTGGTCCCGTACGGGACAAACCAATTTAGCCCAAAATACGGGATATCCCAGCTAATACGGGACAGTTGGCAACCCTAGCATAGGCCCAACACTGAAGGCCAGCAGCAGCAACTCCTTTTCCGAATGGGATGTCATGCCACTGGTCAAACAGCCTTATTCCATAATGAAATCTGAATCTGTCATTACTCAATTAATCCCAATATACTTTAATACCCTAGGGAGCATATGCAGACATGCTTGTCAACTTCACCACATCCAGAAGGAGCAAGCGAATCCATAGTACAGTCCCTAGTATAGTTTAGGTACTATTATATTGAAGACCTTATTTCTTCAGGTTAATTTGTGGTACAGTTTTTTGTTGTGTCGGATATTTAAAATGTCGCTTACAAGAATAAATTGTACCACAAACTAATCTGAAAAAGGTAAGATCAATAATAATAATATAAAGTTGGGAGCAT
This sequence comes from Rhinoraja longicauda, assembly GCF_053455715.1. Taxonomy (NCBI): domain Eukaryota; kingdom Metazoa; phylum Chordata; class Chondrichthyes; order Rajiformes; family Arhynchobatidae; genus Rhinoraja; species Rhinoraja longicauda. Next base: position 14,446,990 of record NC_135966.1, on the reverse strand, counting down.
ATTAATAATAACTAGATATGGAAGATTGACAATAATAATAGAGAGAATTGCAGAAAAATGATTGCTCCCTCCCATTTATCATGGTTGAGATACTTTTAAGTGTATTTAAATACTTGTGCAGTGATTCCAGAGTTGCAGCTGGCTGCTTTGTGGGAGGTCTGAGTAGGAAGTTGCTGTGTTATTAGTGCAGGGCTACAGGAGATTGTGGTGCCATTTCGTTGTTACTGATAGGGTTGGAAGTACCATTAATTCATATCGCAGCGGAACCTCTCAAGCTGTGAACTAATTAGTCAAGGATTTGGCCATTACCAACTTTACTATACATCCGTGCCATAGAGCAATTAATAACTTTGCTTTCTGATCGAGATATAAAGAGTGAAATATCTTTATGTCGCTGCGATTGGTTGTTCTCTAATGTCGGGCCTATCTGTTTGGTCCACATATTCTGTTAGCATAAACAAGTATGATTTGCTGCAAAAGCAAAAATATTTTAAATGGTGGCACAGAAGTTTGCCTGAGCTGCCAGAACAAAACATGAGGCAATTTCTCATGCACAAATGAAATGCATCTTTCTTAATTTGAGTGGAAATATATGATCAGAAATAATCAGGGGTATTAATCAACTTTATCACAGTAAGGTTAAGAAAGATTAATGATTGAATAGATGTCTGTCCTGGGAGTGATAAAATACTTGCTGCCTTCTTTTTGGTTTTGTGATTTATTCATTTTATATCCCCCCTTAACATTGTTACCCCTGTAAACATTCTTTGGCAGATAAAGCATGATGTAAAATCTGAGATGAACAAAAGGAGTGATTTTTTGAGTATTTTGGACCTCTTATAATGCCAACTATCTGTCTTTTGATCAGTTCCTCTTCACAGTAAGATCAGACCCTGCATCATGCAGGCAACAAACCTCATATTTTGCATAGGAAAAAAACTGCAGATGCTGGTTAAAATCTCAGGTAGACACAAAATGCTGAAGTAACTCAGCAGGTCAGGCAGCATCTCGGGAGAGAAGGAATGGGTGATGTTTCGGGTCGTGACCTTTCTTCAGACTGATGCCAGCGGAGGGGGCGGAACAAAGATAGAATGTAATCGGAGACAGGAAGACTAATGGGAGAACTGGGAAGGGGAGGGGATGGAGAGGGAAAGCAGGGACTATCTGAAGTTAGTGAAGTCAATATTCATACGCTGGGGTGTAAACTACCCAAGCGAAATATGAGGTGCTGTTCCTCCAATTGCTGCTGGGCCTCACTCTGACAATGGAGGAGGCCCAGGACAGAAAGGTCAGATTAGGAATGGGAGGGGGAGTTGAAGTGCTGAACCAATGGGAGATCAGGTAGGTTAAGACGGACTGAGCGGAGGTGTTCAGCGAAACGATTGCCGAGCCTGCATTAGTCTCGCCAATGTAGAGAAGTTGACACCTGGAACAGCGGATGCAGTAGATGAGGTTGGAGGTGCAGGTGAACCTCTGCCTCACCTGGAAAGACTGTTTGGGTCCTTGGATGGAGTCAAGGGGGAAGGTAAAGGGTCAGGTGTTGCATCTCAACGGTTTCCATCCAAGGGCATCGGAGATGTCCTCATTCTTTAGGAAATAGGGGTTCCCCTCTTCCATTATAGATGAGGCTCTCACTAGGGTCTCTTCAATATCCCACAGCTCCACTCTTGCTCCACCTCCCCTATTCGTAACAAGGACAGAGTCTCGCTTGTCCTCACCTTCCACCCTATCAGCCGTCGCATACAACATATTATCCTCCAACATTTTTGCCACCTTCAACGGGATCCCACTACCGGCCACATCTTCCCATCTCTACCGCTTTCTGCTTTCTGCAGAGACCGTTCCCTCCGAAACCCCCTGGTCCACTCGTCCCTTCCCACCCAAACTACCCCCTCACCAGGTACTTTCCTCTGCAAGTAGCTGTCCCTTTACCTCCCCTCTCGACTCCATCCAAGGACCTGACACCCTATTTTCTTTGATTAACACTTTCAATTTTGTATCATGTTTAGAACTTAATCCTGAGAAGTTGGTTAATTACTTTCTGCCAATATTCAAACATTTTGAGGGCTTTCTGGCCTTTTGAACCCCATTGAAGTGTTTAACCATCTCATTTCAAACTGGTGTACCCCAATTCATTGCATTTCTCTGGTTATATACCCTGCTAGCTCTCAGTTCATTGTATTGAGGCTTTCTTTAGCAGTTAACTTGGATCTGAGTGAAGAGAACCCCAACAACCAGTGAACATTTCTTCTCAAGGTTGCTATAATAAAGGAAGCTGTCTAGCCATCTAATAACATTGCCCTAAGTTACTGTGAACCAGTCTAACTCAAAATAAAAGATTTGACATTTACACTATGACCTAGAATTTGTGGTCAGTGTTCATGCTTGCTGCTGATTTACAAAAGGAGATCTTACTTTGGTCATCTGACTGCCAGTTTATATGGAAGCAATAGCCAAGAAAGCACACCTATGCCTCTACTTCCATAGAAGGCTTAGAAAGTTCAGCATGTCCGTAACAATTCACATCAACCTCTACAGATGTGCTGTAGAAAGCACTTTATCAGGATGCATCACAGCATGATTTGGGAACAGCTCCATCCAAGACCACAAGGAATGGTAGAGAATTGTGGATGCAGCCCAGCCCATCAAACAAACCAACATCCCTCCCATTGACTCCATTTACACTTTTTGTTGTCTTGGCAAGGTCACCAGCACATTCAAGGACGAGTCTAAACCCAGACACTCCCTCTTCTCCCCTCTCATGTCAGGCAAGAGGTACAGAAGTGTGAAAACGCATAACTCCAGATTCAGGGGCAGTTTCCTGCCAGCTGTTATCAGGCAACTGAACCATCCTATCACCAACTAGACAACACTCCTGACCTCCCATCTACCACATTGGAGATCTTTGGACTTCTTTAATGGGATTTTACTGGAATTTATCTTGCACTAAACATTATTCCCTTTATCCTGTATCTGTACATTGTGGGTGGCTTGATTGTAACCAGTGTAGTCTTTCCATTGACTGGATAGCACGTACCAATAAATCCTTTTCACGTGACAATAAACGAAACTAACTGAGTGCCTCACTCCAACCTCGACTGAGAAGCCTGAAATGCAACAGAACCTTTCACTGGTAAATCCTGACATATCTTGGCTGGGGCAATGAAACAAGCTGCTCCCTTGAAAATGCTGAAAAAAATGTGATAGTCCTTGGCTCAGCAGGTTGTCAAAGCTGTCAATGCGTTGTGAATATTTCATACATTATGAAACACTCAAAACATTCCAAAACTATTTAAAATGCTCAAACTATTATAATGTTTTAAAATAGTTAAAAATAAAATAAAAACCACTTAAAATCATTAAAATACATTTAAATGCTTTAAAAAAATCTAGATATATTAATGGAGAAGAAAGGAACTGCAGATTTGTTTACAAAAAAATAAAGACACAAAGTGCTGGAGTTACTCAATGGGTCAGGCAGCAGCTCTGGAAAATATGGCCAGATGACACTTTGGATCAGGACCCTTTTTCAGACCCCAAACTTTCTCCAGAGATGCTGCCTGACCCGCTGAGATACTTCTGCACTTTGTGCCTTTTTCAGATATTAATGCCATAATTCTTTGCCACCATTTCATGCCATTAAAATAAATGGGGCAAATTAAAGTTAGATCTTTAATTTCTAGACTTGCAGCATAATTTGGTCCAAAAATGCTCACCAAATCCACCCAAAACTTCATCCTCAACATTGATGGTCTCCCAGTATCCACCTCACCTCACATCCGGAATCTTGGAATCATCCTTGATCAAACCCTCTCCTTCGACAAACACATCAAACACATCACAAAGACAGCCTTCTTCCACCTCAAAAACATTGCCCGTCTCCGTCCATCCCTCTCCTCCACAGCTGCAGAAACCCTCATCCACGCCTTCATCACCTCCCGTCTGGACTACTGCAACAGCCTCCTCTATGGCGCACCCTCAAAAATCATCAATAAACTTCAATACATTCAAAACTCCGCTGCCCGTCTACTCACACACACCTCGATCCGTGACCATATCACCCCCGTCCTTTATAAACTCCACTGGCTCCCCATCCCCCAGAGAATCCAGTACAAAATCCTCCTCATAACCTACAAAGCCCTCCATAACCTGGCCCCATCCTACCTGACCGACCTCCTCCACAGGCACACTCCCACCTGCACCCTCCGCTCTGCCGCTGCCAATCTCCTATCCCCCCACATCCGGACTAAACTCAGATCCTGGGGGGACAGGGCTTTCTCCATCGCTGCTCCCACCCTATGGAACTCACTACCCCAAACCGTTAGAGACTCCCCCACACTCACCACATTCAAAACATCGCTGAAGTCTCACCTGTTCAGTACTGCCTTCAACCACTGAAGGTCACCTCACCTTCTGTCTCCTTTCTCTGTTCATTTATTTATTTACTTATTTATCTATTTATTCATTTCCCTATGTTCTCAAAATCTCTGTAAAGCGTCTTTGAGTATATGAAAAGCGCTATATAAATAAAATGTATTATTATTATTATAATTGCTGAGGAATTGCTGTAATTTCACACAATGCAAAACAGAGCACTGTTTGGAAACTGCTGGCAATCAGTTAACAATTAATTCACAAAACTTATCCCAAATACTGGCATTTTCCTGCAAACTATATGTAATTCTTTTAAAGATGCCTACTACTCCAGAGAGCATTAACTCATTTGTGTAAGGAGGAACTGCAGATGCTGGTTTAAACCGTAGATAGGCACAAAAGGTTGGAGTAACTCAGCGGGACAGGCAGCATCTCTGGAGAGAAGGAATGGGTGACTGGGGAAGGGTCTCGATCCGAAACGTCACCCATTCCTTCTCTTCAGAGATGTTGCCTGTCCCGATGAGTTACTCCAGCTTTTTGTGTCTATCTTTAGCTCATATGTGGTCAGGTATTCTGAGATTCCACTGTATTACAGAACTTCTGAGGCATTTTTCAGTCAAAAAAGATTTGCATCTATAGCTAGATGACTAAATACATTTTGTATTTTTGTTTTAAAAATCAATGCGTTTGGTCACACTCTGTCCACAAATGTAAGGATGGATATGACAGCTATGAATTTGTTTATTTGGTCATCTTCTTACTCTGCCAGCGGCAACATAAATTGAAAATGTTCTTACATTTAGAGATGCGCACTAGTTAATTTAAAATAGTCAGATCTGTGCATCTTTTGTTGCTGCAGGCAGAGATAATCTGTTGACCAAATAAACAATTTCTGGGGCATGGTGTTGCTAGTTCAGCCAGAGTGCAGTGCTGAACTATTATCTACCTCTCTAAGGTCCCAAGGACTATCCTGGACCGGGCTTTGCTGGCTTTAACTTGCATTAAACGCTATTCCCTTATCATGTATCTGTACTGTACTGTAAATGATTGTAATCATGAATTGTCTTTCTGCTGATTGGTTAGCACGCAACAAAGAGCTTTTCACTGTACCTCAGTACACGTGACAATAAACTAAACTAAACTGAGTTCTACAGTACAGTAGTCATTTTGGGAGGATGGAGGGATGATTAGCATGATGTTAGCTGGTAAGCACCTCCATAAAATTTAATTCGTATCTCTTTATAGAAGTGGCCATTTGGTAAGTTGGGTCTATGCCAGCTCTTGGAGCTCCTTTTCCCACTTCTCATTGATTTCATTTTCTCACTTACTTCCCTTGTACCCATTATAGACAATAGACAATAGACAATAGGTGCAGGAGTAGGCCATTCAGCCCTTCGAGCCAGCACCATCATTCAATGCGATCATGGCTGATCACTCTCAATCAGTACCCCGTTCCTGCCTTCTCCCCATACCCCCTCACTCCGCTATCCTTAAGAGCTCTATCCAGCTCTCTCTTGAAAGCATCCAACGAACTGGCCTCCACTGCCTTCTGAGGCAGAGAATTCCACACCTTCACCACTCTCTGACTGAAAAAGTTCTTCCTCATCTCCGTTCTAAATGGCCTACCCCTTATTCTTAAACTGTGGCCCCTTGTTCTGGACTCCCCCAACATTGGGAACATGTTTCCTGCCTCTAATGTGTCCAATCCCCTAATTATCTTATATGTTTCAATAAGATCCCCCCTCATCCTTCTAAATTCCAGTGTATACAAGCCTAATTGCTCCAGCCTTTCAACATTCTCTAATGCGTGCCCATTTCTACTCCTCCTTTGCTATTCACTCAACTTTTGATAGAGCTGGTTTTCAGTTATCAATTAACCTCACAACCAGCACACTCTCATGGTGGTGGAAGGAAACTGAAGACCCAGAGGATAGTCTTGCAGATTCTACACTGCAGCACCAGAAGTCAGGATGGAACCTGGGTCACGGGGCGTGAGACAGCTGCATTACCTCCAGCTCCTTGCAAATACATAGACCTGTTCCAGTGTTATCTGGAATTATAATTATTTTTGAAAACCTGAGTCTTTCAAGCTTGGCTCATGGGATGGTGCTTATTAGAACATACCTAAAAATGCTTTTGACAAGCATTTTATATCATAATTTAACGTCTGACAGAATACCAATTTTAATCTGGGGAATTTTTGTGATTATGAAAGTATTTGGGGCGCAACATGTTGGACTCCTCGACCATCTGTGTCACCAGTACCTAGGCACAGTTGAACCCCATCTTCATCCGACTCTGGGAAGGACGTAGATAATGTGGTGCAACCTGTTCCACACTGGATGCAGCAGAAGCACCAGGGGACAGAAAAGGTTAAATTCCTCAATTGGTGAAATCTTTTCCAGTTGTTTTCAATAGGATTTACCATAGATTGGCAATAAAAAAGACTCAAAATGTACAAAAAAGACTTATATTGATGTTGCAGAAGTGAGGATGCATTCCGAGGTTTAAGGTTGAAACTGATTGGAAACTGAGCTTGGCCTGTGAGTGTTAAATGCTGATAGTAAATGTTGAAATGGGAAGATGATCGTCAATACTTGTGCAAGACGGACAAAAAAAAAAATCAATTATAGTTCAAATGGAATGTCCTTTCTGATAGATTAAACTGGCTTTTAGGTAGGATTTCCTCAGACAGTGTATTTGAACTATCAAAGCCTTTAATTGAAGTAAATCTGATGAAGGTCTACATATAGCAATGTTCCCTATACATACTGAATGAGAAAGAGCAAAAGTTATTTCATTTGTTAGTTTACTGTAATTGTGGTGAAATTCGCCTTGTTCATAATGTACTTGTATATTAAAGGTCATAGAGTCAGTTATAGAGTGATACAGCATGAAAGCAGGCCATTTGGTCAACTTGCCCACACCTGCCAACATGTACCAGCTACACTAGTCCCACCTAACTGCGTTTGGTCCATATCCCTCCAAACCTGTCCTGCTCATGTACCTGTCTAAATGTTTCTCAAATGTTGGGATAGTCCCTGCCTCAACTACCTCCTCTGGTAACTTGTTCCATATGCCCACCACCCTTTGTGTGAAAAAGTTACCCCTCAGATTCCTGTCATATTGTTTCCCCTTCAGCTTAAACCTACCGTATGTCCTCTGGTCCTCGATTCACCTACTCTGGGCAAGAGACTGTGCATCTACTCAATCTGTTCCTCTCATGATTTTATACACCTCTGTAAGATCACCCCTCATCCTCCTGAACTCCAAGGAATAGAGTCCCAGCCGACTCAACCTCTCCCTATAGATCAGGCCTTCTAGTCCTGGCAACATCCTCGTAAAGGCACATTCCAGTATTTTTCTACCATTAAGTCAATATTCTTCAGAACCAGGTAAACAAACCAATTTACAGACAAGGGCTTGCTGCAACCTGAACCATGTAGATTGTCCTCACAGGTGACCACACAACAGAATTTCAAGGGCTGGGTGAAAGATGCAGGGCACACAAATTTCTAGTGCAAGTTATACTAGATCTCCTCTTGCTCTAACATATGATTTTTTAAATCTTAACACTTCAGTCAGTTACGGTAGAGTAAAAATTGCGGTCAATAGAGTAAATGTTTTCAGTAAGCATTGAGTAAGCAAGAGCCAGAAAATAATAGGTTCCAAACCTCACCAATACCGTGAGTCCTTCTGTTGTGCACTTGCTCATTGGTATGTATCTGGTTTCCTGCCAGCAATGCTCACTAGCACATATGTTGTGCAAAAACTTCATCATTCTAAATTTCTTACCTGCAAGTTGACAGGCTCTTAGTGGAATCATTAACTGTTTATAATACGCAAGAGTCACTACTCTTGGATTGCGTTTGTGATCACAATTGACAGTAGTACCACGTGTCTGTAAATCTAGCATAGAACCAGAACTAATGCAGAATTCAATTCATAAAGTTATTATAGTCGAGCTGGAGTTGATTTCTGTGTAGGAATGAACTGCAGATGCTGATTTGCACCAAAGATAGACTCAAAATGCTGGAGTAACTCACAGGCAGTAACGGAGCAGGCAGCATATCTGGATAGAAGGAATGGGTGACGAGTCAAGAACCTTCGGCAGACTGAGAGTCAGGGGAGAGGGAGACGCTGAGATAAGTCAAGTCAAGTCAAGTCAATTTATTTGTATAGCACATTTAAAAACAACCCACGTTGACCAAAGTGCTGCACATCTGACTAGGAAAAAAAAGAAACATACAGTGGCAGGCAGCCAAACACAACGGCGCGGCCATCTTGAACAAAATGTTAATTCAATCACCTACAGTCCAACAATAAAAGCACTAAGCAGGCACCCAAATTACCCAACCCCAAAAACCCCCCAAAACACAGTCCAACAATAAAAGCATTAAATAGGCATTCAAATCACACACCCCAAAACCCCCAAAAACACAGTCCAACAATAAAAGCATCAAACAGGCACTCAAACCACCCAACCCCAAAAACACACAAAAAAAAAGAAACATCCATCAAAGAAACATCCATCACAGTGAGTCTCCTCCAGTCCTCTCTCTCCTCACTGTGATGGAAGGCCACAATGTCTTTCCCTTCTCCTGCTGTCCTCGCCCGCAGTCAGGTTGTTGTGGTTGCAGGCCGCACCGGACGGTCCACAGCGGGCCGAGCCCAAGGCGCGTCGCAGCCGCTCCCGCAGCCTCCGAAGACGGCCGGCTCCGCCGATGATAAGTCCGATCCGGGGCGGGCGAACACGCTGTCGCTGTCGCTGCCGCTGTTGCTGCACGTCGGGGCGGTCGTGGCTCCCGACATTGAAGCCCCCGCCCAGCAGAGAAATATCCCGCGGCCATCTTAGGCCGCGCCGGACGGTGAAATGTCCGCGACCCAAGCCCCGCGATCCGGGGTGGGCGAGCACGCTGCCGCTGCCGGAGCTCCCGATGTCGGCATCCACGAGGCCCGAGCCTAAGGCGAGTCGCAGCCGCTCCCGCAGCCTCCGAAGACGGCCGGCTCCGGTGGTGGTAAGTCCGATCCGCGGGCTCTGCGAACCAGAGCCCTGGAGGCCGACAGCTCCAGGAGTTGGGCCGATGGTAGGCCGCAGCAGGAACGGAGACACGGCCCAGAAAACAAAGGTCGGGTCTCCGTTCTGAAGGGACACATATTTACAGTGTTACAGTTTCCCCCTCCCCCCCACATACACACATAGTACACAAACACAAAAACACCACATCACAACTACAATTAAGACCAAAAAAAACCAACAAAAACACAAAGACAAATGGACCGCAGGTGAGCGGCAGCTGCTAGGGCAGTGCCGCCATTTTGTATGTTTTGTATGTAAGGAAGTATGTGTGAAAATGAGACCAAAGGGGATGTAGATCAAGGAAACTGTAGAATACATCATTGTTAGCTAGAAGAAGGTGACAAAGAAGCATACAGAGATAAAAAATAGTCAGGGGGCAGACAGACTGGTCTTGTCTCCTTCTTAAACTCGATGATGACTCATTTAAAATGGTGTAAATCTACCTTGGCAAAGGAGTGGATACCTAACCATAGAATCAGAAGAGAAATGTTAAACTGGAAATGTCAAAAAGAGGTTTAAATCAAGCCATTTTGAAGAAGGTCAAGAGAAAGTGGGAAACAATAATGCAGGCAATGATAGGTGGGACAAAAACTAGAGTGTATCAAGAAAAGAGAGTGTATGAGCATTAGAGCACCAGGGTAAAGATAAATGATGAAATTGAAAGCTCTTTATCTGAATGCATGCAACATTCACTCATAAATGATAAATGAGTTGACAGCACAAATAGAAATAAATGGGTGTGATTAGATAGCTATTACAGAGGCAAGGGCTAGGATCTGAATATTCAATGAAGAGACCACAATGGTATTGAGGAATCAATTTGGTTGGAGTTACATAAGAAACAATGCTAAGAAGTCATGAGTGGGAGTACTATGTAGGACCCACAACAATAGCTGCACTGTCGGAAAATACTGCAGTAATTATGGACCATTTATTTTTTGTTATTTATTTATTTATTTAAATAATTAATTGAATTCAATGTTGCTCTAATCATTCTGTACACAAATTATAAAAATGGCAACGTACTTGAATGGTCCCAGTGGAAATTCTTTGCGTTTAAGTTTGAATGGTTCAGTTATAAAGGTCTTACCTTTTTATGTAGACACAAAATGCTGGAGTAACTCAGCGGGTCAGGCAGCATCTCTGGAGAGAAGGAATGGTGAGTTACTCCAGCATTTTGTGTCTACATTCGATTTAAACCAGCATCTGCAGGGGTTTTTTCCTACCCATCTTATCTTTTTATAACATCAAACAATCCATAACTTGTCAAATAGCAACTAAATATTGTCTCCTACCATAGGAGGAAAAGCGTTACCAATGACGATCAAATATGTATAATTATAATTAACTCCATCCAAGGACCCAAACAGTCTTTCCAGGTGAGACAAAGGTTCACCTGCACCTTCTCCAACCTCATCTATTGCATCCGCTGCTCTAGATGTCAACTTATTTACATCGGCGAAACCAAGCACAGGCTCGGCGATCGCTTCGCTGAACACCTGCGCTTGGTCCGCATTGACCAAACTGACCTCCCGGTGGCCGAGCACTTCAACTCCCCCTCCCATTCCCAGTCTGACCTTTCTGTCATGGGCCTCCTCCAGTGCCATAGTGAGGCCCACTGGAAATTGGAGGAACAGCACCTCATATTTCGCCTGGGCAGTTTGCAGCCCAGTGGTATGAACATCGACTTCTCCAACTTTAGATAGTTCCTCTGTCCCTCCCTTCCCCTCCTCCTTCCCAGATCTCCCTCTATCTTCCTGTCTCCACCTATACCCTTCCTTTGTCCCGCCCCCCTGACATCAGTCTGAAGAAGGGTCTCGATCCGAAACGTCACCCATTCCTTCTCTCCCGAGATGCTGCCTGACCTGCTGAGTTACTCCAGCATTTTGTGAATAAATACCTTTGATTTGTACCAGCATCTGCAGTTATTTTCTTATACTATGTATAATTTGAGATGGTTTAAGAGAGCTGAAACTTTACAGTTGTTATAGTGTGCAGGTTTTTTTCTTGAAGAAAGAGGAATTTGCCTTCCTGAAAAGGTCAGGTTAAGCAATGTAGGCAAATCATTCAGTCTGAAAAAAAAGTGCAGATACCAAGGGTTCTACTTAATGACCAACACTGAAGAAAGAAACAGAACCAGAAGTTTCTCACCATCCCCACCTCTTGTCCGAGATATACCAGTAAGCTTAAGTTCATTGTCATTGAATGTCAAATTCTCCAGCTCGTTGACCTTGGGGTAAGAGAAACATGGCACATTGTGGACTTCATCCTTTCATCTTTCCACGCCTACAATTTATTTCTGTCTCAGCTTTGAGTCCAGCTGTGCCTCGTTTCTTGACTAGGTGGAGGAGGGGCATGGTACAGCCGTGTAGCTGAGTACCAGTTGCCAAAAACCGTTATCTTGGCTGCCTGAAATCATGGTTGGGGATCTGTGCAAACCGCGAAACAAGACCGCTGCCACAGTGCATATTTCAGGAGCCCTGCACAGTCCCAATAATCCAGTAGCTATCTGTGCCAGCTGCTGGTTGCAGATGTGATCAAAACTGAATGGCTTGGCTAAAATCCCTATGTGACGACAATGCAGTAAATTTACTTTTTAATTTTTTAACAGCTTTTATTTGATGTTAATGTACACGTTTAACATGTAGAAAAGGTGTTAATTTTCAATGGAATTAATCAGATGCATTAACATTGATTTATTTGACATCACAATTATTTAAATGCTAATGCACGAATGAGTGTGAAGTGGGATCAAAATAAACTAAAGAATATCAGGAATTGCCTGAGAAGTATGAGCACACTTGAAAAATAACCTAGATTCTTCTGTCAAGGACAAACTTAATGATGTTTTGAAAATGTCTTTTTGTAGTCAATCTAATTGTAAGTATGCCACTTGTCTGCAGACAAGGATTCTGAGAAAATACTTGAATAACATTTTCATCCTTCACTCCCTTCGTAGTGGGAGCTTACTAATTATTGATTACTGATTTCTATAATTTGTAATTTTAGAACTGCACAAGGTGGCTCTTAATGTCCTTTCATTTATATCTTGTTAGTTTCAGTTATGAACCAAATTCTAAAATGTCATATTCAATAAACAGTAATGCTGTAGAGGTGCTGCCTTCAGTGCCAAGATATGGGTTCAATCTTGGTTATGGGTGCTGTCTGTACAGAATGTGTACCACATGGATTTTCGTAAGGTGCTCTGGTTTCCAACTATGTTCCAAAGAAGTGCTGGTTTGTAGGTTAATTAGCTGCTGTAAATTGCTCCTAGTATATCGGATGTAAAAATGGGATAACATAGAACAAGTGTACAGGTGATCATTGATTGGCGTTGACTCAGTGGGCCAAACTGTATCTCAATAACTAAAACTTAAAAACTAAAATACTGAAATAAAGAGCCAACGAATGGTACAAAATTTTACATATTATCCAACATGAGTTATGATACTTGACGCTCGACAAATTTTGCAGAAAATCATTTTATTTCTGTCCTATGGCTGAGAGTCTCTCATTTTCTGCTGGACTGTCTTCTTTATTTGTTACTTTGGTTGGTATCCATCAGATAACTTTTAACAGTTTGTTTGTATTTGATGGCTCTTATCTGCCCATTCATATACACAATGATTCAGTCCCCATAAAATCAGGAAACCTTGTTCATAAATCAGAATTGGTTTACTTTGATCAAACTGTTTGAGATAAATCATTTGAAATAAATTTGTTAAAAGGACGTTGCCAGGGGTTTGAATTATAAAGAGAGACTGGATAGGCTGAGACTGTTTTCCCTGGAATATAGGAGGCTGAGGATTGACCTTATTGAGATATATAAAATCATAAGGGATATATAGATAAGGTGAATGGATGGTCACAGTCTTTTCCCATAGTAGGGGTGTAAAACGAGAGGGCGTGGATTTAAGGTATGAGGGTAAAGACTTAAATGAGACCCAGTAGCTTTTCCACACAGAGGGTGGTGGGTATGTGGGAAGAGCTGCTAGAAGAAGTGGTCAAGGAGGCAATCATAATGGAAGATCATTGAGTAAAGCAATAGACAATGGAGCATTTCGATTTATTCACAAAATGCTGGAGTAATTCAGCAGGTCAGGCAGCATCTCGGGAGAGAAGGAATGGGTGACGTTTCGGGTCGAGACCCTTCTTCAGACTGATGTCAGGGGGGGCGGGACAAAGGAAGGATATAGGTAGAGACAGGAAGATAGAGGGAGATCTGGGAAGGGGGAGGGGAAGGGAGGGACAGAGGGACTATCTAAAGTTGGAGAAGTCGACGTTCATACCACTGGGCTGCAAACTGCCCAGGCATTGTGGTTTGGAGCAGGGGGATAGAAGACTAAGAAATTGAAGGATGCAAGGTTGTGGGATGCAGGCCTGATTGTGAGAGACATACTGGATTGTTTCTGTTCCTAATCCATAAAAGGATGGGGCATTGTGGGATGAAGGACCAAAGGATGTGACGATCATGGATGAGATATTGTGGGATGAAGGATTCGGGGATGTGGTATTTTGTGATGGAGGATTGAGTAAAGAGCCAATAGGACACAGATGAACAGGATTGTAGGTTTGAAGGATTGGTCTTTGCAGAGAACAAGGATCAGTGAGTAGTGAGTCAAGGGGTGGGAATTGGGAGATGAACAATCAATGGAGTCAAGAAAGTCAAGAGGGCTTAATTATCATACAAACTGAAATGGAACAATGAAGCTCTTACTTGCAATAGCACAACGGCTTTGTAAACACAGTACTTAATAGATAACACAATAAACAAACAAAGAATAAGGTCAGTAAATACTAAACTCAATATAATGCAAAATATAATAAAGCTCAAAGTCCCTAGTGCAACCATGACAAGTTGGAGTTTGTAGTGTTCAATAGCCTAATGGTTGTTGTGAAGAAGCAGTTTCCGAACCTGGATGTCACAGTTTTTGGACTCCAATACTTTCTTCCCGATGGCAGAAGTGAACCATGGGCAGAATGGCGTGGGTCTTGACGATGCTGGTCATCTTTCGGAGGCCGTGCCTCCTATAGATCCCTACAATGGTTGGGTCAGGACCTGTGATGGACCGGGCACTGTAGAAGTTCAAGAAAGTATTTATCGACATACGAATCTCCTCAACCCTCAGATGGATAAATGCACATTGCAGCAGAGAAACATAAAAACATAGAAAATAAGTGCAGGAGGAGGCCATTTGGCCTTTCGAGCCAGCACCGCCATTCATTGTGATCATGGCTGATCATCCACAATCAGTAACCCGTGCCTGGCTTCTCCCCATATCCCTTGATTCCGCTAGCCCCGAGAGCTCTATCTAACTCTCTTTTAAATTCATCCAGTGAATTGGCCTTTACTGAATTCTGTGGCAGACAATTCCACAAATTCACAACTCTCTGGGTGAAAAAGGTTTTTCTCATCTCAGTTTTAAATGGCCTCCCCTTCATTCTTAGACTGTGGCCCATGGTTCTAGACTCCCCCAACATTGGGAACATTTTTCCTGCATCTTGCTTGTCCAGTCCTTTTATAATTTTATATGTTTCTATAAGATCCTCTCTCATCCTTCTAAATTCCAGTGAATACAAGCCCAGTCTTTCCAATCTTTCCTCATATGACAGTACTGCCATCCCGGGGATTAACCTCGTGAACCAATGCTACACTGCCTCAATAGCAAGGATGTCCTTCCTCAAATTAGGAGACCAAAACTGCACACAATACTCCAGATGTGGTCTCATCATGGCCATGTACAACTGCACAAGGACCTCTTTACTCCTATACTCAAATCCTCTTGTAATGAAGGCCAACATTTCATTAGCTTTCTTCACTGCTTGTTGTACCTTTGAGGGCATGAGACGTGAATTGGCCAATTGATTGGCAATTGATTCTTAAAGGGTTGACGGTGGATATGCAATGGAAGGCATTTAAAGACCGCATGGATGAACTACAACAATTGTTCATCCCAGTTTGGCAAAAGAATAAATCAGGGAAGGTAGTGCATCCGTGGCTAACAAGGGAGATTAGGGATAGTATCAAAACAAAAGATGAAGCGTACAAATTAGCAAGAAAAAGCAGCCTACCAGAGGACTGGGAGAAATTCAGAGTCCACCAGAGGAGGACAAAGGGCTTAATTAGGAAAGGGAAAATAGATTATGAAAGAAAACTGGCAGGGAACATAAAAACTGACTGCAAAAGCTTTTATAGATATGTGAAGAGAAAAAGATTAGTTAAAACAAATGTAGGTCCCTTGCAGTCAGAAACAGGTGATTTGATCATGGGGAACAAGGACATGGCAGACCAATTGAATAACTACTTTGGTTCTGTCTTCACTAAGGAAGACATAAATAATCTGCCGGAAATAGCAGGGGACCGGGGGTCAAATGAGATGGAGGAACTGAGTGAAATCCAGGTTAGTCGGGAAGTGGTGTTAGGTAAATTGAATGGATTAAAGGCCGATAAATCCCCAGGGCCAGATAGGCTGCATCCCAGAGTGCTTAAGGAGGTAGCCCCAGAAATAGTGAATGCATTAGTGATAATTTTTCAAAACTCTTTAGATTCTGGAGTAGTTCCTGAGGATTGGAGCGTAGCTAATGTAACCCCACTTTTCAAAAAGGGAGGGAGAGAGAAAACGGGGAATTACAGACCAGTTAGTCTAACATCGGTAGTGGGGAAAATGCTAGAGTCAGTTATTAAAGATGGGATAGCAGCACATTTGGAAAGTGGTGAAATCATTAGACAAAATCAGCATGGATTTATGAAAGGTAAATCATGTCTAACGAATCTTATAGAATTTTTCGAGGATGTAACTAGTAGAGTGGATAAGGGAGAACCAGTGGATGTGTTATATCTGGACTTCCAGAAGGCTTTCGACAAGGTCCCACATAAGAGATTAGTATGCAAACTTAAAGCACACGGTATTGTGGGTTCAGTATTGATGTGGATAGAGAACTGGCTGGCAGACAGGAAGCAAAGAGTAGGAATAAACGGGTCCTTTTCAGAATGGCAGGCAGTGACTAGTGGGGTACCGCAAGGCTCAGTGCTGGGACCCCAGCTATTTACAATATATATTAATGATTTGGAAGAGGAAATTGAATGCAACATCTCCAAGTTTGCGGATGACACGAAGCTGGGGGGCAGTGTTAGCTGTGAGGAGGATGCTAGGAGGCTGCAACGTGACTTGGATAGGTTAGGTGAGTGGGCAAATGCATGGCAGATGCAGTATAATGTGGATAAATGTGAGGTTATCCACTTTGGTGGCAAGAACAGGAAAGCAGACTATTATCTGAATGGTGGCCGATTAGGAGAAGGGGAGATGCAACGAGACCTGGGTGTCGTGGTACACCAGTCACTGAAAGTAGGCATGCAGGTGCAACAGGCAGTGAAGAAAGCGAATGGTATGTTGGCATTCATAGCGAGGGGATTTGACTATAGGAGCAGGGAGGTTCTGCTGCAGTTGTACAGGGCATTGGTAAGACCACACCTGGAGTATTGCATACAGTTTTTGTCTCCTAATCTGAGGAAAGACATTCTTGCCATAGAGGGAGTACAGAGAAGGTTCACCAGATTGATTCCTGGGATGGCAGGACTTTCAAATGAAGAAAGACTGGATAGACTCGGCTTGTACTCGCTGGAATTTAGAAGATTGAGGGGGGATCTTATAGAAACTTACAAAATTCTTAAGGGGTTGGACAGGCTAGATGCAGGAAGATTGTTCCCGATGTTGGGGAAGTCCAGAACAAGGGATCACAGTTTAAGGATAAGGGGGAAGTCTTTTAGGACCGAGATGAGAAAGTTTTTTTTTCACACAGAGAGTGGTGAATCTGTGGAATTCTCTGCCACAGAAGGTAGTTGAGGCCAGTTCATTGGCTATATTTAAGAGGGAGTTCGATGTGGACCTTGTGGCTCAAGGGATCAGGGGATATGGAGAGAAGGCAGGTACGGGATACTGAGTTGGATGATCAGCCATGATCATATTGAATGGCGGTGCAGGCTCGAAGGGCCGAATGGCCTACTCCTGCACCTATTTTCTATGTTTCTATGTTTCTACCTGCATGTTTACTTTCAGTGACTAGTATACAAGGACACCCTGTTCTCGTTGCACTTCCCTTTTTCCTAATCTGACACCATGGAGATAATAATCTGCCTCCTTGTTCTTGCCACCAAAGTGGATAACCTCACATTTATCTACATTATACTGCATCTGCCAAACATCTGCCCACTCACTCAACCTGTCCAAGTCACCCTGCAACCTCCTAGCATCCTCTTCACAGTTTACACTGTCACCCAGCTTTGTGTCATCTGCATATTTGTTAGTGTTACTTTTAATTCCATCATCTAAATTATTAATATATATTGTAAATAGTTGCGGCCCCAGCAACGAGCCTTGCATCATTCCACTCGCCACTGCCTACCATTCTGAAAAGGACCTGTTTATTCCTACTCTTTGTTTCCTGTCTGCCAACCAATTCTCTATCCATGTCAATACCCTACCCCCAATACCATGTGCTTCAATTTTGCCCACTAATCTCCCGTGTGGGACCTTATCAAAGGCTTTCTGAAAGTCCAGATATGCTACATTTACTGGTTCTCCTTCATCTATTTTACTTCTCAAAAAATTCCTGAAGATTAGTCAAGCAGGATTTCCCCTTCATAAATCCATGCTGACTTGGCCAATCCTTTTACTGCTTTCCAAATGCGCCGTTATTACTTCTTTAATTATTGACTCCAGCATCTTCCCCACCACCGATGTCAGGCTAACTGGTCTATAATTCCCCGTTTTCTCTCTCGCTCTTTTCTTGAAAAGTGGGATAACATTAGCTACCCTCCAATCCACAGGAACTGATCCTGAATCTATAGAACATTGGAAAATGATCACCAATGCATCCATGATTTCTAGAGACACCTCCTTGAGTACCCTGGGATGCAGGCCATCAGGTCCTGGGGAATTATCAGCCTTCAGTCTCATCAGTCTACCCAATACTATTTCTCGCCTAATGAAAATTTCCTTCAGTTCCTCTGTCTCCCCAGATCCCCTGTCCTCTAGTACATCTGGGAGATTGTTTATGTCTTCCTTAGTGAAGACAGAACCAAAGTACCTGTTCAACTCTTCTGCCATTTCCTTGTTCCCCATAATAATTTCACCTGTTTCTGCCTTCAAGGACCCTCATTTGTCTTTACTAATCTTTTTCTCTTAGCATATCTAAGGAAGCTTTTACTATCCTTCTTTATATTCTTGTCCAGCTTACTCTCGTACTTCATCTTTTTACCCCGTATTGCCCTTTTTGGTACTTTCTGTTGTCCTTTGAAAGTGAGGGGTGAAGTATTGTAGGATGGGGTATTAGGGGATGGTGGTTTGAGGAATAGGGCGATACAGCATGAAGGATTGAGGGTTGGAAGACCAAGGATGAGAAGCAAGGGATGGAGGTTGAGATGGAGGGTGAAGGTATAGAGTGTGAGGAGATGAACATTTGGAAGATGGAACATTAAGGGATGGTGATCAAGGGATGGTTTGAGACATGGGGCAATAGTTTGGATGTGCCAAAGACAGAATGAGGTGGGGAAGTGTCAATTGCGATGGTGGTGTTATTCATGTGATTGGGTGGGTCCTGATTAATTTCCCTCCTGGGATAAATAAAGTTCTATCGTATCAGCAGGCACGGTAGCGCAGCGGTAGAGTTGCTGCTTTACAGCGAATGCAGCGCCGGAGACTCAGGTTCGATCCTGACTACGGGTGCTGCACTGTAAGGAGTTTGTACGTTCTCCCCGTGACCTGCGTGGGTTTTCTCCGAGATCTTCGGTTTCCTCCCACACTCCAAAGACGTACAGGTATGTAGGTTAATTGGCTGGGTAAATGTAAAAATTGTCCCTAGTGGGTGTAGGATAGGGTTAATGTACGGGGTTCGCTGGGCGGCACGGACTTGGAGGGCCGAAAAGGCCTGTTTCCGGCTGTATATATATGATATGATATGATGATCGTATCGTATCGTAATTGGGTGATGGCTGACTATGTGCGAAGAGCTTTAGGGCAGTGAAGGGGTGAAGTAAGGTCATGGGAACCAACGCAACAAAAATACTTAACGAAGATCACACTGTGAATTCACAAACACATTGGACTTCATGATAGCCAATAAGGCAAGAACCTTGTTAACGAAGGACGAGCAGCCCTTAATTCTCCAGTTGGGCCTTTTTACATGTGAATCATGGATCTTGATTATACAAATAAATAAATGTGAGTGCTTGCTGTTTGACATCATTGTGCATGCCTGGCAATCTCCACTCACTATGTATATGAGTCATGTGCGCTGAGGATGAAGCTTTGGAATGGCGTGCTTAGCTGATCAGTTTTAGGTCAGATTTATTTGTGGATTCCACAAATTCGTTTTTCCACTTAATAGAATTTCTAGCACAGCTTGTGTGCTTTCATGTTATAGGGCTTTTAAAATATGAACTCTAATGAGCAGCAGAGATCTATTTTTCCCTTCCCGGTATGTTATTTGCAGTTGCGGTCCAGTGCTCTCCTTTTTTTATCATGACGTGTAATATTGTGGTTTGGCTGACTAGCACTTTAAAAACAAAATAATTGAAAACATCTTTTGCTGTAAATTTAGGGCGGTCAGTACTAAAAGTATGGGGCATCATTATGAAAACATCTTTTGCATTGTGATTTATGGGATGTTTATATGAATGCATGGGCTCTTCACACTACTTCGTCCATTACGACAGCAGAATTTGGCATCCTTTCTCTTGTTTCCCAGTCTTGTCCCTTTTGAGATTGCAGCCTGTCCAGCCTCACTTCATATTTTCAGATGTGATATTGATCGCCAAATAACATCACTGAGACAGGGACCAACTGTTGCTTTCCCACAAGACCACTACTCTTTCCATGTATGTGCAAATGAATCTTGTTTTCTCTCCATTCCCCCCCCCCCCCCCCCACCCCCACCCCACTCTCAAATCCTTCGTATCATGTGATGTGGTTGAAAGCTGCTGCTTCATTTGAACCATATGTTTCATTTGGCAGAACATCAGTCTTCACTCGTTTAGTTTATGGAGTTTGTCTTCTATCCAAAACAAAATTAAACAAAACAGTTTGGAGTTTTATAGCTGTTTGATTACAATTGTTTTACGACTGAATGTTGGATGCATAGGAATTTTTAGGTGCAATTTTGTGTAATTCTGTGCACTTTTAGTTAGTTCTTTGATGTAAATACCATATTAATGAACTATGATACATCAAATGTAAAGCAGGAATTTAGAATAATTGTGGCAAGGAAGCTTTAATCTAGCGTCTGCTGGACATATGTGCTAGTAACATGATCTTAGCTCCGAGTTATACCTTAGGGAGTGGAAAATATGATTATTGTGTGTGGTTTGTACAAAGAGTATTAGACGTTGAAGAGGGGTCCCCCAGTCTTTAACCAGATATTGCAATGCAATTAGTTACGGCCATTCAAATGTACACAATAGCTGGCCTCAAGAAATGTCCACGATTCCACTGAAATATTTTAAAATGGAAGTGACATATTTTAGGCTGTGATCTAAGGAGAATCTCATTACTTTTGGTTATTGGCTGACTCTGGTAATCATATCATCACAGTAAATAACATGGCACAATAAAAAATCTTTCTCCTCAGCATTTGCTTTACCAAAGAACAACTTGCTATCAAATAGCTTTGGTACTTCAGTATTAATATTACATGAAAAAAGATATTCCTAGAAATCGGTTTCTACCAGTGTTGACATGTTAAGCAGGTTCAAGCTGGGCAAATGATTGCCTTGCTAAAGGGGTAAATTGAATAGTGGTTGTCCAGTCCTCTGTTGGTCACTGATGGTTGGGATCAGTAGGATTGATAGGAGTCAGGGAGTGAGGTTTGTAGTTGGTAGTTGGTAGTTTGGGAATCAGGATGTGTCGATGGTGCTTTGTGGATGAGGATAATAATCCATGGCAGTTGGTGATTTATGATCAGGAGGGTGTCAGTGGACTTGAGGAAGGTGTCAGGAGATGGGTGCTGTGGTGTGCTCAGCTGTCTTAGGGCAACATGGCAGTGGTTGGGAGGAAGGTGCACAGATTTTAAAAACAAAAACATTCAAAGTGAAAACAGTGGCTTGGAATTAGAACAGTGATTGAAACGTTAGAGCAGCCTGCCAACACTGCCTGTAGATCCAAGTAAAGTAATGCCATGGAGCTTGTCTTAATGATGGATTACCATTGAAGACCACAGAGAGTTCTCATCCTGCTTGGTGTGCTTGCTTCTGGTAAAAAAAACAATAGTAGGAAACAAGATTGTTAAAGATAAAGGAATTTTGTGAAATAATCCAGCCTAAATAATAAGAAAAAGGCATTGCTCCAAAATAGATAAAATATGGATAATCCTTTCAAAAGTCTTCAATTTTATAGATAAACCTGTAACTCTGGACAAATAGTGCCATGGAAGAGGGGGACTCCTACAAATTGTCAATTTAAGATAGGGTCATTCATCAGATCTGTACAATGTCCTTCTTTATTATCCCTTGAGAAAATGAATTATTTCCAAGGGCAGCAGGATTGCACAACATTTAGGCATGTTGTTTTACTGTTCACCGAGGCAAGAAACAAGGCAGTCAGAACTCAACTGCTGGTAGTGCTGGTACATCAAAAGTTATATCACATGATACATGCATTGCATTCCCTTCAGAAACAAAGCACAAGCAAACCATCATCTCCATATATAAATTTCAACTATCCATAAATGTACTGATTGCTATAGTATTCTTGACCATGAACTATAGAAGATAAAATTAACATACTTAACATCTCCATAGTTTAAGTTTCCAATGTAGAACATTTCCATAAACCACTTCTCCAAATAACCCGTGCATAACTATTTTCACAAATTATACTGCAATTATTACCTTACCTATGCATGACCCCATGATTATATTATACAAAACCAACTGTAACACTAAACTTAACACACGTAATCACTAAATGCAATAAACCTCTTTTATTAACTTTTTATGGCTCTTCAGTTTTCTGTATCTTACATCTTGATTTTAAACACTTGACCCTTTTCTCTTTCTTGCTATTCCCTGTGTAAAGTCTGTTGGATTACTGTAGGCCTTCCGGGACTGATAGGCATTGCAGAGACTGGCATGGATCCTGGATGAGAATGATAACATTTAATTTAACTCTTTGGTTGATTTTTTTAAATTAAAAAAACCCAACAAAAACAAATAGACAAAATGGAGGTTTGTGGCTAAAGGGCAAAAGCTAAAATGGAATCTTCAGAAAGCTGGAATCAAAGTGTAATTCATGCTACCTCACAACATCTAGGTCAATATAAGCTTGATTCATGCCCTTTCAGTAACGCCATAAATGTTAGGAGTGTGTTGTCATTCAATTCCTTTCCCAAGACTCATACAATTTAATCACTGCAACCAACCTAAATGAAAGGACCAAACAATAGCAGTTTGGATGAATTTCTTACTTTCCATCTGTTTGTGATTTGCTGCAATGCCACAGCTTTCTCCCTGACATCCCAATGAACTGGTTGCCATGTACTGTCCATACAGAGTGTGGGATCTTCGTTCAAGCCACTTGCTGTCAAGGACTTTGAGTGTTTTAATTACTCTGGGAATGCTGCACTGTTTAGAGATAATTTAGAGATATAGCATGGAAACAGGACATTGGGCCCAACAAGTGCACGCCAACCATCGATGACCAGTTCACACTAGTTCTATGTTATCCCACTTTGTCATCCACTTCCTGCTCACTCGGGGAATTCTACAGAGGTGAATTAGCCTACAACCCCGCACAGCTTTGGCATGTGGGAGGAAACCAGAGCACCTGGAGCCAGGGCCGTCTTAACGCATGGGCCTGATGGGCACTTGCCCGGGGCCCCACGAGCATAGGGGCCCCATGCTGATCTGTGTATGTTAAGTGACTTGTAATAAATAAATACTACTTTTAAAATGTAGGTTCAATAAGTGCTTTTTTCGCAACATTTTCGGTCCCTAAGTGCTTCTCACAGCGATCTGTAAGTGCTTTTCGCAACAATGTAGCACCCTAAGTCCATCGCTAAGTACTTTTTGGTAAGTGCTTTTCGCCGGCACGACAGGGGGGGGGCTGGTAGGGAAAGGGGGGTGGGGGAGAGTAACGGTAGGGGCCCCAGTACACTGCTTTGTCCGGGGGCCCATAATGCTGTAAAAACGGCCCTGCCTGGAGCAAACCCAACACAGTCACAGGGAGAACGTGCAAACTCAACAAAGACAGCACCTGAGGTCAGCATTGAACTCAGGCCCCAGGAGCTGTGAAGTAGTAGCTCCACTGGCTGCGCCACTGTACCACCTTCGTGGTTCATATGCGGCTGCACCAAAAATACTGAACAAGCTGGTGAAAGTAGGCTACCCTCCACTTTGGACCATATCACTATGATTTACCTTTGGCTGACTTGAAGCTTGCTCTTCAGATTTGCCTTTCCATCTGCCTCTGCATTTGGGAAACCTCTGCAATAATCAACAATCATTGGAACACACCATTTGTTTTACACATTGCTCCATAGTTTTAAAAAAACATGTGTGCAGCTCTTGCTGGTGGATGCCTGAGCAAGCAACACTACACATCCATGGCTTTCAAAATTCATCATTCATGTTACCGACTTGCAGTACAACACCACCTGTGAGAATAATAAAATTTGCGATCTAACTTCACTGCTGCGCTTGGTATTCAAACTTTTTCAACCTTTTTGGCACACCTTTTTGCCTGCATTAGCTCATTTGTGGCTTGCTTCCTATCAGGAAAGTTTAATATTTAGTTAGACACAAAAAGATGGAGTAACTCAGCAGTTCAGGCAGTTAATTAGCTTATCTTTTTGCTCACGCATCACACCCTCATCAAACTCTACCTGCAATGATGCCTTTGAATTGCTTTTCATGTCTGAGCACTACGCATGGCCTTGTGGAGGGAGCTGCCTATTTTCTCCACACTCTTGTCTGAGTTATATTTTGTTTCATTTTCTCAGGGAAGGGAACATTAATCATTGACCTCTCCCTCACTATGACCCTTCTTTTTGTGCTGCGCTGGGTGGCTCTGTTCTGGCTGTTTGACCTTTCTTAGTTCTTTTGAAGGTACCTGACAGTGGTCGATTTGGGTGGGGCAAGTGCATCCCAAAGCATGAGTGGGTTCTGGATCTCCTCCGTACCCTCTATTACAGGAGTCCCTTAATCCAATAACTCAGTGCAGTCAATAGCCATTGTTGTTGGTGCACTCTAATGGCCCATACCCATGATAAATAAGTGGATCCATTTGTCTCCACTCTCAACACACATTTTCTTTCCTCCACAGCTTGTAAAATCTGTCCTTCAAATATGCTACGATATTTTATATCATTGATCACAAGGGGAGAGAGTTGAATCATCCATCCTGCCTTTAAGTGAAACCTTGGTGAATGGATTTGCTGCAGTGCAAGCAAATTACTTCCAGCCTAAAAATGAAACAGCTGAATGTTACTGGACGTATATATTAAGCTGGAGCAGGGACAACCCGTTCATTTATTTTTGACAAACCAAGAGTTTCCCCCAGCTGCTTTAATCTAGTCTTGCTGTGCATGGATAGCACATGATGTGTTAGTTTTAACTGCATCTTGAAGGTTGAATGCAAGCAATCACTTCCCGTACATCTCACTGATTAAAAACTCACACAACAGGGAAACTAGAAGTGCAGGAAGACATATGGAGAGGGCCAATAAAAAGGAAAGGTTCTCTATAATCATAAATGCATCAAAGAATTGCCCAAACTAAGGGGAGACAGAGCAAACCTACATTAGACTGATACCAGACGTAATAGAAGGCGAGGGTGACTCAATTCACACCAGATGCCAGATCATATGAAGTAATGATGGAAGAAGGCATGGCACATCAAAGGGACAAGCACCATCAGAGAAAGACCACAAAGGAGGCTTGCTTGACAGAAGCAGAAACAGAGATACACATTATTAGCCCTGCAGATAGCGAGCAACTTGACAGCAGGCCTAGGAGAATTACAATCAACTACTGGTCTCTCAGTTAATGCCCTTGTTAGACTAAAATATTGGCTAGTTTCCACTATCTTGGAGAGCGAGAAATACAGAGACAGTTTATTTTACAGGGACAAACTGCTTCTTTACTAAATATTGTGTATGCACTGAATCAAATTTATTTTATCATCCATATTTGGTATGGGGAGAAGGCTGATTGAGAATGATCAGCCATGATCACATTGAATGGTGGTGCTGGCTCGAAGGGCCGAATGGCCTACTCCTGCACCTATTGTCTATTGTCATATTTCTGACTTGCTATAGGAGTCTTTGTTTTTTTTACCAATTTACCAAAAGTGTGAGCTGATTATGATACGGTGCATCTGGAACTTGAAGAAACAGGCCAAGTGACTGTGACTTAAGATTGAACTGCAAAATTGAAGAATTGTGAAATAAACAACGGAACGACTTACTCCCTGGTCCACTCGTCCCTTCCGACCCAAACCACCCCAACCCCGGGCACTTTCCCCTGCAACCGCACGAGATGCAACACCTGTCCCTTTACCTCCCCCCTCAACTCCATCCAAGGACCCAAACAGTCTTTCCATGTGAGACAAAGGTTCACCAGCACCTCCTCCAACCTCATCTATTGCATCCGCTGCTCTAGATGTCAACTTATTTACATCGGCGAAACCAAGCGCAGGCTCGGCGATCGTTTCGCTCAACACCTGCGCTCGGTCCGCATTAACCAAACTGATCTCCCGGTAGCTGAGCACTTCAACTCCCCCTCCCATTCCCAGTCTGACCTTTCTGTCATGGACCTCCTCCAGTGCCATAGTGAGGCCCACCGGAAATTGGAGGAACAGCACCTCATATTTCGCCTGGGCAGTTTGCAGCCCAGTGGTATGAACATCGACTTCTCCAACTTTAGATAGTTTCTCTGTCCCTCCCGTCCCCTCCTCCTTCTCAGATCTCCCTCTATCTTCCTGTCTCCACCTATATCCTTCCTTTGTCCCGCCCCCCTGACATCAGTCTGAAGAAGGGTATCGACCCGAAACGTCAAACATCTCCCGAGATGCTGCCTGGCCTGCTGAGTTACTCCAGCATTTTGTGAATAAATCGATTTGTAGCAGCATCTACAGTTATTTTCTTATACAGGATTAAGAATAAATCAGTGTGGGTGAATTCAATGTTGTTGAGGTCAGAAAGGAAAATAAATGGAAGGATTAACAGAGAAAAAAAAGACAAAATGAAAACTTTTAAGAAAGGAATATGTTAAAATTCCTGTCTGAAGAGTTTGAAGAAGTGTCCCGACTCGAAACATCACCAGTCCTTTTTCTCCCGAGATGCTGCTTGACCCGTTGAGTTACTCAAGCACTTTGTGTCTATCTTTTGTGTAAACCAGCATCTGCAGTTCTTTGTTAAAATTTTTGTTCTTCTAAAGTTACCAACAATTAATACTAAAACTACTAGGACTTTGTATTACAATAATTAACTTCTCATGAAAATGTAACTGATGAACAATATTTAATTGTTAAATATTGTTAAATATAACTAAAGATCTTTACACTTAAAAACATTTTGTGGTGAATAGAGTTTTCGCACCATTCAGTGCTTAGTAGATAACATTTCTGGCTCATGGCAGAATGGTGGAGCACAGACCTCAGCATTTGGCTATTGTCATTCAGTTGTCCATTTGTTTTGCATCTGAAGCTATTCGCCTTTTTGTTATTTTGATAGTAAAATTATTTATACTTGACATCCATTATGTTTCAAAGATTATGGCAAAGAGATTATTGGATAGAGTATCAAGAAAGCTCCAGGTTTGTTCCAGATTTGGATACAAGTCTCATCATGATACCAGTGAACAATAGATCTCCATTGTGCATCCCAATGCAGGCTGCTTTTGGGGCCTTTGTAAAATTTACTGGTATGTACCTTGAGCCAGCCTATAGATAGGTCCTGGAGATAGATAGGCCAGAAAATGGCTGCTCAGGGTGAGTGAGACAACTATCAAGGGAGACAACTATCAATTGACAGTAGTGTATTTGATAGCTATTTAGCCAGGTGAAGATGGGGACCAGGTTTTCTCTGCCTATTTTATGATGTTGTAGTACAGAATAGGGCAACTCGTTTGCAGCATTGGTAATTGGTAATTGGTAATACCACGTTTAACTTATTAATCATATGTTAAAACTACAGACGTTTACAGGTATAATTAATATTAATACAGATCAGAAAACCATAATAATCTTCAAGTGTCATTCAAGGTTATTATCTCTTTCATTGTTCATATATATATATAGATATATATATGAATCAATGATTTCTTCATTGTCATGTGTAGCAGGCACATTGCTTGCATGCAGCTCAGCAAGATAATCCCCGCATATAAGCACAATCGGCCTGGTTAGTACAGAATGTTAGTTAAGTTAATATAGTATAGTCATAATAAACTATCAGGGGCTCGTAATAGAGCTGTTGCAATTTATTTTAGTTGATTGAATGAGTACTGCTTTAGAAATGAAACATGCTTTGGAACTTGGTTAAGATAAAACATTGTTGTGCAAGGGCCTCACTCAATATAGGTTAATTGGCTGGGCAAATGTAAAAATTGTCCCTAGTGGGTGTAGCATAGTGTTAGTGTGCGGGGATCGCTGGGCGGCGCGGACCCGGTGGGCCGAAGGGCCTGTTTCTGCGCTGTATCTCTGAATCTAAATCTAAATCTAAAATCTAAATATAGTCTGGTACCGCACCCATTGCACTCCCATTTAGCGTATCTTGTAAAATTTCTGGGCCAGTGTTTATCACATCTCCTGTGTTTAAAAACTAATAGCTCTTTGAAAATTAGGTTTATCACTATAAAAAATGTTGTTTCTTTCTATTGTTATTTGTTCATCACTATGTGACTTATTTATTATTGGTTATAACTGCAGCTTTTGGCCATGAAAAATTCACATTCCATTGATTTTTCTGTAAAAGTTTATTGTCAGAGATGAGGCCAATTAGATTTTAGCTTCTACGGTGAAACAAGATGAATTTGTTAGAACGTGGTCCTCAATTGGTAACTAAAGTCCTGAAAACGGATGTAATGAAAAGGAATGAAACTTCTTCAATCACCTTGAATCTATGGCCTTGACCATAGGTTGCCTCAGCAATATATTTGATGCCTTTGAGTGGTCGAAGCCGTCCATCAACCTTTCCATGCTTTACGGGATGACATCTATAATGAAATATGTGCTTTTGCTTTTATGTTGCTTTCAATGTCAGTCAAAAGAAATGCAGCTGTATTATTCCCCATAAAGTATTTAACTTAAGCTATTCAAAAGTGACAGAAATCCTGTGGGCATATCTGTGTATGAATACTTGGCAGGGGTGGTGGATCGGGATGAGCATTTTTCTGACAATTAAGAGGGTGTAACCTCTGGTCCTGTCACTTCAGGCTGGCATGATTCGGACAGACAAGGATGAATTCTTTATTGAACCACTGGAGAGAAACAAATTGGAGGAAGAAGAGGAAAATGGGAGAGTTCACGTGGTGTATCGGAGTTCAGCTACCAAAAAAACACTTCCTCCGGCAATCAGTGATGTCCACTTAAAAGGTTAGTAAATGTAAGGTTCATTTTCTGAAAGACTCATATGATCATAAAATCGTAAGTGATAAGAGCAGAGTTAGGCCATTCGGCCCATCAAGTCTACTGCACATTCCATCATGGCTGACCTATCTCTCCCTCCTAACCCCATTCTCCTGCCTGCTCTCCATAACCTCTGACACCCATACTAATCAGGAATCTGTCTATCTCTGCCTTAAATATGCTCACTGACGGCCTCCACAGCCTTCTGTGGCAAAGAATTCCACAGATTCACCATCCTTTGACTAAATAAATTTCTCCTCATCTCCTTCCAAAAAGAACGTCTGAGGCTATGACCTCAGACTCCCCACTAGTGGAAACATCCTCTCCACATTCAAGCCTTTCACTATTCTACATGTTTAAATGCGGTCCCCCCTCATTCTTCTAAACTCCAGCGAGTACAGGCCCAGTGCCGACAAGCGCTCATCTTATGTTAACCTACTCATTCCTGGGATCATTCTTGTAAACCTTCCCTGGACCCTCTCCAGAACCAACAAATCTTTCCTCAGATTTGGTGCCCAAAATTGCTCACAATATTCCAAATGCACCCTAACCAGTGCCTTGTAGAGCCTCAGCACTACATCCCTGTTTTTGCATACAAGCCCTCTCGAAATAAATGCTAGCATTGCATTTACTTTCTTTACGACCAATTCAATTTGCAGATTAGCGTGTAAGAAGGAACTGCAGATGCTGGTTTAAACCGAAGATAGACACAAAAACCTGGAGTAATTCAGCGGGACAGGCAGGATCTCTGGAGAAAAGGATCTCGACCCGTAACGTCACCCATTCCTTCTCTCCAGAGATGCAGCCTGTTCCGCTAAGGTTCTCCAGCTTTTTGTGTGTATCTTTTGCAAATTAACTTTTGGGGAATCCTGCACTAGCACTCCCAAGTCCCTTTGTACCTCTGATACTGGATTCTCTCCCCATTTAGAAATTAATCTACGCCTTTATTCATACTACCAAAATGCATGACCCCACACCTTGCTACACTATATTCCTTCTGCTACTTCTCTGCCCACTCTCCCAACCTATCCAAGTCCCTGCATTCTCTACACTACCTGCCCCTCCACCTATTTTTGTTTCATCTGCAAACATGGCCACAAAGCCTTCAATCCCCTCATCCAAATGGAACGCGAAGAACAGCGGCCCCAGCACTGAGCCCTGGGGAACCCCGCTAGTCACTGGCAGCCAACCAGAAAAAGCCCCCTTTATTGCCACTCTTTGCCTTCATAGTGACTCGTTCCCTGAGAAAAGATTGGAAGGAAACCAGGGTTTAACACATCTGAGTGGCTGCACCATTTAATATCTGCTTATAGCCTAACATTACTCGAGTCGTGAAAGAAGGTTTTTCGGTTTCATTGGTACCTTAAAGTTGAAAGATAAAAATAAGTTGTGCGTCTATGCACATTTTTTCAGTGATTTACGGCAATGAATTTTAAAAAGTTATTCTTGTAATGTTGGAAAGCTACATTGTGTGTTGGATATTCCCACAAAAAACAATGTAATATTTGACCAGTGTAATTTGACCAATGGAATGTTTATTTGCGATGTTAATTGAATGATAAAT
Organism: Rhinoraja longicauda; assembly: GCF_053455715.1. Lineage (NCBI taxonomy): Eukaryota > Metazoa > Chordata > Chondrichthyes > Rajiformes > Arhynchobatidae > Rhinoraja > Rhinoraja longicauda. Next base: position 14,416,353 of record NC_135966.1, on the reverse strand, counting down.
ATTGACCAACAACATCCCTGTTCTTCATTGAAATGCTCCCTTTAAATCTTTTACCATATCAATTCTATTTTAAGTTTTAAAAGGGTTCTATTTCTAGTATGATCTTTCTTTACCAAGACTTAGCTGAATTGGTTTTCCAGTGCTGACTTGGGACTTGCTCGGGCAAGTGCTCACTGGTATCATGAAAGCCAACTTCTGCATAAATGGTCGACAGAAGGCACAGGCCATGTTTGAACCCACTGTGCGTGCTCAGAGACTTATTTCTACATCAGAAGTGTGGAGGACCCAGAGCAAAGATTACAGATTTTGCACAATTTATATGAAGCATCTGATTTTCAATAATGTTTCATTTTTCATTTCAATGGGATCATGTAGAGCATGAAGCTATGACATTACCTAAACCAGTTTGCAGGCATCTAAGTTTCTAATCATTGCATACATCAAAATGTAGGTAACTGAAACATTTTGCCTGTTGGGTATTTCTGTAAAAAAAAGCACAAGATTAGAATATTCAAGGTAAGTGGCATCAACATGGTTTGTGGACTTATTTCAATGCACTTGTGTAAGTGTATTTCTAGCTTTCTGGACAGATGTCAGCTTTTACAGATATCACATTAATTCTTTGATTGTCTATATACATTACTAAATCTCATCTTGTATATTTGTGCTTTTATTTGTTTTCGAAATACAGTCAAAACGGTACACAATAGCGCGACAATTTTAGGCCCACCTTACTCACCATTGGCCTGCGGTTCAAATGATTATTATATTTTAAAATGTTTTCGCTTTTTAAACTTAAAAAAAACACTTTTTAAACTTTAAAAAAACACTTTTTAAACTTTAATATATTTGATTGCCTCTACCACCCTCCCCCATGTGGGGTCTGGCATGTCCCGATTGGCTGCCTCCATGCTTGATGTCACAATGGCAACCCAACGGGTCCGCTCATGCGTAGTTGGGGCCCGTTGATCTAATACTTACGTAAGATGGCCGCCGGATCCGCGCGTGCACAGTTGGGACAGGGTTGCCGCTCGGAGGAGGGTGAGACACGCCCGAGTGACGAGAGTGGCGGCGAATGAGGGGGGCAAGATGGCCACCAGGGGCGGGACCCACCAAAGTGATGGGAGTGGCGGACAATGAGGGGGGGGAGGGCTGTTGAGCCATCCAGCTGCCGCTGCTGTGAGCCGTTGAGCTGAAACTTTAATAAATACACTCCCCCCCCCCCCCCCCCCCGCCGGGAGGACTGGCATGGCCCGCGCCTGACCTTCCTCCCGTGGTGCAGTGTGGCAGCAGAGGGTCAAATAAGATGGCCATGGCTGCTGGGCTGCCGCTGCAGGAGAGGTTTCCACCTAACGGGTCCACTGCTCGCTCTGGTCGACGTTACGGCTACCCGGGGCCAAGGTGAGTGGCTCCCTCTCCCCTTTCCTGTCCCCCCTCGCCCAACCACGGCCCTTGGGGAACGGACTCCCCGGCCGGCAATGGGTCCATGGGTCGTCAGTTGGGGGAGGGTTGCCGGGCCCGCAGGAGAGGTTTGGACGGAGGGTTGCCGGGCCCGCAGGAGAGGTTTGGACAGAGGGTTGCAGGGCCCGCAGGAGAGGTTTGGACAGAGGGTTGCAGGGCCCGCAGGAGAGATTTGGGCCCAATGGGTTCTTTAATTCTTTGACTATTTTCTATGAAGAAATTTTATTTTTGAATTAGTCCTTTGTTTCAACTCTTTAAAAAAATAAATTAAAGTCAATTGTATCATTCCACCAATTTAAATGAATAGCAACATGAAACTGTTGGTAACCTTTTCCTATTTGCGTGATGGTAATGGTCAAAACATTTGTAGGAAGGTTTAGATAGGTTTGGGTTTATTATTGTCACATATACCAAGGTACGGTTAAAAGCTTTGTTTTATGTGCGATCTATCTGATCAAATCAGATAATACTATCCATGAATACAATCAAACCAAACTCAAATACAATAAGTAAAGTGAAGAGAAAGATACAGTGTGCAGAATATACTGTAGTTCTCTACATTGAGCGTAACAGTTCCAGAGAAAATGAACAACGTCTTCAAAAGGTTGGTCATGACTGTACCCTAGCTTATGGATGTTCAGAAGCCCAATGACAGAGCAGAAGAAGCTGTTACCGAGTCTGGGGTTGTGTGCTTTCAAACTTGTTTATCACCTGCCCGACAAGAATGGGGAGAAGAAATGACCAAGATAGGAAAAGTCTTTCATTATGTTGGCTGCTTTCCCGGGGCAGCATGAAGTAGAATGGTGAGGAGGCTGGTAGGGAGTTAATAGCAGGGAGTCTGGTCTGTGTGATGGACTGGGTTTCTCGTGGTGTTGGGCAGAGCTGTTCTAAAATCAAGCTATGATGCTACCGGACAGTATGCTTTCATCTGTAGAAATTGGTAAGAGTCGTTGGATACATGCAGAATCTCCACATTTCTGAGAAAGTAGAGGCATTGGTGTGCCTTCGTGGCTGTTGTTTCAGTGTGGTTGGTCCATGAACGATCATGGGTAAGATTTTGGCAAGGAACTTGAAGCTGTCAAATTTTTCCACTTCAGCACTGTTGATTTTGATTGTGAAGGCAATAACTAGCTCCTTCCTCTTGCTGACATTAGGGGAGAGGTTATTGTCCGGGCATCATATTAGAGTCATAGAGTCATAGTCCTACAGCACAGAAAGAGTCCCTTCGGCCCATCGTGTCCGCGCCGCCCGTTACCAAACACAGTCTAATTTTAATCCCATTTTCCCGCATTTGGACCGTAGCCCTGAATGTTGTAGCATTTCAAGTGCCCATCCAAATGCCTCTTAAATGTTGTGAGTGTTCCCGCCTCCACCACCACCCCAGGCAGTGAGTTCCAGACTCCAACCACCCTCTGGGTGAAAAAGTTCTTTCTCACATCCCCCCGAAACCTCCCTCCCCTTACCCTGTATCTATGTCCCCTCGTTGTTGAACCTTCCACCAGTGGAAGAAGTTCCCCGCCATCTACCTTATCTATGCCCCTCATGATCTTGTACACCTCGATCATGTCCCCTCTCAGCCTTCTCTGCTCCAGGGAAAACAACCCCAGTCTGCTCAGTCTCTCCTCATAGCCGAGGTCCTTCATCCCTGGCAGCATCCTGGTGAATCTCCTCTGCACCCTCTCCAAAGCTATCACATCCTTTCTATAATGTGGTGACCAGAACTGTACACAATACTCCAGCTGCGGCCTCACCAGTGTTCTGTACAATTCCATCATTACCCCCCTACTTTTATATTACTATGCACTCTATCTCCTTGTACTCCGTTCATCATTGTTCGTGATCTAGCCCACCACAATTGTAAATCTGCAAACTAGTAGATGTGTTAGAGCAGAGTTTGGCTGTAGATTAGTGAGTATATGGGAATTATAGTGGGGGACTAAGTCCGCATCTTTGCAGGGCACCAGGTTGCGGATTGTTGTGGAGGATGTGTTGATGCCTTTTCTCACTGATTGTGATCTATGGGTCATAAAGTCAAGGATGAAGTGCAAATGGTTACAATTTTTTAAGTTTGATTAAAGAAAATTGCTTGTTTTCTATTTTGCTCTGTAAAGTCAAAAACTAAGGACCAGCCAAACTGTAGTCAGTGTTATGTTTTGACGTGTCAACTAATTGGAACACAAGGTTTAATAAAGAGCAATGAAGTATATACACTCTTAGTCGCTCAACCGTTTAATTATCTCCCCCAGTGCATTGTCCCCAAACTCTAGAGTGAATTCATTTATATATTAGGAGCACCCACTCAACAGAACTGAGGATGCACTTAGAATCATACAGCACAAAACAGGCCCATGGGCCCAACTATTCTGCACCAACCTTCCATATATCATTTACACACTTTTCTTATTTTATACTGCTCACATTCCCATCAACTGCCATTAGATTTCACCATTCACATAGACATTGAGGGCAATTAACCTACCCTACTGCATATCTTTTGGGATGTGGCAGGAAATTGGAGCGTCCAGGGGAGACAGCCCCCTCCTCCGCCCCCGAGAGATCATGCAGAATTCACACAGGCAGCACCGGGGGTCACAATTTGCTGGGGCTTCCCCCAAAACTTGTGAAGTATTTCTGCGCGTTCTCTCAGTGTGGGACCTCTGTTGGGCATGATGCTGTGAAGCCAGTTCAACAGATCCCTGCAAACGCAGTTACTGATGACTGCATCGACTGGGATTTTTAGACACATCTAGGAATCCCCAAAATTAAGGTACAGTATGGAGGGGAATCATGAAAGAACCAAAACACAATTTGAGGCAGTTTGAATCAAGTAATCAGGTACATCAGCAAAGGACAAGAGCTTCAGGATATATGCGCATCATTGTTTTGGATGTGCTGAAGTTTGTGGTTGCTAGAAAGTGTGAGCAGTGATGGAGAAGGGTTGGGGTGTTGGTCTAGGAAGAACAGAATGACTGGAGAGTATTGAAGAATTTGTTCAAAAGACTACAATGGTAGCAAAGGTTTCAGCAGTCTAGAGGTCGAGGGAGGTTATGAATGGATGATTTTACTAAGGTGAAAATGCACCCGACATTGCGAGGAAGCAGATATGAAGTTATAAACTCAGTTTATAATCTAGCAAGAATGGTGGTTGGTGACGGCTATATTAAATGTGGCAAGTGTGGTAAGAAATCAAATTCTATCTTTGTCCCTTTTAAAGGATCCTTCCCATTGTGGAGAGACTTGTGATTGAACAGTGAGATTGAACTAGCAAAACTTGATGTCACAACTTAAACTTTTTAAACTCCATATGTGTTGAAAGCTGTGACCTCTTAGCTGAGAGGGCAAAGTGAGAATGCATACTTTCAAAACTTCCAATTTCTTAAATCGAGCATTTGTCGAGATATATCCCTTGAAGTTATCGTGACCATTAAACTAAACATACAGGAAACATAAAATTAAAAAAAAACACAAGAATTACCAGAAGCACAGAGGAATTTAGTAAACATTTAAAGATTAATCAGAAAAAAAACATAGATCATAGATTAAAAGTGGCCCAGTATTCAGAAAACCAAACATTAAAATAATGCCTACTGAGACTACCTTTTCGATTTCAGATTTTATTGAATTACCTAAATTTACATTCCCTAATCCTCAAGGTTGGATTTGAATATATATGATTTCAGTTCAATACTTCAGCCATCTGTATTACTCGAGCAGAAACATTTTTGGCATTTAATGCATGCCTGCAGTTCAGTGAGAATTACATACTTTTAAATATAATTTTAAGAGCCACGTGTTGTTCTTGGTCAAATTTCCCTTGATCTTGGGTTGTGTGAACTACCTTTTCAAAGCAATTGTTTAAATTAAGATTGATTTCATGAAGAAAAGTCTGTACACATTTGCATCATAGAAATGTATTTATAATTGTGGTTAACAAAAACGGACAAAGTTTAAGGTTCAAAATTCCTCTGCAGTTGAGTGAACTGCAGTCAAACCTCCCAAATATTTGCAGTGATAACAATGTAGTAACTTGAGGCTTTTTTTGGAGACTGAATCTGCACTGGCACAGCTCTGAAGGGAGATTCAATTGCAAGTTGTTGTGAAGTGAGACCAACCACATGTCTGACAGAATAATATAAATTCACTGAAAATAATGTTCTGTCGCCATAGTAACCGGGCAAGTTCTGAATTTCTCAATAACGTGGAGTGATCTGAAACAGAATACTTCTTCTCTGAAGATGCAAGGCTGATCAATAGTTAAATTACGCGACTGATCTCGACCACCTACCCAGATTCTGCAAAGGAAATTTAATTCCCCCTATAATATTGTGGCCTGTGGGTATCCTATATGATGATGCTTTATTATGTCCAATGAAAAAATATTTTTATTGATCAGTTGAAAGAAAATAGTTTATTCTCGCACTACATATAATCCATCCATCACTAGGTCAAATATGGAAGTGTTTACCTTTTGATAGTTGTTCCTTGGAAACTTTTGTGTATAGTTCAGGAGTCACAATGGGGATTTGCAGCAATTCGTTTGAATAGGAAGGAATTGCAGATGCTGGTTTAAATCGAAGATAGACACAAATAGCTGGAGTAACTCAGCGGGTCAGACAGCATCTCTGAAGAAAAGGAATAGGTGACGTTTCGGGTCAAGACCCATCTTCAGACTCAAGGGTCTATTCCTTTTCTCCAAAGATGCTGTCTGACCCGCTGAATCACTCCAGCTTTTTGTGTCTAATTCGTTGGCATACATCATGTTAGATAATGCAATAAGATCTGTCTCACAAATCTTATAGCTTTTTTTGAAGAGGTCACTGAGAAGATCGATGAGGGTAAGGTAGTAGATGTTGACTACATGAATGTTCGCATAGCCTTTGACAAAGTCCCGCATGGTAGACTAGTCAGGAGGGCTAGAGTGCATGGAATCCAAGGTGAGCTTGCTAATTGGATTAGCTTGGAGGATAGAGTCAAAGGGTGGTTAGTCATAGATTCATACAGCACAGAAACAGATCATTCATCCCATCTTGTTTATGTAGACCAAGATACCCCATCTAACCTTGTCCAATTTTCCCACATCTGACACGTATCCCACCAACCTTTCCTATCCATGCATCTGACCAAATGTCTTTCAACTACTTCCTCTGGCAGCTTGTTCGATATACCCACCACACTCTGTGAAAAAGTTGACCCTCATGTTCCTATTAATTCTTTCCCCTCTCACCTTAAACCTATGCCCTCTAATTATTGATTCCCACACCCTGGGAAAAAGATTGTGTGCATTCACCTTAGCTGTTCCCCTTGTGCTTTTATACACCTCTATAAGATCACTCCTCTGCCTCATGCACTCCAAGAAATAAAATGCTAGCCCCAAAACTTCTCCCTATATCTCAGGCCTCAAGTCCTGGCAACATCCTCATAAATCTTGGTCTGCAACCTTTCCTCAGCCCATTTACTCAGTTGATCATGACCCCACTATAATTCTTGATCACCTTCTTTACTGTCTATGTTGGTGTCATCTGCAAACTTTCTAAACATACTTTATTTGCTTGGGGGTTGGAGTTCAAAGACAGAGAAGGATTATTACAGTTCTGTAGAGTATTGGTGAAATCACTGTGCAAAGTTATAGCTCCTTATTTAAGGAAGAATATACCAGTACTGGAAATAGCTCTGAGGAGATTCACTAAATTTAGGATGAGAGGGTCCTATCATAAACAGCTTAGACAGATAAAGTTTAGAAGAATGTGGGGTGATTTTATGGTAACATCAGATCTGAAGGGAGAATGTTTGATCTTGAGATCCTTAAACTAGTAGAAGAATCTCAAATGATGGGACAAGGTTACAAAATAAGAGGGCTATTTTTTTAAACTTGGTTGAATAAGAATTTCTTCCCTCAGAGTTTGAGGATTCCTTGGAATTCATTACTTCAGATGGTTATGGAGACCAGACCAAGAGAAGTATTTAAAGGTGAGGTCTTGAAGGATTAGGGAATTGAGAGCTATTCGGAACTAGTGCAAACGATGATTTGAGGCCTGGAGCAGATTGTTCAAGATCATCTTGAATGTTGAGACAGGCATGAAGGGGCAAATCATTCTTCCTCTTTTGCCTGTGTTTTTCTTATTATCTGGACAGAAGCACCTCTAGATTTCACTCAAGATTGCACCTCAACCTAACATGGAAATATGTGTCACCAACATTTCATTTTTGCTGGGCCTAAATCCTGAAACAGTCTCCCCAACAGCATTGTGGGTGTACCATAGGGTGTACAGGAACTTATTTCCATTAAATAGGGCGGCACGGTAGCGCAGCGGTAGAGTTGCTGCTTTACAGCGAATGCAGCGCCGGAGACTCAGGTTCGATCCTGACTACGGGTGCTGCACTGTAAGGAGTTTGTACCTTCTCCCCGTGACCTGCGTGGGTTTTCTCCGAGATCTTCGGTTTCCTCCCACACTCCAAAGACGTACAGGTATGTAGGTTAATTGGCTGGGTAAATGTAAAAATTGTCCCTAGTGGGTGTAGGATAGTGTTAATGTACGGGGATCGCTGGGCGGCACGGACTTGGAGGGCCGAAAAGGCCTGTTTCCGGCTGTATATATATGATATGATATGATATGATAAAGAGTACAGGAACACACCATTTTGAGAATAATTAGTTAATGGGCAATGAACTCTGACTTTGTCAGTGAACCCATATCCTGAAAAATTAATAATATCCGCTCTCAGCCAGAGGAATTGTCATTGTATAATGATATTTCATCAAATGCATAAAAGACAACAATGTGAGGGCTAATGTGGAAACTTTCTCTTCCACTCCCCTTTGACACGGGGAGATAAGGAAGGAATCTCGCCTCCTATCCTCACTGGAATGCAGGAAATCAATGAGGCAGGAAAATGTTTGGAGGAACGGGATCTGCTGAATAATCTGGCCACTGCTTTAAGGTCTGCCTGTCATCCAGTCTCAGTTGGAATTTCAGGCCTCTGAGTTAGGAGATGAGACAAAAACTAAAGAAGTGCATTATTTTAAATAAGATGAAGAAATAAGTGGGTGGTGTAAAATGTAGTAATGTGAAAAGCTGCAGGAAACGATCTAGGGTTAAAGAACAATGGAAAGTTAATTGTGGAGATTAACCAAGAGAGGCAAAAATCTTGTCAGCCATTTTAAAATTGAAGATCCTTCAGCGAATGAAGAATGTGCAAATTAATCATTTTGGCTCAAGATATTTGACAAGTGAGTAACATCATTGCAAAAATGTAAGACTTTCAATCTGAATCACGATCTATGACCTGACGATATGCAAAGAGAAAGCTGAGCCTCTTCAGTTAAATAAGCAGTGAGAATATGGAATGCATCTCTATAAATAAGAATGAAAAAGGGTAAATACACAATAAATACTATTCTTATATTAGGAGCAGTGCAGATTGGCTGTGAAATACACAGCTTATTGAAGTTTCAAGATTGATTCTTCAGCATGTTTTCACAATAAAGGATTAACCGTGTAGAAAGACACTTGTGAAGTCAGAGCATTCTTCACTGGTACATTAATTTAAAGAGTACAAAGGCATGTTATTGGGTTAATAAGGTTTAAAAGTAAACATTAATAAGTAACCTGGTAACAAGCTACTGCCATTCATCAAATACTCCCAAAGGGATTATCGGAGAGGTTTGAATGCTTTCTGAATGGAGTAAGTAGCTAGAATGTGGAAATCATTGCTGCAAACCACTGCTGGCACAGAGGGGATCATTTTCCATTTTGACACCTGGGAGGTAATGTGCTGAGCTTGCCATCAAACGAATTTCAACCTATTGCAATAATTGAGATGAAAATCAGATGAATTCTGCTATGAATTGCTGATCTGTTTTACCGTTTTAGCAGTGAAGTCATCACAGGTGTTCTACACTCTTATGAAAGCAATTAGGCATTTAATGAATCAGTGCAGAAGCATCTCTTGGCTTTCATACAAAGTGCTGGAGTAACTCAGCAGATCAAGCAGCATCCCGAGGCATCACCTTTCCATTTCCTTCACAAATGCTGCCTTGATCTACTGAGTTACTCCAGTGCTTTGTGTTTTGCTTAAGAGTCCAGCATCTGCAGTTCCTTGTGTCTCCATCTGTTGGCTTAATTCTATCTGTGGCAGTATTTATTTCCATTGGTACCACCTCACCTAGTTTCCTTCTGCTGCAAGCTTCCCTACTTACCTCAAGCACACAATTTCCCTCCAGAACATGTGGATCAGCATGCAGATGAATAACTCAACAAAACCTCTCATATGGGAAAAATATTGTTAAACTGAAAATGGTGCAGAGAAGATTTACTGTTGCCAAGACTCGAGGCCTGAGCTATATATAGAGAGAGATTGAACAAAATTAGACTTAATTCCTTGGAGTGCAGGAGGATGGGGGGGGTGATCTTATAGAGGCGTATAAGTTCACGAGAGGAATAGATAAGGTAAATGTACAGAGCCTTTTAACTGAAGAAGGGGGATCAAGTACCAGAGGACATAGATTTAAGGTGAGGGTGGGGGAGGGGAAAGATTTCAAAAGACAACTTTTTTACACAAAGTGTGGTGGGTATATGGAATGAGCTGTTGGAGGAGGTAGTTGAGGCAGGTACTATCATGTCTCTATGTTTCAGAGTACTGACTTCTTATGAGGAACATCTTCCAATGAAAGTTAACACTGTTTCTCTCTCCAGACGTGTTATCCAAATCTATTGGATATCCCCATAATTTTCTGCATTCATTTGAATTTTCCAAAATCTGCAGTATTTTGTACTTTTCAATCAGAAAGATACTAGAATGGTTGATATGGAAATATGAACTCCCACAGTAGTAGGAGGTTCTCTTTAATGGCTAGGGTTGAGGCATATTTTTTGGTGTGGGCAGGGGAAGGTTTACTCTACATCTGGTTGTCCTATGTTTGACCTGGAATCTGACAGCACTTAATATGGACATTTGGTATCTGCCACTTTGCTATCATCCGTTATCTGAACAGGCAAAATCAGAATTATGAAGATAATTTAAATAAAGTAATCTGCATTCAGCATTATCTTATTAGTACTTGTAGATGAACTGATATTTTAAAAAGCCCTCTCCTTTCTTGGGCCTCAGCAATATTTCTGCAGGTTCCATTAGTGACATGGATTAGTGATTCAATAGCACTGTCCTTTTCCAGATACTTTGAATTGAGAACCAGAGGACATAGCTTTCAGGTGAGGAGGGAAAGATTGAATAGGAACCTGAAAGATAACTTTTTCATACAAAGGGTGGCCGGTGAATGAATGAGCTGGTTGAAGCAGGTACTATTGCTATTACTAGAAATATTTGGACAGGTAAATGGATAGGAAAGGTTTAGAGGCATATGGCCAAACAAAGACAGGTGGGACTAGTGTAGATGGAACATGTTGGTCGATGTAGGCAAGTTGAGCCAAAGGGCCTGTTTGCACGCAGTATGATTTTATGACTTAATGGAAATTGCGATCATATTGTGTTCACGAAGAGCTTGCAGCAGGCTATTAAATTATGTTATATTTTAGTATTAATTTTACTTGCAGTAACACATTCATAGTGATTGATAACCTTTATTCTAATTTTGATATATTAATACAACATGGTCCAAATGAAAAGTATTATGAAATTATTTATTTGGAATAAAGGCTTTTTCTATGGCCGAGTCTTTCTCATGTTTACTCATTGCTCTATAGGTTCTAAGCATGCGTAATGTATTGGCGGTCAATTCGGTACTCCTGTGGTGTTGTTTCCATTTGTTGTGTTGCTCCTAAGGAAGCGGGTAAGCGGCAGGAAGACACCAGGCAATTGCTGTACTCATGTGTCCACAGACTTCTAGCGCTGGAGGTTGCTGTGATTGGAAAGCCATTTTGGCATAGCACCATCTACAGGGCATCTGGCACTATGGAGACGAGAAAAATAACAGTACAATGCCATAACTAATGAGAAATGATTAATGAAGTGTGCAGTTCAAACTGAGAAATGAACAATAAAACGTTTCATCCATTATTAGAGAAGTGCAAAATATAAAGAGAGGAAAAGAAAAAAAAGGAAATATCTTGAACTAAAAAAGTTTTAATTATTTATAAAATGTCAATTATGGACTAAAATCTGAAAGAACGAGACTCTTTGCTGTTACCTGTAGGCTTCCACGTGGCTCAGTATTTGGGTGCTTGTAATATATATCAATGGTTTAGATTTATGTGTGGGGAACAATAAAGAGAATTTTGCAGATGCAACAACAACTGGCCATTTGGTTGATGGTAAGAAGAAAGTTAAAGATAGTCTGTCAGTTGGACGAAAAACAAAGTGAAATTTAATCCTGAGAAGTCAAGATATTGGATTTGGGAGGATAGTATTTTTGTCTTTCTTGTCTGTTTCAACCCATCACCCACTTGCGTCTCTTCCAACTTCATCCCTCCACCGTCCGCCTGTCCCACCCTTCCCCTCTCCTCTTTTTACCGGCTACCTTCCCTCTCTACTCTCAGACCCGATGCAAGGTCTCCTCCTGAAACATCAACACATCCTTTCCCTCCACAGAAGTTGCCCCACCTACAGAGTTCCTCCAGCAGTTATTTTTTTCCTCCAGATTCCAGCATCTGCAGTCTCTTGTGTCTCAATATTGAGTCATGGAGTCCTACAGCAGAGAAACAGGCCCTTCAGCCCAACTCATCCATGCTAACCAAGATGCCCCATCCAAGCTGGTCCTATTTGCCCATGCCTGGCCCATATCCCTCTAAACCTTTCATGTCCATGCACCTGTCCAAGTGTCTTTTAAATACTGTTTAGTATTGCTACAGAGTCTGCTGGATTTTACCATTTTCTTCTTAAATTCAAATGTTCAGGAACTGCTGAGTTCTGCACCTCACAATTCCAGCATATTCTTTGCTTTTTTATTCTCTCTGAATGAACTCGGTCATTGATTAACAAGTTAGCATTTGAAATAATTGTGTCATCTCGTCAATGTGGGTCTCCTCCATTGTTCTCTCCACACTTCCCTGTCTTTGCAACTTAGAACATTGCTGTTCTCTCACTTTTCCAATTTTGTTGAGGGTTTTGACCTGAAACATCAATTTTGTTTCTCTTTCTACAGATGGTTCCTGACCTGCTGAGTATTTCCACTATTTTCTCCCATTAGATCTACTTCCCGATCTGGTACCATCTGCCCATCTCTCCCTGGAATGGTTGCAATTATCACCTTCCTTGCTTATCATATCCCAGCACTTCTCGCCTTTGTGTCCCTGCTTGTGTCTATTTCAATTTTCTAGCATCTGTACCTTAGATACAAAATCCAGATTATCACAACAGAAAAATATCTGCACTCTTCACAATTCAAACATTCTGATTTAATTACTAATTTACCTCCTTTCTATTTATAAACTAAAACACTATTTTGGAATGCAAACCAAGATGTGGCTTTTAGAAAATTAAATTGCATTTGTCCATTTTGGATGTTCAAAGCCACAATTATATTCCAACTAACTTTGAATGGAAGAAACATTCTGTAGACTTCAGTGAAAGCTGAGTTTTAATTGTTTATACAACTGGCTCTATAGCATTTCTCCAATATATTTAGTTAAAATCCATCAAATTTGCCACAGTAACAAGAGTGGTGGCAGGAGGAAGAAATTCCAGACAATATCGATTTAGTGAGCATAATCCAACTGACTGTTACCTGTTGCAGTTTACTGTCAAAGTTGTGTGTTATAACTTTAAAAGAACTTTCACCCTTTGATCTCTACTTTCCTTATTTTCACACATTGTTCATCTCAACCTATTTGAAATGCATTTGGTGTCTATAAAGACAGGCCTGCTGCAGTCTGGTGCCTTGCCAATGCTGTTTGAAATAAACAATGTCAGGTTTTTTTTTGCAGAAGAACAATCCAATAAGAGAATAGCAGTTTTCACCGAAAGTAATCAATACACGATGAATGTATATTCTCCTCAATTAATTACAGCATTTCAAGTGTGACTACACTTCAGAATGCTTTGGCTCCACAACGCACAATACAAATGGATACCATTTCTTTCCCCATGGCATTTACTTTCTAGTAGAATAGTACAAGCATTTATATATAAATTATCACTTTATATAAGCATTTGTATGTAAATTATATGCATAATTACTAATATTCCACAATTTATATTTATATTTATATTTATTAATTATGAATATAATTTTATTTTTACTGTCTATTTTAGTTTAGCGATGCAGCATGGAAACAGGGCCTTCAGGCCACTAAGTCCATGCCGACCATCAATCACCTATTCATACTAGTTTTATGTTATCCCACTTTCACACATAGCTGTTACACACTGGGGGCTATTTTAGAGGCCAATTAGCTGGCAAACCAGCATGCCATTGGGATGTGGGAGGAAAACGGGGCACTTAGAGGAAGTCCACATGATCACAGGGAGAATATGTAAACTCCACACAGACAGCACCCGAGGTTAGGATCAAACCTGGATCTCTGGTACTGTGAGGCAGTATCATTGTGCCACATTTTCATATTTACATATGGGATGTTCATGTTGCTGGCAGTGTTGGCATTCTTTATACATCCCAGATTGTGTGCTAAGAGGAACCAGTAGAAAGTCAACTATATTGGTGAGTCTGGAGAAATTTATAAACCAGATTAGATTTCCCTCCCTGAAGGACATTTGTGAATCAAAGAATTCTACAACAGCCTGGTGGCTTGTGGTTACTTGTGTGGACACTTGTACACAGAGTTATTTATTTGCTTAAATTGAATTCCCCAGCTGTCTTCATAGGATTCAAATTTGGATCACTGGATAAATGATGGAATGGTGTCTGCTCGTCTAGTTGGTTAACCACCCTGCTCACAAACTCCGCTGCAAGAATTCAAAACCAAACAAATGCTTTGAAAATGTATTTAATTAATAAGCAAACAATCAATTCATTGCTGATACATACTGTTGGCCTTGACTCAGTGATAACTGCTATATTAGTGTTATATCAGTGCTATATTGTGGGTGAATTGCAAAATTAGAGGTGCCAAAGGTTTGATTGAAGATTTATCTGATCTTCCTTATCAGGCACATGTGATGGACACAAAGGGAATGCTTGAGGATGCCTTGTGGGGTTGACCTTCTGTCCTAGGCATTTAATCTCTCAACAAACATTATCCAAATAAAAGGATTTTTGTGCTTCTTTTGTACTTTTGATGCTTGAAATTTAACTGCTATCATTCTCATATCACAGGGGTGATAAGACTTAAAAATAACTCATTAACTGTTGAACCACTTTGGAACAACCAGTAAGTGCATACACCGATCAGCCAAAACATTATGACCACTGACAGGTGAAGTGAATAACATTGATTATCTTATAATAATGGCACTTTCAAGGTGTGGGATATATTAGGCAGCAAGTGAACAGTCAGTTCTTGAAGTTGATGTGTTGGATGCAGGAGAAATGGGCAGGAGTAAAGACCTGAGCGACTTTGACAAAGGTCAAATTGTTATGGCCAGACGACTGGGTCAGAGCTTTTCTGAAACAGCAAGGCTTGTGGGGTGCTCCCAGTCAGCAGTGGTGAGTACCTACCGACAGTGGTCCGAGGAGGGACAAATCACAAACTGGAGACAGGGTGTTGGGCACCCAAGGCTCATTGATGAAGAAAATGAACTTAAATATCAGAAAATTGACTGCATGTTTTATTTCCTACCAAGCATCTAGAGTTTATAAAAAATTCAGCGAAGATGAAATAGCTATTCAGCCTCCTTTGTTATAGTTAAGATTTTGGCAATAGATATAATTGTGTTAGTTCACAATTTGACCTGAATCTGTTTTATATACACACAGTGCAACATGAATTTCAAATCCCAAACAGTTTGTCAGCCAAAAGACTTGTGCAGTCAAATGAGCCATGCATGATCCAAGATTCTATCTGATTCTATCAGAAATGACTGAGTATTGGAAAATTGTGAATTTGCTTCGCTGCTAGGCTTCTGTAAATATATTTGTAAGTGAGGATTGCCGGAAGCTGCTATCTTGATTTCACCTCTCCCAGCAGCTTTGTTCATTGTTTTATTTCTGCCTCCAGCACTTGCAACTCTCTGAAAAGTCAGCGTTTCCAGCAAATTTAGACATCTCTGAACTAAATCATTTCACAAATGGCAGCCATGTCCTCTGCTGCCAAATCACCAAACTTTGAAAATTCCCTTTTTATACCTGTCCTATTTTTTTAACCCCTTGTTTTACCATTAAGGGCCTCTTTATAACTTGGCTCTTTCACCAAGCTTTTGGCCAACTGCCCTAATAACTGCCCGGTCTGAAGAAGGGTCTCAACCTGAAATGTCACACATTCCTTCTCCCCAGAGATGCTGCCTGCCCCACGGAATTCCTCCAGCTTTTTGTGTCTAACTTTGCCGTAATAACTCTGCATGGTTCCATGCCATTTGTTTGATAATGTTTCTTTTAATAGTTCCAGTATAAAATGTCACTATATTGATACAGTTATTCTTCCAAAATAAAGGTTTACTGCTAAAAATGTCTTGACTAATTAGGTGAATTTTATCAAAAATATTTGTGAATTTATATGATATTGAATCATGTATTATATCATGTATTGAATCATGTATTATATCAAGATTTTCCTGGCAACTTTCCTTTCTGATTTTACATGATTAAACATCTTGGGGCAGATCTGATTACCATGCATACATTGCCCACAGCCATCACACTCTCGATCTGTGTGGGAAGGAACTGCAGATGCTGGTTTACACCGAAGATAGACAGAAAATTCTGGAGTAACTCAGCGGGTTAGTCAGCATCTCTGGAGAAAAGGAATAGGTGACGTTTCCTTTAAACCCTTCTTCACACTCCTGAACTTGTCCGGTACAGATGCAGAGGACTATCTGAATAGTCTGATGAAAGGTCCTGACCCAAAATATCACCTATCCATGTTTTCCAGGAATGCTGCCTTTCCCCTCTGAGTTACTCCAGCACTTTGTCTCCTTCTCTGTAAACCAGCAGTTCCTTTTTCTATGGAGGACTATTTTGCTGCCTTGAAGTATCCCAGACTTCAATAGCATATAGTTTTAGCTGGAGTAATGCCTTTAATAGCACAGCTAAAAATTACTTTTCGTAAAAGTTCCAAGGGTTTTAAATATCCTTCAGTATCTCTGACATTGAGGTCATTTAAAAAACGATAAAATAAAAGAATCTTTAATAAATCAAATACTTGTAAAATTGAAATAGATAAATGTAGTTAAAGCATCCAAAACACATAATCAATTGACGTTACTGCTCCTCACGATGTTGTGCACTCAATGAGGACAATCAATTCACTCCAATCAATTCACCTCCTATGCTCCAAAGAGAAAAGACACAGTCTACCCAACCTCTCCATGTAACTCAAACCTGCAAACCAGGTAACGGCTTGGAGAATCTTTACTGTACCCTTTCCAACTTAATGCTGGGTGACCAGAACTACACACAATACTCCAAGTGTGTTCTCACTAATATCTTGTGCAGCAGGATCTAAAAACCCAATTTTTGTATTCAATGCCAAGTGTGCCAAATGTCTTCTTCACCACCCTGTCCACCAAAACTGCCATTTTCAGGGAGTGATGCACCTGCACTCCCAGGTCTTTCTGTTTCATAATATTCTCCAGGGCTCTACCCTTTACTGTATAAGCCCCACACTGATTTGACGTACCAAAGTGCAACATCTCACATTTGTCAGAGTTAAATTCCATTTGTCTTCCTTCCCAACTGATCCAGATCTGTTGCAAAGTTAGATATTGTTCCACACTGTCACTATCCCACCAATTTAGATGTCATCTGCAATCTGGTTATCATGTCAATTTTAGCGCTTAATCCAACTTTTATTAATTGATAATTATTTACAGTGTTTTCATCACGCCTATATTACTTCCATGCCATTCTAGATAGTGGTGTATTTACTGTAACTGATGACAAAAATAAGGTGGAGAAGATGAGGAACATGAGAAATAGAATCATGCATTTTGAGAAGTCAAATGCAAGAGGAAAGTATGCAATAAATGGCAGGATACTTAGACACATTGATGTACAGAAGGATCTTGGGGTGCTAGCCATCACTCCCTGGCCATTCCTTGGCAGGATTGGATGCAGTTACTCACAGTCATGAAGGAGACGGATGTGCAGTGGTGTGTCTGTCGTGCCAGGATGTTTGAGGTGGTAGTTTCGCGGCTGTAGGACATGGACCACATGTAGCTTTAATATATCTGGATTCCAGCATGCAGTGAGTCGTACCTCCTCGCAAGATCCCTGCTGGAAACGTCTCGGTGTGAGACGGCCAAAGTGACTGGCGAGAACCCAACACGGGGAAGCCGAGCAAACGCTATCATCTCTGAGCATGGAACGTTCGAGGTTCTGCACATGTTCAGAGCGGCAAGTGCCCATGGCAGACCTCCGGAATGGCATACCAGGTTACTAACAACCCCCATTTATGCTGGCCGCAGGCATTTCTGTGAGCGGTGTGGTGCACCATACCTTTAACATCTAAGGATTCCCCCAGCAGTTGGCTTGGCAGTGGCCTTCAGCCGGTCAGAGTGGTGGTTTCCCGGCCTTGAGATACGTGCTTCTCTACTTAAGACAATGGTTCCTCGCTATGATTTGGGAACTGCCGTTCTTTCCTTTTTAAGACCAAAGACCTAACAGGGGGGGTTCTTTGATCCCTGGCATTTGTGCACCACCGAACAAGATACATGGACGGGCCACCTAACTCCCCCAAAAAAGGGTGTCAATCGTGTGATGACCTATTTAGGTCTGAGATTGCCACTATTAAAGAGGCATAAAGAGACAGACTATTTTTCACAGATGCAATTGTCAAATACTAGACAACATACTACAGACATGCTGGACCAAGGAGCTGTGTTGTACTGTTCTGGCACGTGTAGTCTCTTGTAGCTCCAGCCTAACTCTTATTCTGAAAGTGATTCCCTGATATCTCTCTGTATTTAGCCTGTCAAGCCGTGTGAAAATCCTGAGTGTTTCAATGAGATCTCCTTTTATTTATATTAACTCTAGAGTACTGTTTCATTCTACTCAATCTCTCCACAGTTGGCAATCTCACCATGCCTAGAATTAGTCAAATCACACTGCACCTCCTCTGTGGCAAGTCTATTCTCTTTTAAATACGGAGGTCAAAACTGTACACAGTACTCCAGTTGCAGTCTTACAGAGATCCTATTCAATTGCAGTAATACTTCATCAGTCCTGCATTCAAATCCTCTCATAATAAAGGCTAATAGACCATTTGCCCTCCTATTCACTAGTGGCACTCACACGTCTTTGTGACGACTCTCTCAGAGTGCTTTCAATGTAATTGCTTCATTATGAATATATATCTGGTGTAAATGGAATACAATAAAAGCTGTTACAAGTGAAACCCTCAAAAACCATACATTTCCAAAAAACAGATGCTTTCTGATAGTGCAAAATAGCCTCATTAGAAGCTGTACCTTGAAAGCGAATGCACTGGTAAAACATGAAGTTAAGGAGCTATAAATGTGCAACTAAAAACATCAAAGAGGCAGAATACAAATGAAAAAGTGCCCTCGGACAGTAATGAAGTTAAAAGCCCAAGGAGTAGAAAACTAAACTGAAATAGCACTTTATTAGCGGAGCTGAAAAAAACCAAGAAAGTTCCAGGTAAATATGGAAAATAAGGAATGCTGCAGAAAATACTGTTGGCTCTGGAATATCCATTTACTGTTCATCCAGTCCCTATTTTGTTGAATAAAGTATATATGCGAATGCTGATGACAAATGTAACTCTCTTTTGTGTCCTTATTTTAACAGAGTAGTCTTATCATATCATATCATATATATACAGCCGGAAACAGGCCTTTTCGGCCCCCCAAGTCCGTGCCGCACAGCGATCCCCGTACATTAACACTATCCTACACCCACTAGGGACAATTTTTACATTTACCCAGCCAATTAACCTACATACCTGTACGTCTTTGGAGTGTGGGAGGAAACCGAAGATCTCGGAGAAAACCCACGCAGGTCACGGGGAGAACGTACAAACTCCTTACAGTGCAGCAGCCGTAGTCAGGATCGAACCTGAGTCTCCAGCGCTGCATTCGCTGTAAAGCAGCAACTCTACCGCTGCGCCACCGTGCCGCCCTTAAGAGAAGCACAAGTTGAGGAAAGACTGGCAGGGATTACAATGATTTAGAGATTGGCACGGAGGTCCTGAGGGCATTTGTCTTGCCCATCGTGTATGATGTATTTACCACTGTGAAAATTGTCACAGTTAAGGATGTGTCCCATGTTCAGATTGTAGTTAGGTTTAGGGGTGGAGGGAGGAACAAATAGGTTTATGTTTATTATTGTCACATGCACCTAGACACAGTGAAAAGCTTTTGTTTGCGTGCTATCCATTCAAATCAGATGAATACAATCAAGCCAAACGTAAGTACAACAGGAAGAAATATGGCAATGGTCATTCTGTAATGAGGAGAGCCACCAACCTCTGAAGTCATGCATGAGAGCCCCAAAGTGTATGTTGCTCTTGCGTGCCATGGTGAGAAATATCTTGCAGTAGAGAGGAGTTCAGCAAAAGAGTGCAGAAATCTGGTGAGCATTGTCCGTTTTGGAACAAACAATATAGAAAGAAAAGAGAAAAAGCTATATTTGAAGAAGAAAAGAAAATAATAAAATAACAAACTCAAGGCAGCTAAAAGTCCTGGTTAAAATTGATTGCACCTCACAATTTGAAAGACTCCAAGCAACTGATGGCAGAAATACTTAAGCATACTTATAGACCAGTTAGTCTGACATCAGTGGTGGGGAAGATGCTGGAGTCAATTATAAAAGACGAAATTGCTGAGCATTTGGATAGCAGTAACAGGATCATTCCGAGTCAGCATGGATTTACGAAGGGGAAATCATGCTTGACAAATCTACTGGAATTTTTTGAGGATGTAACTAGGAAAATTGACAGGGGAGAGTCAGTGGATGTGGTGTACCTCGACTTTCAGAAAGCCTTCGACAAGGTCCCACATAGGAGATTAGTGGGCAAAATTAGAGCACATGGTATTGGGGGTAGGGTACTGACATGGATAGAAAATTGGTTGACAGACAGAAAGCAAAGAGTGGGAATAAATGGGTCCCTTTCAGAATGGCAGGCAGTGACCAGTGGGGTACCGCAAGGTTCGGTGCTGGGACCCCAGCTATTTACAATATACATTAATGACTTAGATGAAGGGATTAAAAGTACCATTAGCAAATTTGCAGATGATACTAAGCTGGGGGTAGTGTGAATTGTGAGGAAGATGCAATAAGGCTGCAGGGTGACTTGGACAGGTTGTGTGAGTGGGCGGATACATGGCAGATGCAGTTTAATGTAGATAAGTGTGAGGTTATTCACTTTGGAAGTAAGAATAGAAAGGCAGATTATTATCTGAATGGTGTCAAGTTAGGAAGAGGGGATGTTCAACGAGATCTGGGTGTCCTAGTGCATCAGTCACTGAAAGGAAGCATGCAGGTACAGCAGGCAGTGAAGAAAGCCAATGGAATGTTGGCCTTCGTAACAAGAGGAGTTGAGTATAGGAGCAAAGAGGTCCTTCTACAGTTGTACCGGGCCCTGGTGAGACTGCACCTGGAGTACTGTGTGCAGTTTTGGTCTCCAAATTTGAGGAAGGATATTCTTGCTATTGAGGGCATGCAGTGTAGGTTCACTAGGTTAATTCCCGGAATGGCGGGACTGTCGTATGTTGAAAGGCTGGAGCAATTAGACTTGTATACACTGGAATTTAGAAGGATGAGGGGGGATCTTATTGAAACATATAAGATAATTAGGGGATTGGACACATTAGAGGCAGGAAACATGTTCCCAATGTTGGGGGAGTCCAGAACAAGGGGCCACAGTTTAAGAATAAGGGGTAGGCCATTTAGAACAGAGATGAGGAAGAACTTTTTCAGTCAGAGAGTGGTGAAGGTGTGGAATTCTCTGCCTCAGAAGGCAGTGGAGGCCAGTTCGTTGGATGCTTTCAAGAGAGAGCTGGATAGAGCTCTTAAGGATAGCGGAGTGAGGGGGTATGGGGAGAAGGCAGGAACGGGGTACTGATTGAGAGTTATCAGCCATGATCTCATTGAATGGCGGTGCTGGCTCGAAGGGCTGAATGGCCTACTCCTGCACCTATTGTCTATTGTCTATTGTCTACTCAATAATACTTTAGAAGTCATATTAGGAGAGAATTGCAAGGTATGTTTAAAAATGGAAATTAAGCATATCATGGAAGCAATTGGGTAGCTGGGCAAAAGGAAAAGGTAATGGGAAAATATTAAGAAAGCAAAAAATAAAATAATGAATAAAGAGAATTTCAGAGTATTG
This sequence comes from Rhinoraja longicauda, assembly GCF_053455715.1. Taxonomy (NCBI): domain Eukaryota; kingdom Metazoa; phylum Chordata; class Chondrichthyes; order Rajiformes; family Arhynchobatidae; genus Rhinoraja; species Rhinoraja longicauda. The sequence continues at coordinate 14,394,535 of NC_135966.1, read as the reverse complement.
GAATGGTTCTGCCTGACCAGCCTCATTGATGAGACAAGGGTAATAATGTAGATGTAATATTTGACTGGAATTCTCAACGGTATTTGAAAAGCTGCTGCATTACATACTGATAGGATGACGGAAGATCAGCAGAATGATAGCTTGCTGGCAGTGAGTAGGGGAAAGGAGAATAATCTAGTGTGGCTGAGTGTGCAAAATGCGATCTATCTAGGATTATTGGTGTTCACAATGTCAACAACTTTTGAATCTAAAATACAGTTTTTAAACATGTTCATGTATTGCAAGTTGGAAAGGAACACCAATACTGTAGAGGACTACAACACTTTACAAGCTGACATATGTAGGTTGGATTGTTTCATTCCCTTGTAGTACCTGTAATGAAAGCAAGCAAATGTCCAGAATCAGTACAATCATGACTTTAAATGTGTGCAATATATTTTAGAATATAATTTATTTTCCTGTGCAATGATGCATGCAGCATGCAAACTGCAACCATTAGCTCCCTTGTTTCTACGCTTTTTATCTAAGGTACTGTACTTTCTGAAGAATCACCTCTGCCCCATTGCCTTATTCAGGCACTTCAATTTTTAATGCCCTGTCATCATCAATGTCTATTCTCTACCCTTTGAAGAAGTTCACACAATTTGCAGCAACAGACTTCTATAATTTTAATCTGCTGTGTCAGTCTTTCTTGGCTTTATGAATTTTGCTCTGCCTAAACATTTGATATTGTGTGTGTTTCAGAAATCTTAGATTGCCATGATAGCCACAATTTGCCAATTTTTACATATTTAATTTAGTTTTGTATATTCCATTTTTTGCTTTACGTGCAAATGCAGAATAAAAATAAAACAGCGTTACTGATATCAGTGCAAATGGAGTATAAACAGAAGAATGAAGAAAGCCAGACAGTCCCATCTGCTCTTTCTAATTAATGCAAAGAAAAACAGAGTAGCATCTCTTTAGCACAAGGGGATTGGTAAATAGTCAGAATTACTGGATAATTGAGATAAACAAAATAGGCTCTGATTTATTCCAGCAAGTTTGTCCTCCGATCTTTGCTGCAGATGTATGTGTGAATGTTGGAACAAAATGTTGTCGCCAAAACTAATTTGACAATGACTTTTAAGGGAGTAAGGTCGAGTTGCAACAGCAAATTGCAATTTGTTCTTTTAAAGGAGAGAACTTGTAATATTATTAAAAAGAACTGTTAGGCCAAAAAGTTAACGGCTGTAAGAAAATGCTGTATAAAAATTAAAAAATTCTGGGTAAATATTTTTAGCATAATATCTAAAGTAACCAGCACACAATTGGACCCAGATCCAAAATTAATTATACTCGGAATATTAGAATTAAATCAAACATTTAGAACAACACAAAGAAACTTTATGGATTATAGTTTAATAACAGGAAAAAAATTAATTCTAAAATTTTGGAAAGGCCCTACGGCCCCCACAATCAAAATGTGGATTATAGAAATGACGGAGACCTTAAACGTGGAAAGAATCAGATTTTCCCTGTTGGACAAACAGGAATTATTCATTGGAACATGGTCTCCTTTTATTGATTACTTAAAGGGTCAGAATGGTTCAGCACAGGAACCTGACTAGCACTCGGACTAAAGAATGGATGAAATGCTATACTTTGAAATGTACGAATATATCTCGAAGGAAGTTTTTGTTATTTTAATAAATTTCTCCATTCTTCTTTAACTAACTTTTTCCTTATCTTTATAATTTGTTTTTGTTTTTGTTTTTATTTTTCTTCTCTCTCTTTTCTTTCTTTACTTCATCTATTTCTTTAGTTCTATCTAGTTTAAAAAAAAAAAGGGGCAAAAGGTATTGGAGACAATATAATAATAATTGACAATATTATCAATTTAAAAATGTATGACTGTAAGTTATGTACCTATCTCCAATAAAAAATTTATCTTAAAAAAAATAAATAAAATAAAAATAAAAAGAAAAAGAAAATGCTGTAGTCAAATTGCAGGATTGGTTTATTTTGCAAACATGAAACATACCACGTAAGCAAATTGTTCTGCACCAATTTACTTCCGGGCTAATGGTCAAAATTAAAAAAGTGGCCTCTAGACTGGCAGGCCAAGAGGAAAAAAAGATTTGTGCCTCAGAGCAAGATGTTTAATTAGATCAGCATGGGATTTTCTTCAAATACATTTACAATGTAATTTAATTTTATAAAACTAGAATGAGAAAATTGATTGATTTATATCTAAATATATTCAATAACAGTTAAATATTGTTCAGTAAAGATTGGAGAAAAGAATAAACAACGATTTGTGCTGCTGAGCGCATGATTGAATGTAAACAAATTGCTTTTTTTTCTGCTCGAGAACCAACTTCTGTTCAAGAAGGTTGATTATTGAAAAATTCTGCTTTTTGTCAATAAGTTAACATGCTCAAAGGAATTAAGTGAATTTATATCTATCTTAGGGATATTTTAATGAAATGAATGATGAGGGAAGTTTCCAAATTTTACAGACAGTTGGGTTTGAAGCACAGCTTTGCATGGTGCTCATTTTCTGTGAAGTATATTCAACTGGAAAAGTCATTACAATGTGCACTTTAACCCAGTTATAAGGGAGGAGGGGGTACAGCAGAGACGAAACGATAGCAAAACAGTTTTAAGGAAATGGCCGTGTTTTCAATCCTTTGTCAACTTCTAAAATTGCAAAGTCACTAAGTCACAGTCAGAACCCAAGAAATAGAAGCAGAAATAGGCTATTCAGTTCTTCGCACCAACAGTACTATTCAATAAAATCATGGTTAATCCTCTCCTCCAGCACCACTTTTCACAAAATTGGAAGCTTATTTTTAGGTAAAGTGAATCAAATGATATGGAATTAGGGTTAATTCCATATCCCTTGATTCCCTTTACCTGAACACAAGTTTCCAGTTTTGTAGTTTACTTTCAATCCTTGAAAGACGTGTCCTTTTCAGTCTTGTAGGCCAGAGACTGAACCAATAGTTTGCTGTAGAATGGAATCGGGGGCTTTCACGTCGAGGTCAGAACTATTTTGCACTTGTACTTGGAATCTGCAAAACAAATGCCCTTCACCAACCTGACCCCAATGTGCAACACCATCTTCCGACAATAAAGGTCAAAGACGTAGAAAAGATAGACAATATTGTTATCTCGCAGCCATCTCTTGGTGAAGGCAAGCATAGCAGTGATAGAATGTTTGAAATTCAAGACCTCAAACCCGACATAAAGCTCATGGTCTAAGAGGGAGTAGTTGTTTCTGCCTTCATGTATGCTTCTGATACTTGCAGCAAACAGATCAAAATGCAGGAGAAATGCCATAAATGCTGTCTCTTGAAACACTCTATTAATCCATTGGCTGGGTAAGTGAATTAACTTTATAATCTTCTCCCAGATCAACATCCTAGCTTTGAGGGCCAAATTCCCCAATACACTCGATCAACACTGACTGTTAGGCCACACAGGTTTCCATAGCCCGCGGGATGAATTCTACAGTTTTATTACTCTCTGGCAGGGTGTGAATTAACCTTAGCATCATCTCCCAGATCGACATTTTAGTTTTGAAGGCCAAATGACGCTTTTACACTCATTCAACTCTGATGGATAGGCCACACAGGTTTCCAGAACCCACAGAGTGAAGTCTACAATTTTGCCACACTCTAGGTGAGAAACGGCTTCTCACTTCAGTCTTGAACGATTGCCTGCTTATTTTGAGATTGTGACCCTTAGCTCTCAACATCCCAGTCAGGGAAATATCAACCTTCATCTACCCTGTTAAGACCTATACAACGTTTGTAACATTCACTTCTTCTAAACTCAGAATATCGACTTATTCTATCCTTCTACCATAACCCCCTGCTGCCACTCCTCACTACACATGAACATTCACTATTCCCTCTATTACAAGTATATATTTTTTCGTAAAGTCAGCTGATCAGATCTGAATGTATAGGAAGGAACTGCAGATGCTGGTTTACACCGAAGATAGATACAAAATGCTAGAGTAACTCAGTGGGACAGGCAGTATCTCTGGAGAGAAGGAATGGGTGACGTTTTGGACAAAACCTATTTTCAGACTGTCTGAAGAAGGGTCTCGACCCAAAACGTCACCCATTCCTTCTCTCCCGAGAGAGTTACTCCAGCATTATTTGTCTATGATCATTTCCTTATCCCCCAATATAATTTCTCTAGTGTCAGTCTATAAGGAACCCAGAATAACATGTGCCAGTCTTTCCTTTGCATGTCTGCAGAAACTCATCGAATCTGCAATAGTTTCTTACTCATCTATTGTATTTTTCTTTTTGTACTTTCCCTTTCTTTTTCCCTTGTCGTGGTACTCTTTTGCTGAATTCTGTAATTTTACTGTTTTTTGGCAATGTTACAAGTATTTTCTGTTGATCTGATATTTTCTTTGGCCCTAATACTGCTGCAGAATTTGTCCATGCCTTGCCTGTCAATGAGTTGCTTTTTCTACCCATCCTCTGTGCTTTAAGTGTGGAGTTTTCTGCTGGACCTTAGCTTTCGGCTACCAGTAGAATTGTTTTTCTTTCCACTATTTATATCTGGTCTACTATTTATTTCCACTATTTATATCCAATCCAGGAAAACTATGCGTTTGATCAGCTCCTGGATCTCCGGTTAAACCATCCGGTTATTTGTGGTCGAGACACCAATAGTTTCTTTGTGGTTGCTGCTTGTGGAGGACTTTAGGGCTGTGAATGCATTGTGGATATGCTGTAACTCCTGTTGAGGCGCTAGCTAAGAAAAGCTATCTTTGCATGGTCCTTGAGAACCTCAGCATTGATTTTGCTGCAGCAAAGTTTCTGTTGTCAGTTGTGTTTTTGGAGCCAAGTCAATGCTAATAGAGTGGATTAGGTGATGATCAGTTAAATAATCGTCAGATCCTGTCTTCATCCTTCTTCCAGAATGAGAGATTCTGCAGTTCCAAATCTGAGAGTTAGGCTCCAAATCTATGCATATTTAATGTTCACCATATAGGAACCAAGGTGGCACTTACATGGGCCAAAATTTCCAATCTAAATTTCTATTGTTTCCGAACCAAGCTGTCCACCACCAAAGATTCTCTAATTTTATAACACTGGGAGAGCCAAATCAGCATTAGCAGATGCATTTAACTATTGGTGAACCAATCCTGATTAAAAATTGACAAAAATTTCTATCTCAGCATGCCATGAGAAGTATTGGAGTTTCGTAAAGAAAGGTTTAGAACTGAGCTGAAGAATCTGTAAAATGAGTCATTGTTATAGGGGCACAAACAAAATGAACCCAAGGAACAATATGGTCTGCTATTTCCACCAAAGCTTCGATGGCATGACTGTCCACAGAATTTCCAAGTCAACAATGAAATGTTCAGCAGTAAGAACTTTGCTGGATGCTGATGGACTCAAAGTTCTTTCTACTCCCTCCAAAACAATTTATCCATGAAAATTGATTATATCAAGTGATCATTTGGCCTGACAGTCCATGCTGTCTTACAGGGAGCAACCCCTTCAGTCCCACTTCCCCTCTTCATTTTCACCTCTATCCCTGCACCTTATTCTCTCTCACAGGTGCCCATCAATTCTCCTTGGATTTTTTTGGCCAATAAGCTACATAACATCAGGGAGGAAACAAGAGTTCAAAGCTGAAAACCTGCTGTGCCACCAAGTTGCCCTAAATAGACATACACAGGTGTATTTTGACACAAATAGTTCTACTAAGGCAGTTGGACCAAGTCGTGGGAGTGATTTGTGTATTAGAAAAAGGAGTGATTGTGGGGAAACGTTGTGGGTAACTTGCAGGGACTGTTGATTTATACATTGAACTGTGGATATATACATCTCTACCTAAATATAAACCACTTTCAGGGAACTATGGACTTGTACTTCAAGGTACGTACATATTTCCTTGAAAGTGATTTAGGTTTAGGTTTATTATTATCGCTTGCATCAAGGTACAATGAAAAGATTTATTTTGCATGCTATCCAAACAGATCTAATATGCCGTACATATATACAATCAGTACAATAGATGGGAAGATATAGAATACAGAATAGGGATCTCAGCATTCTAACGCATTGTAGCACATCAGTTCCATGGACAAAGTCCAACATCCTCAGTGGGATAGAGGTGAATTGAATAGTACCCTAGCTTATGGAAGGATCATTCAGAGGCAACGGAACAAAGGAGCCATTCTATAGGGGGAGATTTCATTTGAATCGTTCTGGATCCATTGTCAAAGCAAATCAAATAACTATTTCATGCACTACTTATCAGCCTATCCCATCAAGCATCACCAGAATCTTCTGTGGTCTTCAGGTGCCTCATTGATCTAATCAGTCATCTCAGATCCAACAAATTAAAGTGGAAGCAAGGCATCTTTGACCCCAAGATATTGTCAACGGTAGGAAGATGGAATTAATAATCCTAGGAGGTGGATGGGAACCTGAGATGGAAGGAGATGGTTGGGAATGCGGGTTGAACTTGGCCTGGGGCAGTCAGACAAAACAAGCCACATTGGTTTAATTGGGAAATAGAGTGTAATGATAGACTTCTCATTTGTGCTGTGCTTTGCCCTCTTCTTGATCTGTATGTTCAGTGAATGTGCCGATATAGAACCTACTAATGTAAATCCTTACCCCTTGGCATTTCAGCCTGCAGAACAATACCTTAACCCCTTTCCAAACATTTGGGGATATACAGCATTGTCTGTAGTAGGCAGAAAATGTGATCAGGACTTCATAGCTGCAAAAAATAAGAAGATTAAAGAGATATCTAAGAGAAAATCATTTTAATGCTCAGCAATTCTTTCTTTTCATCAGTTTTGACAAATTGCATTCACATAAAGGATAGAATTCCCGGAGCCTCACTGCAGGCATTTCAGGTCACGAGGTTTCATGGTTTTGCAATCCGCCTCTTGGCAAGACCTTTCACTTTTAGTCAGCGAGGAACTCAACTTTCTTCTCAGATAACAAAATAGTTTGCGATGTTTTCTCCCTACGTCGATGCTAATTCGACTTGTCGAATGCAGGAGAGCACATTTTGTCTCCTGTATCATTAACGGCAAGACGGTTCCTTTAGAAATATGAACAGCAACAATGTCAGGATTCTCTAGATTCCCATGGGTTGCTGACTTCTAGCTCAAACCATAAAACAGCTGAAATAATAACATGCAACTAACTTTAAAACTCAGAATCAGTATTCTTATAATGTACACTAAGTTCCATAATTTAAACCACTGTCTCAATCACACGCTCCTCCAATCACGGACCCTTGTTATTCTACACCTTTTCTGCTATTGAATTATATACCAGCAGTCCCGTAATTGCCTGTCACCAGATCCTTAACAGGACCAATCTTGTAATTTGCTTCTAACAAAAAAGCAGTTTCGGATCTGCATATCCAGATGCAAATAGCTCCCCTGACTATTCAAAGTCTTCTCGCTGCATCTAAGATACATCAGTACTGCGATTAAACATTCTTCACTTGGCTGGATCGGAGGTTTAACAGCACTCACAAAGCTCTGTTTCCAGAATCTCCATGTGCATGGGAACCCCTCCAGCTACCAGTTGCACGCTATCCTGCCTTGGAAATATATTATTATTCATCAACCTAAAATACGAGAACCTGCTATGTAACAAAAATGTGGGGATACATTTATCACACTACAACCGTTCAAGAAAGAAACATGGCTTGGCAAGAACAATTAGCAAAGGGTATTGAATTCCACCCCTTATTTTAGGATTTAGGGATGCAGAATGGAAACAGGTCCTTTGATCTACTGAGTCCACGTCAACCATTGATCACCTGTTCACATTAGTTCCATGTTAACCCACTTTCTCATCCACTCCCTACACGCTAGAGGCAATTTTACAGAGACCCATTATCATACAAACCCGCATGTCTTTGGGATGTGGGAGGAAACCTGAACACCTGGTGGAAACTCATGCGGTCATGCAAACTCCACACAGACAGCATTCGAGGTCTGGATCGAACGTGGGTCTCTGGTGCTCTGAGGCAGCAACTCTACCAGCTGCGCCGCTGTGCTGCCCTACTAGTGACGTACACATTTGTGAATGAATAAACAATGAAATAATCCTCTTTTCTACTTTGCATAAACATTGCCCTAATCAAATAGCTTTCTGGATACTTTATATCAGTCATAAGTCATGCATAATGGAAACATACTATGTTTTTGACATCTGGCGGCTGTTCCACTGGCGTAAATCAAGTGGCTAGGAGTAAAAAATTGGCAGGAGATCTATTTTGTTGGAACTGCATGGACTGTGCTCCACACCATGGATTTTAAGGGAGGGTGGAGATGTCCAGAAATATTTCCTGTTGCAAATCACTACCATGTGCATTGGGTTCCTATTGTTGCTGAGCAGCACTAAGTTCCCTGAAAATACTAACGTTAAGACAAAGAATATTGTTCAAATGTAGAAACAAGAAACTGCAAATGCTGGTTTACACGAAAGAACACAAAGCCACAACCATTTTTCAAATATTTTATTTTCTGCTTTGTTTGTTTTCTTCTTACCCAAACCCACACTCCACATCCATCATGGTACAACTCGGCACAAACTTATTCACCAGAAGGAATCTTCCATTTATAGCATTTAGAATCAGAGAGATTAGGGTGCATAAGAAGGAATTTGTTCTCAAACTTTTACAAATGCACCCTCGGGTCTGCAGACAGAGGTGAACATGTATCACTTTGGCAAATGATTTGTACACATATAAAAAATAAGGAACTGCACATGCTGGCTTATCAAAAAAAGACACAACGTGCTGGAATAACTCAGCGGGTCATGTAGCATCTCTGGGGAATATGGATAGGTGACGTTTTGGGTCGGGATTTGCACATATGGAACCTTTTTTTCACAATGCAAGTTGGGATACCACAACCAACCACCACATGTATGAACTTAAATAGTTGAAATGTTATTTGGTCTTTCAAAAAGATCCTTATCACAGTACACAAAATCGTATGTGAATAACTAGTCCAGGACTGGCCAGATACTGCCGACTATATTCACTAGCTATGAGAATATGAATATGAAGGACAGTTTACTAAAGTTTCGAATACCAAGATGTCAGTGGCAGAGTTAAGTCACCCAGCCCATTGAGAACTTACTGACTCCTAAGTTATGGTAAACGAACATCCGGTACTTTAATTTTTGTTTTGCAAGAAAAGCAATAAAATATTGAGTTTGCCCAAATATTTTCAATGTAACAGTTTCTTCTCACCTGGATTTTGTTTCAGTTCTGCAGACAGTCTGAAGTACATTAAGTCTGGAACATTGGAGATGGAATCCCATTTAATAAATCTGGAAATTAACTTTTCATTCACTGTGCTAAAGACTAATTCTTGAGCTACCAAGGTTTTGGGGAAAATAGTATGAAGCAGTTTCCAATATTTAGGTATTCCTGTTGCATTACCCTAGTGAAACACAGCCGTGTGAGAATGGTTACTTGGGCGTCCTTCCACTGGTTAAATGTCGCATATGACATGGTATGAGATGATTTTTTATATTCCATATAACTTTATGTAGGAGAGATTAGAGAGAAATTATGCATCTGATGCTGTGTATAAATGATTACTCTGTTCCAATGGACATGTGGGTTCAAATGGGCAATCTTTTCAAGAAAATATTCTATAAACTGCAAGAGCTGTTTTGTAACATATTTAATAGCTTTGTTTTACTAAAGAGATAAAAGTAACAGGAATGTAGTTAAAAGTCAAAAGGAAAATTGTTCCAAGATTGAAATCTATTTTACAAAGTGTGCTTGCAATGTAGAAGCTGTGCGGTATTTGCCGGGACTTCTGATGTTAAATTGTAAAGTGATCCAACATGTGATATATGAAATGAGTTCACTTATCCAGGGAAAGGCTATTGCATCACCTCCTACAGTGTATTTTGAGCAAGATGACTTTTGTGGCTATTTCCCCTTGTATTTGTGCCAGCTACAATAAACTTAAATGTTTACTTAATTATTGGGAGATTTTTGCAGGGTGGCTAAACTGTTCATATGACGTGCAATCGAACACAAATTACATGTGCTGGTGCCATGATAAAAAATTAACCAGCAGTTAAAAGCACATAATGATTTGATATATTTTCAGTATTTTAAATGGCTGTTATGGCCTAAAAATTAGTTTGGTGTATGTTACGAGGAATTATTAGCATCCTAGAAAGTAAGAATAATATTTCAAACTGTACTTGCATCCGTTGCGAAAGTGTTGTTAGGATATTCCTCCAGGTTGCTCCAAATCTATTATTGGAACTGCATCAGACTCCATTTAGTGTGCATAATGGGATTCCCATCACAACTCTGGTGCAGTAATTCACCCAGTCTGAGTCAAGAGTGTTTTTTTGTCATATACCGAAATGGAACAGTGAAATTCTTACTTGCAGCATCACAACAGGTTTGTAAATACAGAACTCAATAAATAATACAATCAACAAACACAAAAAAGATTAATAAATAAAAAAAACAATAGACTAAAAATAAAAATAAACATTTAAAAGACATTTGGACAAGTACATGGATAGGAAAGGTTTCGGGGGATATGCACCATATGTGGGCTGGTGGCACTAGTTTAGATGAGACATCTTGGTCGGCGTGGGCCAGTTGGACTGAAGCGCCTGCTTCCATGTTGTATGACTCTATGACTGTTCCTAGTGCAACTAAGACAGTTTGTAGTTTGGAATTTAGTTGGAGTTCGTAGTGTTCAATACCTTGATGGTCGTTGGGAAGAAGCTGTTCCTGAAGCTAGAGGTCACAGTTTTCAGACAGCTATATCTTCTTCCTGAGGGCAGAAGTGAAATGAGAGCATGGCTCGGTCGGTGTGGGTCCTTGATGATGCTGGCTACCTCTTTGAGACTGTGCCTCCAATAGATCTTTTCGATAGTGGGTAAGTCCGCACCATGATGGGCCAGGCAGTGTTCACCACGTTTTGTAATCTCCTTTGTTCCTGGACATTCTGATTGCTGAACCAATCAATATGCTCTCGATTGTACACCTATAGAAGTTTAAGAGAGTATTCGTCAACACACCAAACTCCTTCTAAGGAATTAGAGGCACTGATGGACATTCTTTATGGTTGCATCAATATGCTGGGTCCAGGACAAATCTTCAGAGATATGCACACCTGGGAACTTGAAGTTGTTGACTCTTTCCACCATTGACCTTTTGATGAAGACAGGTCTGTGGATCCTCGGCCTTCCTCTTCTAAAGTCAACAATCAGCTCCTTGGTTTTACTATTGTTGAGAGCAAGGCTGGTGTTCTGAAACTATTCAATCAGATGATTGATCTCCCTCCTATATACTCTGACTCATCATTATTCGTAATTCATCCAATAATGCTGGTGTTATCAGCAAATTTAAAATGGAGTTGGAACTATATGTGCAATCATGGGTATAAAGTGAGTAGACCAGGGGTAGACCAGTGTTGAGGAGGAAGGAAGGAAGGTTATCGAGGAGGAAGTGTTGTTGCCACTTTGTACCGATTGTGTTCTGTTGATGAGGAAGTGATCCAGTTGCAAAGGGATGAACAGAGACCCAGTTACCTGAAGAGTTTCTTGGCCACTGTTTCATTTGCTTCACTGGAATAGGTGTGAGTGATTCAAGCACTGGTGTATGATGGCAATAATGGCAATGATGGTGTATGATGGCAATAATATTATAGTTTTCCCTCAGCTTCTATTGATTTATACAAGTCAAACTTAGAAAGTATTAACTCGATCTCAACGTAAATATTCATTTTCAGGATGTGACTTTGAAAAAATGGATTGTTTTTGTTACTCTGAAACTTGATTATTAGATCCATGATACATTGTTAAGGCTTTGGAAGCATTTGTTAATTTGCAAGAATAATTCTTGAATCAGCCACCAAATGAGTCAGCATGCAATGTAGTTTATGTGATTTTATTTTATATTTATCTTCTCACGGAAACTTTATGTCTGATATTCAAATATTACGGAATTAAATGCTACTATTGTATCTGCCTCAACCACCACTGTCGTGGCACCCACCACTCTCTGTGTAAAAAACTTGCCCCACACATCTCCTGTGAACTTTGCCCCTTTTACCTTAAAGCTATGCCCTCAATATTTTTGACGGAATGAATAATTAGAGTCAAACACATTTTCAATACAAGAATTTAAACTCAAGTGTTTTCAGCAGCTTATAAACAGATCTTACATCTAATTGGAAATGTGTTTCCTTCTTTGACAGCTTCTCAGGGTCATGGAAGACAAATGGGGCAGGAGCTGTTTAATGGGGCAGGTAGTTTGGAGAGTTTAGAAAATCCCATTTGGATATGTTGTCATCACTAAAAAAGAGCATACTTTGGTCTCGGGCACTCTGGGGGTATAAGATCCATTTAAGCATCAATTCTCAAAGGACTGCAACACAACCTTGAAAAGGAAGTTACCATGCCAGTTGAAAAGCAGATGTTGGATTGTTCCCAATGGCACTGCAGAAACATATGAGCAAGTTAGAAAGCTCCAAACTTTTCTCCAGGCAAAAGATTGGACAAATAGACCATTAAATGTTTTGTTATTTAATCAGTGCCAGAAATGAATCGAGTTGCTATTATAGAATTGAAGTCAGCCCAGTTATGTTAAAATTGTTCATGTGTGTTCTATCCATATTCAAAAATAGGACTAAAATGGCCGAGTTTGGACATATTGATTAAGCAGTATTATCTGATTTCTAAAGCTCGGAAATGTTCCCATTCACAAAGATATACAACCAGTCTGCAGGCTGGCTATATATTGGAAGTTAAAATAGGTCTTCTTTGGCCACCTTTCATGGTCATAGATTACTTATTTCCACTCCAGTTCTGCGGGTTCTGAGATGGCTCTTCAGGTTAATAAGGACCCTTCAAATACTGCCACAAATAGTGTAGTCGCTGCTTACTGTGGCAGGAAGGTAGGAGGGTGACACGTTCTTTCTACCAATTACAGTGTGCTTCCACATTCACCCAATGATGAGACCCGAGGTTCCCAGTGCCATCCCGAACTTTCTTCTGCAAACTGGAATTTTCACATATCATTGAGGATGGTAATTTTTTTCATGGAGGCTGAGAACATGCTTGAAACATTTCTTATGTCTTCCTGGTATTCGTATATTTTAATGGCGCGTGGAGTGCCACAACTGAGAGTCTGGCGTTGGGCAGACCATTGGGTCTAAATAAAATGAGAGCCTCAAAGTTGGAAAGGAACAGTGATGTTGGTGATGCTTATCCCGTAAATGGATTTGGAGGATTTTGCAGAGACAACATTGGCGATACATTTTGACATACCTGCTGCATTCCATGTTGCAGAATGATTACAAGAGATATTGGGACAAAGATGTAGCCTTTGATGACCAAAGCTTGCGCTGAGATAAGGTTGAGGGAAAAGGAACTACAGATGTTGGAATCTTGAGCAAAACACAAAATGGTAGAGGAACTCAATGTAATGGGTCAGGCAGCATCCCGAGTTGGAATGGACTGACGAAGTGTCGGGTCTATAGTTGGAGCTCAGTCTTCAGGTGCCTTTTGGAAGGAGATACAAGAAACTGCAGATGCTGAAACAAACTGCTGGAGGAACTCAGCGGGTCAGACAGCATATGTGGGAGTAAAAGGAGAGAGGATGTTTTGGGTCGGGACCCTTTTTCAGACTGATGGAGTAGAGGGGAGACATCTGGTAGGTAGAAGTGAGGGAAAGAATGGAGGTCGCCGAGATGTCATCTGTCCACTTCCCTCCAGGGATGCTGCCTGACCCCCTGAGTTCCTCCAACAGTTTGTTTTTTTACTAAGGTCCTTTCAAACTCTTCCTTTTCCTTGATGAGCATTGGTGCCTGTATTAATGGTTAATTAGATTCTCCCTTCCCACTGCCTCCTCCTTACCACCCACTCTTCACTCACCTTCCCCTGGATCCCTCCCTGTTTCCCAAACTCCCATCCTACTGTATTCCTTCTGTCCCTCTCCCAACATTACTCCCCACCTTCCCTGTTATACCCTAGCATATCACCACCTTCGTCTTCACTCCATACATGATAGACAAATGGTTAACATATTGTTCAATATGCAACATGTGCAAAAAAATCTTGGCAAGAGAATGAAATAAGAGCATAATCCAGCAAACATCTGTTTTGTTTTTCCTTAATTTATCCCCTTTCTTGTTCCATCCTGTTGATGCCTGGTGTTTAAATCTGAGACCAGCGATAAATCCTGTGATCAGCTTTGGTTCGGGTGTATTACCTAATATTTTATCTGGGAGCCAAATTATTTCCCTGGGATAGTCCTCATGTGGATTTGCAGAGCTAACCTCAGTAAATACTTTGGAGACAGTGGAATAACTTTTTCCTTGGATACTAATCAGAAGCTCCCAGGTAATAGTAATAGCAGTGGGTAACAGACCCCAAAATAATGCTCACACAGTGGCAAACTGCAATAGTTTAGTTTAGTTTATTGCCACATGTACCGAGGTACAGTGCATAGCTTTTTATGCGTGCGATCCAGTCAGCGGAAAGACAATACATGATTACAATCGAGCCATTCACAGCGTACAGATACATGATAAGGGAATAATGTGTTTAGTGCAAGATAAAGTCAGTAAAGTCCAATCAAAGATAGTCCGAGGGTCTCCAATGAGGTAGATAGTAGTTCAGGACTGCTCTCTAGTTGTGGTAGGATTGTTTAGTTGCCTGATAACAGCTGGGAAGAAACTGCTCCTGAATCTGGAGGTATGTGTTTTCACAGTTCTTTACCATTTGCCCAATGGGAGAGGGAAGAAGAGGGAGTGGCCAGGGTGCGACTCATCCCTGATTATACTGCTGGCCTTGTCGACGCAGTGTGAGGTATACATGGAGTCAATGGAAGGGAGGTTGGTTTGTGTGATGCCCTGGGTTGCATCCCAATAGAGGGATGATTTACATTCATGTATCCTTCGTCCTTGCCTCTGGCCCCATCTGTGCCAAGGACTCTTCTGAAGGCCAATTGCAGTGATTGAATCAGTCTGATGAAAGTCCTGGCCCAAATTATCATCTGTCTATATATAAGAAAATAACTGCAGATGCTGGTACAAATCGAAGGTATTTATTTCACACAATGCTGGAGTAACTCAGCAGGTCAGGCAGCATCTCAGGAGAGAAGGAATGGGTGACGTTTCGGGTCGAGACCCTTCTTCAGACTGTCTATTTCCGTTCACATATGCTGTTTGACCTGCTGAGCTCCTCCAGCACTTTATTTTTTGTTCAAGATTCAAATGTCTGAGGTCAATAGCAGTCAAAATGTGTAGGAAGGAACTGCAGATGCTGGTTTATACTGATGACTGACACAAAAAGCTGGAGTAACTCAGCGGGTCAGGTAGCATCTCTGGAGAAAGGGAATAGGTGATGTTTTGGGTCGGAACCCTTCTTCAGACTCAATAGCAGTGATTGTTATTTCTTGTTTAAACGCTAGGCAGCTATCTTCCACTGACATACGCATAAGCTACAAAGCTTTGGTCCAGCCAGTCCATGCTGCCATTTCTCTTCTAACTGAGCAAATAGCGAGAGTTATATTTAAGCACCCTTTTCTTTTCTCTTTCACTTCTTTCTTCAACAGCCAATCATGAATGCTGACATTATTTCTCCCTCTGCCAGTAACTCAGGACAATAATTTCATGGCATATAACCATCTCTGTAAAGATGCTTTATCTGTTCCTGTTCCAGACAAATTAATTTTTCATCTCTTGTCATTGATTTTTCAGCTGTTGGAAATAGTTTGCTCAGTCCACTCATTTATTATTTTGAACATTTTCATTACACTGTCCCTAATGTTTTGTTCTCTTGGTAAAATAATTGAATTCTATGCAATGGAATATCTAAAACCGCACAATCAGTATATGAAATCAGAAATATCATGTATAGATGACTAAATTGTCAGACAACAGACAATAGACAATAGGTGCAGGAGTAGGCCATTTGGCCCTTCGAGCCAGCACCACCATTCAATGTGATCATGGCTGATCATTCTCAATCAGTACCCCGTTCCTGCTTTCTCCCCATACCCCCTGACTCCGCTATCCTCTCTCTTGAATGCATTCAGAGAATTGGCCTCCACTGCCTTCTGAGGCAGTGAATTCCACAGATTTACAACTCTCTGACTGAAAAAGTTTTTCCTCATCTCCATTCTAAATGGCCTACCCCTTATTCTTAAACTGTGGCCCCTGGTTCTGGACTCCCCTAACATTGGGAACATGTTTCCTGCCTCAAACGTGTCAATAGTCAATAGTCGTTTATTTGTCACATACACATAAATGTGTAGTGAAATGAAACATTACCCGCAGTTGAACAATAAGACCAATAAGATTAATCAATAAAAATGCAATAACACATACAATCACAACTAACACCAAACAAAAAGAAACATCCATCACAGTGAGTCTCCTCCAGTCCCTCCTCACTGTGATGGAAGGCCAGAATGTCTTTTTCTCTTCCCCTGCCGTCTTGTCCTGCGGTCAGGCTGTTGGAGTTGCCACGTCAGGGCGGTCGGGGCTCCCGATATTGAAGCTCCCGCTGGGCGGTGAAAAATCCCGCGGCCTATTTCAGGCCGTGCCGGATGGTGAAAGGTCCGTGGCGGGCCGACCCAAGCCCCGCGATTCGGGGCGGGCGAACACGCTGCCTCTGCCGCTGCCGGAGCTCCCGATGTCGGCCCCCATCCAGGGGCCTGCGGGCTTCCGACATCCACGCGGCCCGCGCCGGAGAATCCGGAGACGAGTCGCAGCCGTTCCCGCAGCATCCGCAGGCAGCCAGCGCCGCAGGTGGTGAGTCCGGGCCGTGGGCTCTGCGAACCAGAGCCCCAGGTGGTCCCAGGTGCATGGCCGGTGGTAGGCCGCAACGGGAACGGAGACACGACACAGAACATAGGTCGCGTCTCCGTTCGGGAGAGAGAATGTTACAGTTCCCGTTCCCTCCCACCCCCCCCCCCCCCCAAAACATAACATACAACACTACATCATATTAAAAGTACAATTCAGACAAAAACAATAAAAAAACACAAAAGACAGACGGACTGCAGGCAAGCCGCAGCTGCGACGGCAGCGCTGGCTCCTCCCCCTTAATAATCTTATATGTTTCGATAAGATCCCCTCTCATCCTTCAAGCCAAGCCTAGCCGCTCCAGTCTTTCGACATATGACAGTCCCTCCATTCCGGGAATTAACCTAGTAAACCTACGCTGCACGCCCTCAATAGCAAGAATATCCTTCCTCAAATTTGGAGACCAAAACTGCACACAGTACTCCAGGTGCGGTCTCACTAGGGCCCTGAACAACTGCAGAAGGACCTCTTTGCTCCTATACTCAACTCCTCTTGTTATGAAGGCCAACATTCCATTGGCTTTCTTCACTGCCTGCTGTACCTGCATGCTTCCTTTCAGTGACTGATGCACTAGGACACCCAGATCTCGTTATACGTTCCCTTTTCCTAACTTGACACCTTTCAGATAATAATCTGCCTTCTTATTCTTGCCACCAAAGCTTTCCTTACGATGCACTTATGTACAAAGCAGGCAGAATGGACGGTTGATTTATCACTCATGTTTCCTCCATCCCTGCCTCTGGTCCCAACTGATAGAAGACAGATGGTTGTGATCACAGGATAATATTCAGGCTGGCGGTCTGTGACCAAGCGAGTTCTGCAGGGATCTATGTTGGGACCTCTGCTGTCTGTGATGTAAATAAATGACTTGGTCAGAAATGTAGATGTGTCGATTAGCACATTTTCAGATTGCATCGGGGCATTGAGTGTAAGAGTTGAAAGTCATGCTGTAGCTTTATCGGACTTTGGTAAGGCCGAATTCGTAGTATTGCATGCAGTTCTGGTCGCCCATTACAGGAAGGATGTGGAAGCTTTGGAGAGGGTGAAGAGGAGGCTAACCAGAATGATGCCTGGATTAGGGGGTATTAGCTACAGGGAGAGAGGTTGGATGGAAGTTTTATTTTCCTTGAAACAACAGAGGGTGAGGGCATATCTGATAGGTATATAAAATTAGGGTGATATTTCATCATATATTGAAATATGACATTAATATTTCAATAATAATGAATAGGATGATCAGTTAAAGCCATTCCCCAGGATAGAAATATCATACTTGAGGGCATAGGTTTAAGGTGAAAGGAGCAAAGTTTAAAGGACATGTGTGGGGCAATGTTTCTATGCAGAAGATGGTGAATGCCTGGAACATGCTGCCAGGGATGGTGGTGGAGGAAGATACAATAGTGGCATTCCAGAGACTTCTGGATAGGCACATGGATATGCAGTGAGTGGAGGGATTTGGATTATGTGCAGGCAGGTAAAAGTTGGCCTCGTGTTCGGCACAGACACTGTGGGCTGAAAGGTCTGTTTCCAGCTTTCTTTTCCACCCCCTTGCAGTCAGTCTGAGGAATGGTATTGACCAGAAAGGTCAACAGACCATGTTCTCCAGAGATGCTGCCTGACCCGCTGAATTACTCCAGAATTTTGTGTCTTTCTTTGGACGTTCAATGGTATCAGTGACAGGAGCTTCTGTTTTTAATTGTCACATCTGCATAGCAGAAATTTCTGCCAATGTCACCTGCTGAAAACGCAACAATTCGTGTGCTCACCATTATTTGTACTGCAAATATCTGTCGATGGGAATCTCTGGCGGTTTACATTTTACCTTTTGAAAATTGCTGGTCATAAAGATAGACCCAGGCAAAAGAGACCATTTGTCCAGTAACTATATGCTTCTTGACATTGTGCTCCATCCTTCACTGTGATTCTTTAGATTGAATGACTATTATTGGTGTTGAGTTTCAAACACACCCAGATTATTTTCACATACACAGCACCCATTCTCACATGTCTTGTTCAGCTAACGCACACTACAGGGTCTTCCAATGTATTTTAGCTAAATTAGCTACTTTATTAGGCACTGCTTCTTCCTGTCATCACCCACCCTCCTTTAATTTAGTTTTGTGTCTGAAAAGTATTTAACATGGTTTCTAAATCCAGATAATTAGCTCGCTCCTCGGTACATCTCCCCTGCCAGTTATAAATCCTCTGATAAGTACACACTCTTTCTTTGTCAGTCTCTAATATATAACCAAGTTTTCCCTGGCACTTTAAACTTGACCAATGACCTTTAATGACTGACTATTCCTAGTGACAATTGTGAGGATTTTTTTTGGAAGAGTAAATATTATTGGAGGCAAAACCTGCAGTCAATTTGGCAATAGCAAAGGTGTCCTAGTCTAAAGAACCATAGCCCAGACACACAATGGAAAACAAAAACAAAGGTCACAATCCCAAAAAGCTGACTGGTTCTCTTTCTACAGGTCCTGCCTGGTCTGAGATTTTGTGCATTTGCTATTTAACTTTAAGCTTAGACACATAATTTAGACGTTCTTTTAGGAATGAGATGAGGAGAAACTTATTTAGTCAGAGGGTGGTGAATCTGTGGATTTCTTTGCCACAGAAGGCTGGAGAGGCCAAGTCAGTGGATATTTTTAAGGCAGAAATAGATAGATTGTTGATTAGTACAGGTATCAGAAGTTATGGGGAGAAGGAAGGAGAATGGGGTTAGGAGGAAGAGATAGATCAGCCATGATTGAATGGCAGAGTAGACTTGATGGACTGAATGGCCTAATTCTACTACCCTTATGACCGTATAACAATTGCAGAGAGTCATCGCTAGGATTTGGGAAGCAGAAGCCATATGTTCCTATGTAAGTGGTAACAGCTTGGCTCCAGTTTGCTGTCCTCCAAACCAAGCCCTCCAAAGCAGCATCTGATAAACTGAAGACAGGTTTTGTGCCAATTTTTTTCTAAAGAACGTCCCCCTGTTCTTTGTAGACAGAATGCAGTTTTTTATTAAGTTCTATGTTTACAATTTGGCACAAGTATCTAAACGTACCACCCAGCAATGGTGTATAGCCAGTGACAGACATAAAAACCTGGAGTAACTCAGTGGGCCAGGCAGCATCTCTGGAGAAAAGGAAAAGGTGACGGTTCGGGTCGAGACCCTTCTTCAGACTGTATAGCCAGTGAGTGGTGCACACCTGAGTCTTGACAGGCAGCACGAATATTGTCAGCTGCCTCAAACATATATTTGAAATGTCCCCACATGATCCATCAGTGAACATAGAACAATGTTCTATGCACAGGAACAGGCTCTGTGGCCCACAATGTCCGTGTGGAACATCATGCCAGGTTGAACTCATCTCTGCTTGCACTTGATCCAACTAAGTGCTACAACCATGGCTTTGCAAATGGGATTTAGAATTAACAACTCTCTAATTAATAGAGTTGAAATTAGAGGTGTTACAAAAGCACAAAAACTGATTAAAGCAATTGAAGCAACAACCAATAAGCCTTTTATCTAGATGATTGTTTTTTTGTTTAATCTATTTTGTCATCTAATGATGTTCTAAATTGTAGGGTAAATGAACAATGATCTATATTATTGGTGGCAGAGTAAGCTAATGTAAATAGTGATGGAGTCTACCAATGAGAGGAAAAATGTCTGTTGTCCACCTATGTAACTAATTAGCTCAAGTTATGTTACAGAGAATTATAGAACAGATTGTCAGCAGACTCAATAGTCAATAGTCAAGTTTATTTGTCACATACACATAAATGTGCAGTGAAATGAAAGATTACCCACAGTCCAACAATAAGAGCAATAAAAATAAGCAATAACACAATCATAAACCAACACCAAACAAAAAGAAACATCCATCCCAGTGAGTCTCCTCCAGTCACCTCCTCACTGTGATGGAAGGCCAGAATGTCTTTTCTCTTCCCCTGCCGTCTTCTCCCGGGGTCAGGCTGTTGAATTTGCCGCGTTCCAGGCCGCGCCGGACGGTGAAAGGTCCGCAGCGGGCCGACTGTTCAAGACCGTAAAATCTCTTGTGTTAGAAGTGCCTCCACCAACCCTTAAAATGGAAACAAATGGTTTATGATGGAGTCCAATCTGTTCATTGGACTTTTACATTTTCATCCTGTGGGGATGGTTTGTAGTTTAATAAATATTCCAGATTTTGTAGTTTAATAAATATGGTGCAACAGATAGTTTGTACCTGACTAATTGAGCCCGGCTTTATCTTTTTTAAGTTTTCCGTAGAGAGAAATGTCACATTCTGAATGCTGATGAAATTGATGCCTGACAATACTTAACGCAACTTTGGGAATCCTTAACAAAGATGCTTGTAAGCAATCTAAATGTGAGTGCACTGAAGCACCAAGTACCATTCTCTGAGATTAT
Source organism: Rhinoraja longicauda (assembly GCF_053455715.1). Lineage (NCBI taxonomy): Eukaryota > Metazoa > Chordata > Chondrichthyes > Rajiformes > Arhynchobatidae > Rhinoraja > Rhinoraja longicauda. The sequence continues at coordinate 14,373,266 of NC_135966.1, read as the reverse complement.
TTCTAGTCATACATTACATGTTTTATCAACACCAGGCAATGTAGGAATGATGAAGTGTGTCTGCTTTCTCTACTGTTCTTTGGTACTAGTTTCCAGACTGAGGTGAGGAGAAACCTGACATCGGCCCTAATAAATCCTGAGCATTGGGTTCCCCTCACTGGTATTGTACAAATGAAAGGATCATATTGTTCCTTTCACAGCCCTAATCTTGCTACAAATGGCAGTGCCTAATCAATACAACCTATATTTCAGGGAAATGCTTTGTGTTTTGTAATTAATCACAGGGAAACTCACTGAGGAGATGCTTGTTGATAAAATTGTCACGAATGTTACAAATTATAAATTATGGTACTCAGAAAATGTACTTAAACTAATGACACTTGAACTAATAGAACAGTAATATAAACAGTTTCTCCTTACTTCAGAGTATTGTGCCGTAAGGAACATAACAAAATAAGAAAAGCGGCTGTTTGGTATTTAGGAAGTAATAGAGAAATGCAAGAGTAATACAGGCTGGTATTATGTTGGATTAGGTTTAGAAGTAGATAAGATCTGTAGCATAATTGAATGGCAATTTTACCTGGTAATTTGCCCTTTTCTAGACCTCAGCTCAAGTCTCAGGTTTATTGTCACTGGAATATTCCACTGTTGAGAAGGTGGAAGTTAGAAAGAGATATGGGGCAGTGAAAGGGCTGAAGATGAATGGGTCCCACAGAATTTACACTTCCTACCGAGGGCAAAGGGCAGCGTTTTTCTTTAGAAAGGCAATCAATTTCTCCGGGGTAATTTATTGTTGCTGTTTTATTTCTTTGAATCTCGGATTAGAACCAAGGCTAGTTTTAGCAGATGTGATTCTTGTTGAACCTTTCAGAGTTGTGCTAGTTAGAATTCTCAGAGAAGCCTAGAAATACCTCCCAAACACAACAACCAAAGTTATCCTTGGATACAGGGGTGCCGTGTTGCCGGAGTTCACCGGAGCGCCGCTCCGGCACGTCTGTAAAAAAAACAAACCAAATAAACAGCGGGAAATTTTAACTAGCGGGGAATTTAACAGCGGCCGCTCCGGCAACAGTGACAGCTCCGGCACCTAAAAAATTAGCACTGCAACACTGCTTAGCACTGGCAGAAGAAGTTTTGATCCAAGTTAGTTGTGGGGCCGAAAATAGAGCAGATTTAGGATCAGCGCTAAATTATGTGCCACTGCCAATTTTATGCATTTATTTCATGTTCATAAGTTCTAGGAGCAGAATTCGGCCATTCGGCCCATCAAGCCTACCCGCCATTCAATCACGACTGATTTAATTTTTCCCCCTCAACCTCATTCTCCCGTCTTCTCCCCCATTACCCTGACACCCTTCCTAATCAAAAGAATCATATTTATATCTAATATTATTTTGGAACCATCCATCTTCCTATGCCAAGGATTTTGCACCATCAAAAGCGTGCCTGAATCAATATATGAGCAATATTTTGATTCACTTAATAATTTTGGTAGATGTGGGGATAATTTAAAGTAATCAAGTAACAAAAACAGTGTACCAGCATTATGTATTAATTTAACATAAATATCCATAATCCATTATGATCCTTTCACTAAATCATTTATATTTGCAAAGTTGATGTCAAATCATCAAAATATTGAAGCTGATAAATGGCTGCTTTATTTCAGCATTAATTTTTAGTGATAAATATTTGGGCTACAAAATCAAAAAAGAAGACAGCTTCAAATTGTTAAATAACACAGCTGAAGTCTCAATTTTTTAACCTTTTCACTTGAATAGTGTGAGGTTTCTTTACAGCAGATTTAGTTGGGGGCATGTGATCATGGGGTAGCAGAAACTGAAATACTGAAAGAACTCACCCATTCAACCAGTATCTGTGGAAAGAGAAACCAGTTAATGCTGCAGACTTCTCTTTCCACAGATGCTTCTTGTTTAACTGAGGTTTTCCAGCATTTTTGTTTATGTTCCAGATTCCAGCATCTACAGTTTAATATATTTCCCATGTGGTTGGTAGTACTGCAAGAGCTGTTCAGAGTGAGGGATGCTGGTGGTGGGAGTAGGAGGTGACAATTTAGGTGGAGGTTCTATTTAATTTCATGTCTCCCAGCTTCATTGAGGAGCTTGACAAGGTGACAGAGCTGATTGATGAGGGTACGACAGTGGATGTTGTCTACATGGATTTTAGTCAGGTATTTAAAAAGATCCCTCATGGCAGGCTGATCCAGAAGTTTGAAATGCATGAAAGCCTTGGTGAATTGGTACTTTGGATTCAGAAATGGCTTACTCATACAAGAGAGCAGATAGTGGTGGAAGGGTATCATAGAAACATTGAAACATCGAAACACAGAAAATAGGTGCAGGAGGAGGCCATTTGGCCCTTTGAGCCAGCACCGCCATTCATTGTGATCATGGCTGATCATCTACAATCAGCAACCTGTGCCTGCTTTCTCCCCATATCCCTTGATTCCATTAACCCCCAGAGCTCTATCTAACTCTCTTTTAAATTCTTCCAATGAATTGGCTTCCACTGCCTTCTGTGGCAGAGAATTCCACACATTCACAACTCTCTGGGTGAAAAAGTTTCTTCTCACCTCAGTTTTAAATGGCCTCCCCTTTATTCAGACTGTTCCCTGGTTCTGGACCCCCCCCCCCCCCACCCCACCCAACATTGGGAACATTTTCCCTGCATCTAGCTTGTCTAGTCCTTTTATAATTTTATCCACCTCTATGAGATCCCCTCTCATCCTTCTAAACTCCAGTGAATACAAGCCTAGTCTTTCCAATCTTTCCTCAAATGGCAGTCCCTCCATCCCAGGGATAAAACTCGTGAACCTACTGCCTCAATAGCAAGGACGTCCTTCCTCAAATTAGGAGACTAAATCTGCACATCATTCTGGCTGGCGGTCCATGACCAGTGGTGTTTTGCGAACTGTGGACTCTGTTGTTAATAAGCAACCTGGATGTAAATGTGAGGGGTTGGTTAGTAAGTTTGCAGATGCCACCAGAATTGGTGGAGTTACAGAGAGGGAGGAATGCTGTCAAAGGATACGGTGCAATATGGGCATAGACATGACAGGTGGAGTTTAATCCCGAGCAAGGGTGAGGTGGTTGTACTTTGGGATGTTGAATGTATACAGTTAATGGAAAGATCCTTAACAGGATTGATGATTGATGTACAGCGAAGTCTTGGGCTCCAAGTCCAGAGCTCCCTGAGAGTGGCAACACAATTGGATAGAGTGGTAAAGAAAGCCCACTTGCCTTCATCAATTTGCAGACTCTTGTGGCTTCATGGAGTATAAGAGTCAGAAAGTCATTGCAGCTATTTAAAAGTTTGGTTGGGCCACACGTGAAGTATTGTGTGCAGTTCTAGATGCCCCAGTACAGGAAGGATGTGGAGCATTTGAAGAGGGCACAGAAGAGGTTTACCGCAATACTGCCTGGATTAAAGGGTATTAGCTATAAGGGGAGAATGGATGAACTTGGATTATTTTATCTGGAGTGTCGAACACTGAGGAGAGACCTGATAGAAGTACTGTATCTAAAATTATGTGAAGCATAGATAAGGTTGACAGAACTTTTGTCCCAGAGTGGAAATGTCAAAGGCTAGAGGGCAATACACTTAAGGTGAGGGAGGGAAAGTTTAAAGGAGATGCCCGGCAAGGCAAGTTTTTTACACAGAGAGTGGTTGGTGCCTGGATTGCGCCGTCAGGATTGTTAGAGGAAGTAGATATGAGAGTAGCGCAATGGAAAATCTGGATTCACTGCAAAAACAATTTTCCTTTGAAAGTACAACAGCTAAACTACAGGATTTGAAGTATTTTAATATGCTGTGTTGTGTTTTATATTCAAGGTGTTCATAACAAATATCTTACTTTTTTTCCTGAGCTTTTTTAGGTTGGGGAGCTCTCATGTTCAATCCTTAGATTGGGGAGAACCCACTCTTTATTCAACCGTTAGTTAGTTCATCAACCTTAAAAACCCTAACAGATTGGTTCAGCAGTGAAACCGAGTTTCATCAGATATACTCAGTTGATTTGTTTATTATGAAATGTTTAAGGTATTTGATTTCAAATCTGATGTGAATAAATTTCCCATGTTGTGGCAATGCTCAGCCCTCCCAAGAATAACGAATGGGAGGATTTGCATCAACCTTTTACATCTGTAAACATTCCTTAAGTTTGACATCATTGTAATTTAAAATGTGTTACTTAAAATATATCAACAGAATTCACCAACATTGCAAACAGTCCAGCCCTTCTGGAAATCCACATTTTAAATCATTCTGGAAATAAGTGTGTTAGAGACCTTGAATTATGACTTTAATAATTTAATATGCTTTGATAGATTTCTTAATTGAGTGATTTCTTTTAACTTCGCTTCTCTTAAAAATGGATAAGCTGACACATGCTGGCCCAAGGAGTTTTCTCTGTTAATGGCTACAATAAGATGAATCAGTTTTCCTCTTGCCACTGCAGAATATCAATCATTCATTCAATATTCCTTTCTTTTTAAGGTCAGTGGGGCTAAGGTGAACTGCAGCTTGATAGGCCCAATCATTCTCTTCTGGAGTACAGGACTCAACCCAATGTACACGTTCAGTTACGAGATGCAACAATCAAACATCATTCCTTTAACCCAATAGATGCCTTTCTGCTTTCTGACACCAACAACACTTCTGACTTAAGAAAATTGACTAACTTATGATTAAATAAATCTACAGAAATTAAAGCTTTAAATCAGTTGTGCAGCTATGAAGCATTAAAGTTTTTGGTTTGCATGAGATTTCTTGTCACAGTTGAATTCGTTTTCAATTTTACCAAATGCCTTTCCCAAGACATTTTCTTGAAGGAGATTACTATGAGCCCACCATAGATTTTATCATGAAGCATTGAACATTTATGAACTCATGCATAATTTATTTTTAGTTCTATATATGGCAAAACCTATATTGGTACTTAGAATGCTAACATTGTCAAGGGAATATGTCCTTTTATCTCCCTCCTGTCTCCTGGTCTTTGCATCTCTTCAAAATTTCAATTCAGTATTCCCTTACCTGTTGACCACTGAGTTTTGTGTATAGTTTCTTTATTAATTGATGCATTCATGCTCTGCATAGAATCAGGCAAGGTGATAGACCATAGACAATAGGCAATAGACAATAGGTGCAGGAGGAGGCCATTCGGTCCTTCGAGCCAGCACCGCCATTCAATGTGATCATGGCTGATCATTCTCAATCAGTACCCCATTCCTGCCTTCTCCCCATACCCCCTGACTCCACTATCCTTAAGAGCTCTATCCAGCTCTCTCTTGAATGCATTCGGAGAATTGGCCTCCACTGCCTTCTGAGGCAGAGAATTCCACAGATTCACAACTCTCTGACTGAAAAGGATTTTCCTCATCTCAGTTCTAAATGGCCTACCCCTTATTCTTAAACTGTGGCCCCTTGTTCTGGACTCCCCCAACATTGGGAACATGTTTCCTGCCTCTAACGTGTCCAACCCCTCAATAATCTTATACGTTTCGATAAGATCTCCTCTCATCCTTCTAAATTCCAGTGTATACAAGAATGAATATGGATGCGGGTTTACAGAAAATAGACACAAAGTGCTGCAATAACTCAGAGGGTCAGGTAGCATCTCTGGAGAACATGGATAGGTGACATTTCAGGTTGCGACCCTTCTTCAGACAGATTGTGATGGGGGTGGGGGAGAGGAGGCTGACAGAGAGGTGGGGTGGAGGACAAAGCCTGACAAGTGATAGGTGAATGTGGGTGAGGGAGATTTTGGTAGGTTTTTGATAATCAATATGATTATTTCAACTGGTGATGTTTGCAACTAATGAAGATGATATTTTAACCATTATAACTACAAGTTGTGAGATGGAGGCCTGATGAATATGTCTCCAGTTGCTTTTAGCAGGATTATTTTTGCATAACCTTTCTCTTGTGGTAGAAACCCAGAGGAACAAAAAAACAAAAAATCAAATAAATGTTTTTATCCTGCTGAATTGTAAAGGAAACATTGTGCTTTGTGTGAAATATTGAAAACTGCTACCTTGGGAACGGGATATGAGATGGTTGTAAATCCAAAGATAACAAAGATTCTTTAATCAAGAAATCTTTGTGCATCCTGACTGGACAACACGCAACAAAAGCTTTTCACCTCGATACTCGTGATATTAAACTAAACAGAACTGAACTGAACTGGTATAATTTAACCTGCAGTGCACCAGGAATAATGTAATTTGCTGTGTTTCTTTCCATTAGCATTCAGATTCTCTAAATTAAATCTGTGCCTCACAGGTGTTTAGAGAGGCTGAGGTCCTTGGGAATAGGGGATTTGAATTGTGAAGTAAGAAAGTCCCTTCAAACCCTTTTCTGTGATAAGGGGTAAGGTCACTTGCTCTAACGCCTTATGTAGTTCGGCAATGCCCCTTGAAGTGCTTTGGTATGTTTTACCCTATTAAAGGTGGACTATAAATGCAATTTGGTGTTGAGATTGACCTGTTTTAACACAAGAAGTATTTGTATCACGCATCTTGTGGTGAGACTGCTGAGTCCACATACACTCCTCCGTCTGAGTTGGAGCTGTGTTGTGAGTGATGTCGGCCTGATCACTGCTTATGACCTTGGGAAATGGAACATAATTGAGGCATAAACCACACCTGACCAAGGGTCCATCTTTACTTTATATATAGTGTCACAGCAGGAGCAAAGGAATCTTAGATGCTCCAAAAAAGAAAGCCATTGGAAAATATAAGCTAAAAGTAGTTAAGAATCCATGCACTGTGAAGTGATGCTGATTCATAATTGTAGCCCTTTTGAACAAAATTGACATTCAGAGGTGAATGATGGACAACTTTATTTCGGTAACACAGTTTCATAATGTGTATCAGGCGGTGAATTTTTACCCATGTTACAGGAAATCATCAATCTATTTAATGAGTTTCTCACATCACTTTTATGAAAATAACGCAGAGAGTGAGTTGGCATGTGAGAGATTAGTCTGAAGAAGGGTCTTGATCCGAAACGTCACCATTCCCTCTCTCCTAGATTCTGCCTGACCTGCTGAGTTACTCCAGCATTTTGTGATACCAGAGATTATTCTTTGTGATTTCAAATCATAGAGTACTGAATATATATGACTGCATTTTAGCTGTTTACACCATATTCTAGTTAGTTACACCATGAAAATTGCTGTTAATTCAGCATGCAATATACTTGCTCGAAGAGGTCATAGAGGGGTTAATTGGAACTGATAAATTGTTGTGGCATTGTTTCATTGGAATTGTGTAGTGTTTATATTAGTTTAGTTAAAGTTTTGTTTAGTTTAGTTTAGAGATACAACGCGGAAACAGGCCCTTCAGCCCACCGAGTCCCCACCGACCAGCGATCCCCACATATTAGCACTATCCTACACTAGACACACACACACACACACACACACACACACACACACACACACACACACACACACACACACACACACACACACACACACACACACACACACACACACACATATATATACTGTTTATAAATATATATAAAGTATTTAATTGTCGTAAGGTATACAATGGCATACTGAAAATTCTTAACCGTTAATAAAGGAAATGGGATTATACATATATATATCTGTGTGTGTGTGTGTGTGTTATCTTTGTGTATTGTGTATTATGTTCACAGGCCTGTTATGCTGCTGCAAGTAAGAATTTTCAGTATACCATTGTATACCTTATGACAATTAAACACTTTTGACTCTTGATATTTCAAAGTACCTTGTGATTTCCTGAAGGGACAGAATGGTGCAATATATATGAGATGGTTTTATTTTATTATCTCCAATCTAATTCGCTTTCCTTCTATTGATACTAGCTTTGTGCTTGGGGCAAGTGAGAATGGATTGACTGTGTTCCTTGTTCATGTTGATACATTTTGCCAGAATAATCAAGGAGAGGCAATATAGACTAAATTACACAGTTCCAAAGGTGCACAGAAACAGATGGATGTGGGTGTAAATTACATAAATCTTTGAAAGTGGCAGGACTTGAGAGAATGGTGAATAAAGGAAATGGGATTCTGGGCTTCTTAAATGGAAATATAGAATACAAAAGCAGGAAGATTATTTTGAAGGTTTATTACAATGGTTCCAGGAATGAGTAATTTTGTCTACAAGTTTAGAGTGGAGAAGCTAAAGTTATTTTCTGGTAAAGGTTTTGGGTCAGGCCAAGATGCAGTTAAGTCAGTAGTCAGAAGGTTAGCCTCACCGCGCCAGAGACCTGGGTTTGATCCTGAACTCGGATGCTGCCTGTGTGGAGTTTGCATGTTCTCCCTGTGGCTGTGACGTTTTCCTCCCACATCCCAAAGATGTGCGGGTTTGTAGGTTAATTTTGTCTGTAAATCACCCTAGTGTGTAGGGAATGGATGAGAAAATGGGATGGCATAGAACTAGTGTGAATGGGGTGTGATCGTTGGTCAGCATGGACTCGGTGGGCTGAAGGGCCTGTATCTCTAACACTAAAGCTAAAGCTAAAACTCTGTGAGGTGGGCTCAGGGAAAGTCCAAACAGAAAGACATTCTCTTCTCAACTTCAGCCTCCCTCACTTCAATCACATTTATAAATAAAGCAAAATAAACATTTGTAGGCAATGCACATCTCTTGATTGAACAAATCTATTGCTAATATTAATACTGAACATAAACTTTCAAAATAACCTTTTTGCTTTTGTATTCTATAGCTACATCTAAGCAGCCCAGAATCCCATTTCCTTTATTAACCGTTCTCTCAACTGAACTTAAAACCATTGTTAGACACAAAAAGCTGGAGTAACTCAGCATCTCTGGAGAAAAGGGAATAGGTGACATTTCGGGTCAAGACCCTTGTTCAGACTGAGAGTCGGGGAAAGGGAAATGTTAGATATAGAACAAATGAATGAAAGATGGGCAAAAAATAGCGATGTTACCATAAAACCATCATTGGAAACGCTCAGACTATCTTTGATCAGACTTTACAGGCTTTATCTTGCACTAAACGTTTTTCACGTTACTCCCTTTATTATGTATCTGTACACAGTGAATGGCTTGATTATAATCATGTATTGTCTTTCCACTGACTGGTTAGCATGTAACAAAAGTTTTTTGCTGTACCTCAGTACACGAGACAATAAACTAAACTAAGTTAAACAGCTAATAAAAAGTAATCATTGTTATTTGGTACTATTAGCAACGACTGTATCAAGAAGTATTTACTTTGGTATTGCCCTTTTACATTGCCTAATGTAGCAAATTCTCTCTGACAGCCCCTGAGCTGAGTGGACTACGTGATCTGGAGGCCTTATACCAAGGCATTGAGCAGCAGAAGAACAGAACCAGGAGAGTGAGAAGACATGACAGAGACGATGATTACAATATAGAAGTTCTTCTTGGGGTTGGTGACACCGTGGTGCAATTCCATGGGAAAGAGCATGTGCAGAAGTATCTCCTGACCCTAATGAACATAGTAAGTGGTAGTTTTTGTTCATTTATTACATGAGCGTTTATTGTCAACACCTCAGTGGTTGCAGGAATCTAGAATAACAAAGGTAAATGGTTCTATTCTTTCGTGTAGGAGATTCCCTTCGAGATAGTTATTGCCGATACCTATTGTGCAGTAATATTACTTGTTACTTATCTGGAATGAGATATGGCACTGGGACCACTTGGCTGCACATTTCATCACAGCCACGATCCAAACCTGAACCTGAATTTCAGAAGTAAAACAAGAATGACATTAAGGCAAAATTGAACTGAATATGGCATCGAGGAACTCTGGTAAATCTGAAGTTAGTGGGCTTCAGACAAAACAAAACTGGATGAGTAGCTCACACAAGGGAATATAGGTGTGATCGTTGGAGACCAGTCATCCCACCCAAAGGCTGCAGTGAGTGTTTCAGGGCAGTTTTTCAGGGCTCAACCATCGTCAGCTGCTTCATCAATAACCTTTCTTCATCAAAAGGTGAGAGTAAGAATGTTTGATATGATTGCACTGTGTCCTATTCCATTCACAAATGAAGGAGCCCATGTCTTCATGCAGTAAAACCAAAAAAAATCCCAGGCAGTGATGATCTTGAACACTAGAGAATCTAACCCTTGCACTACATTCAGCATCACCTCAGCATTAAAAACACCTATTTCAGGATGCTATTCATTGACTACAACTCGGCCTTCAACACCATAATACCTGGACTTTAGGTTTGGGACCTCCATTTACAACTGGCTTCTGGACTTTGGCTGGGGACCCTTTTTCCAACTGACGATGCTCAACATTCCAGCATCCGCAACGCTTTGTGTCTCTGGCCTCTGGACCGTCTATCCAGCAGACCTCAGTCGGTTAGAATTTTTCATAACATTTTCTCTTCCTTTACCCACAACACTGGTACTCCTGAGGCTTGTGCGCTCAGTCCCCTGTTCTACTCTCTGTACACTCGTGGCCATGTGGCCAAGTGCAGCACAAACTCCATCTTTAAGCTCGGTGTGGTACTGCTGTTGTTGGTCAAATCAACAACACCAATGAGATTGAGTAGAGGAAAGAGATCGGGACCTTGTGGCATGGTGTTGGAACCACAACGTGGCCCTCGACGTCAGCAAGACGGAAGGAAAGTGGGGGCGGGGAGTGCTGTGGACGCAACCTGGCCTCAACAACAGAGCTGCTGGAGAGATAGTCAACAGCTTCAAGTTGAAATGAGGTTTTGGAGACACAAGGAGTTGGTTTACAAAGAAGACATAGAGTGTTGGAGTAACTCAGCGGGTCAGGCAGCATCTCTGGAGAACATGGATCGACACAAGGAACTGCAGATGTTGGTTTACAAAAAAAGACACAAACTGCTGGAGTAACTCAGCGGGCCAGGCGGAGTTACACCAGTACTTTGTGTCTTTAAATAAGATTTTGTTATGTATGCGGTCGTCCTGCAGTAGCTGACGAGCCAGTGTGTAGTCTCCATTGTTTTAGTTTAGTTTATTGTCACATGTACAGAGGTACAGTGAAAGGCTTTTGAGCTGCATGCTGCACAATCTCACAAATGTACACAGCAGACAGTAGAAGAAGAGTGGCAAGGACTTGCGAACAGGCTTGAGAACAGTAGGAACAAGATGGCTACCAAGTAATCTTTTTCTACTCAGTATCTGCAGTCTTGTCTTTCAGCTGAGCAGAAGCAGGCAGGCATGAGCAACAGAGACTTCCCAGGAGGGTTGATTTTCATTTGATTTCATGAGAGATGATGCAGACTGAAAAATGAAATTCCCCCATGCAATGCAAGTGAGCCTCTCCACACAGTAATCCTTAACTTCATCATAGTATATATAGCACACTAACAATCAGCACTGAGAACACCGACGATACATAAAACCCTTAAACATCCAGCTGTGCAGATCCACTGACAGTGAATGTGACATGTACTGTAAATTAATGAATCCCAGCTCCTATTCGTCTTTGCTACAATACTTCTGTGTTTTCTGATGCGCTCAATTAAATGACTTCAGGGTACCACATAAAAAGCATTATCTCCACTCTATGGGTGTAAACAGTGCTGTTCAGATTACTTTCACAAATGATGCGAGATAATGTAACTTATTTCTAGATTGTTCAATTGAATAAAAGGACATTGTGCAGGAATTCATATTCCTGGAGGAAACTACCATAGTCATCTTGTGCCTAACTGCTATGGTGGACCAGACAGCCCTCTTGCATTTCTGAAACAGTTTAGTTTAGTTTAGCTTATCGTCATGTGTACCGAGATACAGTGAAAAGGATTGGACCTTTTGCCTGAAATGTATTTAAATCAAAAACCTCCAGATGCTGGATGTCATCAGCTTGTAACATCGAGTCAATTTATTGTCCAGTTTCTCTTTTGTTTCAGATTTCCAACTGCTGTACCTCCCAATTCCAGTATCATTTCTTTCCTCTCTCTTCTGGCCTCATTCATCTCCATCCATTTGCATCCCCTCCACTCTGATCACCATCTCCTTACATCCAATGCCATGACCATTTGGTCTCCATCTTATCACAGACATTCCTTTTGTTCTCAACCTTCCTCCTTTTCTGCAACTTAAAACACACTTTCATTTTTAACTTTGCCCAGCTCTACTGCAAAGGTCATCGATCCGAGACATGAACTCGGTATCTCTCACGGTAGCTGTTGCCTAGACTGCTGAATATTTTTAGCTGTTTCTAGTTATATTTCATTCATCGGGACTTTGGGAAATTGTGGGAGTACCTCCATATTCTCAATAAACTTTGTCCCCACCGTGGTAACAAGGTGTAACTGCTGTGGGGGAAAGTGTTTAAGAGCTGGCACCCTTTTCCAAATGTTGCACAATAAACCATTGGGAGATGTGCCAAACTTGGTGATTCATCAAGTCCCGCTTTAGTCCTTGTTTCTCAGTGGAAGTCACCCTAATACCATTTTAATAAGTTGAGATCTCTCAGACTTTAGTGATAAGCTCAGTCAAAAAATGCATGTGCTATTAATGTTGGATTGTCTAAAAGACAATATTTTAATTTTCTCCATTTAGTCCTTTTAATCTGTGAGTCACCTCTTTTAATTCAGTTAAATATGGGTGCATGGAATTAAGTTGAATCAAAAAGATATGGGGCAAAAGTTAATTGAATTGAATTGAATTGAATACTTTATTGTCACATGTGACAAATCACAGTGAAATTCTTTGCTTGCATACCCAAGGTATGCAATAGTCACCACATAAAGGGCGCTGTCAGCTCCCTGGAAAGGTTCCAGCTCCGCTGATGGAGATGTCATAGAAAAAGGATCCCAGCTATATAAGTGTTAATTTACTCTGTTTCATGTAGCATAATAACAGTAATCAGGATACATGATGTGTAAAGAACACAAGAGACATCTGCCTGAAGAAAATACTTTAAAATTGAAGGATCGCCAAGCCACACTGGCAGGATGGCAGCGGGGTGGTAGAAGTCGTTTATGTACCAAAATAGTGAGGTCTAAAATGTGAACTATTTCTTGAAGGAAACCAGGGCCTGCATTCTAAGATTAATTAATTTTCCTTGACTTCTTTGATGCCAAAGGATAGTTATTCTTATTCACGTTGAAGCTAAGGCTGTGTTACTGGTGTTAAATTCTCAGGAAAGTAGAAGATACCCAGAAAATCTAAAAACAAGCAATGGGGGTTAGGAGAGTGAGAGGTTGGCTAGTTCTCTTCTCTTCATCTCTGGCTCCTATTGGAATCTATGCTTCCTTGGACCTGGGTCAACTTTCTTTATTTCTAATTGCCACCTTGGCTCAGAGTGATAGCTCTCACAATATTTACACACCTCATTGCAGTATGGAGAGTCTTGCAATGTGAGAGGATAAAACATTAGGATTGCCTGTGACTTGGAATAGACCTAAAGCATTATTTTAGTTTTTTTAAACATTAGTTTAGAGATGCAGCATGCAAACAGGCCCTTCAGCCCACCGAGTTCGCGCCAACCAGAGAGAGATCCCTGCCCATTAACACCATTCTACACATTGGGGGAAATTTTCTTTTCTTTACCAAGCCAATTAACCTACAAACTTGCACATCTTTGGCGTAGGAGGAAACCAGAGCACCTGGAGAAAACCCACTCAGGTCACGGGGATAATGTGCAAACCCCATACAGAAAACACCCATAATTAGGATTCGACCCAGGTCTCTGGTGCAGGAAGGCAGCAACTCTACCGCTGTGCCACCATGCCACCCCATTCCAAGAAGATCAGCAAGTTATAAATAGCGTCATAAATAGCGTCCCCTCGCATTGTAACATGCAGAGCGGAGAGCTTCTCAATTAACTGGCATTGGTTAACACGCCAAATGACACCAAATCCATGGTATAAATGCTCGGTGAGTTAAATTGACTGGTGCAAAGAAAGGCATTTTTCAACCATCAACACATTTTGGAAAAATAATAACAACACTGTATAATTCATAGAAACATAGAAACATAGAAAATAGGTGCAGGAGGAGGCCATTTGGACCTTCGAGCCAGCACCGCCATTCATTGTGATCATGGCTGATCATCCACAATCAGTAACCTGTGCCTGCCTTCTCCCCATATCCCTTGATTCCACTAGTCCCTAGAGCTCTATTTAACTCTCTTTTAAATTCATCCAGTGAATTGGCCTTCACTGCCTTCTGAGGCAGTGAATTCCACAAATTTACAACTCTCTGACTGAAAAAGTTTTTCCTCATCTCCGTTCTAAATGGCCTACCCCTTATTCTTAGACTGTGGACCCTGGTTCTGGACTCCCCCAACATTGGGAACATTTTTCCTGCATCTAGCTTGTCTAGTCCTTTGACAATTTTATACGTCTCTATAAGATCCCCTCACATCCTAAACTCCAGTGAATACAAGCCCAGTCTTTCCAATCTTTCCTCATATGACAGTCCCTCCATCCCAGGGATTAACCTCATGAACCTATGCTGTACTGCCTCAGTAGCAAGGACGTCCTTCCTCAAATTAGGAGACCAAAACTGCACACAATACTCCAGATGTGGTCTCACCAGGGCCCTATACAACTGCAGAAGGACCTCTTTGCTCTTATACTCAAATCCTCTCTTTATGAAGGTCAACAGCTTTTTTCACTGCCTGCTGTACCTGCACGCTTACTTTCAGTGACTGGTGTACAAGGACACCAAGGTCTCGTTGCACTTCCCCTTTACCTAATCTGACACCATTGAGATAATAAGCTGCCTCCTTGTTTTTGCCACCAAAGTGGATAACCTCACATTTATCTACATTATACTGCATCTGCCATGCATCTGCCCACTCACTCAACCTATCCAAGTCACCCTGCAACTTGTTATATCCTCTTCACAGTTCACACTGCCACCCATCTGTGTGTCATCTGCAAACTTGCTAGTGTTACTTCTAATTCCATCATCCAAATCATTAATATATATTGTAAATAGTTGTGGTCTCAGCACCGAGCCTTGCGGCACTCCACTCTCCACTGCCTGCCATTCTGAAAAGGACCTGTTTATTTCTACTCTTTGCTTCCTGTCTGACAACCAATTCTCTATCCATGTCAATACCCTACCTCCAATACTATGTGGTCTAATTTTGCTCACCAACCTCCCGTGTGGGACCTTATCAAAGGCTTTCTGAAAGTCCAGATACACTACATCCACTGGTACTCCTTCATCCATTTTACTTGTCAGATCCTCAAAAAAGTCCAGAAGATTAGTCAAGCAAGATTTCCCCATCATAAATCCATGCTGACGTGGACCAATCCTTCTGGAATTTTTTGAGGATGTAACTAGGAAAATGGACAAGGGAGAGCTAGTGGATTGTTGTGTACCTGGATTTTCAGAAAGCATTTGATATGTTCCCACATAGGAGATTAATGGGCAAAATTAAAGCACAAGGTAATAGGGGTAGGGTACTGACATGGATAGAAAATTGGTTGACAGACAGGAAACAAAGAGTAGGGATTAACGGCTCCTTTTCAGAATGGCAGGCAGTGACTAGTGGGGTACCGCAAGGCTCGATGCTGGGACCGCAGCTATTTACAATATACATTAATGACTTAGATGATGGGATTAAAAGTAACATTGGCAAATTTGCAGATGACACAAAGCTGGGTGGCAGTGTGAAATGTGAGGAGGATGCTATGAGGATGCAGGGTGATTTGGACAGGTTGTGTGAATGGGCAGATGCATGGCAGATGCAGTTTAATGTGGATAAATGTGAGGTTATCCACTTTGGTGGCAAGAACAGGAAGGCAGATTATTATCTGCATGGTGTCAAGTTAGGAAAAGGGGAAGTACAATGAGATCTGTGTGTCTTTGTTTATCAGTCACTGAAAGTAAGCATGCAGGTTCAGCAGGCAGCGAAGAAAGTTAACGGCATATTGGCCATAGCAAGAGGAGTTGAATATATGAGCAAAGAGATCCTTCTGCAGTTGAAAAGGGCCCTAGTGAGACCACACCTGGAGTATTGTGTGCAGTTTTGGTCTCCAAATTTGAGGAAGGACATTCTTGCTATTGAGGTAGTGTAGCGTAGGTTCACAAGGTTAATTCCCAGGATGGCGGTATGTTGAAGGACTGTGGTATGTTGAAGGACTGTGGTATGTTGAAGGACTGGAGCGACTGTGCTTGTATACACTGGAATTTAGATGGATGGGAGGAGATCTTATTGAAACATAAGATTATTAAAGGATTGGACATGCTGGAGGCAGGAAACATGTTCCCGATGTTCGGGGAGTCCAGAATCAGGGGCCACAGTTTAAGAATAAGGGGTAGGCCATTTAGAACGGAGATGAGGAAAACCTTTTTCACTCAGAGTTGTGAATCTGTGGAATTCTCTGCCCCAGAAGGCAGTGCAGGCCAATTCTCTGGATGCTTTCAAGAGAGTGTTAGATAGAGCTCTTAAAGATAGCAGAGTCAAGGGATATGGGGAGAAGGCAGGAACGGGATACTGATTGTAGATGATCAGCCATGATCACAGTGAATGGTGGTGCAAGCACAAAGGGCCACACCTGCACATATTGTCTATTGCCTATTGTCTATTATTTGTATTTGCAACAGATTTATCTGCAGCAGAAGTCAAGACGCGCAATGTTTACTGTTAATATTATTCACAAAATTCTTTGCTATTAATTTACGGTACATGTCTCATTTACTGTCAGTGGATCTGCACAGCTGGATGTTTGAGGGTTTTATGTATCGTCGGTGTTCTCAGTGCTGATTGTTAGTGTGCTATATATACTATGATGAAGTTAAGGATTACTGTGTGGAGAGGCTCACTTGCTTTGCGTGGGGGAATTTCATTTTTCAGTCTGCATGATCTGTCATGAAATCAGATGAAAATCAACCCTCCTGGGAAGTCTCTGTGGCTCATGCCTGCCTGCCTTTGCTCAGCTGAAAGACAAGACTGCAGATACTGAGCAGAGAGATTACTTGGTAGCCATCTTGTTCCAACTGTTCGCAAATCCTTGCCACTCTTCTTCTACTGTCTGCTGTGTACATTTGTGAGATTGTGCAGCATGCAGCTCAAAAGCCTTTCACTGTACCTCTGTACATGTGACAATAAACTAAACTAAAACAATGGAGACTACACACTAGCTCGTCAGGTACTGCAGGACGACCGCATACGTAACAAAATCTTATTTAAAGACACAAAGTACTGGTGTAACTCCGCCTGGCCCGCTGAGTTACTCCAGCACTTTGTGTCTTTTTTTGTAAACCAACATCTGCAGTTCCTTGTGTCGATCCATGTTCTCCAGAGATGCTGCCTGACCCGCTGAGTTACTCCAACACTCTGTCTTCTTTGTAAACAAACTCCTTTTGTCTCCAAAACCTAATTTCAACTTGAAGCTGTTGACTATCACTGTGTATTTCTCTTATAACAACCCTAATGAAGCACTGAATGAAGTCTGAAGAAGGGTCTTGTCCCGAAACATCACCCATTCCTTCTCTCCTGAGATGCTGCCTGACCTGCTGAGTTACTCCAGCATTTTGTGAAATAAACAACCCTAATGAAGCACTGTTTGAAAATTCCAAGGCAGTTTCCATGAGCCGTTAGCATGTTGCTTGTGGTGATGCATCACCTTGAAAGAAGACTGCTTATTAGGAAATCTCAGCATGGTTCCTGCATAAGTAGATCCTGTCTCACGAACTTAGTTGAATTGTTTGAAGGAGTTACAGGATTGTAAAATGGTAAATCCCACTGAGAGTGTGCATTTCAGTTTTTTAAAAGTCTCTTGTGAAGTGCTGCACGATAGGTTGATGAGCATTCTTGTGCTCTAGGAGATTGACAGTCGTGTCTTCGGCCGGATTTTCAGAAATGGAATTGTAAAGGTTCTGTGAAGAAAGTTAGTCATTAGTGGAATGTTGGATTGATCAGTTTGGACAACATAGAACAGTGCAGCACAGGAATAGACCCTTCAGACAACAATGCCTGTGCTGAACATGATGCCAACTTATTCTAATCTCCACTAATTGCATGTGATCCAAATCCCTCCTTTCACTGTATATCCAAGTGCCTCTTATTGTCTCTCCCTTGACCACAACTGCTGGCAGCACTTTCCAGGGTCACACCACTCACTATATAAAAAGACTTCCCTGACGCATCTCCCTTAAACTTCCCCCTTCTGACCTTAATGCCATGCACATTAGTGTTTGACATTTCCACTCTGGGAAAAAAGGTTCTGACTGTCATCCCTATCGTTCTCATAATTTCATATACATATTAGGTCTCCCCTCAACCTCCTACACTCCAAAGAAAACATTTCAAGTTTGTCCAACCTCTCGTAGTTGAAATACTCTAATCTAGACAACATACTGGTAAACCTCTTCTGCACCCGCTCCAAAGCCTCCACATCCTTCCTGCAATGGGCAACCAGAATTGCACACAATACTTTAAATACAGTTGAAACCAAAGTTTTATAAAACCGCATCATGTCTTCCTGACTGTAGGAAAATAACTGCAGATGCTGGTACAAATCGAAGGTATCACAAAATGCTGGAGTAACTCAGCAGGTCAGGCAGCATCTTGGAGAGAAAGAATGGGTGACGTTTCGGGTCGAGACTCTTCATCAGTCTGAAGAAGGGTCTCGACCTGAAACGTCACCCATTCCTTCACTCCAAGATGCTGCCTGACCTGCTGAGTTACTCCAGCATTTTGTGATTTCTTCCTGACTACTCACTACCCTGACCAATGTAAGCAAACATATCATATACCTTATTTTCCACTATCTCCTTGTGTTGCCACTTTCAGGGAACTATGGACTTGGACTCCAAGATCCCTCTGTGCATCAATGCTATTGAGGGACTTGTCATTAACTCTATACTCTTTCCTTATATTCGAACTCAC
The DNA here is from genome assembly GCF_053455715.1 of Rhinoraja longicauda. Lineage (NCBI taxonomy): Eukaryota > Metazoa > Chordata > Chondrichthyes > Rajiformes > Arhynchobatidae > Rhinoraja > Rhinoraja longicauda. The sequence goes on along the minus strand of NC_135966.1, from coordinate 14,354,425 downwards.
TAAGTCATAATGGCTTGGATTAAACTCCATCTTCGATATTCCTCTCTCTCAATAACCTGGGATAGATCCCATCAGGCCCCATGGACTTACCACTTTCTCGCTTTTCAAGTTGCGGGGTAAAGATATCTGGTGATATGAACCTTAACTGAAAAATATAGGTAGCAAACAGAAATGTGTTTAAAGTGTGAATGACCAGTTGATATGTTTTAAGATAGACTAATATGGCCTGTTGCTGTTGGCTAGGGACAATTCCCACCTTATGATAACCTTATGACAATTCCCACCTTATGATAGGCCCAAGGCTGCAGAACGGGAGAGTTGATGGAGACATGATTCATTGAATGCTCAGATCAAATGCCTATGTGTATGGACGTCACACTATCTATACCTAATTTGTCTTTAAAATGTGCTGTTTGATGGGCCTTTTAAGTTAAGAATCCAATACTTTGGTGAGGCTGAGGTTACTTTTAGATCAGGTCAGGTAATGGTGAAACATTTGCTTCCCAGTGGGCAATGGTGAACCAGGCACATTTTAACAACAATCTGGTAGCTTCATATAGCTATTAAACTATTTTATTCAAGCTTTATCGTCTGAATTGAAATTTCCCAGCTGACATGGTTGGAATTGAACTCGTGTCCTTCAATCAATAATCCAGGCATCTGACTACTAGACTGGAAATGTAACCATTATGCTATATTTAGAGCAAATGGGTACAGAACTTACTTTTGTGACCGACACGCTTTATGAATCCACAATGCAATGATTACCCTCTTCACTAAGTTCAACTGAGTCAGGATTGACCTGTTGTTAAGCATTTACAAATTCTCAAGGGATCCCAATTGACATCTAGTCAATGAGATGACAGAATTGTTTCCTTAATCACTTGCTGCTCCCTTACTTAGCCAGTTGCTGCTGCAGCATTTTGTCTTTTTAAAGGTTATGTTCTATTTCTCGTGTCCCCTGGGTGGTTTACTTTATTTTACAATGGTTTAATGGCAATCTGCTCCAATGTGTTGGCAGGAAATTCTGGACCATCAGTTGGTGCAGTTCATTTTAATTAGCTTAAACCAGAGCAACCTGGCCCCTGGAAACTTGGAATACTGTTACCTCCTGGAAACTTGGAAGACAAGTCAGCAGTCTACACATTGAACAGCATGATGGGAAAGAGGTCATCAAATGCCAAAGCTCACCATTTCATTATATAATCCTTATTTCAGGCCACACCTTGTGAAATTTCAAAAATTACTGCCTTGCAAAATTTGTTTGAAATATTAAATAAATTTAATGCATGCTTTCTTGCACCTGGACCAGGAGTTGTCGTTCCTCTGTCCGTTTGATGTTGGGCCATTGGCATGTTAACGAAATAATGCTGCGAAGCAATCACAGTGAAAACATGGAACATAAATTTAAATAAGTGTAAGTGATTCTCATATGCAGTACTTAAAAATCATTATAAAATTAGCTCTGGGACATTTGTGGACCTTGCCTATCACATAATTCATAATAGGAATCACTGTTGGAGAATGCGGTGTTGAATGCAGAGGCTGAAGAAGGGCCCCAACCTGAAATGTTGACTGGCCATTCGCTCTACAGATGCTGCCTGACCTGCTGAGTTCCTCCAGCACTGTTTATGTGCTTATAATTGTAAACCTTGATGGCCAGTGGCGAGTATTGCTTCAGGTTTGTGTTCGTGATAAGATCTTGAGAAGTGGCGTCCTACCTTATTAACTTGAGTAAGGATGTTAATATCTTTCTCCTGCAGTGCAAAAAGTAAGTTTGATGCGGCACGGTGGTGCAGCCGTAGAGTTGCTACCATTACAGCGCCAGAGACCCGGGTTCGATCCTGACTATGGGTGTTGTCTGTATGGAGTTTGTACATTCTCCCTGTGACTGCATGAGTTTTTTCTGGGTGCTAAGGTTTCCTCCCACGCTCCAAAGACATACAGGTGTGTAGGCAAATTGACTTGGTATAATTATATATTGTCTTGGTATAATTATATATTGTCCCTAGTGTGTGTAGGATAGTGTTAGTGTGCAGGGTGATCGCTGGCCGGCGCAGACTCAGTGGGCCGAAGGGCCCGTTTCCGTGCTGTATCGCTAAACTAAACTAAACTAAACTAAACTAATCAGGCCTTGCATTTCCAGATTTCTGCCAATGTGGCTGGAAAATTGACCAGTAACTGCTTGGCAACTGCTGAGAGTGACTCAGAAATTTTATCATCCTCCCACCTGGAAAGTGCTTAACTCCATGCCACAGCCTGATCAAAGCTTTTAGTTCATGGTATTGTTGGCACAGCCTTGTAGCTTACCAATGTTTCCATGCCTCAATAAATATAAACCCTTTACTATGTGATGAAACAAATGGAGCAAAGTAGGTGAGAATACATTTAATTGTTAAATGTACATATCATGGTGGTGCTGAAGTAATTGCTATTGACATTAAGCCATATATAATCAAACTTACCAAAGCCTTACCAAACTCTGAATTGTAAATCACTTATTTTATTAATGACCAGAGATTGCACAAAGTCATTCTCATTTCTATTCTCTCCCTTTTGGAGAACACAGAAAGTTCAAACAAAATCTGACGCTGGCTCTGATAAGCACATAAAAATGATACAATATTGAAATTACTGATACTTTGTCATAGTGAATCATGTTATAAAATTCTGCCTATATACTGGTTGGATGGTTTATATTTCATGGGTTGCAGCAGGATAATGCCTGAGGTGACTATTAATTTTCTTTGTCTTCCATCTTCTGTGCCCAGTTTATCATCCTGGTGTTCAATTCATAGATGGCTTATTGCCATTTGGTATTGCCAGTTTGAGAGCCATTTTTTTAAAGTCAATTTTTAGATTGGATTGCCTTTTAAGTGTGTTTCTAATGTAAACAGTTAATGCAATATGTATACCTAAAATATCAAGAAATTACATGTGCAAAGCTAACTGGCTTTTCAATTCAAGTGCAGCCATATAGTTTAGCAAGTCATTTAGCTTGGTTTCTTTCAATCGTAACATTAGCACTAGAGTTTATCGTAGCAAGTTGACAGTTTATTTCCTTTTGGATACAATAAAGTCTCAGATCTAAATGATAACACATCTGCTCGTGGCAAATTATAAGGCATGACTTCAGGTAAGAAATGCCTCTGTTGTATTCTGATAACTGTATCAGAATCTGAAAAACATCCTTTGGGTAGTTTAACCTGTTTGATTAATGTATTCATCAATTAATATTGCTCCCCATCACCAACATTTTGCTTGTTAATGAAGAAGTCTTGGATGTGCTGGAAGGGAAGACTTTACCACCAAATTAATTTATAATTTGTTCAAGATTGCATTTAAAATGCAGATTTGTACATGGAAACTAACTACAAAAGGTAAAGATCAGGAATAGAGAAAATTGGTGGTGGGGGGGGGGGGGGGGGGGGGGGGGGGGGGGAAGGAGCGAGGGAGAATAATAGCTACTGCAGATCCAAGGTGACGCAGTGCACTTTTCATCAAAGCCCTCCGCACAAGTGCTGTCAATAGCGAAAAACAGAAAGATTGGCACTGACCTCGAAGAGGACCGAAAACCTCAGGAGGATTACTGTGAAAGGACATAGAAATGTCAGAAGAATTTACAGTGGCCTTGAATACGAACCATTATCGAAGGCTGGTTTCAAGCTAAAGAAATATTGAATCACAACTATTATTAATGAAACACAATATAGATAGTGTTGATTTAAGTGCAATTCTTGAAAAAAGAGATTGCACCTTCAGTGATTCTCAGCTTAGATAAAATCAGGGAATTGTTGGCGTACCAAAGAGCAAATGTGGAATATAATTTGAAGTAATAAGTAGGCGGAATGGTGTAAGTAGGCTAAATTTACAAGCTGAGAAAAATGTATGCAATTGAACAGGGCAGTGGTTTGAGTCAAATCCAGCTGAATCTTAATTGCCAAAAAATGGTGGGTTAGGTTAGTATCAGATACTGAAATCCAGAACATCAGAGTGGGGACAAAATATGCTTGTAGTCTGAAGAAGTGTCTCGACCCGAAACATCACCCATTTCTTCCCTCCAGAGATGCTGCCTGGCCCGCTGAGTTGCTCCAGCATTTTGTGTCTATCTTCAGTTGGAGGTTGCAGTAGGTACAGGTCCTTGATATGCATCATAACCAACTTCTCAAAGCACTTCATCATCATGGACATTAGTGCCTAATGGTCGGTAGACATTGAAGCATGTCACCTACTCTTCTTGTTAGATGAGTGGCTTCATGCATTAGTTGTGATCTCTATCTAAGAAGGATTGTTTTCTATAGGCCCTTTAACTCACTTGTCATACATCCCCCGCCAAGTCAACAATTATTTGCTTCAGCAGCCCTCACCCCTCACCACCATCACTGTTCCGACCACCATTGGTGCCCAATTACTGTCACTGCCTTCCCTGACTATAATATGCTTTCTCCTACCACAAGACATTCGGTTTATGTCCCTAGAATTTAGATTGAAAGGGAAAGTGAACACGGTGAGTTTCACATCCCAGGTCCTCTGAGACTCTGAGGTGCTGATCCATGGATGAGCCTGGGCATGTGCAGTATCCAACGGCATGCATCTCTTAGGATTTTTTATCCCACATTGATGGTTCACAATGGTGCACACCAAGCATGCAGAGACAAGTCTTCTGAAAGCGGGTGAGGTCTGCTTCAATGTTACTTAAAGGAGACACGAGAGCATGCAGATACTGAAATCCTGAGCAAAAATAAAGTGTTGGAAGAATTCAACAGGTCCGGCAGCATCTCTGGTGGGAAATGGACAGACAATGTTTCAGGTCGGGATTTTCTTCATACTCACGATCAGTTTAATTACTTTAGTTTAGAGATACAGCGCGGAAACATGCCCTTTGGCCCGCCTAGTCTGTGCCGATCAGTGATCCCAGAACACTAGCATTATCCTACACACTAGGTACAATTTACAATTTTTACCAAAGCCAAGTTAACCTACAAACCTGTAGGTCTTTGGAGTGTGGGAGGAAATCGGAATGCCTTTGGGAAAACCCACATGGCCATGGGGAGAACGTACAAACTCCGTACAGACAGCACCCATAGGCAGGATCACACCTGGGTCTCTGGCGCTGTAAGGCACAACTCTACTTCCATGCTGCCCTGCTGGTGATATTTGTTACTAAGAACTTGAATCTCTCAAAATTTCTAATTCGGCACCATCAATGTAGGGGTGTGTGTACGGCTTTGCTTCTTGAAGTTCTTTAGAAGGGTCCCAATCCGGAATGTCATATGTCTATTTCCTTCCACAGAGCTGGCTAAACCACTGAGTTCCTGCAGCACTTTATGTTTTATTTAAGGAGAAGGAGACTTGCATGGTAGGAGGTGGAGACCGCTTTGAGAACATTCCCTGGGATAGTCCTCCTCAATTAGCAGTGTTAAACAAAACATTGGCTCTCTTCAGGTCCCCAGCCACCCATTTAAAGCCATTGGCCTACTGTCTGGTCCAGAAAATACACCCTGAAATAATGGCAAATCAAGCATATTATGAGACTAAGGAACTTTGTCTAACTAGTGAAGAAAGTTCACTGGAGAAATTACCGAGTTAAAAGCTGAAGAAACCCTTGTCAAGATCTATTCAAGTATAACATTAATTCAAATCCTACCCACAATGAACACTGCTCAATTGAATCTGACCTGATCTCAAGGATTTAAGTTATTTTTAATACCTGACCTGTTCCAATATATTTTGTGAGAACCGCAAGGGTCAGGATGAGTGGCCAGACTAGAATTCCCTGGACCTTTTCGCCCACAACTTCGATTTTTAAAAGAGGTGCCTGCAAAGAAAAGAGATGCATTGGCTTTGATCTTGCAAACTTCCAAAGCATTTTACAGCCAATGAAATACTTTTGAAGCATATTCAGGGTTACAATGGAATAAATATGGCAGTAAATTCGTACATGGTAAATATTCACAGGCAACAGTAGGATGACGACCAAATAATTTGTCTCCAGATATGTTGAGGAACATAAATCAGAAAACCTTCCATTGTAATATTTTGCAATTAAAGGTTTGCAGCTACAATTGTTGCTTGAGCTACATTGATTGCTAATGTGGCAAAGGAAATAATCGTGTGGTAAAGTTGCTTTACAAATTACAGTGGTAATATGCTTAATATGAAATGCCCTTGAGTTTAATCACGTTATCTAGATTACTCATTATCTTTCTCATTTTCTTTGTCCTCCTTGGAGCCCTCCATGGCTTGAGGAGATGAGATAACCAGTTGCTTGCCTACATGTTTCCTGGATACCGTATATTCAATATTTTAGGCATGTGTTTGTTTACACTATATATAAGCCAAAATTCCTATTTTAATTTATCACAGATTTCTTCACAATAACAATTATATTTTTTAAGCCCCCACTGCATCTCAGCCTCAATCCTTCCACAGAACATTATTGTTTTGGTTTGCTAATGCTTTATCCAAACTGGAGATAAACATATTTTCAAAAGCAGCAGTTGTAATGAGATGGACTATCGTCATAGATACATCGGAATCAATAATCCCGACCACTGTAACATATTAAAAAAATTGTTTTATAGTTATAGAGTCAAAGAGTGATACAGTGTGGAAACAGGCCCTTCGGCCCAACTTGCCCACACGATGTCCCAGCTACACTAGTCCCACTCGCCTGCGCTTTGTCCATATCCCTCCAAACCTGTCCTATTCATGTACCTGTATACTGTTTCTTAAATGATGGGATAACCCCAGCTTCAACTACCTCCTCTGGCAGCTTGTTCCATACACCCACCACTCTTTGTGTGAAAACGTTATCCCTCAGATTCCTATTAAATCTTTTCTCCTTCACTTTGAACCTATGTCCTCTGGTCCTCGATTCCCCTACTCTGGGCAAGAGACTGTGCATCTATCCAATCTATTCCTCTCATAATTTTGTGCACCTCTACAAGATCATCCCTCATCCTCCTGTGCTCCATGGAATAGAGACCCAACCTACTCAACCTCTCCCTATAGCTCACACCCTCTAGTCCTGGCAGCATCCACATAAATCTTTTCTGAAACTTTCCAAGCTTGACAATATCTTTCCTTTTACATGATGCCCAGAACTGAACACAATATTCTAAATGCGGTCTCACCAACATCTTATACAACTGTAACATGACCTCCCAACTTCTATACACAGTGCTCTGACTGATGAAGGCCAAAGTGCCAAAAACGTTTTTGACCACCTTGTCTACCTGCGACTCGACCTTCAAGGAACCATGCACCTGCACTCCTAGATCCCTCTGCTCTGCAACACTACCCAGAGACCTACCATTTACTGTGTAGGTCCTGCCCTTGTTCGACGTCCCAAAATGCAACACCTCACACTTCTCTGTATTAAATTTCATCAACCATTCCTCCGCCCACCTGGCCAATTGATCCAGATCCTGCTGCAATCTTTTACAACCATCTTGACTATCTGTAAAACCACTCACTTTTGTACCATCAACAAACTTGCTAATCTTGCCCTGTATGTTCTCATCCAAATTATTGATGTAGATGACAAACAGTAACAGGCCCAGCACCGAACCCTGAGGCACACCACTAATCACAGGCCTCCAGTCCAAGAAGCAACCTTCCACTGTCACCCTCTGCTTCCTTCCATGAAGCCAATTCAGTATCCATTCAGCCACCTCTGCTTGGATCCCATGCGATCTAACCTTCCAGAGCAGCCTACCATGTGGAATTTTGTCAAATGCCTTACTGAAATCCATGTACCTTTTTGGTCACGACTTCAAAAAAAATCAATCAGATTTGTGAGACACAACCTCCCAAGTACAAAACCATGCTGACTATCCCTAATCAGCCCTTGCCCATCCAAATGCCTGTATAACTTATCCCTCAGAATACTCTCTGGTAACTTTCCAACGACAGATGTTAACCTCACCTCACCGGCCTACAGTTCCCAGCATTTTCCCTGCAGCTATTCTTGAAAAGAGGCACACATTTGCTACCCTCCAGTCTTCCGGCACCTCTCCTGTATTTAAGAACAACTCGTAAATTTTAACCAGAGCTCCCGCAATTTCCTCTCTAGCTTACCGCAATGTCCTCAGATATATCTGATCAGGCCCTGGAGATTTGTCTATCTTCATACACGACAGTACCTTCAGTACTTCATCGATGGTAACATTGACTGTTCTCAAGACACCTCCATTGACTGTCCCAAGTTCCTCTGTCCTACTGCCTTTCTCCTCGGTAAATACAGAGGAGGAATACTCATTAAGGACCTTGCCCATCTCCTGTGGCTCCACACTGCCCTTTGATTCCTGAGAGGTCCCACTCTCTCTCTGGTTACCTTTTTCCCCCTTATGTATTTATAAAATCTTTTGGGATTGTCCTGAATGCTACCCGCCAGAGCTATCTCCTGGCCCCTTTTTGCCCTTCTAATCTCCTTTTTCAGTTTACTCCTTAGCTCCAGAAACTCCTCCAGAGATGCACTTGATCCCAGCTGCCCATACATGCCCCATGCATCCTTCTTGTTTTTGACCAACGCTTCAATTTTACTCGTCAGCCAAGCTTCCTTACGTTTGCCTGCTTTGCCCTTCACTCTAACGGGGACGTACAGATCCTGAGCTTTAGTCAGCACACTTTTCCAAACATCCCACTTGGCCGATGTTCCTTTCCCATCAAACTACCTGCTCCAGTCAACTTGAGCGAGACCTACTCTTATACCCTCAATGTTGGCCTTATCCCAGTTGAGCATTTTAACACGTGCACACATCTTAAACCTAATCGAACTGTGGTCACTGGTCCCAAAAGGCTCCTCCACAAACACCTCATTAACTTGCCCTTCCCAATTTCCCAATACTAGATCCAGCGTTGCCATCTCACATGTGGGGGCCTCCACATACTGCTTAAGAAAACTCTCTTGAACACTTTTGAGGAATTGCACCCTATTTAAACCCTTCTCACTATGATTTTCCCAGTCTATATTGGGAAAGTTAAAATCTCCTACTACAACAACCTTATTTGACCTGCAGCTATCTGCAATCTTAACTGCAGCTGTCTGCAATCTCCTGGCACATTTGTTCTTCTAATTCCTGTTGATTATTCGGGGGTCTGTAGTACACCCCCAACAAGGTGATCATCCCTTTTTTGTTCCTCAGCTCCACCCATATAACCTCACTAGACGAACCATCCGTAATATCACCTCTGACCACTGCCGACATCCTCCTTGACCAATAATGCAAACCCCCCCCCTCTCTCCCCCTCACCCCTGTCTCTCCTGAAGCTCTTGTACCCCAGAACATTAAGCTGTCTCCTGCCCCTCCCTTAACCAGGTTTCAGTCATGGCTACAACGTCCCAGTCGCTCGTACCTATCCATGCCCTAAGCTCATCTGCCTTGCTCATCAGGCCCCTTGCATTAAAATTCATGCAGTTTAAACCAATCCTTCCTCGCTCTCCGCCTTTCACCTGCCTACTCTATCCACTAACCTTTCTCTCACCATCCTCCATACTAACTTCTAGCCTCTCACGTGCCTCTGTCCTGTACGAGATCCCATCCCCCTGCCAATCTAGTTTAAACTCTCCCGTGTAGCATTAGCAAACCTTCCTGCTAGGATGTTAGTCCCCCTCCAGTTCAGGTGCACCCCATCCCTTTTGTACAGGTCACGCCTGCCCCAGAAGAGATCCCAATGATCCAGAAATTTAAATCCCTGCCCCCTGCACCAACTCCTTAGCCACACATTCATTTCCCCTATCTTCCTGTTCTTACCTTTACCAGCACGAGGTACAGGAAGCAATCCTGAGATCACTACCCTGCAGGTTCTGCTTTTCAGTCTTCTACCCAATTCCGTAAACTCGTGTTGCAGAACCTCCTTCCTCTTCCTACCTATATCGTTCATGCCAACATGCACAACAACCTCCGGCTGCTCCCCCTCACTCTTGAGGATGTCGTGCAATTGCTCCGAGACGTCCTGGACTCTGGCACCATTCTGGAGTCTCGCCTGCTGCCGCAGAATCTCCTATCCCTACCTCTGACTATCGAGTCCCCCCCCCCACTATGGCTCTGCCTGGCATCACTCTTCCCCATTGAGCCTCAGCACCAGGGTTGGAGTCACAGCCCTGGCTGTCACTCAATCTTGTCATGTCATCCGCTCTGACAGCTCCCAAGAGGGTGTACCTGTTTTCAGTAGGTGCAGTCACTGGGGGCTCCTGCACTCCAAGTTTACTTCTCTTCCTCGTTACCACCTACCTTCGCTCTTCCTGTATCCTCAGTGTGACAACCTCACTGTAGGTCTTGTACAGGAAACTCTCGTTTTCCCGGATGGTCCTGAGGTCATGCAGCTGCTGCTCCAGTTCCCTAACACGTTCATTCAGGAGCTGCACCTGGACACAATTTATAGAATTGCAGATGTTTTTACTGCAATTCTATTGCATTTGATTAAACTTCCCCGTGTGAAGTTTAGCTCAGTACAATGTGATTTGAGAAAAATAGTAAATCTTAAAATCCTTGTTAAAGTTTTAGTATGGAAGCATCTCCAGCAATCTGCCACATTTAAAGATTGTTTTAAAGGACAAACCGTGACCTTTTCAACTGAGATCTGAATTTAAAAATATTTATTTGAAAAAAGGCCTATTATTTCAGCGCAAAGTTCGGTGGTATGATCATAAGTCCGTAACGCAATGTAATTTTATTGTGCAGTCCGAAGCTTCCAAGTGGCTTCGCCATTTAATCAAAAACGGCTGTTCTTTAAGCCTGCAGATAATCCACTGTGCTGTAGATGTGACTGGCATATATAAACAGTTTACAATGCTTGACTGCAGAAGGTTACAGACATGAATTTAGAACTTGGCTGTGAATTCCTGATATTTTTTAAACAATCTCACTAAAAAAGTGTAACGCAGATAATTGCTAAAATCATACTTTACTTTGTTTCATGGTGATTAATTGATAATAGGTAGATTCCAAAATTTTTGAGCTGCACACAGCTATTTTATTTTAAACAACAACTTCCATGCCATTACCACGCCAAAGTGGCCCAAGAGTTCCATGGAAGAGTTGTCAAATATAAACTGAGGCCAAGTCACATGAGGAGTTAGGGTGAAAGACATGCTCACAGAGGTAGGTTTTAAAAAAATGTCTCAAAAGAGGAAAGACAACTGGAAAGATCGAGAGGTTTAGAGAGAGAATTTCAGATCTTAGGAACTTGGTAACTGAAGAGGTGTCAGAATAAAAAGGAACAATTAATTTTGGCATGAACAATAGACCACATTAGAGGTACAGGGATATCTTGGAGAGTTTAAATCTGAAGGGTATTATTTGGATGGGGAGGGCAAAACCATGAAAGGATGCTAAAATATGGATGAGAATTTTAATATTAATATATTGCTTAGCCAGAAATCATTATGGTTCAACAAGCAGAGGTAATTGTGAATGGGACGGTGTGAAATCGGACGAAGGTGTTGGGGTTTTGGATGCCATCAGGTGTACAGAGAATAAACAATGGAAATGAAGAATTAATGAAGATTTATCAAGAAGTCACCAAGGATTTCAGCTGCAGATGAGTTGGACACACGATAAGCATTGAACAATTTTAAGGAGGTGGAAATAGAAAGTTTTAGCGATGGTACCAATATGTAGCCCAGAGATCAAAACACAGTTTTGACACCAAAGCTGTCAAATGTGACAGGTAGATTTAATGACATTTCCAACATCCCTCCCTATTGGTGTTGCAACTCCAGTCTGATTCTCAACCTCATAGAACAGTGATAGGTTTTTAGTACATTTTCAGTTTGCTCGTTTGCTTGAGTCAAAGCCAAAGTTCAGTTTGCTTGAGTCAAAGCCAATTTTTAATATGTTATAAAGTAATTTCTAGGGTTTTATTGAGACTTTTAGAATGCCATTAAATTCAGATATCATGGAATTAGCAAATAACAAAATTCTTTGAATGTTACAGTGATCTTCAAAATATTTGGATAAATTCAGTGTAATAATAAAGAACACATAATGACATTTCATTTCTTTTGGGGTTTATTTTGCTGCAAATGGATTGCTCATTTAGCAAAATTTCAATTTAATAACCTTCAGGATTTTTCCTATTGGTTAATGTAGGCATATTATTGTTAGTGAATTGCTTAGTTTACATTTTATTAATTTCCTTTGAGAATTGTAATAGGAAAATGGTACGATCAACTTTAAATTGCTGTTCAGTTTTGGATCCTGAGGAATAGTTGAAAAAGAAATCTGATCTTTGGACAATAATTTATAGTTGTAAAATGCTTTCATATAAACATTTGCGTTGTCTAATACATCCTGTTTTTATTTTCTCACAGGTTAATGAAATTTACCACGATGAGTCTCTGGGAGCTCATGTCAATGTTGTGCTGGTGAAAATAATCATGCTGAGTTATGGAAAGGTAATTGAAAATCTCTTTCTAACTGAGCATTTATGTAGCCTTCAGTAGAGAAGAAATTATCTTTTTTATATGGTCCCTATAAATCAGCGAGTTTTTTTAAATACTTGGGAGCCAGGAGTCTCTTCAGTTGCCGGGGGGGGGGGGGGGGGGGGGGGGAGGGGTTCACGGCATTACAGATGCTCTGAAGGTCATCTTGGTCGGGGGTTGTTGGATCAAGAACGCCAAATGTGTTTCATTGTCTCATGTACCGGCAACGGGGCAATGAAATTCTTTCTTACTGCTGCTTTCCAAGTCTATTCACACAATAACCAACAAATAAATATACAATAATCAATAATACATTAATAAGAAGAAACCAGGCCATAATAATGCAACACTGAATGTTTTGTGACTAAGAGGAGCCACCTTTTCATGATCCTTGAGACAATTATTATTACATTCTTGTGGCAATGTTTCTTTTGTTGTTTTGGGGCTAGTCAGTCCATCAATTACTGGTACCTAGTCATGGTGTGAATGTTGTGAACACCTTTGTGGTTCCTCACTTGGTAAGGGCATGATCTAATGGGCATTGGAACCTGGATTGGGCGTGTTGCCATAAGGTCTGTATGCCAACACCCACAAGAATAAAGTGCTTATCATCCGGTGAAATGTGTTGACTGGAGAACAAGGATAAGTGACGTTTTGGGTCAAGACCCTTTTTCACTTTGTGTTCCTTTGGCACATAATACGTAGTTGTACAGACATTGGTGAGGTCGCACATGGAATATTGTGCACAGTTTTGGTTACCTTGCCATAGGAAAAATATTATTGGAATTATTTAAAATATTATTAGGGTTTTATTACTTTATTGGAGTAGATCGGGTAGATGCACAGTCTTTTACCCAGATGAGGGAATCAACAACTAGAGGACATAGGTTTAAGGTGAGAGGGGAAAGATTTAATAGGAATCTGAGAGGCAATCTTTTCACACAGAGGGTGGTGGGTAAATGGAATGAACTGCCGGAGAAGGTAGCTGAAGCAGAAACTATAACTACATTTAAAAGACATTTGGACAGATACATGGATAAAAAAGGTTTAGAGGGTTAGAGGGATATGGGCAAATGCAGGTATGTTGTACGGTGTAGATGGGGTACCTTGGTTAGCATAGGCAAGCTGGGCTGAAGGGCTTGTTTCCATGTCCTATGACTATGATTCTAAGGTAGAAAGATCTACAAGAATGTTGGGGGGAACCGGACTGAGTTATAGGGACTGAGTTATAGTTATAGAGTTATAGTTGGAACAAAAATATTTAAATACATTTGAATAGGTACATGGATAGAAAGGTTTAGAGGGGTATGGGCAAATGGGACTAGCTTAGTTAGGCCTTCTTGGTCAGCATGGATGAGTTGGGCCAGAGAGCCTGTTTCCATGCTTTATGATTCTTTGACTCAAACTTCCGAAGCAATACATGCATTGGAGATGAAAATCATGTACAAGAGGAATTCAGGCCTAGAAGACCCCAATCAACTTTACAGAGGCTTGTAGTTTGACCTGGAAATAACTGCAATAGCACTCCAATCTGGCAATAACCCATTTTCTTCTAGATGGCACTGAACAAGATCAATAAAAGGTGTTTGAATTGTAAGCCTATATTTCCTAAGTTGACATCAGCTCCCAAAATTAATTCAGTTTATTGATTGCCATAGAAATGCCTTATTATACATCGATTTCATTGTAATATTTATATTGTCACTAATTTAATTGATATTCTGATAAAGCTTTGTAAATGCTTAATTGTTGTCAACTTCCCAGTGAATTATTAGAGAATGTTCCCCTGTTTAAATATTGTATTTTTGGTAGAAACCAAAGTCCCTGAAATTCAAGCATGAGGCTGCAAATGTTTTTCAGCGGTTTGCAACTGTAAATTGATCTTCCCTGCAGTGAGCACAATATTGACCATTTCCAGTCATTTTACATTTCTCCAGAAATTGAACTTGGTACTTCAAGGTGTGAGTTACCATTGTAACCCTGACGGTTTTCAAATCAGCCATGCACAGGATTATGTCATCCCCCAGGGAACAGTATCGTTGAAGTTTAATGTTGCAGTTTCCACCATGCTGTCCCTGAAGGTCCAATCATTGAGCACAACAAGGCTCACTTCGAAAGCTACACTGGATCGTAACTCTTCTCAAAGTGCGCTCCATAAAACAGAGGATTCCAATGTCTCTCACCAACTCTTTAGCAGAGTATCCAAACTCTAATGCCTCTCCACCATCACCATCTCATCCTCGCCCCATTTGCGTCGGCACGGTGGCGCAGCAGTAGAGTGGATGCCTTACAGCACTTCCAGTGCCGGAGACCCGTGTTCGATCCCGACTACGGGACTACTGGTGCTGTCTGTGCGGAGTTTGTACGTTCTCCCCTTGACCACATGGGTTTTCTCCGAGATCTTCGGTTTCCTCCCACACTCTAAAGATGTGCAGGTCTGTAGGTTAATTGGCTTGGTGTAAATGTAAATTGTCTTGAGTGTGTGTAGGATAGTGTTAATGTGCGGGGATCGCTGGTCGGTGCGGTTTTGGTGGGCCAAAGGGCCTGTTTCCGCGCTGAATCTCTAAACTAAACTAAAACTCTCCACACAACTTTCCATAATTACAGGCACAGTTGAAACCCTGGCTTTTTCCCATTAATGACAATGCCTGTTCAGTTGCTGTTGGTTCCAGTAGATACAATGATCACCGGTGGCTTGCTCGAAGTGCATTCAATTCACACTCTGGCTGGATTTTAATTTCTAGGTTAAGAAATCTTAATTATCCATTAATGTGTGTGAAAGGATGCGCTGGGACACATCCTCAGTGACTTGACCTGGGGTCATGGGGTGTTTCGGGTCTCACAACATCAGACACCCTCGCCCAGGCGACCCAGCCGGGGATGATCAGGCCCCGACTTGCGTCCCAGCAGCAACTGCCCACGGATCAGCTCTCTTAATAACTACTCTGCAGGGGTTGGGAGACCCTGATGCGTGGAGGGACTGGGCTCTGTGGGGTGATCCTGGCCGGGTTCCTCCTGCGTCTCAAGGCCTGTGCGCTGCACCACTTTCTCCTTCTCCGAGCATTTTATTCTTGCCTGGTGGCATAAGGCCTTTCCGTAGCTTATTGGGTTTCTTTCTCACGAAAGACACAGACTGGGATGCCAACCCATCCTGTCCCGGGTGCCTTCTTTCCATGCCGTCAACTGTCTCTCCAGTAGTCACCAAACCATTCTTGGTTGTCACCCAGTCTATTCCTAGGTGCCACTGGCTGAGCTAGACTTCAATGCACATAAATATAGTTGTGAAGAAAAATGTCAACAATTATTAACAAATAAACACACTAAAAACATACAATAAAGCTGGAAGGATATAATAAGTTGGAAATTCTTCAGCTCTTTAAATGCTTTATTGCTTAAGGGTTAAAAAATGGCCCTGCTGGTGGATACCTGTACTAGGCAGTCAAATAAATTAAATGAATTAAATACTAGGCAGTCAAAAGCAGTCAAATAAATTAAATGATTCCCCTGATACTTTCAGAAAGTTCCTTTTTAGATTGACTTGAACATTACATCTAATGGAGAGGCAGCATCTCGGGAGAGAAGGAATGGGTGACGTTTCGGGTCGAGAACCTTCTTCAGACTGAAACGTCACCCATTCCTTCTCTCCCGAGATGCTGCCTGACCTGCTGAGTTACTCCAGCATTTTGTGTATAAATACCTTCGATTTGTAACAGCATCTGCAGTTACCTTCTTATACATCTAATGGAGATTCTGATACTTACGCCTGATGTAATTTTTGGTCTCAGTTCTTTTTCTCCACAGTCGGTGTTAGAAATCAAAATAACATGTTTTTTCTTGGTGCAGCCTTGATATAATTTGAAAAATCCAAAAGCTTGTTTTTTAGCAGTTTAAAAATGAAACTGGCATATGGACAGTTTCCAAATCATTTCCATGAGAGAGAGAGAGATTCCGCAAATCCTCCAGCTGGTATTTTGGATCATATCATATTCCGCTTTCAGTCATTCCGAATCCTTTTTTCCAAATGTGATGCAATGCCTGCTGAATGCAGCACATATTTATGGTCTCTCAATTTTTCAAGCCAGACAACTTCTGAGCTCCCACCAACTAAGCTGGGAAGCTTAGGTATCTTTAGGAATGTAATGAGCATCCCGTACCATGGCTGGATTTTAGGAGAAACGTGATATTTTAAGTTGACAGAATGATGTTCACAGTTTTGAGCCTTGTACTAGCACTGAGCTGAAAGCAGTTTATCATCCCGTTTAGGCGGCACAGTGGCGCAGCAGTAGAGCTGCTAACGCACAGAGCCAGAGACCCTGGTGTGATCCTGACCACAGGTGCTGTCTGTGCGGTGTTTGTACGTTCTCTCTGTGACCACCAGGGATTTCCCCGGGTGCATCGGTTTCCTTCCACTTTCCAGGTTTGTAGGTGAATTGGTTCTTGTAAATTGCCCCCAGTGCATAGGATGCGAAAGATGAGATAACATGGAACTGGTGTACAGGTGATCGATGGTCAGCGTGGACTCAGTGGGCTGAAGGACCCGGTTCCATGCTGTATCTTTAAACTAAACTGAACTCCCAGAAGAGAAATTCAGGGCTCAGCATTCTCAAATGATTTCAGTTGATACCCTTTTCTAACTAGAAATAAGAGAAATGGATAAAATATAACCAAAACCTCATATGCTCATCCTGAAATTCCCTCAGTAAATATTTTAAATATACCTCATTTTCAATAAACTACCCCCAGCTTATTTACTTTCAAGACGTTTCAATTTGCTGCAGCGTATTAAGGCAGTGGTTGTACTTCAACAATGCTTTGGTCCCTGGGCAGAGACCGTGCCAGCAACATAATTCCTCACTTTCCTTTCTAGTGCACCAGGAAACGTGTGGGCAGCTGTATGGATTATACAAAATCCTCCATCCCTTTCTTCCAACACTGTGTTGACACCAAAGAAAAGGACACTTGTGGAATCTGTTCTTTTTTTTGGGTAGTTTTAAGGATACATGTCTCAAAATTGGATCACGGACTGCTATGTGTGTGCTATTTGATCCCATTCCAATGAAAAATAAAAGGTGAATGAAAATCTGGGGCTTGCAGCATGGATCGCGAAATCTGTGATTTCCGTTCCAGGTCCCCCGCCTTGGCTCTGATGCATAACATGTGAGGAATCGCGGGCGTGCAGTGGTGTCCAATGACGAGCAACCCACGTCTGGATCTCACGCCCAGCTTCAATGGCCCACACCATCCACAAGCTGTTCTTGCAGAAGAGCTTGTGTAGCCAGCTTCTACTTGGCTTAAAAGTAGACCTTCCTAAGCAAGTCTCAAGCCCAGCACTGAAAACCTGACCCAGGTGGGTCCTCTTCAAGTTGCATACTTACCCTGCTCTCCCCCCACAACTCTCATATCTTCAAACTCACTCGTGCCCAACAACCTCACTCACCCTTCGCCCACACCCTCCCTAGCATGATCTGACAGTACCCCCCGAAAGTCAAATGCTCCCCCACGACCACTAACCCCCCCCCCCCACCACTGACTGACAATGCCAGCTATCTGCCTCAGTCTTCTGACACGGCCATGCTGAACGATTGTGGCACCCTGTCTCACCGAACATTGCCTTTGACTTGCACTTACAGCATCCCTTCTATGATACACCAACCCTAACTCCCATCCACACATTCCTAACCTCCAATCACTGTACCAACCCCCTAATACTATTGATAGTCGGCGGCTTACTGCTGCCTCTGTTCCTTTTCATTCCATCACCCTCCACCATCTTCCCTGCTCCCCACATTTCCTGGGCCCTGCACTTACTTGACTTCCTTTGAGAGCCCTGCATGTGAAGTGCACAAAGGAAAGATCATTTCAATTTTGCCAAATTAGGAATATAATCAAAGGGTTTCAACAAAGATTTAACAGCAAATTGTTGCAATATCAATGTTTGTGTGGGAAAATTCCCTGATGTTTTCCCTGTGGAAATGTCCATTCTCTGAAAGCAAAGATCAGGATGGTGTGCAGGCCGTAAACCTCTATTTAACCTCATGAACAAGCCAAGAATCTAAGCAAGAAGCCAAAATAGGTTCAGTTCAAGATTTTGGGCCATCCCACCCATTGCTGTTAAGCAGTCTTGAAACTAGCAGACTATTTTTCTACAACTCATTCAATTAGATTCAGGTTGATTTACTTCAAAGCCAACTGTCACTTTGCCCAAAATAAATCTATCAAAAATCTAGATTAATCTTGCTCAAGGGGTCCAAAGGGAGATGACTGGTCCCTTAATGCGGGCCTGAGAGCAGGGAAGTGGGACACGTGGCCACATTGCCAAGGAGGACAGGAGTGGCATGTACATGCCAACCCCTGCGATCTTGGTTCCCATCTCTCATTTTTTTCTTAGCAGTGTTTATCTTCTGGCTCTTGCCAGGAACCATCTTAACATTCCAGACCACAGGTTTGATAATTTACTACTTAGGTCCTAGACCTCTGAAGCAGATCCTGATAGTGGCAGGGAGATAGAATGCTGACGGAAGGCATGAGTTATTTCTAGCATCAAACCAAACACTAAAGTAGCTGTTAAAAGTTGCGTATGATCCATGACTGCCAAGGTCAGGACTAGGCTGTTGGATATTGACAGCAACACGCTGGTGATCAGAAGAGGCATGTCATTGAGTGTACAAAATGCATAGAAATAGTGTGAAATGTGTATATCTACATCTGAGATTTTATGTTTAGATTTTGTACATAGTTAATGCTTGAGCAGTTTAAGATTATGTTATTTGAAGAGCAGGTGCTTGGTGGGAGCTATTAGAACCGTGTTACAACGACTTACTTTATCTGTATACATGTCACGCTGACTGATAGTTCAGCTGCTTGTCTCTGCTTTAATGCCTAATTGCAGTTGACATCCTACCCCCAAGCAGATGTATTTTGCCCTATATTCAAGCAATCTTTCAAACCACCTCACCTCTGTCAACTTACAATTGCCCCTTGGGTGTTCTTAGTACAAAACGACTTGTACCATAAGGAGAAACATCGACAAAACTTCCAATGACAAACATTTTCTGAAGAATTAAAACTGTGTTTTTTTTCCGACTTCAATCTGCAAGTGGGGATTTTTGCCAAGAAAACACTTATGAGAAATTCAGGCATACGCTGCATGTGATTTTCCAATTATTTCAGTTATTGGCTCAAGAGCCAGGGAGAGTATATGCCAAGTTCCTGATACCCACTGCAGGAAGGGAGAGTTCCAGACCAGGAGCCCGGATTTATTCTGATAAATTCTACATTGGGCAGGTAAACTGCCCCAATTACTGCCATCAATTGAAAATGAAAATTGAACCAACTGGTTTAAGACCTGCGCCAAAATGGGCAAGAAAACAATTTCAGAGATTCCTTTGTGAGTATTCCGCAGCGTAACTTCAGTGCCAAAATGTCTGGAATCCATATGAGAGAGAAAAAGGAGTCAGGCAGACTGGGACACTAATCAGTGACAGATAGAATACCAAGCGTGTTGGAGAGCGGGAGACAAGCTGGAAAGATTGTGTGTGGAAACCGTGAAAAATAAATTCATGTTTTTAATCTGCACAAATTCACTCAAAAATATTCGATGGAAGTGAAAAACAAGTTGTTAATAATTGGTTTTGAAAACATTTTATAATAATACCACATTTTCAGTTGACTCTCATATTGAAAAATGATAACTGTTCTTGCGTTGAAAGCCAGTTGAAATTGCACTTGGATTTTAAGAAAATCATTATTTTTCAAAGTCTGAAGGCCTGATTGAAGTTGGAAATCCCTCTCAAAGTCTGGAGAACGTGTGCAGATGGGCCTATTCCCAGCAGAAGTCTGACACAAGTCACGCAGAATATCACGATCATGCTATCTTTCTAACAAGGCAAGATTTTGGTCCATCGGGAATGCAAGGTACTGTACTCCATTCAGACTGGCAATGATTTTTATTTCTTTGCTTAGATACAGTATAGAATATCACGTTGATAAATAATTCACCTTAAAGTCATCAGCATTCCAGTTCAAAAGTAATGCATGGAATGATGAAAAATGAGCTGAGGGGGAGTAGAGGGTGGGGATGTGAGGTCCATTTGATATCGAGTCTCAGCCTGATGAGCCACAGACCTTAAAGGTTATCCACAGGCAATCTGCCAGTCACATCTGTTTGAATTTTGTGCTACTGTCAATAACCTGAGGGGAAAAAAACTATGACTATAATGATGTGGATACGTTGGGTTTGTGGGGGTGGATGTAAGGTGTGAGTAATGATCAGGATGGAGAGACTCACCATTATCCTCTTAGTATAAATGTGATTTGTATTTCCCAGCCGCATTTCAAATAAGTTATTTTTTTAACAAGAACATCTGTCCAGTGGTCTGACGTTACAAAGCACAAGCTAGCTCGTGTACATCAGGTTTTCCAGAAAGTAAGCAATTTGCGTTGAGAGCAAAAAGAGTATTAAATATGTTGATTAAATATATTCCGCCTAGGATATCTCAGCTGATACGATACGTAACCACCATCATCTCCGAATGTTACGGCAAACTGGTGGGCATGTTGACACTTTGCTGCCTGTTTGATGCTTATAAAATGCCAAATTTGCTAAGTCCATTCACAAATACATTGTTAGATATTTTAGAGTAATAATAGACATAAATTATAAGCCTCTGGAAAATAGTCTAACTGGAAAAAATAAATGCATTGTTGCACAGATTTTGCTTATTGTCATATTCTATGCTCGGTAGAGGGAATCCAGTTATTAATTATTGGTGATTTGTCATGCATGCATTGGTTAGCTTACTGATTTTAATCTGCCTGACACAATAAATAGTTATATTTCCTCTGTGTTTATTTTCAGAGTTGGTGTAGCAAATACCATCTTACATGATGTGGAATATTTTACAAATTAAAGCAGAATGAAATATGAAAGATATTTGGTCAATCTAACCACAACAATATCACTGGTAGAGATAATTAAGAAAAACTTGCATTTATATAATCTTAAGAGAAAAATGTGGTAATTATCGCCAACAAGGTTGAAAAGAAACACAATTGTCATTTTTGGTGCTTGTATGATATTTATGGTGTCCTGTCATTACAGGTTATGCCCCAGTTACAGGTATGTGCCATCCAGTGCGAAGTTGCACCCTGAATCATGAGGATGGCTTTTCATCAGCATTTGTAGTTGCTCACGAGACTGGACATGTGTAAGTCTTAATCCTTGCAGTTACAGAGCAAATAAAGAATGCTCATCCAAAGAGCAAGATTAACAGTGTTAAGCATACAACAGCAACTTGCACTAATTGAATAATTTGATACCAATATATCAGTAAACGTGTGTTTTACAGAGGAAATGGTACCCAAATCAATTGGAAAAATACAGAGTGGAACTTTGATCAAAATAGGGTGCATTTCAGATGGCACTTACAGGTGAAAGGAGAGCAGGTGTGTTCCAAAAAGAGGGGGCCCAGTTACATGCTCTGCCTGGAACAGTAGAATGAGAGATCAAAGTTGCATTGAGTGAGACAATTGGAAAATGTCAGAGAAGAACGATCAGAGCAAGTTCCAAAGCTGGAATTGGAAATAAGAAAGCAAGACACAAAATGCTGGAGTAACCCAGCGGGACAGGTAGCATCTCTGGAGAGAAGGAATGGGTGACTTTTCAGGTCGAGACCCTTCTTCAGATTGGAAATAAAGACATGGATTTGAAATTGTGGCAGGCGCCAGTCGTGATGATGAGCAAATGGAGCTGAATATCGGAAAGAACTAAGATTTTAAGAAGGAAGATGATAGTAAGAAGATCTTTATGGAGATTTTTGACAAAAGTGAGTGTAGAGCTGGCAAAATCCACTCACTTTTGGCTGCTAAAGATTGGTCAACGCATGCAGTTGTGCACTATTAATGGCACTAAGATACCGGCTCAACACTATTAATGGCACTAAGACACCGGCTCAACAAAAGGCCAGTAGACTAAACTGTTGAGTATATTGTTCCTGGATGCTTTGGTGATAATTTAATGCTTCAGATGTACACATCTGTTGTAACATGTTACAATGTCCCACAATTTGCTTTTGTCCCTACCATAAGGAGATGTAAGGGTCATAGGACTGTGTTCTTCTCTGAAACAAATGGGAAACCATGTCTGAAGCAGAGGCTTGCTCACCAACCATAGCCAAACCTCTATGAGGTCCTTGATCACTTGTAAATGTATATTGAAAGACTATCACACAATATTTGCAGAGGTTTCAGTAAATTGAAACATTTAGAGCGAAAGAAGGGGAAGCTTAATTGATGCAGATATTCTTAAAGAAACAAAAGATCTGTACTTCTTTAACATTTGCATTACATGTTGTGCAATATTGCTGTTATGAACATTTCTGTCATAAATTTTATTTTGTTTTACACCAATATTTGAAGAAACTGATTTGGCAACTATTCTTTTCCTCTCTTTATGCTAAGTATTATTTGTTAAATTGTCTTTAACTGCAGTATTTCACTCTTGGTGTTTCAACACGAATGGGGGATGTTAGGCAGAAGGCAGGTGCCTGAGGGTGTTTGCAGCCAACCTGCAATGCACTGCGCACAACTGCTTCAACTTCCCGTCGGTCAGCAGACTGCCAGTGGTGGAGCTTTGCCATCTGCAACTATCACACTCGCGGGCAAACTGTGGCATCACAGCTATCGTGTTTGTGGCAGATTCTGGCTAACATTAGCTAATGTGCCGCAGGCATATGGATAGAACTGTAGCTTGAACAGCTACATCCCACACTTGCATCTATTCTCCTTCTGAGAAACATCACACTTGATTGGAGGAAATGAGTCACATTTCTGTCGAGCTCTTCACATCAGAAAATACTTTACAGGCAATACATTGATATAAAAGCAGAAAACACAAGGCAGGCTGGCAATAACCAAAGCAGTCATTTAGAGAAGGGAGCCTCTACTTCTGAAGAGCTGGTTAATTAACATCTGCATTTGTTTTAGGATTCCCTTCCCAATTCAGCATTTACATAAAATCTGAAATATCAACAAACAACTTCCTGCCATTCCAACACAGGAGTAGTTTTTCATTCTTTAAATCGCCCCTCCCTTATTACATTAACCATGTAATTATCTGTTACCTGCAGCTACCGCCAATGTCAGATGCACTTGAAGTGCCCTACATGCAGTTTTCAAACAAAGTAATGAGAAAAAAAAGAAAATTCAACATCAGTATGAAATACCAAAACATTGAACTTGATAGTCATCAAATGAGCACATTGTATTTATGTAGAATATTATCCGATTTGATTGAATAGCATGCAAAACAAAACTTTTCCCTCTACCTCAGTGCACGTGACAATAATAAACCTAAACGTACACATTAGTATCCTGACTTATGGTCTCTCTTCATGCTCAACACTTTTGTTTTGGTGCTCAAGCACTTAGTGTACAAACATATACGGTTAAAAAGCCACCATTTGTGTTCAAATGTAATATGGTGAATGCTTTTCATTTCTTTTCCATCCATTAGTTTGGGCATGGAACATGATGGCCAAGGCAATCATTGTGGAGATGAGATTAAAATGGGGAGCATCATGGCACCTTTGGTTCAAGCTGCATTTCATCGTTTCCATTGGTCACGCTGCAGTCAACAGGAGCTGAGCCGATACATACAGTGAGTGGGAGAGTTAAAAATCAGTTCCATACGGTTAGTTGATCTACAAGCGATCAATATTGAGCCCAGCAGTTAAATGCTGCCTCGTCTTTACTTTACATTCTCACTCAAAAATAAGTATTTTGTGTTTCTGTGTTCAAAGATATTACAGATAAATCTGCTTCCCTGTGCACAATAACAATACCCCCCAACAGAGAAACAGCTGCAAGTATTCAAATGTCCATTTAGCTTTTTTTAGTTGTGTTCCCGAAAGGCCCTGTAAAAAGAAATAGCCGTTGGCATCTGAGCTTACCCACAGACGATCAGAGCTACTTATTTATCATATTCCCCCTTGTCTGGTGACTCACTGCCTAGAAACCCGGGGATAGAAATGGGATCACACAGCTCTAAATCAGGCAGCACTATGCTGCTGACAATAGACAGTCTGGCAC
Source organism: Rhinoraja longicauda (assembly GCF_053455715.1). Taxonomy (NCBI): domain Eukaryota; kingdom Metazoa; phylum Chordata; class Chondrichthyes; order Rajiformes; family Arhynchobatidae; genus Rhinoraja; species Rhinoraja longicauda. Next base: position 14,329,908 of record NC_135966.1, on the reverse strand, counting down.
GTTGCAACTTTGTGTACATTTCTTGATATCTTGCCATCCATTGGGAAATCAGGCCTCTGATTTTTCGATGAGTTCCCGGTTTGCCCTAACGGCCTCTTATTCCGTCATAAGGTCATAAGGAATAGGAGTAGAATTAGGCCATTCGGCCCATCAAATCTTCTCCGCCATTCAATCATGGCTGATCTATCTCTCCCTCCTAACCCCATTCTCCTGTCTTCTCCCCATAACCTCTGACACCCGTACTAATCAAGAATCTATCTATCTCAGCCTTAAAAATATCCACTGACTTGGCCTCCACAGCCTTCTGTGGCAAAGAATTCCACAGATTCACCGCCCTCTGTCCAAAGAAATTTCTCCTTCCTAAAAGAACGTAATTTAATTCTGAGGCTATGACCTCTAGTCCTAGACTCTCCCACTAGTGGAAACATCCTCTCCACACCCACTCCATCCAAGCCTTTCACTATGCTGTATGTTTCAATGTTGCCCCCTCATTCTTCTAAACTCCATAACGTCATAAAACGTCCCGAAATTATCTCAACATAAATGCAAACCATGAAATATATTTGTTTTGGGATTTTCAGTCTAACAGATATGACCGATTTATTTTCTCACAGAAATATTCGTTTCTCGCAGAATAAATAGGTTTTACTTGCCCCATAATTCCCTAAAACCACATAGTTTTCAATCTCTAGTTCTCAAACTGCAGTCTTTGTCCTCACTGAGATCTCTGACCTTTAACAACTTTAAATAAAAGCTTGCTTGGTCATTGATCGTTTTGCCCACATGGATCAATGTCACAGCCACTCTCAGCAGCCTAGCCTTCGGATAATTTCCACGTCTCTGTCACATCTCACAGTTTGGTGTTCACTTCTACATCAGGGAGATCACTAAACTCGATGTTCAAGAAGGGAAAACCTTCTCGGCTTTTTCTTTGTACCCCAGGAGCAGGTAAGGTGGTCACAGACATGTGCTTGAATTGCAGTCTTCGACAAAATGTCTCTTATCCATAGATTGTGCTCATGTCCATACATAGCCGTCCCTGGCAACCTCAATCCAGGAGAACATATCTGCAACCTTATAGGTTTTCCATGGCTCACTTGCACAAAGACCATGCGGAAAGAGAACAAGCACTACTCTCCGCCAGCCTATCCGAATATCTCCTGCCCCTTGGGAGGACTCTCTCAACGCCTCCCATTGTTGTCCTGTAGCTAGTGGTGTTGCTTTTGTTGCGATACATTCCATTAGAAAAAAGGTTCAGTGTTGGCATTTGTTATGCAGCTGACTGAGAATTAGGGGAACTTGAAAATATCTGAAGGGAATCTTGCACTGATATCAACCATGCTAGTTTCAGTATGTGTTACGCAGGGAACCTGACAATATGCGTCTTAGAACCTCGTAATTGAAGTTTTCGATCTTCTCGATCCGCAACTTCCACAGAATTAGGATGCTGCACAATTGAGCAAAGAGCAATTTTGACTGCAATCTCCAAACTATCCTCCACCATGCAGTACTCTGATCTGAGCTGGGAATGGGAGTGACCAGTAGTTATCTTCCCCTTCCTCCTCTGGTTATTATAACCTCCTTACCAGGCCTAGCCAGACGACTGTTCATGTGCATTTGAAATAAGAAAGGTACAAGTGGATGATCAGGTGAATTGTGAGGACATCCAAGAGGAGCATGTTTGAACCAAAGATAGACACAAAATGCTAGAGTAACTCAGCGGGACAGGCAGCTTCTCTGGAGAGAAGGAATGGGTGACGTTTTGGGTCGAGACCCTTCTTCAGGATGTTTGAACCATCCTGATGCAGTAACAGTGAAAGGATTCTGAGATGAGAGAGAGCCGTAGAATATGAGAAAGCTATGAATATGACCACATGAGCCCTGCTCCTGAAATTATCATTTCTTATTATGCCCTAATGGGAATAAAGGTCTTGGCTGAATCAAGACATTGTTCTTTAATTGAACAGGTACATTTCCTATTTAGAATTCTGCTCTGGGAACACCTTTAGCCCAGGCTCTTTATTTATTCAGGTAATGGCCAAAATATGGAGATATTCACACAGGTAAGCTAAATCTTGGAGAAATAAGTTAGGACCATTCTAATAAGGAAAGGTAGCAAGGTGAAGGGTATTGGGTAGAGCCTGAAAGGATGGCAGCCAGTCAGAGGGTCTGTAAAATCAGCCCAGAGGTTGAAGTATGCAAAGATCTTGGTTGATTTTCAGGCTGGAGCACACAGTGGTGCAGCAGTTGAGTTGCTGCCTTACAGCGCCAGAGACCGGGTTCGATCTTGACTACGGATATGGAAGAATTTTGAGTAGCATTCATCTAATGAATCAAAACTTGCATACAGTTGTGCAAGGCCTCCATTTGTAGACAAGAGGGGTCTATAATCAATTACACACTTCCTGATGCCATCGTATTAAACAGTTTCCATAGCAATTTATGGGGACAGGCACTTTTATTGCTGTGAGCTCACCCAATGTGATTCTAGTCAAGCAAGCTCAGAAAGAAAGGCTTGTCACAGTAAGAACATTGCAATAATTGGAAGTTCACGCTTCTAATGCATCAAATTTTAATCTGGAAAATAAAAATGTTTACATTACCTTAGAACTATTATGCTAAGATGATGAGTTTCTGATTGTGAAGCCATGTAGGGCTTACATCGCCAGTTTGATCCTGATTACGGGTGCTGTCTGTACGGAATGTGTACGTCCTCCCCTTGACCTGCATGAATTGTAAATTGTTCCCAGTGTGTGTGTAGGATAGCGTTAGTGTGCGGGGATCGCTGGCCAACGTGGACTCAGTGGACCGAAGAGCCTGTTTCCGTGTGGTATCTCTAAACTAGACTCGACTAAAGGCCCATCAAGCTTGTTCCATTGCAGGACTCCTGACATTTCTCTTGGTTATAGTTAAGAATTCCCAGGGGTTAGAAGAGATCTTCCCAGAAACTGGTCCTCCAATGATTATCTGGCCTAGGAAAACAGATCAAAGGCACTGGGTTGCGGGGCAGGCAATGAAAATCCAGGCCGTTTCTGTTGAGATAGAATTCATTAAAAGTTATTTTGACATTTTGCATCTTGTTTGCTGGGGCAGTGAATATGAAAGTACTTCATATTAAGTTACACTTTCCTTTGCAGTTCCTATGATTGTCTTCGCGACGATCCATTTGAACACGACTGGCCATTGCTTCCACAACTTCCCGGCATTAATTACTCTATGAATGAACAATGCCGCTTTGACTTTGGAGTGGGCTACATGATGTGTACAGCAGTAAGTGTGATCAGAGTGGTTTCAAACCCACAGACTATTTTAAGACAATACATAAAATACAAAGGTTTGGATTTTGACAATATGACAATAGTAGTTTGCTAAAACTCACAAACTGATTTATTTCCAAAATAAATATGATTTACATCGTGAATACAAGTGAAGTAACAGCTGAATTGGATAGAAATGGCTTTGCCTTGATCTTGGCCGATATTAAACATATTTTGGCATCATACCAATTTCTATTAAGCGCTGCAGAGCTGCCTAAACTCAGCGGGCAAGAGTTATTAAAATATGTGAAATGCACTATTTTCTCTGCGATTGGTCTTGTTGAACACCAGCTACAACTCATTCTAGGAAATTTGGCATGCACAGTTTGCTGAGTCTGAATATTCAGATGACAGGTTATTGCACAGACCCAGATGTTCAAGTTTTTCATGAGCTGTCAAGTTTAATTAATAGCTCACGTCGGCCTATGCAGAAGGGTGCGTTTTGCTTTACCTAAATACTCAGTGATCAGACCACTTCTGTGGAGAATGAACTGTGGCGCAGCGGTAGGGATGTAGTCTTACAGCGCCAGAGACCCGGGATCAATCCTGACTATGGGGATCGCTGGTCGGCACGGACTCGGTGGGCCGAAGGGCCTGTTTCTGCGCTGTATCTCTAAACTAAACTGTTTGTTTTAATAGAAACAGGAATTGCAGATACTGGTTCACCAATGAAAGACACAAAGTGCTGGAGTGATTCAGTGGGTCATGGCAGCATCCCTGGAGAACAGGAGTAGGTGATGCTTCGGGTTGGGACCCTTCTGCAATCAGAACCTAGTCTGAACTCAATCTGCTGCCTGACCTGCTAAGTTACTCAAGCATTTTGTGTCTTTCCGAAAGTTTGTTTTAGGTTGATAATAAGTGTGATTAAACTCTTAATTACAAGGTTATATACAATATAAATTCACTATGACTGAAATTTAACAGATTTCTGTATTGTCTTTACTGAGTAATCGTGATTCATTTTATTAAATAATTTTTAATCAGCAATGAACATATGCAATGATCAAAAGGATGTACCAAGATATTACAATTACATGATTTCGTTTCTCAAAACTATTCTGCATTGATGTGGCACTTTGCTGGAGGTCTCCTTGGCAAGAAATTAGAAATGATACCTTTCACTGTTGTGAAATATTAAAATTATTGATATTAACATTTCAATACCTGAAAAAGAACAGAAACTAGATACATTCGCAACAAGTGATTAGAAGAAATGTGGCATTTTTCAGAGCCACCACTGTGCTTGTTTTAAATTTAGCTGTCATGCATATTACTGTAATAATTCTACTGCCAGTTGCCCTTAAAAAAAATCTACACACTCTGGAAATTTGTACATTTCTGGATGAAATTACGTTAATATGCCAAAAATAGCCTGTCTCCTGTACTGGTTTCTTCTGGGAAATGATACACAAGAAGAGATTTAACCACCACACACCACCTCAAACTACACAACCCTCTTCCCCACCTAACATTCCTCCCAAATAACCAAAGTAAAATCATCAGTACATTTGAAACTTCACAGGAAGCAAGCTTTCATGCCTGCAGGGCAGCAAGACATGGGACCACATTCAGAAAACAAAACAAAGTGCTGGAGTAACTCAGCGGCTCTGGCAACATCTCTCGGAGGACACGAAGAGGCAATCATTCGGGCTGGGAACCATCTTCAGACTGATTATAGTGGGGAGGGGCGCGGGGTGGAGAGAGCTGGAGGAGAGGTGGGGTAGGACAAAGCCTGGCAAATGGTAGGTGGACACAAAAAGCTGGGGTAACTCAACGGGTCAGGCAGCATCTCTGGAGAAAAGGAATAGGTAATGTTTCGGGTCGAGACTCTTCTTCAGACTCAGATGTTGTCTGACCCGCTTCGTTACTACAGCTTTTAGTGCCTATCTTCGGTGTAAACCAGCATCTGCAGTTCCTTCCCACACAAGCGGTAGGTAGATACAGGTGAGAAGGTTTGATTGATAGATGGTTGGGCAAAGGACAGAGATGAAAAGACAAAAGGCCGTGAGATAAGGAGAAGCCAGAGGAAGGGATATAGATGGAAGGGGATGGGGGAGTGAGATGAAGGGAAAACAGGGGGGGGTGGGATTGTGGAAGAAATGGGTATGTGACCAGGTGGGGCACTGGGAAGAGGGAGGGGGGGGGGGGGGGTGGGGGCAGGGAAGGGGGAGAGAGGTTTCTTAATTAGTTACCTAAAATTGGAGAATTCCATGTTCATATGGTTGGTTATAAAGTTATCCAAGCAAGATATAAGGGGCTGGTGTTCTAGTTTGCATGCGGTCTCTCTCTGGCAAGAAGGAGGCCCAGGACAGAAAGGTCAGTATGGAAATGGGGAGTTAAAATGGTTAGCAACCGAGAGATCCAGCAGGCCTTGGCCTCTCTCACACAGAGCGCAAGTGTTCGGCAAAATGGTCATCTAGTCTATGCTTGGTCTTGCCGATGTAAAGGAGACCACATTGGGAGCACTGAATGCAGCAGATGGGGTTAGAGGAAGTGCATGCGAACCGCTGCCTCACCTGCAAACCCGCAGATCTTTTGAATGTGGGAAATAAATCGGAGCACCCAGATAAAACACACACGATCACAGGGAGAATGTGGAGACCACACACACTCACACACAAGGGCATGATCAAGCCCAGGTCTCTGGCACAGAGGCAGCAATCCTCCCTTCTTCAGTACTTCTTCAGTATATGGTGCACTATTTTCTTTTTATGAAACCATACTAGAAGAAATGTCTTATTTGTTTCAATTCTTTTTTCATGGTTTTAGTTCCGCACTTTCGACCCCTGCAAGCAACTGTGGTGTAGCCATCCTGACAATCCATACTTCTGCAAAACTAAAAAAGGACCTCCATTGGATGGAACGATGTGTGCTCTTGGCAAGGTTGGTTGGTTTATATAAATATATATATATATATAATAAATATTCATGTGCCCACGTAAGATGGTGGATCTGCTTTTATATAAAGTTATTGGTTCTTTTCCTGGCAATAGCATGCACACTCAAGACCAAACACTGCTGTATTTCATTAAGATTATGAAAAAAATATTGAATGCTTGGTTTGGAAAACGTCACATTGGAATCAATATAAATATTATGTTTCCATAGAGATAACAAGCTTTAGTGAATAGCCGTGCCCAATATTCAGATGGTGGTCACATTCCTGCCCAACATTACTTTTAAATTTTTAAAAAAATCTATGTTTGGACTTTATGCTCTTTATGCAGTCCACATGGCACACATTTACTCTAAAACAGGACGTCAGTAATTGCTCTTCATTACATTCAGCATTGACATAATCTAATACGATTGTATTAAAAAGAGAACTGTAATTCTATACGAAAATATCCTCAAGGCCTTCTGGGGTCTTGAAGTACAAAAGAAAGCCTTTCAATTGCAACTGCTTTTGGAATAGTAAGGCTGAGATTACTCTTAAATGTACCGTAGTTCGTCCATTTGTTTTTCTGAAAAGTGGTGTGGAGTTTGTGCAGTTTGTTAATTCTAATTTCATTCTACGTTTCCATTTATTTTTCTCATTTGCTAGCACGTGCATATTGCTATTATGTGCATCAAGAGTGTATATTCATTTAAAGAGTGGGGCACCTCATGCTGGAGGATTGACAATCGCTGAAAGTGGTATCAGCGGTATACTTTGGTGTACTCTCCGAACAACAAGTAAAATGAGATTTTGTGAAATGTTGCTCCCAGCGGGAAGTTCTGCTAACAGAAGCACATTACAGGGAAACTGCGGGCCTGCATTCGGTGACTTTTATCCAGAGAAAGGAAGTAATCAAAAAAAACAATAGCATCATCAGGAACACCAACCTCGCTGTGAATGCGAGCGAACATATGGGATGTGAAACGCGTCTCCATATGAACTGGTGCCTAAGGTGCCGTTCTGTACTACTGTCTGAAGTTTTCTTCCTATTAGTAGACCCAAGGAACAACTCATGCTGAACACCATGTTCAATGCTCTTAAGCGGTTGCTGTCAGTAACACCGCCACAGAAAACAAAATCAACTGGGTTATGAAGAGTCAATATAAATATTATGTATCAATAGGGATAACAAGTGCTATCTTTATTGAACCAAATATAAAACCATGAACAACATTCAGTGTTCAAATAATTATTAAGCATATATCAGAATAGCAACCTACACAGATTAGAAACAGACTCCCTGACTCTGCGCCAAAGCTTTGTCCTACTTGCACTGGCTGGTTGCATTGGGATACAGTGAGCACATTCGTCGCGGCTCTCCCTCGAGGTCGAGGATGATGGTCTACGTTCCATTGTTTTTATGAACTCTCAGATGGCTTATGAGTCCAATCCTGGCTTTGAAAGTTCTTTGGCATTCAGGGCAGGTAATTCTAGATGTCAGATCGGGCTTTGGTTGTTGCTGCCTCTCTTTCCGTTTATTTCTCTTTTCTTCTAATTCTGCGCATCTGTTGGCTTCGAAGGTCGCTGTTCCTTTTTGGATGGTGGTTCGCCAGAGTTTCCTGTCCTTGGCATTGGTTTCCCAATTTTCAATGTCGATTTCACATTTCATGCTGGCTTTTAAGGCGTCTTTGACCGCCTCTTTTACATTTGCCTTCTTTAAGCTGGGAGTAGAAGGCTTACTTTGGTAGACGCTCGTCTTCCACCCGAACAACATGACCGCTCCATCTTAGTTGGTTCTTGATGACAAAGGCTTCGATGCTTGATGTTTTTGCTTCATTCAGCACGCTGACGTTGGTTCTTCTGTCTTCCCAGCTGATATTTAAGCTGCTTCGAAGACATCGTTGATGGAACTTTTCAAGTGTTTTCAGATGGCATCGATATGTTGTCCAGGTTTCTGATGCATACAGGAGCGTTGGAATCACCACTGCTTTGTACACTAACATTTTGGTGTCTGGTCGGATGTCACGATTTTAAAAGACTCTTGTCCGGAGACGGCCAAAAGCTGTTCCAGCACAATTAAGACGATGTTGGATCTTGTCATCAAGTCGACATTGGAGGAGAGGTGACTTCCAAGGTACGGAAAGTGATCCACATTTTCCAGGGTTGTTTCACCAAGTTGGATTGATGGTTCTTTCCGATTTGTCTCAGTTGGTGACGATTGGTAGATAACCTGAGTCTTCTTGGAGTTGATGGTAAGTCCAAGTTTTGTGCATGCACTGTTGAAGGCAGTCAGAATATATTGCAGATGATTTTCTGAGAAAGCTGCAACACAGTTGTCTTCTGCCTATTGGAACTTGATGAGGGAGCTCGTAGATGTCTTAGCCTTGGACTTGAGACGGGCAAGATTGAAAAGTCTGTCATCTGTTCTGTAGACGATTTTGATCCCTGGGGGTAGGTCGTCCTTGATGACGTGGATGGTTGTTGCAATGAAGATGGTGAACATTGTTGGGGCAATCAAGCATCCCTGTTTCACTCCTGATCTGACTTGAAATGGCTCACACTTGCTGTTGCTGGCCATGACTGTGGCAAGCATGTTATCATGGAGGACTCTCAAGATTCGAATGCACTTTTCAGGACATCCATAGGTGGATAGGACGTCCCATACGAGTTCCCTTGATACCGAGTCAAAGGCCTTAGTGAGGTCGATGAATGCCATGTACAGGTTGAAGTTGTTCACGACATTTTTCTTGTAGTTGACGCATTGTGAAGATCACGTTGGCTATTCCACGTGATGGTCTAAAACCGGCAATGTGTCTCCAGAAGGATCTTCTCGGCTAAAGGCTTGAGTCGGTTGTTCATGATGTGGGCAAGGACCTTGCCTGCTGTTGCTAACAGGGAAATTCCACGATAGTTTCCGCAGTCAGATCGATCGCCTTTCTGTTTGTAAATGGTAACGATTGCTGAGTCTCTAAAGTCTCCTGGTACGTTTTCATTGATCCAGATCTTGATGAGAAGTTGATGCAGTTGGTAATGGAGCAGGTTACCTCCAATTTTGTAGACCTCGGCTGGTATTCCGTCGAGTCCAGCTGCCTTGTTATTTTTCAAGGTTTTGATGGCTTCCTTGACTTCAAGTGATGGTATTATACAGATCATAAATCTAAATTCTGTGTAATCCCAGAGGGTGAGCACTGTTAAACACAATTAGCTGAAATGATATAATCTTAGATGAAGAATATATGGATATGAATTGAGGAAGTTAATAATTAGGCATAGAAACATAGAAACATACAAAATAGGTGCAGGAGTAGGCCATTCGGCCCTTCGAGCCTGCACCGCCATTCAATATGATCATGGCTGATCATCCAGCTCAGTAGCCTGTACCTGCCTTCTCTCCATACCCCCTGATCCCTTTAGCAAAAAGGGCCACATCTAACTCCCTCTTAAATATAGCCAATGAACTGGCCTCAACTACCTTCTGTGGCAGAGAATTCCACAGACTCACCACTCTCTGTGTGAAGAAATGTTTTCTCATCTCGGTCCTAAAAGACTTCCCCCTTATCCTTAAGCTGTGACCCCTGGTTCTGGACTCCCCCAACATCGGGAACAATCTTCCCGCATCTAGCCTCTCCAACCCCTTAAGAATTTTATATGTTTCTATAAGATCCCCCCTCAGTCTTCTAAATTCCAGCGAGTACAAGCCCAGTCTATCTAGTCTTTCCTCATATGTAAGTCCCGCCATCCCAGGGATCAATCTGGTGAACCTTCTCTGTACTCCCTCTAAGGCAAGAACGTCTTTCCTCAGGTTAGGAGACCAAAACTGCACACAATACTCCAGGTGCGGTCTCACCAAGGCCCTGTACAACTGCAGCAGAACCTCCCTGCTCCTAAACTCAAATCCTCTTGCTATGAATGCCAACATACCATTCGCTTTCTTCACTGCCTGCTGCACCTGCATGCTTGCTTTCAATGACTGGTGCACCATGACACCCAGGTCACGTTGCATCTCCCCTTCTCCCAATCGGTCACCATTCAGGTAATACTCTGCTTTCCTGTTCTTGCCGCCAAAGTGGATAACCTCACATTTATCCACATTATATTGCATATGCCATGCATTTGCCCACTCGCCTAATCTATACATAAATTACGTAATTTCCTTTTCCTCCCCAGCATTGTTTCAAAGGTCACTGTATTTGGCTAACTCCTGACATACTGCGACACGATGGAAATTGGGGATCATGGAGCAAGTTTGGCTCCTGCTCTCGAACCTGTGGAATTGGTGTGCGATTCCGGACCCGGCAGTGTGATAACCCATTGTAAGTAGGTTTTTGATACAAATAACTTGTTACATTCTATTACCTTTAAGGATGCTTGAGGCAAAATACAATGAAATGATACAGAGCATATATCATCCATTCTGGAAATGCTGCAAGCGGCATTTTTTGATAAAATCCATAAAATATTTGTTATAGAAATGGCTGTATAAGATAGTTAAACATTTGGATTTGTAAGTTGCATGTAATTGCCGATGCTATTTCCAGGCAAGTTAGAGAATAAAAATATGTACGTATTATCTTCGTGAAATATTGCCAAATGATCTGGTTCTCTGCAAAGATCAAAATCCAAAATAGTTTTAAAGCCGTTCAAATAATTTAATTGATCATGGAGCCTATCTTTCATCGGTATGATATCAAAAACAATAAGAAACTGTTATGAAAGAGAATAAAACAGCAAATAACTTGCGCCTGTATACATTACAAAGAATTCATGGGTCCCTTGCGATATGCTATTTAATAAATTAAGGTCCCAGTGACCTGGAGTTCTGATCAGATTCCATCGGCATTTCAGTTGCAATTTGGCAAAACTGAGCATATGAAATGAAAGAATTTCAAACTTCAGAACAAATTAAAATTTTATGTTCTTTTTGCACTCCTTTACAACTCAGTTCCCTAAGAATTGGATTGAATGTGTTTCCATAAAAAAAAGGTCACAACATGGGCCAAAATGGTGACGAAAAGCTGTTAGGATAGTTTGCACCCAGAAACAGCACTAAAACAGAACCTGCACAACTCCTTTGTCTACTCCCATCGCCATGCAAGCACTGGGCCTCTAATCGCTGGAGTTTAGAAGGTTGAGGGGGGACCTCATTGAAACTTACAGAATAACAAAAGGCATAGGTAGAGTGGATGTGGAAAGGATGTTTCCACTGGTGGGAGAGTCTAGTACCAGAGGTCATATCCTCAGAATTAAAGGGCACTCTTTTAGAAAGGAGGTGAGGAGGAACTTCTTTAGTCAGAGGGTAGTTAATCTGTAGAACTCATTCCCACAGAGGGCTGTGGAGGCTGTCAGTGGATATTTTTAAGGTAGAGATAGACAAATTCTTGAATAGAACGGGTGTCAAGGGTTGTGGGCAGAAGGCAGGAAAATGGGATTAGGAGGCAGAGATCAGCCGTGATTGAATGGCGGAATAGACCCGATGGGCCGAATGGCCTAATTCTACTCCGATAACCTGTGAACTTGCCAGCAAATATACTCATTGGTTACCATGGAGCTCACTGAGATCGCAGAGGAGATGAGAACAGCTCCACAGTCACCCACAGCGGCATGAAAATGTTGGTCACAAGGAAGGTCCTGTGCGCCTGTTGTTGGGGGTGTGATTGAGATGTCTTCTCCCCCTTATTCCACCAGCATGACCCTTAAACAAGTTTCCAAACATCTTGTCTGATGAAAGTTGGAAAAATGACACTGCCCAATGCTGAAAGGTCAGCTAGATATATTTGTCAGGTATTCATATCTTTCACACATGCCTTACAATTTAAAACATATTCCCAGGTATTGCAGAAATAAAATATATAAGGTCAGAAAATAGAAGCAAACGGGGTGGCCCAGCGATAGAGCTGCTGCCTCACAGCGCCAGAGACCCGGGTTAGATCCTGACTACAGGGGGCTGTGTGTGTGTGCACAGTTTGTACATTCTCCCTGTGACTGCATGAATTGTCTCCAGATTCTGGTTTCCACCCACATTTTCCACCCACATTCCAAAGACGTGCAGATTTGTAGATGAATTGGCTTCTGTACATTGCCCCCACTGTGTAAGAAGCGAAAGTGGATGACATGGAACTAGTGTGTGGGCGATCGATGGCTGCATGGACTTGGTGGGCCGAAGGGACTGTTTCCATGCTGTATCCCTAAACTAAACTAAACTACAAAGACCTTTGAAATACTACAGATGGGGCAGCTCAGAGTGCGATTTAGTCCAATATTTGTTGATTACGATGGACTCTTGTACTCCAACATCGATACCATTTATAAGTGAAAATGCTGCCTGTAATTTCCTGTCAGATAGAAGGAAACTTGACCAGAATAAATTTGTATCAGAAAATGTGGAATCGCTGAGATTCCGAGATTCTGCATATTTAGTTTAGTTTAGAGATACAGCGCGGAAAAGGGCCCTTCAGCCCACTGGGTCCACGCCGACCAGCGATCCCCGCACATTAACACTATCCTACACACACTAGGGACAGTTTTAACATTTACTAAGCCAATTGAACTACAAACCTGTACGTGTATATGGAAAATGACGCTAGTCACTTGTGTCCGTGAAAGCTTCCATGGGCTATTTTCCTGGGAGGCACATGTACTAGCTTCCATGAAAGCTTCCATGGGCTATTTTCCTGGGAGGCACATGTACTAGCCAGTTTCCCAACACCACTACTAGTGTTGAAGTCCCAATTTTGCTGGCTGAGTTTTCAAACAAGTTCCAGCTCTGCACTGCCTCTGGAGTGGAGCCCGAGCGTTGGAATTTCCCAGCACTGTGCCAAGGAATCTGCTTTTGGATCTTGTTCCTGGTTAGACCTGACACTGAATCTATGAGCCAGATCTCTTCAATAACAACTGTACTACTGCAAAGAAAAAAGTAGAAACAAAGAACTGCAGGTGCTGCTTTACAGAAAAGGGCACAAAGTGCTGGAGTAACACTGGCTGTCTGGAGAAGGGTACCGACCCAAAGCGTCACCTATCCATGTTCTCCAGAGGTGCTGCCTGACCCGCTGAGTTACTCCAGCACTTTGTGGCCTTTAAAATTAAGAACATGGTAAGACACGTGTGGCTGCGCCTAACGGCTGCGGCTCTCTGGCAGTCTGTTTGTCTTTTTTTCCTTTTTTTTTTGTTTGTGTCGGTGTTGGGATGGTTTTTGTTTCTGTTTTTAGCTCTGTATGTGTGGGGGGTGGGGCGGGGGGTGGGGGAACCTTCTTTTATTAGGTCTCTTCCCCGGGGCACAGCTCGGCCGCGGGGCCTTCCATCGCCCGCGGGGCCTTCCATCGCCCGGCTCGGCCGCTGGACTTAACATCGCCGGCGCGCCTCGGCCGCGGGACCTAACAGTGCCCGGCGCGGCTCGGCCGCGGGGCCTTCCATCGCCCGGTACGGCTGCAGGATGGTTCAGCGCTCGGTGCGGCTCGGCCGCGGGGCCTTCCATCGCCCGGTGCGGCTCGGCCGCGGAACGGTTCAGCGCCCGGCGTGTCGCCTTTCATCGCCCGACGCGGCTCGGCTGCGGGACTTAACATCGCCGGCGCGGCTCGGCCGCGGGACGTTTCAGTGCCCGGTGCGGCTCGGCCGCGGGACTTAGCAGCGGCCGCGGGGCCTTCCATCGCCCGGCGCGGCTCGGCCGCTGGACTTAACATCGCCGGCGCGGCTCGGCCGCGGGACGTTTCGGTGCCCGGTGCGGCTCGGCCGCGGGGCCTTCCATCCCCTTGCGGGGGCTGTGCGTGTCGGTCGCCTCGGTAGGGGTCGAGCTGCCTGTCCGTGGGCGCGGGGGAAGAGAGTGGAAGTTTTGTTGCCTTCCATCACAGTGAGGGGGTGTTTGGAGTCACTGTGATGGATGTTTGTGTTGGGGTCGTGTGTCCTGTGTTCTTTTCTTTTTTGCTGTGTCTTGTGACTGCTGAAATTTCGTTCGGTATTTATACCGAATGACAATAAAGTTCTGTTATATGTTATATATCAATAGGGGTGGGGCTCGGCATTATATTTAAAACAAATCCAAGAGTTTTTAGGTAATTTAATGTTTGTATATCATTCTTTATATTTGTAAAAACATCTTATTTTTATTTTTAATAATCTTTAAAGGTTTCTGAATGTTAATGATATTCAGAAGAACAGCGGAAAACCAAAATTGATTGCTTTTGACAAAGAATTGCCAAGGGATTGTTGGGCGGGACTCAGTCTGGCTCACCCGCATGACTCTGTCGCTGAGTTCCAGTCCATGCAATACTCCTGCAGCCTCGCCTTTCAGCTCCACAACTGCCTCACACTGCAAGATTGCTTGGCAGTGGGGAATGCAACCACTGAGTGCAGGCAGTGGGCCCTACGCAGTTAAATGCAGGCAATAAGAATTAAAGTTCACATTTTGTGCCTGTGAGATGTTACACTTCTTGGCAGCTGCTACAATGTTGGAGTTGTTGAATCCTTCAGAATATTGACAAATAGCAAAATGCCGTTCTCCAAAGTTCAGATTTTATTTTGCAAAACTTTGCTACACAAATCATGCCCTTCTCACTGATGGCAGATTTAAATTCAGTGCAAATAATGTTAACATTCTTTCATCTTCTAACATTAGTGATTGACAATTTGATCCACACTAGAATAACCCATTAACAGCATTTTAGAGGGGCACAGTGGCGCAGCGGTAGAGCTGATGCCTTACAGTGCCAGAGACCCAGGTTCGATCCTGACTATGGTTGCTTGTCCGTATGGAATTTGTGCATTCTCCCCGTGACCTACGTGGGTCTTCTTCGAGATCTTCGGTTTTCACCCGCACTGCAAAGACGTACAGGTGTGTAGATTAATTGGCTTAGTATAAATTAAAAATTGTCCCTGGTGTGTGTAGGATAGTGTTAGTGTGCGGGGATCGCTGGTCTGCACGGACACGGTGGGCCGAAAGGCCTGTTTCCGTGCTGTGTCTCTAAACTAAACCATTACTCTGTTACTGTTAACATTCTAAACATTGAACTAACTTCGGGAGGAACTTGGCATCATGTTAGGCACAAACATTGAAGGCCAAAGTGCCCGTTCCTGTGCTGTACTGTTCTCTGTTCTATGAACTCAAGTAGAGCCAGCAGCATTTGTGGAGGGAAATGAAAGACGATGTTTCAGGTCAGGACCCTACATCAGACTGAAATGTTGTCTGTCCATTTCTCTCCACTGAGATCCACTCAGTTCCTCCAGCACTTTGTTTTTGCTCAAGATTTCAGCATTTGCAGTCTCTTGTATCTGCCTTCTAAACAGTGATTCGATGGTTTGTTTTCCATGAGAAAATGACTTAAGTATTATTATATATGTTGTAGTATGCTTCACATCAGCGATCATTCATTTTGATTATAATTTGATGAATGAAATAACTTAGAGATGAACATTTTTCCCCCTAGACCCTCTAATGGTGGCCGAGATTGCTCAGGACCAAGCTACGAGTATCAGCTTTGTAACACAAAAGACTGCCCAGAGCATTTTGAAGACTTCAGAGAACGGCAGTGCCGACAGTGGAATGGCAACTTTGAATATAATAACAGCAAACATGAGTGGTTGCCATATGAGCACCCTGACTGTAAGGAAGCTAATAGAGGCTTTTTTAATTTTATCCAGTGTCTATAGTGTTTCTGGTCAGCATATGTACAATATAACATTTGTTCAGGCGGTATGAAACATAACAAAAAATATCTATATACTTAATGAACTACAAAGCCCGAAAGGTTGCAGAGAAGATTTACAAGGATGTTACCAGGACACGAGGGCCTGGGCTATAGGGAGAGCAGGTTGTGCAGGCTAAGACTCTATTCCTTGGAGCACAGGAGGATGAGGGGTGATCTTATAGCGGTGCACAAAATCATGAGAGGAATAGTTTGGGTAGACGCACAGAATCTCTGCCCAGAGTAGGGGAATTCGAGAATGATAGGACATAGGTTTAAGGTGAGGGGGAAAAGATTTAATAGGATCCTGAGGAGTAAATTATTCACACAAAGGGTTGTGGGTGTATGGAACAACCTGCCAGAGAAGGTAGTTGAGGCAGGGACTATCACAACATTTAAGACAAATTTGGACAGGTACATGGATAGAACAGGTTTAGAGGGATATGGCCAAATGCAGGTGGGACTAGTGTAGATGGGATGTTGGCCGAAGGGCCTGTTTCCATGCTGTCTGACTATGACTATGACTCTATTAAGTAACATAAAATAAGATCAGTCCCTTAAGATTTGTAGCAATCTTGATCACATCCTTAAATGTTCCTCAGCACTGGCTATCTTAAAATTGCATGTTTTAGTGCAAGGGACCTAACTAATGTAAGGTCAATGGAGGTCCGTAAGACTATATTTCAAATACCTGCCAGTAACTTGGAAAATCCAGCTCCTGTTTGCTATGCCGGGAAGCATTGCTCATCATATGCGTCCTTAGGGAGCTTGGCCAGAAACACATCTTTCAGTTGCTAGAGGTCTCGAGCTCTATGGATTTCCTGTTAAGGAATTGGTGAATATTCTGCACCTTAAAAGACCACAAAAACATCCAAACACGGTAAGAATCTAGTAACACCTGAGGCAAGAAGCCTATTATAACCTAATATGTCAATGTTTGTGAAATATGCTGAGCAGAGCGAAATTGAAACTCCACTTTATTTCATAGAAACATAGAAAATAGGTGCAGGAGTAGGCCATTCGGCCCTTCGAGCCATTCAATATGATCATGATCATGATCATATTGATCATCAAAATCAGTACCCCGTTCCTGCTTTTTCCCCATATCCCTTGATTCCATTAGCCCTAAGAGCTATATCCAACTCTCTCTTGAAAATATCCAGTGAATTGGCCTCCATTGCCTTCTTTGGCAGAGAATTCCACAGATTCACAACTCTCTGGGTGAAAATGTTTTTCCTCATCTCAGTCGTAAATGGCCTACCCCTTATTCTTAAACTGTGAGCCCTGGTTCTGGATCCCCCAACATTTGGGAACATTTTTCCTGCATCCAGTCTGTCCAATCCCTTAAGAATTTTACATGTTTCTATAAGATTCCCTCTCATTCTTCTAAATTCCAGTGAATATAAGCCGAGTCACAATCACAATTTAAGATTTAACGGGTTTGACTTGATGGCTCAGAAATTGCACTTAGCGGTGAAGAAACAGCACTTGCTGGTGCTGTGTAAGGCTCTCCTTTTCTGACCTCTTTTGTTCTCAGGCATCAGATCACTGGCTGTGAAGTCATTCAGTCAGCAGAGCAGCCAACTACAGTAATACCCACGGACAGCAAACCAGGTAGAAAAAGAAGAGTTCTTAATTAACATTTTGAATATTTTACAGGAAAGAATTTGGAGCATACATGTAGATCAGTGTTGAAGTAGAAATATCAAGATACTTCTTATTTTCAAAAGATCTATTAAATGCTAAATCCCTTTATTTCAAAGCATTTAAAAATTTACTATGACCCTGCAAAATATTTCCAGGCCATTTTGCACCAGGACTGGCATGGTGAATCTGTGGAATTCTTTGCCACAGACGGCTGTGGAGGCCGAGTCAATGGATATTTTTAAGGCAGGGATTGATGGATTCTTGATTGGTACGCGTGTCAGGGGTTATGGGCAGAAGGCAGAAGAATGGGGTTGAGAGGGAAAGATAGAGAGATCAGCCATGATTGAATGGCGGAGTAGACTTGATGGGCCGAATGGCCTAATTCTTCTCCTATAACTTATAAACGTCTGAACTTATGACTTGTTCATAAATATTTAAAATTCACAATAAGATTTAAGAGCTTGCCTTTATTGATCAGAGAAAGCAGCATATGGAACAGCCCACAAGACCATCATCCCAACAGCCTACTCCACATAGAATCGTTGGCATTTTAATATTATATTATGCTTATTTGTCTGTTTCATTGGATAATGACAGCAAACACTAATAGTTTTACATATTTTTTACTGAAAATCCTGGTCTTTTATCAAAGGACTTTCCAGTTGGAAATTAAGAACAGTGATAGGTGTCAAACAACATACGTTATGGAGACCTGCTGCATCTGCTGGTTGCAAAGTATTTAAACTCCCCTTCGCATTCCCATACTAACCTTACTGACCTGGGCCTCCTCCATTGCCAGAGTGAGGCTACACACAAACTGGAGGAACAGCGCCTCATAGTGGTAGATTACAACCCAATAGTGTGAACATTGAATTCTCCAATTTTAGGTAACTGTCTACAAACATCTCCCCCTTTCCCCCCGCCTCCTCCTCCACCCTTGCCTTTTCCTCCTCTCATCCCTCTGCCCCACCTGGATATGCACCTATTTCTCCATTTCCTGCTCCCCCCACCCTCTTCCCCCTATATTCCCTCCTCTGGCTTCACGTTTAATGCCACTTCTATCCTTGTCTCACACTTGTTCACCCATTTGCCAATCACAGCCCCTCTCTCCTATATCTACCTATCACTTGCCAGGCTTTATTCCACCCCCACCTCTCTTCCAGCTTTCTCCCCCCCCCCAACTACAATCAGTCTGAAGAAGGGTCCCGACCCAAAACGTCGCCTATCCATGTTTTCCAGAGATGCAGCCTGAATTGTATGGGTATTTTATTGTAAGGGTATTCAAGCTGAAGCCTGACAGGAAATCAGAGAGACAGATGAGTGATGAATGTTTGGAGTGGGGATTGGATGGAAAGTACAGAAACAGGAAAAATGAGCATTTCCATTTAGGTGACTGCAATGGGACGGATATAAGAAAAGAGCTCAAGAGAAACAAAATGAAATGAATTGTAGTCTCTCGTCTAGACTGACACACATACAGATGAGGACAGCAATGGAAGGAATGTATTCTATTTGTAAACTGAGAACCTGTCCCTTTCTCCACATGTCCTGTACCAGATGGATTTAATATTGTTACCTCAGGTTTGGGTGTCTGATGTCGTACTGATCAGTCCAAAGGTACAAAATATCACTGAATTATCGGCCCACTCATGTTTCCTACAACTCCATATTAGTGCTGTCTATTTGTTCTTGCTAACAGAGCAGCAGCTTAATTTGAAGCCCGTTATTTATCTTGAAGAAATTACTCTTCAGATCATTGACTTGGGACCAGATGAAGTCACTGCAAGGGTTCATGGAAAAGTACTTCCCATAAACGTACGCCCATTTAGGTTCTGGTCGTCATTTTAAATCCATATGTTTCAGGCAGAGAGCAGCTGGCTTTCTACATCTGCCTGTTTTTTCCCCTCTATCAGACTAACCTACAGGCCTCGAGAACGCTGCCTCCCAGCACACCTTTGTTTGTCATTCTTGTGGAAAGTGAACGAATTAAAATCCTAAAAAAACTTGGGAATAAAACTGATTGAGAAAATTTTAGGAAGACCACTTAGAAATCAAAAAGCAATCCAAACAAATCTAAACGAAATAAAAGCACAGCCCATCTGCTGTATCACTTCCAAATGAGCTGATCAACTCTAAAAAAAAAATGACAACTAATGGCAAAGGTAATTGACAAAATGTTAGTAAAGGTTGTCAGAAGTCTGAAAATGAGCTGCAAATGCACACTTCACACTGTGCTATTGCAGCAGGGTCAGCCCAGAGCCCGGCTTTAATCGTCATGGTTTTTATGTCCTTCATGGAGGGAATTTAAAAGTTCTGGCTGACCTTTCTGTGAACTCAGCATAGTCAGGTTGGGAAAAAACAGACGGAATAACCCTATTACGTATTACCAGATATTCAACCCCTCCCAAATTTCTATGCTGCCTCCACGCCCAGATCAGTTTCACTTGTAGACTGCAGGCACAGAATGAAAAAAAAACCGTAAACGTTTGGATATAATGTTCATTTAGCACCACGGACTTTTATTCACAATTACAGTTTAAAGCAGATTTTAGAACATTCCGTACCTGTGAAAATCATTTACTTTTATACTTCATACTTTTTGACGATACTTGCGTTAGTGAGCTGCGATGTACTGGAACACATGGCTGTAAACTTAAAAACTCTTAACTCATTGGGAATAATGGTTAGAGAACTTTATGAAAGGCTTCTTTTCTAGATAAACCCACTTGTGAGCCACCAAATGTTGGATCCAGCGTAAATTTGTCCTTCTCATTTCACATTTCTCCTTCCTGAAATCACAAGTATGTAATTGAACATCATTTATTGAAAATTTGGATGTAACCTACCATGCCTAAGTGACCATTAACATTCATTTAAGTGTTTAGCATTGAACTATGGGCTGAATTTCCTTAGAGGGAGTACAGAGAAGGTTCACCAGATTGATCCCTGGGATGGCGGGACTTTCATATGAGGAAAGACTGGATAGACTGGGCTTGTACTCGCTGGAATTTAGAAGACTGAGGGGGGATCTTATAGAAACATATAAAATTCTTAAGGGGTTGGAGAGGCTAGATGCGGGAAGATTGTTCCCGATGTTGGGGGAGTCCAGAACCAGGGGTCACAGCTTAAGGATAAGGGGGAAGTCTTTTAGGACCGAGATGAGAAAACATTTCTTCACACAGAGAGTGGTGAGTCTGTGGAATTCTCTGCCAC
Organism: Rhinoraja longicauda; assembly: GCF_053455715.1. NCBI lineage: Eukaryota > Metazoa > Chordata > Chondrichthyes > Rajiformes > Arhynchobatidae > Rhinoraja > Rhinoraja longicauda. The sequence continues at coordinate 14,309,179 of NC_135966.1, read as the reverse complement.
AGAAGGTAGTTGAGGCCAGTTCATTGGCCATATTTAAGAGGGAGTTAGATGTGGCCCTTTTTACTAAAGGGATCAGGGGGTATGGAGAGAAGGCAGGTACGGGATACTGAGCTGGATGATCAGCCATGATCATATTGAATGGCGGTGCAGGCTCGAAGGGCCGAATGGCCTACTCCTGCACCTATTTTCTATGTTTCTATGTTTCTATGAATTTGACAGTGTTTTATGGAATATAGAAAAGTACAGCATAGGAACAGGCCCCTTGGCCCACAATGTCTGTGCCGAACATGATGCTGAGATAAACTAATGTCATTTGCCTACACCCGATCCATGTCCCTCCATTCCCTGTATATCCATGTGCCTATCTAAAAGTCTCTTAAATGCCACTATCATATCTGCTTCCACCACCACCCCTGGCAGCGTGTTCTAGACAACCACCACACCCCGTGTATAAAACGTGCCCCACACATCTCAATTAAGCCGCCCCTTTCACCTTAAAGTTATGCCCTCTTGTCTTTGATGTTTCCACCCTGAAAAAAAGGTTCTGGCTGTCTATATCTATGCCTTTCATATTTTTACATGCATCTACCAGATCTCCTTTCAACCTCCAGGGTTCCGGAAAAAGCAATATCAGTCGCTCCAACTTTTCCTTGGAGCCAAGACCCTCTAATCCAGGAAGCATTCTGGTAAAATGGTTCTGCGCCCTGTTGAATTAAATCGCCAAGAAGGGAATTCCTGACACGATTTATGTTGAAAGTGGAACCATTTTATGAAGAAAGAAATGTGTTTTCAATAGAGTATGAATGTTATAACCCTGAAAATTCTTTTGACTTTGCTGCTCTCTTTCCAACCATTTGGGGAAGGGTTCAGACCTGAAGTATTTCACCTCTTTCTTTCATTGAAAGTTCCGCGATTCCTGAGGGCAGGCTGGATTAATACAGATGAGGTTCACTACAGAATTTGCCTCGAACCTTGCTCTGACAATGCACAAAGCAATTGCCTGTCGACTTGCCCAGTTTCGGATGCATATTGTTGTTCTGAGCCTCTGCTTTGCGTTGGTACCAATGCCAATTCTACAGTGTCTGAAGTGTAAATGGGGTAGTGTGTGATGTAGTTAATTCCCCATGCCAGTGGAGGCTGGAGTTCACTCTAAAGGGCCCAATGCAGAGGTGTTTGGACAAATGTGAGGCTCATCAACGTAATTGCAGAGCTGGGGGCTACTAGCTTTCCACTCCCTCCCACTCAATGATTCAATGTTACTTTATTGTCACATGTGCCATGGTACAGTGACATGCTTTGTTTTGCACACAACCTAGTAGAATCATGTAGCGGACCTCGTCAGTGCAGTTGCCATGTTTTTGGTGCTAACAAAGTTACGAAAGTTCACCGAACAATCCTCTCTGCTGCCTGTCGCCGCACGTTGGAACAGGCGGCCCCCCATGCCGGACCCCCTCCTTCATTCTCGGCCCCCCCCTCCCCTGCAGGACCCCTCCTTCATTCTCGGCCCCCCTTCCCCTGCAGGACCCCCTTCGATCTTGGCGCCCGCACCCCCATGCCGGGTCCTTCCTTTTGTTCTCGGTGGGCACTCCCTCCCCAGCGCCATCCCCCCATTGTTCTGCCCCCCTCCGCCCCCGCCGGTTCCCCCCATCGTTCTCAGCAGCCTACCATATCCTATCCCCTCTCCCATTCCACTGGCATCACATGTGTAGGCAGGAGAATAAATGATGCCGTGCAATCATTTGTCTCATGCTCGCTATGCTAGTATCTCCACCTTATATCAGAATATAGCATGCCTTTCAATTCTGGGTATGTGCATTACTGGCTCACACACTGGAATCCCGCAATTTTCAATGAAGGCAGACAGGGTGAAATACTTTGGGTTCCCGGTTCTTCTCCAAACAGGCACAGCCTCAGAATAAAAGGACGACACCTTTAGCATGGAGATGAAGAAGGAATTTCTTTAGCCAGACAGTGGTGAATATATGGAATTCATTGCCACGGGCGGCAGTGGAGGCCAAGTCACGGGTATTTTTGAAACGAAGATTGATAAGTTCTTGATTAGTAAGGATGTCAAAGGTAACGGCGATAAGGCAGGAGAATTGGGTTGCGAGGGAAAAATAGATCAGCTATGATTGAAAGGCGGACCAAACTCGATGGGCCAAATGGCCTTAGTCTGCTCCGAATGAATCTTATGGAAAAAGTATCAATTAAATCGCATTCTCTGCCCCACAGAAAGTTCTGAGCCGCAACACCCATCCTCCACTGAAAATATAATCAAGTTCAGCCCACTGTTACAATACTGAACACGTCAATGAGAATTGCCAGAGTTAGTCTTTCAGCCAACATTAAGTCGGCAAACCAGACACACAGCTGGAGCTTCACTCTCCTGTAGAAAATGGACACAGTTATCTTCAGTTGCTCTGCTTGTGCTCTGGAGCATCTGGGATGTTTAGCTCAAATGACAACAGGGATTGAACACATCCGAAGGCATGTGAAGATTATAGGTTTATAGAGAAAAGTATCATCTGATGTATTTCCTGTTATTGAACCCTTGCTACCATTAACAATGTACAGCAGCACTAAGGAAGCAGAGGGTCGGAGGATTCCGAAACAAAAGGGCTGAAGTTAATTACATACAGGAACGCAAGGGATTCAAAGTCACTCTAAGACAATATTTCTTCTGCCAGCAAAGCCAGCTATGCAACGCTGCAAGAAGAGCTTAAGCTTTTTTTTCCCTGCCCAGGCAGAGGCAGCTAATCAGGGGCCCCTGAAATGCTGCTGGAAGGTTGCCAGCAATCCAGAAATGTGTCTGCTGTGTGGGATTTACTGAGGTCAGAGTGGAAGCTGGGGGTCAGGATGAAGGCCTGCTGTAAAAGACTTCCAGCAACAAGGAAATCCAGGCCTCAGCAATCTTGACATGTTGAATCCTGATGTCCATTAACATCATTTTTATGTGAGCGATGGTGTATAATTTGGTGTGAAGATGAGCAGGATGATCACAGTGCAGAATTAACTCATAACTGTTGCATCTGGTAGCATGGCAACTTCTTGCAACTTTCTAAATAACACGATTGCAGTGTGTCGCTGGTGCTAACCGTGTTGTTCAGTGACTACTGCTCAGCTCAACTCAATGCCCAAAATTGTCAAGCCGATTAATAGTTAAAGCCAGCAGAGAAAGTACATTGTTGCAGCCGCAGGTGCCAAATTCCAGAGCAGACTTCTTGCCTGAAAAGCAGACATCTAATACCATTCCTCAGAAGATAGACACAAAATGCTGGAGTAACTCAGCGGGACAGACAGCATCTCTAGAGAGAAGGAATGGGTAATGTTCCAGGTCGAGACCCTTATTTAGACTGAGTCAGGGGGGGAGGGAGACTAGAGTTATGTGGAAGGGTAAGTTGTGAAAACAACAGATCAAAGCAGATGTTGATCAAGGAAATATAGAATGGATCATTGCCATTCCTCACTGTGGCTGATGTAGGACTGTTTCCAGGATATTCCGAATGGATGTGGGCTCCCGTTTTCCCAGTTCTCTCTCATTGAGCACATTTTCCTCTTCAGCTCTGCACACGCTGCTTTCAAAAGTGATTTCCAACTTATCCATGAACGTCTGGAAGTAACTGCTTTGTGCAAGTACCATGAAGTTAACTTTAGAAAGATTGACAGACACAAAATGTTGGAGTAACTCAGTGAGTCAGGCAACATCTCTGGAGAAAAGGAATAGGTGACATTTCAGGTTGGAATCCTTCTTCAGAGTGAAAGACGGAGAAGGCCAGAACAAAACAGGGCCGGGAACAGATGACCTCAGAAAGGGTGGAGTCCATAATGGGTCATTGCTGGCCGGGGAAGATGTGCTAATGACAGGGATACATGGATGCGAATGGTGGAACTAGTAGGCCAACTAGGGTGGGAGTGGGGGGGGGAGGAAATGCAATAGTTACTTGGAATTGGAGAAATCAATTTTCATGCAGCTGGGCTGTAAGATGTCCAAGTGAAATATGAGGTGATGGTCCTCTAATTTGCATATGTCATCACTCTGGCAGGAAGGAGACCCAGGACCGAAAGTTCACTATGAGAATGGGAAGAAGAGTTATAATGTTTGGCAACCAGAAGATCGTGTAGCCCAAGGCGGACTGAGTGTGTGAAATAAGGAATGAAATTGGAGCGTAGAAAGAATGATACTTGTAGCATTGTACCAATAATCAATCAACATCAGTCGACAACTGGCTAAAAATCAGTCCCTTTGGGAAGCACTGTGGAGGTTCCTTATTGCAGCAAACTCATATTAAGAGCTTATGAGTAAGAAAGATAATTATTTGGAACCCTAAACTTCGTAATAGAAAAGTTGGCTTCAAACCAGCATTGCACACATATTGATGTCACAATCAGCTACTTGCAGTAATGTGCACTAACACCTAGTAAATTCAATGAACACATTCAACAAATGAGGGTGCATGTTGCAGCCATTTTGGAGCTAAAATTGGGCCCCATCGGATCAAATGAATGGGGTTGGTGGATTTGAATTTTTTGTCCTTTTTCATACATCTTTTTTGAACCTCCATCTGTACCAATTTAGTTCTAAATCAAATATTCTGGCAATGAAATATTCGATGACTCCCAGCCATCTGATTCTTATGAAAAACAGTCCAAATAGGAATTGATCTGTAATCCAACTAAGATGTACTTACACTAACAAAATATATTTTAAGAACAACATCCGAGGATAAGCTAGATATGAAATGATAAATATGTCTCCCAACAGCTGACCAGAGGTGCTTCCTCACCTGTGAATCAAAAGAAACTCGGGAAATAGTCTACATGAAGAGACTAGTACACGATGGAACTCGTTGTTCCTACAGGAATCGCTATGATATTTGCGTTCGAGGTGGTTGTGTGGTGAGTAAACCAAATTTTTCCTCAAAGTCGAATTAAGTAATAGAGGTTGGAAGATTATTCTGGGATATTTTTTAAAGATGCTATTATCTGGTCCAGGAAAAGCTTAAAAACTTAAAAACTCCAATTTCTAATATTGTCGTTTCATTGTTTGATAAAACTTGCTGAAGATAATTTTTTAAGCAGTTGCATTTATTATTTGAGCATGCTGTTCCAACATTACCTCAATCTTTAAATAATCCAGTGTCAATTTGGGCAGTTTCACAGGTGAATAAAATACAATGGACATTGTCCATGTTTCCCTTAACAAAGGATAGTTTGTAATATTGGGGAAACGTGAGACAACAGATAATTGAATCGGGGGCTAAAAAAACAAGCTGCTAGAGGAACTCAGTGAATCGAGTCTCATCCGTGGAGGCAATGAGATGGTCGATGCTTCTGTCTGGGTACAAGGTCATGACCTAAAATGCCGACAATCCCTTTGTCCCCACAATACTGCTCAAGCTGCTGAGTTCATCCAGCAGTTTGTTTTTACACCTGGTTTGTGATATTGGATGACCTTCTATTATGGTGCGAAGCAACTGAATGGTGTTGGAATAATAGAATAAAACAACATTGCTAAAGTTTTTAAAAAAAGACTTAAGTATTTAATATGCATTTAGGATTTCCATGGTTACAGTGCCCTCCATAATGTTTGCGACAACGACCCATCATTTACAGTATTTATTTGCCTCTGTACTCCACAATTTGAGATTCGTAATAGAAAAAATCACATGTGGTTAAAGTGCACATTGTCAGATTTTAATAAAGCCCATTTTATGCATGTTGGTTTCACCACGTAGAAATTACAGCAGTGTTTATACATAGTCCCCCCATTTCAGGGCACCATAATGTTTGGGACACAGCAATGTCATGTAAATGAAAGTAGTCATATTTAGTATTTTGTTGCATATCCTTTGCATGCAATGGCTGCCTGAAGTCTGCGATTCATGGATATCTCCAGTTGCTGAGTGCCTTCTCTGGTGATGCTCTGTCAGGCCTGTATTGCAGCCATTTTTAGCTTATGCTTGTTTTGGGGGCTAGTCCCCTTCAGTTTTTTCTTCAGCATATAAAAGGCATGCTCAATTGGGTTCAGATCAGGTCATTGACTTGGCCACTCAAGAATTAACCATTTTCTAGCTTTGAAAAACTCCTTTGTTGCTTTAGCAGTATGTTTAGGATCATTGTCTTGCTGTAGAATGAACCGCCGGCCAATGAGTTTTGAGGCATTTGTTTGAACTTGAGCAGATAAGATGTGTCTATACATTTCAGAATTCATTATGCTACTACCATCAGCAGTTGTACGATCAATGAAGATAAGTGAGCCAGTATCTTCAGCAGCCATACATGCCCAAGCCATAACACCCCCACCACCGTGTTTCACAGATGAGGTGGTATGCTTTGGTTCTTGGGCAGTTCCTTCTCTCCTCCATACTTTGCTCTTGCCATCACTCTGATATAAGTTCTCTTCGTCTCATCTGTCCATAAGACCTTTTTCCCAAACTGTGGTTGCTCTTTTAAGTACTTCTTGCCAAACTGTAACCTGGCCATCCTATTTTTGCGGCTAACCAGTGGTTTGCATCTTGCAGTGTAGCCTCTGTATTTCTGTTCATGAAGTCTTCTGCGGACAGTGATCATTGACAAATCCACACCTGATTCCTGAAGAGTGTTTCTGATCTGTCGGACAGGTGTTTGGGGATTTTTCTTTATTATAGAGAGAATTTTTCTGTCATCAGCTGTGAAGGTCTTCCTTGGCCTGCCAGTCCCTTTGCGATTAGTAAGCTCACCAGTGCTTTCTTTCTTCTTAATGATGTTCCAAACAGTTGATTTTGGTAAGCCTAAGGTTTGGCTGATGTCTCTAGCAGTTTTATTCTTGTTTCTCAGTCTCATAATGGCTTATTTGACTTTCATTGGCACAACTTTGGTCCTCATGTTGATAAACAGCAATAAAAGTTTCCAAAGGTGATGGAAAAACTGGAGAAAAGACTAGGTGATGAGAGCTCTCTTATACCTGCATTAAGGAGGCAATTAATCACGCGTGAGCAATTACACAAAGACCTGTGAAGCCATGTGTCCCAAACATTATCGTGCCCTGAAATGGGGGACTATGTATAAACACAGCTATAATTTCTAAATGGTGAAACCAAAGTGTATAAAAATGGCCTTTACTAAAATCTGACAATGTGCACTTTAACCATGTGATATTTTTTCTATTACAAATCTCAAATTGTGGAGTACAGAGGCAAATAAATAAACGATGAGTCTTTGTCCCAAACATTATGGAGGGCACTTTGTAATGAGATGTGTATCGTTGAGTGCACTCCAAAACCAGTAGATAATTAAAAACTATGTATCTAGAAGTTGGAAAATTTAAAAAAAAGATTTTGAATCTGTTCGTATCAAAATTAAAATCTTTCAGATCCAATGATTCAGATCCAAAAAAAAATTCGAATAATTTAATATGATAAAGATTTAGTAATGAAACACGATCCAAGGATAGTCACCTATGCCATCTTTGTAATGTGACAAAATGGCCAATTCCTAGAGGTGTCAGAGGATTCTTTAATGTAAAACACATTAGAAAATAAATGGATACTTTTGCCGAAACAACAGAGGTGGGTCTTTATATGTATGGGCATATCCCTTAATTTATTATTTACTTATCTGAATCTTGGTTATTTTAAATCTTTCTTTAATATTTTCTACCTTTATGAAGAATTTATTAATATAACACAAAAATGCCAGAAGGATTCAAAACAGTGCTGTTTTAATGTTTTAGAAAGTGGGCTGTGATAAAATGCTGGGTTCCAGTAAACAGGAAGACAAGTGTGGAGTATGTGGTGGTGATAATTCTCAATGCAAAGTGATCAAGGGAACGTTCTCCAGAGCAGCTAAGAAACCAGGTTAGTGCATATTATCGTTAATTTGCACAAAGAACAAGCAGACTATCCCAAATCGCTTTGGATAAAGAAGCAATCAGATGCATTTATCTGTAGACAGGTCTCAGCTTTTTAAAATCAGGAGCAGTGCATCTTGCCTACAGTTCCTCTCTGCCAAGCAGGTGACTGTGATTCCTGAATACAAAAGGGAAGTTTCCGTTGGCACTGCAAGCAGTTCTAATAAGAGGGCTTAATAGATTGCATGTACCCAGCCAGGTCCAGTTTATTGTCACATGCACAAACATGGTGAGGTATAGGTACAATTAAAATATTGCTTTGCTGCAGCAGCACCACAGGTGCATAGATTCAAATAACACACAAAAACATAAATTATACATAAATTCTACAAAACAGTGAAAAGAAAGATTCTATGCAAGAAGCAGGACATTAGTGCAAAACATAATTCAAAAACAAGTCCATGGTAGTGCAAAATGTGGTCCATCCTGTTCTGTTGCCAAGGTTGGATTAGGGTTAAGCAAGTCAGTTCAAGAACGTAATGGTTGTAGGGATGCATCTGTTCCATGAACCTGGTGGTGTGGGACCGCAGGTTTCTTACCTCCTACCCGCTGGTAGCAGTGGGAAAATAGCATGGCGAGGATACTTATTGATAGATGCCACCCTTGTTAAGGCATGCCTCATGTGGATGCTCTTGAAGATGGGAAGGGAAACTGTGCCTATGATGGATTGGGCTGAATCCACTGCTCTCTGCAGACTTTGTGTTCCTGCATGTTGGAATTGCCATGCAAGGCCATGATGCAACCAGTCAGGGTACTTCCTCCAGTAACTGTAAAAATTAGTTGGTGATTGCAATGACATGCTGAATCTCTTTAAGCTTCTAAGAAATAGAGCTGCTGGTACACCTTCTTCATGATTGCATTCTTTGTGCAACCTGAGTGTTTTGCATGTATATGGTGGCCAAATTCCCCATGACTGTATTCCAAAGATACATTTGCTCCCTCTTAAAAACTATTCCTTGTAGATCCTGAAGCAGCTGAGCTATTCCCTCTTGGGAAACTCCGACTAAACACTGCGTTAGGAAGCAGGGAATAATGGTTAGGTAGACGGGGAAGCGCTATGCTCGGAAAGATTAGAAATTAGTAGTTTTGAAACAATCCTTGGAATTGAAGAATCAATCAATCCAATAAAGAAATGTAATTTCCCCCAAATCTACAAATATGAAATAGGATTAAAATTATGATTGGAGCCTTTGATTAGTAAGAACTGGTTCCATCTTCAGCGAGGCATCTTCCAAAGTTTGGACCATTTGTCCCAGACCAAGCCTGGAATAAATCTGGGATACTAATGTGTGTTTGGCTGACACAGTTATGTAAATTAGCCCATGGGCATTTTGATCAATATTATATTTATACAATTTAAAAGCCCAAGAAAGCTTGCCTAGAGCGGGATAATCACTTAAATAATTAAATTATTTTTTCTCAATTATTTATGTTGAAGGATGTGAAGATCAGCTAGGAAAGAAAAATTGAGGCCAAAAATCAGATTAGCAATGATTTATTACGGAACAGGCTCACAAGGGTATGCTACTTAACCCTTCTCCCCTCTTTCATCCATGCGTTGAGTAACAGTGTAACAGTGTTGAAAAAGATGAAGAAAGAGGTTATTCAGGGCAGTGTTTCCACCATATCTTCAAAGCAAATTATAGGATCCATCACACAGGCCATTCAACCCATTGAGTTCATCGTGGCTTTTTGTACAAACATCCAATCTTAGTTATCACCTCTTCACCACCAGCCCTTCAATTTATCCTTCTCCAAGTGCCTATTCAATTCCTTTTCGAAAGTCCTGATTAACACTGCTCCCATTGCACTTATGTGCAGTGATTTCCAGATCCTAACTGCAATTTGTACATTCTTTCTCAATTCCCCCAGTATCTGTTGACCATCACTTTGAATCTGTGATCTTAAAAGTTAAACAGTTAACTTTAACCCTATCTGAACCTCGAATCTACCTAAAAGTAGCCAGGGTATTTTGAGAATTCCTTGTAATTTTATTTCATGATATAACACAAATCCACTTAAGTTTGCTCCAGTCTTTATACCTAAGAGTATTGTCATTGATTTGCTCTGACAGGTTATCTGAAGATGTTTGAAATCCCGGCTGGAGCAAGTCACTTGTCCATTCAAGAACTAAGTGCATCTCCTCATTTTATTGGTAAGTCTTCTCCAAAGTGAATCTCAAGTATGAAAGTACAAAGAACTGTTGCGGGAAGTAATCCTGCCCGAAGAGATGATTTGAGTTGACCTCGTTATTTAAACATAATTCAATCTGAATATAATGATTTTTTGCATAATTACCACCTCTCCCAAATTTAAAAGTGTCAAGAGCAGTTTACATCACTGGGTGTAGTAAAAAAAACTCCATTCTGTTTAATGTGCAGCTGTAACAGCTGAAAGACATCTTTAAATTGCCTTGTGTTTAATACCTTTAAAGTGTAATGGTTTAAAAGTTATTATGGGGGAAATTTAATATGCAACTTAAATGCTATTCAGATTTTACAATTTCATAATTGGAAGTTAATCTAATTATAATGTATACTTACCAGAAATGTAATAATTGTTTACTTTAAGTAATCAAGAACCAAGCCACAGGACATTTTATTTTGAATGGAGAGAATGATTTTCCTGATTCTAAAACTTTCATTGAAATGGGCGTCATTTGGGAGTATTCCAATGATGATGACAAGGAATCTTTACAAACTATTGGACCCCTCCGTGATGGAATAGTAGTGCTGGTAAGATTACATTCCAGTTACCACACCCAGAGTCACAGTTTACATTTGCGTAGAAGTATTAACATAATGAAACATCCCACAGCATTTCACTAGAGGGAGCTAAAATATGGACACGAAACAGGAATTGGGAGGGAGAAAATCTGGGAAAGGAGGCGAGGGACAGGATTACAGAGGTAGATTTTGAGGACACCAGTGAATGTGAAGTAATTGTTCAGTGGTCTGCATAGTTTGCTGGAGGCTGGTACACGATTGCTAAATGAAAGGGAGTTGGGATGTAAGCTCCAACAATGTAAGGCCCCAAAGGTAGTTCATTTCAATTTGTACCTGTTCCTTCTGACCCCCCCCCCTCCCCCTCTCTCTCTCTCGCTCGCTATTTTTTAGCGATGATACCAAAAGTTCCCTTACTTATAAATATGCAATTCATGAGGACGATTTAGCTATTATTACTAATGAAGTGGTGCTTAATTTATTTGATGATCCAGGCTTTTTGTACTCCAACATGCCTGAAAAAATGCTCATGTTTCCCCCCCCCCCCTTCTTTAACTCACCATCAGAGGTGCTGTACATGGCTCCTCTCCATTCCAATACACCAGCTTCTCCCCAGTTCTAGTAAATAGTGAGGATACCTTGTCTTTTCTTGCATGACCATTCCAGCCGAGAACAGAACCGCACAAAATACACCCGTGTCAACGTGTTGCCTCTTGTATTAGTTTTGTTAACTACCACAATCTGCCCCAGCCTACCCTCCTGTACTTTCCTGGCTCCAAAACCTTTTTAAACTACTTAATCTTTTCTAAATGCCTCGAGTAATTAAAAAAATATTCATTCTGTGTTGGCCATTAGACCGAATTCTGCATTTGGCAATGGACAAAACTTCATCATAAGTTGTTTTATTCTTCTGTTTAACTCATGTTGCACTTGGTTTAGTACATAGCCCCATCTAACCCGTTAAACGAACTCCTCTGCCCATATTAACAAAAATTCCTTTAACAGTGTCACGTCAAGTCAAGTCAAGTCAATTTTATTTGTATAGCACATTTAAAAACAACCCACGTTGACCAAAGTGCTGCACATCTGATTAGGAAAAAAAAAAGAAAGTTACAGTGATGCTTTCTTTGCTCCCCAGGCTTGAGTAGGGATACTTCCTGGTGATTTTCAGAATCCGTGCCCTGTCTACCCACACTAAGTATTCCTCTTGAATCCTCTTGAAACTCCCGATAAGTCACTTAAAATTGCAATCTCCCATCTGCTGACCTGTGGGCCGACCATTTGTTGCAGTATGCCTGTCATTGTCGATCCTCTCAACCAGTCTTTCACCTTTCATTCACAGCAATTTATTTACACTCTTCTATTCAGCTCCTTCCTCTTGCTTAGCTACTACCATTGGTCCTATAATTATAATTAAAGTGACCCACCTGCAGGCATGCCCCCCATTCTTTATAAGCTTCAGCCTATCTGAAAACATTGTGCCCAAAGTCTACTCTTTGTTAACGTCTTTCCAATTTATACCCCCATTCTTTATCTACATTGTCTCACAGGCGCCATTGTTATAATTTTTGCAAATTCTAGTCCTTATTTTAGAATAGTTTCAGGATCTCCGAGATATCCTTCATCCCTTTAAGCATCCCAGAACTCCCTTGACCTCCTTGAATATCTTCTCGGCCTTTGAGCAATGAGAATCTGCCGCGTCCTTAAATGTGACAAGACTTCGTGCCCCTCCATTTTCTGCCTAGCCACCTCTATTTTTGGGCCTTTGTTCCTATTTCTTCTTAAAAACTCTTAATTTATTAAACGTTTGGTAACCCCTCACCATAGGTTGGTATTCAGGAAGGAGATAAACAAATAGAACTCAAAATTCAAATAGCATCCGAAGAAGGTGGATAACAGTATGAACCAATCCTGTGACACTTCTGAACTCCTATTCCTTTATAATTTGTTGCTGTGATATATAATCTTTGCTCATCAAGGTCAAGCTTGTATCACCCAGCAAAGCTTGGCCCAATGTTTCAAAAGTGATTAGTTCAAGGCTATGTCACTGTGTTGAAATGTTTTCTCTCTTCATTGTTGTTGAGATTTAAAAATATATATATTTTATGGTTTATTTCAGATTTCAGGCTTCCACAGTATTTTGATTTGATTTTAATACCAAATCATCTTTGTGCCTTTCTCCACTAAAACTAGATGATGCCTAGCGATGATGCCAAAACTTCCCTGACATATAAATACACAATTCACGAGGACTATTTGGCTACTATGACTAATGAGGTTTTGCAAGAAGACATGGCTACATTTGAATGGGCTTTGAAGAGATGGTCCCAGTGCTCCAAACACTGTGGAGGAGGTAATTTGCAGCTAAATAATATACAAATATAACAGTGAACCAAAGATTGATTACTGGTAGTGAGTAATCATTCATAGATTATTCATTAATAATTCCATTCCCAACCCGAAATGTCGCCTGTCCATGTCCTGTAGAGCTGCTGCCTTGACCCGCTGAGTTACTCCCTTACTTTATTTCTTTGTTCAAGATTCCAGCATCTGCAGTTCCTTGTGTTTCCATTTGTTGTGCAACTATTTTAGGATCAGGTCTTGACCAGACGCTGATTTTATTTACACTCTAGAAATAACATTAATTAATTATTATTGGGAAATGCAGTGATTAACTATATTAAAACAAATGCCCTTGTACATTATTTATATATATTTCACCAGTTAATAGAAGATTGATAAAGAATTACGAAGACCAGTTTAAAGATGATTTTTTAAAGAGTTCTGTAGAATTTGGCGCTCCTTACTAAGTTTGTTCCTAATTAAATAATGAGAAAACACCCAATTTCTAAGCTGAGTCTAATTCAGGGAATTTCAGTAAAGCTTATGTTTGAATGGTTCTGCTTTATTGTGGTGGTGCTCAATGAGCTTGTGTTATATGAGTAGTGATAGTTTAACATGGAGGTGCTTAATAAGTTCAGTAGCTCTCTGAATAGCATTGCAATTTAAAATGGACCATTTTTTAAACTCTTGTTTCATTAACATTAACAAGAGGTAGTAACATGATCACATTTAGAATTCTGCATATCATTTTAATATTCAAGCTTCACTTTCAAGGGACCCAAACCATCACCTTTTCAAGGCCAACCCCAAAACTGTGCTAAACCTGTATTACTGGTGGAGCAAAAATTCACAATAAGCTAGTAAACTTTAATCATTATTTGCACTAGTAAAATACAGGAAGCTTGTATTTACACTGTTGTGATGTTATGCTATGATAAAAAAAAAGGTGTAATATTTGATCAAGACATATTCAATTTCAATTGATAGTTTTACAGTCATTAAAGATAATTTTTTACATTGTCAGCTGAATAAGTAGGTGCTCAATATTTAATCTAAATAATTAATAGATGGTATGAGTATTCTAGAAAAGTTTGATTTCTGACATTTATTCTGATAGAGGTGATTGATTTTGCTAAGGTTCTCAGTTTACACGATACGGCTGCCGCAGGAAGGCCGATTCCAAGATGATTCACAGAAGTTTCTGTGGTGCAAGAAAAAAACCGAAGCCAATCCGCCGAATGTGCAACTTGCAGGAGTGCTCCCAGCCTGTGTAAGTAAACAGGCAAATTCACAGCCATTTCTCTCCTACAATCTATCCTGAAGAAGGGTCTCGACCCAAAATGTCACCCATTCCTTCTCTCCAGAGATGCTGCCTGTCCCGCTGAGTTACTCCAGCATTTTGTGTCTATCTTGATTTAAAGCAACAACTGCAGTTCTTTCCTACACATTTCCCTCCTACGTGTGCCCCTTAGTCACGTCATTCAGGGGCAGGATATAATTGCCAGTTGTTTCCACCCTCACCTCAGCACATTTTGCTGCTAAAACTCTTACGCTGCATTTCTTCCAGAGCCAGGTATTCCAATGCTCACCTCAACCACTTTGGTCTCATCTGAAGCCTTCAATGAAACAAACTGGCATGTTTGTTCCCTGGTTGATAGTCCCTTCACCCTCTCATCACACCACAGCCTTAATTTTCTTGGAGATTCTTAGTAGTTTTGTAATTCTGGCTTGGACTCTGCCAAAAGCAATCAACGACTACTGACACAGAAAACAAAGCCAAGTCATGGAAAGTTTGTGAAAAGTCCTGTTCTGATCCCGTTGCCCAACAGATCAGCCCCACCAGTCATAACAGCAATGTTAGATCAATGTTTCTCTTCCATGTAGCACGTCACGGCTGAGAAATAAATGGAATTTCATAACCTCTGGACACCCTGGAATGACTCAGCCAATGCATTTCCTTTTGAATAGTTGTGGGTTTTCATGGAATTAAATCTAATCAACTAATTTATGAAACTAATTTATTTCATGAATCGAATTTATGAATGGCCGATAGTATTGTCAATGATGCCTTCCACTCTGGCCATTCTCTCTTCTACCTTCTGGGATAAATATGCAGGAGCTTGAAAACCTAGACAACCAATCTTAAGTACAGCTTCTTCCCACTGGTGTCAGACTCCCAAAACAATCACTTCCTCACATCCACTTCCCGGAGGTGCTGCCATGTACTCTTACACTCAATTCAACCTCATTTAGTTATTCTGTTATTTTACTTTCCTTTTCCTTTAATCTTGCACAATAATCTGCCGTTTTGCCATTGCATTTATTGTTGTATCATCATTACCATGTATACTGTTTATGACTCTCATGCGAACAAGGTATTTTGTTGCACTCTGGTACATATGACAATAAGCCAATAATAAAATAAATATAAATAGCGGAGAGGAAAAATCCAGGCAATCTGCTGGTCAAGAGATTGACTAAGAGATTGTTTTCACTCAGGCTAAATTCCCAGTTGTTCTGCAAAAATTGGCTTTGTTTTAACATGCTGGCCATAAGAGATAGGAGCACTAGTGGAGCAGTCAGCTCCTTGAGCATGATGTACCATTCAACAAGACGATGGCTGATCTAGTTTAGTCCTCTGTATCACAAAATGCTGGAGTAACTCAGCAGGTCAGGCAGCATCTAGGAGAGAGGAAATGGGTGACGTTTCGGGTCGAGACCCTTCTTCAGACTGATGTCAGGGGGGCGGGACAAAAAAAGGATGTAGGTGGAGACAGGAAGAGTGAGGGAAGGGGGAGGGGGGAAAAGAGAGAGACAGAGGAACTATCTAAAGTTGGAGAAGTCAATGTTCATACCGTTGGGCTGCACGCTGCCCAAACGAAATATGAGGTGCTGTTCCTCCAATTTCCGGTGGGTCACACTATGGCACTGGAGGAGGCAACAACTCTGCAACAACCCTGACTTAATCATCAAACCCGCTGACAAGGGAGGTGCTGTGGTAGTCTGGCGCGCTGACCTCTACCCGACCGAGGCCAGATGACAAATCTCGAACACCTCCTCCTACTTATCCTTGGACCATGACCCCACCGACGAACACCAGACCTTAATCATCAACACCATCACAGACCTCACCAATTCCGGTGCTCTACCCTCTAATGCCTCCAACCTTATCGTTCCCCAGCCCCGCATGGCCCGATTTTACCTTCTACCTAAAATTCATAAGTAGAACTGTCCTGGAAGACCCATTGTTTCTGCCTGTTCATGTCCCACCGAAGTTATTTCCACCTACTTCGACTCCATCCTATCCCCCGGTCAAATCTCTCCCCACCTATGTCCAAGACACCTCATTTGCTCTCCGTCTCCTCGATAACTTCCGGTTTCCAGGCCCCCATTCCCTCATCTTTACCATGGATGTCCAGTCACTCTACACTTCCATCCCCCACAAGGATGGTCTTGAAGCCCTCCATTTCTTCCTCGACCGTAGTACCAGCCAATCCCCATCTACTAACACTCTCCTCCGCCTAGCAGAGCTGGTTCTTACCCTTTACAACTTCTCCTTTGACTCCTCCCACTTTCTCCAAACCAGAGGCGTAGCTATGGGCATTCGCATGAGCCCTAGCTATGCCTGCCTCTGTCGGATAGGTCGAATAATCCTTGTTGCAGACGTTCTCCGGCCCCATCCCCGAACTCTACCTCCGCTACATTGATGACGGCATTGGTGCTACCTCTTGTACCCATGCAGAACTCACTGACTTCATACACTTCACCACCAATTTCCATCCTGCTCTTAAATATACTTGGACTATCTCCAACATCTCCCTACCGTTTCTGGACCTCACCATCTCCATCACAGGAGACAGACTAGTGATTGGCATCTACTATAAACCCACTGACTCGCACAGCTATCTGGACTACACCTCTTCCCACCCTGACTCCTGCAAAAAGTCTATCGCCTGCTCCCAATTCCTCCGTCTATGCCGCATCTGTGCCCGGGATGAGGTGTTCCACACTAGGGCATCAGAGATGTCCTCATTCTTCAGGAAACGGAGCTTCCCCTCTACCATTATAGATGAGGCTCTCACTAGGGCATCCTCTATATCCAGCAGCTCCGCTCTTGCTCCCCCTCCCCCCATTCGTAACAAGGACAGAATCCCCCTTGTCCTTACCTTCCGCCCCATCAGCCAGCGCATCCAACAAATCATCCTTCAACATTTCCGTCACCTCCAACGGGATCCCACTACTGGCCACATCTTCCCATCTCCTCCCCTTTCTGCATTCCGCAGAGACCGTTCCCTCCATAACTCCCTGGTCCACTCGTCCCTTCCTACCCAAACCACCCCATCCCCGGGCACTTTCCCCTGCAACCGCAGGAAATGCAACACCTGTCTCTTTACCTACCCCCTCAACTCCATCCAAGGACCTAAACAGTCTTTCCAGGTAAGACAGAGGTTCACCTGCACCTCCTCCAACCTCACCTATTGTATCCGCTGCTCTAGATGTCAATTTCTCTATATCGTAGGCTCGGCGATCGTTTCGTTCAACATCTTCGCTCAGTCTGCCTTAACCAACCTGATCTCCCGGTGGCTGAGCACTTCAACTCCCCCTCCCACTCCCAGTCTGACCTTTCTGTCATGGGCCTCCTCCAGTGCCATAGTGAGGCCCACCGGAAATTGGAGGAACAGCACCTCATATTTCGCTTGGGCAGCTTGCAGCCCAACGGTATGAACATTGACCTCCAACTTTAGATAGTTCCTGTCTCTCTATTTTTTCCCCCTCCCCCCTCCCCTTCCCAGTTCTCCCACTGTCTTCCTGTCTCCACCTATATCCTTTCTTTGTCCTGCCCCCCTGACATCAGTCTGAAGAAAGGTCTCGACCCGAAGCGTCACCCATTACCTCTCTCCTGAGATGCTGCCTGACCTGCTGAGTTACTCCAGCATTTTGTGATATCTTCGATTTGTACCAGCATCTGCAGTTATTTTCCTACACTAGTTTAGTCCTCTGCATCACTTTTCCCAAAGTTCTAAAATTCAAGGCTCAAATGTCTGTTAACCTACATTTTGAATGCAGCCAATCAATCGAGTACCAAAGTATCATAGCCCTCTAAGAGAAATCCCTCCTCATCTCTGAATGAAATAGGTGATCCCTTATTCTGAAACTATTGACTGTGGCTCTAGATACTGACACTACAAAACTTTCCGTAATTTCCCAGCAATTCTTTCTCAGTGTCTCATAAGCTTCAATAGTATCATCTCTCATACCTCTAAACTGCAGTGAGAATAGGCTCCACTTCTCTTTGTATACTTATCCCTCAATCAAGGAATTAACCTAGTGAATCGTCTCTGTGCTGCCTCCAGTGTAGAAACACCCTTCCTTAAATATGGAGACCAAACTGATACACAGTACTCCAGGTGTGGTCTCAACAGCGCTCTGTAAGGTTGCATCAAAAAAACTCTGTAATAAAGGCAATCATCCCATTATCCGCCCTTATTACCTGCTAAACCAATGTGACATCTGTTTATATTTCATGCATTTAATTCATTTCCTTTTTCTCCAATGTTTTGTAGCCTCCCTCTATTTGAATGATAATTTGCTTTCTCATTCATTCTTCCAAAAGGAATAACAGTTTTCCACATTATACTCCATCTGCCAAAATCTAGCCCACCCACTTAACCATCTTTAATTCTTTGCAGGTTCTTTGTCTCTCCTTACGAGTTGCTAATCCTCGTACTTTTGCATCAGCAGCAAATTTGCCTGCAGTACACCAGATCCCTTCATCCAAGTCATCAATATGCAGATTGTAAATAATTCAACCCTAGCACTGATGTCTGTGTCATTCCACCCTTGACAATTCAAAACTGAGCCATTCATGTCACCTCTCTGTTGTCTGTTCATTAGCCAGTTCCCTCTTCAAGCCAATATGTTGGCTTCAATCCCCAGTGATCTTATCTTGTGCTTCTTACCTTTCATACAGCAACTTATCAAATACCTTTTGGGAATCCTCCCCACTTCCATCCTTTCTCACTGACTTTCACTCTCCAAATCTAATGCACCTTTAATGCTTATCTGAATATCTTGCAAATGTTCCTTCCTTTCAATTTAGTTCTGCCTTTCCAAATAAAGCACAAGTCAAGATAAAATGATCACATTGTTGATTGCAAATTTCACCCTAATCAAAATAAGCAGATTTTGATTTTATTTTGGTTCAGAAATGTGAGAATCGCTGCAGTGAAATTCTCACTCAGTTTCTATGCAGTTGGAATTTTGTTTGGGCAATTTACAACCCAGTGGCATAAAGATTGATTTCTCTCGTTTCAAATAACCCTTGCATTCCTTCTCTCTCCGACCCTCCCCCACCCTAATCGTCCGACAGCCAATAATGGACCATACATGGTCCATACATATGATAGGTCAGGAGGGATATGGACCAAGCGCAGGCAGGTGGGACTAGTGTAGCCAGGGACATGTTAGCCGGTGTGGGAAAGTTGGGCCGAAGTGCCTGTTTCCACACTGTATCACTGTCTGACTCCATGACTCTATGACTCTATTGTGGGCTCCAGGGTCATGGGTGCCGGCTCTGATTTGTTCTGTATCTTTTCCTATCTCTAGTTTCGCTCTCCCCTGACTTTCAATCTGAAGAAGGGTCTTGACCCAAAACCTCACTTATCTCTTTTCTCCAGAGATGCTGCCTGACCTGCTGAGTTACTCCAGCAATTTGTGTCCATGTTTAGAATTGGAAAAAGAATGTGTATGGGGATCACCTCCAGTTGTATTTCCTAGAAATCGTTGACTCTTCAAAGCAATCTTATAGTACACTCATCCTGGGGGAACATCATGGCTGTTGGAGTTGTGTTTTATCATTGATTATCATTATGATTTTGAGTTTAGTTTATCGTCACGAGGTACGGTCAAAAGCTTTTGTTGCGTGCTAACCAGTCAGCGGAAAAACAATACATGATTACAATCAAGCCATCTGCAGTGTACAGATACATGATAAAGGAAACAACATGAATAATATTTAGTGCAAGATAAAGTCAGTGAAGTCTGATCAAAGATAGTCCAAGGGGCTCCAATGAGGTAGTTCATGACTGCTCTCCGGTTGTGGTAGGATAGCTGGGAAGAAACTATCCCCGAAACTGGAAGTGTGCGTTTCCACACTTTGATACCTTTTGCCCAATGGGAGAGGGGAGAAGAGGGAGTAGGGTGTGACTCGTCCTTGATTATGCTGCTGGCCTTGCCGAGGCAGCATGAGGTTTCCATTGAGTCAATGTTAAAGTTTTGAAATTGTTTTACAGGAGTTGCAACACCATTGAGTCCCATTTTCATTGATACATGTTCAAAATACTGTTTTCCAAAATGATACTCAGGGTACCAGGTAGAATTGTTATTTTCACAATACACGTTGCTGTCTTTTACATGGTCATTTATCTTCTGATTTACAGGTGGATTGCTGGGCAATGGGAGGCATGTACTAGACCTTGTGGCAAATCTGGATATTCAATGCGGTCTGTGCGGTGCGTCCAGCCACTGCACGATGGCACCAATCGCTCAGTGCACAGCAAATATTGCATTGGGGATCGGCCTGAGACTAGAAAACCTTGCAATCGAGAGCTCTGTCCTGCACAGTGGAGAATGGGCGATTGGTCACAGGTACATCAAAATGTTCTGCTTTTTTATTTTGCATCAAATTACTCTAGAAAATCAATCAAGCAAATCTGTCT
This sequence comes from Rhinoraja longicauda, assembly GCF_053455715.1. NCBI lineage: Eukaryota > Metazoa > Chordata > Chondrichthyes > Rajiformes > Arhynchobatidae > Rhinoraja > Rhinoraja longicauda. Next base: position 14,288,507 of record NC_135966.1, on the reverse strand, counting down.
GGGGAAAACTATATCACCTTATTCACCTGCAGTGGTGCAGAGGTAGAGTTGCTGCCTTATAGCGCCAGGGACCCAGGTTCGATCCCGACTGCGGCTGCTGTCTGTATGGAATTTGTACCTTCTCCTGTGGGTTTTCCCCAGCAGCTCCAGTTTCCTCCCACATTCCAAAAACGTACAGGTTTGTAGGCTAATTGGCTTGGTAAACTTGTAAATTGTCTCTAATGTGTGTAGGATAGTGTTGGTGCGGGGAGATCGCTGGTCGGCGTGAACTTGGTGGGCCCAAGGACCCGTTTCTGTGCTGTACCTCTAAACTAAACTAATCTAATTGAAGCCACCTGCATGCAATGCAGAAACTGCTACAAATTTACTGGCACAGTGTTGGTGAGAGAACGATGGACACCAACTTGATGGCCACTGTTCTTGGCTCCTAGAACATTGTAAATCTGGGCTTTTTTTCTTACGACCAAAGGGAGAATAACAACAATCCAACCTTGCAGGTAACTGCATCCATTGAATCATGCCGTGGACCAACTACAGTGATCATTTTTGTTCCAAGCACTTTGCATCTACTTTTCCATTTCTGAGCAATAATTTTAATTTGCAAGGAATCCAGATCAAGGTTAATCAAAGTTAAAGTTATAGCCTCAGTTATAGGATCCAGTCAGGAGCTGGCAATGTTCTAAATATGTTGTGCAATCATAATACTTCATTAGAGATGTCTGCTCAACCTCTTTGTGCATAGCTGTCCAGAGACTACTTGCACTGAATCAATCTGCTCGGATTTTACTTACATTTCCTTGTATGGCAGGTGTAATAGCCTCTGCTTTTCCCGTTGACATTCACAACTGTGGAACCTGTTGTTTTGTTAGTGCTCAGTGACCTGTGGAAACGGGACACAAGAGAGACTGGCCGTGTGTCGAACAAGGGACAATATAATCGGGCAATGTGAAGAAGAAAAGCCAGAAACAATACGTGTATGTAGGATGCTTCTGTGTCACAGTAAGTCACTCCTGTATTCGTGTTTACCAAAGGCAGACACATCATGCTGGATTAACTCAGCGGGACAGGCAGCACCTCTGGAGAGAAGGAATGGGTGACGTTTCGTGTCGAGACCTTTCTTCAGACAGAGATTCAGGGAGTGATATGGAATGGTACAAAGAACGTAAAGGTGTGAAAAGGACAGTTCAAAGCAAACGATGATTAAGGAAATGTATAATGGTCCATTGTTAGATGAGGAGAAGGTGACAATGAGCCATACAAACAATAAAATTAACCAGGAGGACAGTGAAACTAGTAGAACTATGGTGGGGGAGGGATGGAGAGAGAGGGAAAGCAAGAGTTACATGAAGTTAGAGAAATCAATATTCATTCCACTGAAATTTGTTTATTATCTTCCTGTTTACTTTGCATCAAAATTAAAAATAAGTAATGTTACTATGTACAAACCAACAGATTATACACGTTATTATGTTGGTTTTGATCTTTATATTTCATTTCTTGCAGAAAACTCCTCACTGCAAACATCACTTACTTCCACCAAAGGAAAATCCATAATCCAATGGCTCTCGCGTCCAGATCCAAAATATCCCATTCAGAACATTTTGACAAGTAAATCGCATTATAACTCTGACCCTGGCTTTAAATGCATGCAGTTTCTGACCTGGGCTGTGACCTTTTCTCTTCATAATGCATTTCTCTGATTAGCAACTTTATCCTGGTTCTAATTCTTCTACTGGGTCCTGGTGCATAGCCTGCCTCTTCTCTAGAGCTTGTGCAGCACTAGTGGTGGAGGTCCAAAGGTGAGGACTTCACACATCGATGGAGGAATCCCACAGTACGTTGCAAGCCTCTGAATGGGAGCTGTCTTCAGCTTGCTTACTGTTTTGGTTTGCTTGAAAACAGACTCTAGTGAAACAGTCTCAATTTGACAGAGACCGAGAAATTTATTGTGAATGTGATCGCATCACAATACTGACATCTTCTTGTGCTAATACTTCCTACTTTCTAGATATCTTGTACTTTGTGTTAGGATTTCTGATGCTATTTATGGTCTAACCTAAATGAATAGTGGGTATAGTAGTTTTCTTTCTTGCATTCCAAGTTAGGTTTCTACTGCTTTAGATTGTGCTGTTGCATTTCACAGTAAAGAGGGAGGATTAATGGCTCATTTTTTGTTTCTACGTAACAAGTGAATGGTCTCATTTGCATCTGTTGCATGTTTGATTATTTTGCGTGAATGTATGTTAAATGGATAATGTGGTCAGCCACACAAGTTTGACAAAGCTAAACTACAATACAGTACCTCAAAAGTTTATTTTGCTTAGAAAAATGCCTTATCTATTTCTTTGCTTAAACACAGCAACAAAAGTCATCGCCACATATGGTTGTGGATGTAAACAGTTACCAATGCTAGGAATATAGAAAATGGTCCACAAAAATCAATTAAAAAAAATCATTTAAAATAATTATTTTTGGAAAGTAAACGCTAAAACATATTGTTACTGAAAACACAAGCCCGGAAACAATGCAGTTATTTAGCTTATGAGGGGGAAATGAAAAGCACTTTGACCATGTCGTTGTAATGTGATCACATAACCTGCTTTTGTGAGCCTTTTAGTGGAAATTTTGAGATGTGATGAGTCGTATAAACAAGGAGAACTGACAAGCCACAGTTACTGTACTGAAAGTGTTACATGTGACTTAATTGGTGTTTGTACAGATATGCTCTACTATTAATTCTGTTACTTTAAAGTTAGAAAGTTTTAAAACAGGTTAACCATGTTCAGTGGCCACATACAGCACAATCATGGTACTCAGTAATGTGCACTATATTCATATGCACTTTGGTTTATCAGGGATAATTTATTGCCAATTAAAAATATAAATCATGAGGATGTGCCATTTCAGCTTTTCTCATTCATTTTTAGTTTACTTTTGTGAGATTGGCGGCAATGTTTACCAAGGTAACTGTAATCCTGTACATTTAGATGCATTTTCTTACCAATTGAGATCTGGGGTCTTGTGTTACCTCCGGTTTGTCATTGATTTGTGCAAATAAATGAAAACGTATGTCAAGAAATAAAATATCGTCTATTTTTCCGTTTTGTTTAACCAAACCCGCTAGTCACTAGAAAATGCCAATACATTGTTCTGATTCCAACTTGATCTATTAAACAATTTCATATTCTGTTAAAAAAAAATATTAACACTGAATCAAGAAGCCCCAGAAATATCATCTGTAGAGATTGATTACTGAAAATATTCAAGACAGAAAACATTCAAACACGTACATTCTGAAAGTCAAAGGCATTTTTCTAACCAAATAGTAGATGTTCTCATGGGAATTTGAGTAAATAGGTAAAAATGTGAAAAAACAGTAGCTTTCACATTGTTCAAACAGAAAAAAAATGGACGTTAATCTGAAAGGAAAGTCGTCTCAAAAAAGGTTTAATGTCATGATTTACATCGTTGAACAGCCGCAGGTGATGCATGCACTCAGTTTCATTTCTGTGGGTCAGTTACGTCTAATTTTATAAATTGCAATCACAATCTAGAGATTAGCTCAAGTATACTAAGATATATACAAAACCTGAGTGTGCTTTAAACATTACAATGTTGATGACTTTAATCTACTTTTCTAATGTAACTCATCTTATAATAATAAACTAATACTGATACTAATATTAAGATATCTACCTGCTTAAAAAACAAATAAATCAACTATTTTAAATGAGACAGTTTTTGAATGAATTCAGCTACAAAACAAAATGAAACCTATCAAATAATGATTTAATCTTCTTTTCAGTTCTAATTTTCTTTTTCATCTTAATATCTTTGCAGAAGCAAATTGTCATGGGGACAAGTCAATTTTCTGCAGTATGGATATACTTTCCCGGTATTGTTCCTTTCCTGGCTACAACAAGCTCTGTTGCAAGTCCTGCAATTCACTGTCTCAAGTGATTACAAATAAGACCAATAACACAGATTCCCTGAAGCATCCTGTACCAACCACATTACCTGAGACCACAAGGAAGCCAAGAGTTACAAATAAGACCAATAACACAGATACTCTGAAGCGTCCTGTACCAACCACATTACCTGAGACCACAAGGAAGCCAAGGGTTGTTACCTCTCACAAATTAAATGCAACACAGGACAGTGCTGAGAAAAATGCAGTTCGACAGACGCACAAGGGAAAAAATGGTAACAGTAAAATACAACGAAATAAAGTTATAATTCCAAGACGTCCTAATATAGTCAGCAACCACAGACTCCAATTTCTGCTTGACCAGAAAAGAAAGGAAATGCTGAACAATTCCTCGGACAAAGATGTTTCATCCGTAAAGGACAACCGTTTACCTCATGTGGAGAATTGAATATGGATCATTTGCCAATGAAAAACGGAAGGGAAATGTTATAAAGTGCCCCACCTGCTCTGTGACAAAAACTGGACTGGAAATAAATGGCAGACTTTATTCATCAATACATTTATAATGAAAACACTTCTAATTTTAGTAATCAATCTTGTAAAATGTTCTGCATGGAGCATATGTCTCACAGCTTTGGCAGGCTGCAATCACAGCATACGCCCATACCTGCGTGCCCTTTCCAGCCTCACAACAACACCTTGCAAACCTCTATAATTAAGACACAAGAGATTGCAGATTTTGGATTCTTGAGCTTGGAGGACTCAGCGCGTTAGGCAGCGTCTGAGGAAAGAAATGGGCAGACAATGTTTAAGACTAAAAAAGGGCCCCAACGCAAAATGCTCTGTCCATTTCCTCCCACAGATGCTGCCTGATCCACTGAGTTCATCCAGCAGTTTGTTTTCCCCACCCCACCTTATAATCTTTTCCCCCAAAATCAGTTGAGAATTCCTGGTGCTAATTTCCTCTTTGTAGCTCAGTGTTTCATGATGTGGTATTTAACGTATTTGCAGCATTTTTTGGAAATTGCAGTCAGTTTTCTCAAATAATGGTGCTGAATATTCACGACATACTGTATTACTGGCGTATAAGATGGGTCTTCTCAGGTCATTGGTACCCACATGGAATATTTTCTCAGATTCTAGTTCTATGTGATTACGTAAGGTAAAAGTCACTTGAATTGTTAACATTGAAAGCATATGTGCAGAGAATCCTTTTGGTGATGAAAATTCAAACTTCCTAATTTTCAAAATATATGGTGCTGAATTTTTAATGTATATTTTTCAACCTGAACAAGTTGTAGAACACGAAAAATCTGTTTAAAAAAATTATTCAACAATGTTTGTACTTGGATGAAATTACATGATAATTTGCACTACTTTATACAAAATTCTAAATATTTGTTTTTGATAGAAAAAGATTATTCCAATACGCTATAAGGGACTAAAGGAATTGCTGTAGCAAACTACAGCACTTAGAAGCAAAGAAACATAGAAAATAGGTGCAGGACTAGGCCATTCGGCCCTTCGAGCCAGCACCACCATTCAATATGATCATGGCGGATCATCCAAAATCAGTACTCCTTTCCTGCTTTCTCCCCATTTCCCTTGATTCCTTTAGCCCTCAGAGCTATATCTAACTCTCTCTTGAATACATCCAGTGAATTGGCCTCCGCTGCCTTCTGTGGCAGAGAATTCCACAGATTCACAACTCTCTGGGTGAAAACGTTTTTCCTCATCTCAGTCCTAAATGGCCTTCCCCTTATTTTTAAACTGTGACCCCTGGTTCTGGACTCCAACATTGGAGACATTTTTCCTGCATCTAGCCTGTCCAATCCCTTAAGAATTTTATATGTTTCTATAAGATTCCCTCTCATCCTTCTAAATTTCAGTGAATATAAGCCCATTCTTTCATCATATGTCAACCGAAAAGATGGTAGATGGAAGGCAAATCCTCGATGATTATTATAATTAGCAAGTTTCTATGCAATGTCAAAACTTCAGGTTTAAAATAGCCTAGAAACATTGCACGGTTGATTTGCATTTTCAGTCATTCCATTTGAATTCAGAGCTGATAGCCTGCTAACCCCTTCTCATCTTCTAAATTTTTGAAGATAAACTAAACTTCAGTATTTAAAGTATTACTCTTCACAATATATTTTGCATCTTTTATAAACTCATGTAATATTTCTTATGGCTATACTCAAAGCATCTTTTCTCAAAATGTCAGATCACCTGGTTAGGCACACTCCCCATAAGTTACAAGTCTCGTTAGATTTCTCCAGGTTAGTTGCATCTTTGTGATGTTTCCACCTCTTCCAAATTGAGGGCAACTGGTTTCAGAACAAAATGATCATTATCAAGAAGTAGCAATTACATATTTTACAGAAGGCTTGTTCTTATGTTAAAGACTATTATTTTTAAAATAACTATGTCACATGAATCGTCACCATCTGGATTCTACATTTAATTGCATTCTTACAAAAACAAATGTACCAAAGTAAAAATGGTGAATTTACTAAAAAGGGTGAAGTTAGTCAACATCTAAAAATGATTCAATCTTTCCAGCTATTGAGAAATCGTGGAAACATCATCAAAGATTATATGAAACAGATATGATGGTCCTGGGTCTTTAGAAAATGGTGTCCGTATCTCAGGATGAGACCCTACACCTCAACACAAGTCTCACTTGAAAGATAAACCCATTTTTGTCAGACATATACTGATTGCTATATACCTTTACAGCACAATGTACATGCCAGATGTGGTCTTAAGTGCTTTTCTATAGTTCAAAGCAGCATGAATGTCAGATTATCCCAGAAAAAAACAAACTCCTTGCAAATCACTTCCAAAAACAGGCAGCATCTAAAAACAACCCAGTTGCTCACTGAAATGCATTGGTTTAATTAAAGGTTGCTTTCAGCTTCATAAAAAGCTAAATCAAAAATTTCGGGTTATGTACATTCTTAACCCTTTTATTCCCAACTGGAAACAGATTTGACAAAATGAGTACACCGGGTCATTAAACGTTCTGTTGTGTACTCAATGCAGAAATTGTACTTTAAAGTGTAAAAGTGATTTATAAGTTGTGATCCAATGCTTTGTGCTTCACCGCATATATTAATTTTCTCATTAACTACTGGCCTTAACACTGTATGTATGAATAGCATCACCTGCACCAATTACACTTACAATTACTACAGCAGCTCCACTGAAGAGTCTCTTTTGTACATTATTTGTATATAAGAGTTAGATATTTTACTATTTATTAAACTTGAACGTTTGTGGCATTTTGTTCCTTTTGTCTCAGAGCCGTAACTGATTTGCTAATGTTCCTTCCCAATATTACAGTGCCTGTCATTTATCTGGTACTTCATTATAAAAAGCTTCTTGATTATTGGAATTTGTTGGGATTGAAGGACGTGCGGCAAGTGGTAAGTTATCTCAAAGCATGCAGGTGAGTAAGAGATATGTTTCTTTCAAGGTCAATTTAGCTGGTTCTGTGGAAGAACTGGAATAAATAGCTATTTATCAATTTTAAATTGATAACTGAAGGAGGCATCTAAAATTACAACTTGAGATTGATTCGTAATCCTCCTGTGACACTGTGTGGTAACCTGGTCCAGCTATTTCTCCTCATTTCAGGGCTAGGACATCGTACATCAATAGAAAGAAGGAATAGGTTGAGTCCATTTGCAATTCCCAGAAAAAGAAGTAAAACTGCTGTCTATTGCACTGTCAGGTTTCATGTGCTTGTAGTCAAGCTATTATGGAAGGTTATGATAGCAGGCTCTGTGCCAAATTCAGTTCAGTTCATTTTCAGTTCAATGTAGGTTATTGTCATGTGTACCGAGGTACAGTGTAAAGCTTTTGTTGGGGAAAGTGAAAAGCTTTTGTTGGGGATTAGTTTGTTGTTTTACAACCAGCTGATGGAGCTCAAGTCAGTGATGGGAAATTCTGAGATGTCTTCCTATTTCCTTAACTGGCTTCTTCCCTGCCCGAGTTCTCAGTGTGCTAAGCCTTGTCCATTCCATCCCCAATAGTTCTGCTCTCACCCCTCCTTTCACTCAGGTTCCCCTTGTCCTGATCTTCTACCCAGCATCTTCTCTGGAGTATTCTCTGTAATTTCCACCCCATTTGGTAGTTCCATTACCAGACACATCCCCTCTCCTCCTCTTCCAGTATTCAAAGGGACAGTTCTCAATGTGCCTCCCTGGATCTCTCTGCCATCTCTAACAGCACTTCCATGCCACTGCAACTTGAGATGGTTTCCATCACATCACAGAAATCAAACACCGTTTGTGTGACTGCTGAACACGGCTATTCAGTCTAAAAGGATGATGCTCAGCTTCCAGTTGTCTGTCCCTTTAATTCTTCATCCCATTCAAGCTCTGAATTCTCTATATTTTGCCTTCTCCACTGTTCCAATGAAATCAAACTTATGTTCAAGCAAAAACACATCATCTTACCTCCAGGCATCCTCCAGGCCTTGGGACTCAACGGAGAATTCGGCAATTTCAGATAACCCATCTTTTGCAGCTAATCAGTTCTGACACAAAGACACAACCTGTAACATTAATGAATGTATCTGTTGCCTGATCTACTGAATATGTTCAGTATTTTATTTCAGATTTTCAGTTACTGTATCTCCCAATTCCAACATTGTTTGTGTTCTTTTTTCTCTCCTTTCTCCTCAGTCATTTCGTTCTATACACCATTTCCAGGCATTTCAGTAACAGTTAACAAACCTCCATCATCCTCTCTTCAATGGCACTAACAGCATTCAAATAATCTAGATTCTCCCGGTCTCCACCCTATCACTATTTTTTTATTCTCACCACCTTCCTCTTTTCTGCAATTCAAGACATGTTTGTTTTCGGAGTTTGTCGGTCCGATGAAAAGACATTTACCTACAACGTTAACTCTGTTTCTCTCTCCACAGATGCTGTCTGACCTGATGAATATCCCAAGCATTTTCTGCTTTTATATAACAAAGAACTGATTTTATATTCATCTTAAGGAATCAAGGAACGACAGGAAACATGAAAATGGCATTCACAACAAGTTTCACAAAACAGCCTAATTAAACATTTTGCAGTTCAGTAATTTCCTGTACTTCCCAAATTTAAAAAATGTTGGATCATTCTCCAGGAACAGGCTGGGAAATATAAAATGACAAATTGGCTTACAATTTGAGAAATAACAGTATATATTTTTAGAATGCAGCCATATTCATAGGGAAGTAAATAATAACACTGGAAAAAAGAACGGGAACTAGCATTAAGTGAAAATACTAATTCAAATTTACTTTGCAAGCCTATTTGAATTATTATTCGTTATTATTCATCGCCATGTTCAGTTAAAATTCAGTTTCTGGCCTTGCTACAAAGATCACTTGTTGGTGTTGGTGCAGTTCAATCTTTGACTCATGCCAAAACCTCTTGTCACCTTGTAGTGCCAAACAGACCAATGTTTTACTGCATGGAACAGTACAGCACAGCACAAGAACGGGCCGTTTGGTCCACAATGTTTGTGCCGAATATGATGCCTCGTTAAACTGACCTAAAATGTCTGCAAGTGATCCAAATGTATTTATTCCCGGTGCTGCCATGTGTTTATCTGAAAGCCTCTTAAATGCACCCATCATATCTACCTCCACCACCACTCCTGGCAATGCGTTCCAGGCCCCCACCATTCTGTGTAAATAACTTGCCACGCACATTTCCATTAAACTTTCCCCCTTTCACCTTATAGCTATACCCTTATAGTTGGGCAAGGTTCTGACTGAGTACTCTGTCTATGCCTCTCATAATATTATATACTTCTCTCAAGTCTTCCCTCAACCTCTGATGTTCCAGAGAAAACAAACCAAGTCTATCCAACCTCTCCCTGTCGCTGAAACCCTCTAATCCAGGCAGCATTCTGACGAAGGGTCTCGACCCGAAATCTCACCCATTCCTTCTCTCCCGAGATGCTGCATGACCCGCTGAGTTACTGCAGCATTTTGTGGCTACCTTCGATTTTAACCAGCATCAGCAGTTTTTTTTCCTACAGCATCCTGGTAAACCTCCTCTGCACCCTCTCCAAAGCCTTCACATCTTTCCTGTAATGGGGCGACCAGAACTGCACACACTGCTCCAAATGTGGCCTAACCAAAGTCCTGTAGAGCTGCATCATGACTTCCTGACTCTTATGTTCAGTGCCTCTAGCAATGAAGTCAAGTATGCCATCCGCCTTCTTGACCATCCTATCTACTTGTGCTGCCATATTTAGTGAGTTATGAACTTGGACTCCAAGATCCCTATGCCCATCAGAGGGATGTTAAGGGTTTTGCCATTAACTGTGTAATATTTTCCTGGACAGCCTCCCATCCTTTATCCTTGGTTGAGTCATAGAGTCATAGAGTCCTACAGCACAGAAAGAGGCCCTTCGGCCCATCGTGTCTGCGCCGCCCGTTACAAACACAGTCTAATTTTAATCCCATTTTCCCGCATTTGGACCGTAGCCCTGAATGTTGTAGCATTTCAAGTGCCCATCCAAATGCCTCTTAAACGTTGTGAGTGTTCCCGCCTCCACCACCACCCCAGGCAGTGAGTTCCAGACTCCAACCACCCTCTGGGTGAAAAAGTTCTTTCTCACATCCCCCCGAAACCTCCCTCCCCTTACAATGTATCTATGTCCCCTCGTTGTTGAACCTTCCACCAGTGGAAGAAGTTCCCCGCCATCTACCTTATCCATGCCCCTCATGATCTTGTACACCTCGATCATGTCCCCTCTCAGCCTTCTCTGCTCCAGGGAAAACAACCCCAGTCTTCCCAGTCTCTCCTCATAGCCGAGGCCCTTCATCCCTGGCAGCATCCTGGTGAATCTCCTCTGCACCCTCTCCAAAGCTATCACATCCTTTCTATAATGTGGTGACCAGAACTGTACACAATACTCCAGCTGTGGCCTCACCAGTGTTCTGTACAATTCCATCATTACCCCCCTACTTTTATATTCGATGCCCCGGCTAATGAAGGCCAGTAACCCATATGCCTTTTTAACCACCCTATCCACCTGTCCTGCTGCCTTCAAGGACTTGTGTACCTGTACTCCAAGGTCCCTCTGTACCCCTGTCTTCCCTAGGGTCCTTCCATTCATGGTGTACTCCCTCTCCAAGTTATTTCTGCCAAAGTGCATCACCTCGCACTTTTCAGGATTAAATTCCATCTGCCACTGCTCCGCCCATCTGACCATCTCATCTATATCTTCCTGCAGCTTGCAGATCCCTTCTTCGCTATTCACCACCCCCCCTACCTTTGTGTCATCTGCAAACTTGCTGATCATGCCCTGTACATTGAGTCTGAACATTGCTGCCCATATCACAATCTTACCCATCCATTACTCCACCACTTGCTGTCTATATTTGCTGTCTATATTTACGCTAGTTATTGTCTTATTATTGAAATCCCCCAACCCAGCTGCCCATTTCATTGACTGCCCTCTGACGCAATCTCCTCCCTGGTATGTGTGGTCTTAATGGCATCCAAGTGTTCAGCCGGATAGATTGCCATTGTCCCCGTGTTTTTGCTGCATATAATATTCATGAAATGTGATAAAATTACACAGCTGCAACAGCCTTCCCATGATCACATGTAGTTCAAGTTCAGTCATGTTCCCAGTTATAATAATCAACAATTTGACCTGGACCAACCACTTTGGCGCTACGGCTAAGAAAGCACACTAATGCCTCTACTTCAGAAAGCTAATTTGTACAGATTTCTACAATTTCTACAGATGCACCATCGAAGGAATCCTATCAAGATGCATCGCAGCTTGGGATGGCAATTGTTCTGCTCGGGACCGCAAGATGTCGCAGAGAGCTTTGACACAGTCCAGTACATCATGCCTCCACCCCATCAAATACATCTATACTTCACAGATTCCACTCACAGTGACTGCCAGTCATTCTCCCTTCTCCCCTCTCTTGTTGAACAGAAGATACAAATGTTTGTAAGCAGATACCACCAGGTTCAAAAATAACTTCTCTGCAGTTATCAGACTCTTGAATTGGCCTCTCGTGTGCTAAGGATGTATTCCCGATCTTCCAATCTACCCAATTGTGTCCCCTGAAATTTTTTCACCTGCATTTTCTCCGTTGCTCCAACACTACATTCTGCACTCTGTTTATTTTCTCTTTTGCACTACTTATCCGATTTGCTTAGACAGCACACACAACAGTTTTCATTGTACCTTGGCACACTTGACAATAATAAACTACTACCACCAATAACTCTAGAATAAGCACTTACTGAAATATTTGAGCATTGGTTCTGAATAAGATTAGACCACATCCTTGCTTTAAAAATTGAAAGAACCCTTCTCCATGATCTTGCCCCCAAAATGGGGCAGGTTTGCAGAAGGAAAATATTCAGCAGTAATTGGATCCCACTCAGTGGTGGCAGTTCCGCTGGGTTCCCAAACTTGAGCAGGTTTAATGTTGATCAATAGATCAGCTAGAAAATTGGGGAGATCACCCTAACATGCACTAGTCTTTGGCATGAGATTTATATCCACCAGACTGAGAAACATGCTCAACTTTATATTTCATCTAAAGAATAGACTTCCCTCTGTGTTGTACACCTCCACTATCATACTGGAGTTTAAACCAAGATCAGAAAGACATTGATAAGTAAAATGGCGAACTAATGCATAATGAAAGTTGCTGCCTGTGTGGGTTTGCTATTTCCAGATGTAACAGCACAGTTTCTGTGACTAAATAGACTTTGGGTTGGTTATAAAAAAACATACAGTTGAAGCAATAACTGTTTTGTATAACATGGAAACAAAAATAAATGTGTGGCATCCTCAGTAGATAATACAAGCACAAAACTTGACAGTCTACATGCAAAATTAAAGACTATTAACGAGGTGATTGTTGGGCCTTAGATCCTGCTTCCAAGGTGCAAAGCAGTGGTCTTAGCTGTAAATGGTGTAACTGCAGCAGGTGGAAAAGTACTCTAAGTAGCATTTTGGAGTTTCTTTCTTATATATGCTGTTCATAAGGAATGATTGAAAGGTCTTTGTACGTAGATCAAAGGGATGAGAATATACTGGTATAAAGCAATAATTGGTACTGTCAGTGCTACCTGCTTTGAAGCGTGATTCAGAATATATCATTTAAGTCATTTTTCTAGTAAGATGGGTGGTGCATGGTCAACAACTATTTGAAAATGGAAGGACTGAATGCTAGCTTGCTTTTTTCCATGCAAACATGATACCTTTTTATGACACAGTTAAATCACTTGAGGCAGATGATAGATGTGCAAGAGTCTCAGTATCTTAACCAATTTAAAAAAGGAGTTAAGTGCAGGGTATGAGGAAGATTTTGTGCCTGTTCTAGTGAGAAAACTAATTATAGTTTTGAGCAGGGTAATGATATGTCAGTACTGTTTTAGTATTGAAGATGATTCTTTGACGCAACAAAATGCACATGTGCATAGGAGAGGCATACAGATTATTTGAGAGACCTGAAGAACCTGCTTTAAAAGAAATTACCTTTAAAACCTTTGATTGAAGCAGGCAATTAATTATTAAAGAACGAATGTATAAATATGACAACTAACTGTGCTGTTTTATAAAATAATTCTGTCAAATGGTTGGATGGCAGAAAAAGGTTGTGTAAATCGATTAAACTGATTGTAATAATCATGATCAAAGACAGAAGAAATAAAGCAATCAGATATTTGAAGTTTGAATACCACACACAAACACGTGAACTGCTCTTATGTGAATCTGGTGATAATGTTTCAATCAAGTGGATGCCTTAACAACCTGTGGCAACCCAAGAAACCCAGTAACAAGGTTGAATCTGTGAAATCCATTTTCACTGTCAAACTAAATTGTACTTTTCCCTTGAGTTCTCAATGTAATGCATAAGAACATTAACATTTCAAATCCAGTGAGTTTCTTAAATTCTGCCAGTATCAGGAATAACATGAGTGCAATTCCTTACATCTAATTAGAACAGAGATTTTTGTCTATAGCCTATTTCCATCTACATTTTTTTGGGGAACTATTAAAAGTTAAGAGTGTATCACATACATTCTGTATGACCACTTAATTTGCATCTTAATAATGCATCCCTAGATGGCAATGGTAATTTCTATTATTTTTCAGTAAAATTCTAACTGCACAAAGACTGCTGTGGGCATCATTATACATATTCTGGAAACAAAGTAGGCAGAACAAGTGTGAATGAATCTGTGGAAATGACTTTTGAGTAGGCCACATGGACTGTGTGAATGGAAATCTGATGTACCGAAACAGTGTTTCTGCATTACATATAAACAGGCTCCAAACACATATAACATATCTCCTCTACAGTAACAATCTGCACATTTGTTTCCATTTAAGTGCTCTTTATGCAAATAAAATATAAGCTGATAAAGGTTTTGGCTTTTTGTGTGCTGCACAACTCTATTTGCCCATTCTGCCTGTGTTTATTCTATCCTCTGACCTACACGGCCTCAGATTCATGTCCTCCTTGCATTCACTGAAGATTGCACTCCAACTACTGGATAGAGAAAGAACTGCAGAATTTGGCCAGTTTAAAACATTGGTGCTATAGTGAGGAAAATAACCATTGATCTTGAAAATATGGTCCCGATATTTACAGGAAGACTGTGAAGAGAGAAATATTTGAAGCAGTTTCTTTAGGTTTCTGGATTATGTTGTGTTATGCTCCTGTTTTGTTTTTAATTGAACTTAATTCCAAATAATCTTATTTTTATTTATTTTCCTACCTTATCTATCCGAAGGATTTGAATCATTACTGTATATACAATCTTTCCCCCCCCACACACACTCCCCCCCCCCACACAAACTCTCCCCCCCACACACTCTCCCCCCCACACACTCTCCCACCACACACTCTCCCACCACACACTCCCCCCCCAAACTCTTCCCCCCCACACTCTTCCCCCCCCCACACACACTCCCCCCCCCCCACACACACCCCCACACACTCTCCCCCCCCCCCCACACACTATCCCACCACACACTCTCACCCCCCCCCCCCCCCCCACCCCACACTCTTCCCCCCCACTCTGATACTAGTCCGGGTATCAGAGGTTATGGGGAGAAGGCAGGAGAATGGGGTTAGGAGGGAGAGATAGATCAGCCATGATTTCCTATCACTTATGATCTTATGAAATCCCATTATAGTGGCTGGGGAACTTTTGTTCAAGTAACAAAATAAATCTAGGATTTTAAAAAAAAGCTATCCTCAGCAATTATAATCATGAAACTATATGATTTTTTCCATCCTATCATCAACTAGAGAGCGGTCCTGAACTACCATCTATCTTGTTGGAGATACTCGGACTAACTTTAATCGGACTTTATCTTGCATTAAACATTATTCCCTTTTTCCTGTATCTGTTCACAGTGGACGGCTGGATTGTGATCACATTTAGTCATTCTGCTGTATGGATGCACGCAACAAAAGGTTTTTCACTGTATTCCGGTACAAGTGCCAATAAACTAAACTAGACTAAAATATGATTATTTTAAAACAGCTATTTTATTAATGTCTTTCAGCCATTAAATCTGCCACCCTGACCTAGCCTGGCCTTTCTGTGACTGCAGAATAACCAATGTAGTTGCCTTACAACTGCCTCTGCAGTTCCAGACCATTAGAGATGGACAATGAAAGCCTTCACCGCCAATGGCATCTACATCCTGGGAATAATTTTGCATTTGTCCCTTGACAATAAGTGAACTGTATACATGCAGAAGATTACGGGTCCATTCAGTGGGTGTTTGATCTACTAAAGGTCACCCCATATTTTTTGTCACGTCCACATGTTAACTGGACTTTTGTTCAATTTTCTTGTTTGTTGAAATAGGTGGCTGGTCTATTAAATTTTGAATTCAGTTCTTCTCCATAATACAGCAGCAAAGAAGATGTTAACACTTCTTTTCGAACATATCTTTAGAAATAGGCACAAAGTGCTGAACTAACTCAGCGGGTCAGGCGGCATCTCTGAAGAACACGGATAGGCGGCGTTTCAGGCTGGGACCCTTCTTCAGACTGATTATAGTAGAGAAAAGAAAGATGGAAGAGAGGTGGAGGTGAGACAAAGCCAGGCAGGTGATAGGTGGATACAGGGTATTGATTGCTAGATGGGTGGACAAAGGCCATAGATGGGCAGGAGGCTGTGAGATAAGGAGGGAAGATGCGTGAAATGTGAGGCCAATGGCGGGATACAGGAGGAAGGGGAAGGGAAGAGTGGGATAGTGGGTGAGATGTGTAAGAAGGAACTGGTTTACACTGAAGATAGACACATACAATACAATACAATACAATATATCTTTATTGTCAACGAAATTGAGAATGCGCCTCCCATACGATGCAATAATTTAGTTAATTTAAACAACAGCAACCCAACGAAACAAATTGTAACAGTTTTAAGACAGAATAAAGTGCAAGTAGATCTGTGCCGGATCACTGTGCGATGTGACCATCCGGCTCAGCAGGACCGGTTCATAGCAGCTATGGCCCTGGGGATGACGCTGTTCCTGAGTCTGGAGGTGCGGGCGTAGAAGGCCTTGTATCGTCTGCCCGATGGAAGGAGTTCGAACAGACTGTTGCAGGGGTGTGAAGAGTCTTTGTGGATGCTGGTGGCTTTTCTAATTTTGTGTGTTGTAGATGCCCTCCAAGTCTGGTAGCTGTGTTCCGATGGTCCTCTGAGCTCTATGGACTAAATGCTGGAGTAACTTAGCAGGCACCATCTCTGGAGAAAGGGAATATGTGACGTTTTGGGTCGAGACCCTTCATGAGATTGTAGTAGACTGCAAAAGTAGTCTGATGAAGGGTCTCTACCCAAAAAGTCACCTATTCCCTTTCTCCAGCGATACTGCCTAACTCGCTGAGTTACTCCAGCGTTTTGTGTCTACGTCTTCAGTGGGTGAAATGGGTGTGCATCCAGGTGGGCCACAGGGAAGAGAGGGGTGGGGGTGGGGGATTATGTTGGTGGTTAGTTACATAAAATTGGAGCATTCAATGTTCATACCATTGAGGTGTGTTCCTTCAATAAACTAGATGCATCCATTACGGCTATTCACACTATCACTGTTTGCTCGACGCTTTGTTCTGCATTCATCTCACTTGCATAATTGTATGCTTTTGTCAATTAATTTCATCCAAATATGATCTTTTGGTGCATAATTACTTAGTCAATTTTGTTACGTGTCACTGTAACATGGAAAGAATAACCAACCAAAACGTGATATAGAATCAGCCACTAGATGTCAGTATTGATCAGTGACAGGCACCTGACCACCACATCAAGTCAACAAGAATGACTAAAACAAACTCCCAGAAATGGAAGGGGCAAGAAAATGTATTTGAACTGGTGGAGCAATAAGAACAGTCTCTGGAGAAAAGAATGAATAAAGTATCTGCAAGCTTTGTAGTTACAGTTTTACTCAATTGTATGTAAATGATAGGCTTGGATAGAGTGGATGTGGAGAGGATGTTTTCACTATTGAGAGAGTCTAAGACTAGAGGTTATAGCCTGTGAATTAAAGGACATTCTTTTAGGAGGAGATGAGGAGGAATTTCTTTAATCAGAGGGTGGTGAATCTGTGGAATTCTTTGCCACAGAAGGCTGTGGAGGCCAAGTCTGTGGGTATAATTAAGGCAGAGATAGATAGATTCTTGATTAGTACAGGTGTCAGACGTTATGGGGTTAGGAGGGAGAGATAGATCAGCCATGATTGAATGGCAGAGTAGACTTGATGGACCGAATGGCCTAATTCTGCTCCTATCACTAATGATCTTATGATCTAAATTTTCCAGCAGCTGTGATGGGTTTTGAAAACCTTCCAGATCATTAACTCTGGTTTCTAAATTATTAGACATTACCCAAGTAAAGTAAACATAACACCAACACACACTTCCATAGTGCCTCCCTAGCCCCTTCCTTTGCACACAAAATGTTTAGCGCAAATTTCCAAGGCACATCAAATTTCTAAGTTAAGGGCCTGTCCCACATTAGGCGATTTTAAGGCGACTGCCGGCGACTGTCAAAGTCGTAGCAGATCGGCAAACTTTTATTTTACCCGACAACAATGACCACGACAATGCCGAGTCAGGTCGAGATTACACGTCTTCGGAAATATCACGAAATTCCCACGCTGTCAATGCTTCTCCGACGTCCTAATTTTCGCTGAAATCACTGACAAGTCGGTAAGTACTTGAGAGTTTTGAACTATAACATCTTGTATGGGTTACGTAAAAACCAAGCATCACCGTAACAAGGCATAAACTGGATTTACTTCCAGTTTACTAATAGCTGTATTAAAAAAAAAAATGTTTTAAGTGGTTAAGTGGATTTTTGTGAAAAGTGTGTGGGCATTCTTTGAAAATGTACGGGAGATGCATATCTGGTTTCTGGGTTGCATGTCTGGGTTGGGATCCCACTTTAAATGTAATGGCTGATGCCCATAAACATCGCGAAAATTCCCACGCTTACCTGACCATCAAACTGTCGCCTCCAATCTACCTGTCAAATGGCCTGACAGTAAATAAATTGGTTAAACACAAGCATTTTATGGTATTTTAAAATTACTTTACTTATTTTAATATTATGTGCTTCTAAATGCCTCTAAGAGAACCTAGCAAACCTGGGGACAGCATGCGACAACACCCGCAATAAGCAACGATACCTGGCGACAAGCCAGCTGTCGCCGAGAAATTTCACTCCGGATGATTTCTCAGCGACGCGCTGAGATCCACTACGATTCTTGGAAGACTCCTCACGATCATGTCCGCGACACCCTGGCGAACTGTCGGCGACAGCCTGGTCGTCGGCAGTCGCCTTACAATCGCCTAAAGTGGGACAGGCCCTTTAAGGTTCTTAGCCTGCAACAAAAAAGCCATTCAGTCTAACAATACTGGTGCTCTGCATGAACATACTCCTTCTTATGCCATCAATATATCCTTTGGAGGAAAATATTTCAGATTCTTATAACCTTTGGAATGAAATAATAAGTCTGTCAAAAATAACCTAGTTCTTATTTAAAATTATGCTATCTTTTTTCTGGATTTACCCATCATAGAAAATGGTTGTTATATATTTCCTTTATTGAATCACATACTCTCTTTCAAGAGATTTAGATTTAGGGCTAAGGGAATCAAAGGATATGTGGAAAAGCCAGAACGGGGTACTGATTGTGGATGATCAGCCATGATCATATTGTATGGCGGTGCTGGCTCGAAGGGCCAAATGGCCCACTCCTGCACCTATTTTCTATGTTTCTAATCTATTTTAACACTACAATTGATCATTGCCTCAGCCTACTAAACTCAGGATGGTTGAAGCCCAATTAATACAATCTAAAAGGTCATTGACTTGCAATGTTGTCCAATAATGCAAAAGAGTTCCAGCTTGTTCCGTTTTTAATTCACCATCTGCAGTATTCTAATGGAAACTGTCCGTTATTCGTTTTTCCCAGATTCATTCCATAATCTCATTCTTCCACATCCATTCACCTTGTACACATCCTTCCATGGAACTTTTTCCAATCCAAAGCATCTACTGTTTCCCGAACATAGCACCATGTGTAAGTTTGTCTATACAATTCAACTCCTTCAAGCAAACCCTAAATGTGAATAAGATGTCTGGGGATCGTTGAGATCCCGAGAGAGAAAAGCATTCGTGGCTTCCTCCAAATCTGAAGATGAACTCGTGATTTTACTCACTGCTCCCCACTGCAAAGCTGCAATGAATTAAAACATTTAAGTTGTGTAAAAATGAACAGTCAAACAAAATCAAAAACAAAAACTACCATTGTCCTACCCTGGTGTGTTCAGAACTTTTATCCCCCCTTACATTGCCCACCATGACAATTCAACCTCCACCTATTCCCCATGCACTGCTTTGAAACAGTGGAGAAAGCCAAGCAAAATCCTTTGAGCACATTAATTGCAAGGCTGTTGTGAGTCTCATGCGCAATAGAAATTGGCAGCAGAGCTCGTTAACACACACTGTGTATCGACCTGCAACTCAGGGCCTGTTTAATGGCAGAAGAATTTCTCACCTGATCTCTGTTCCGTTTTTCACAGATGCTGCCTGAATGTCTCAAGGGTTTTCTGTTTATACTTTCCAGCTTTCACCAGATGTTATTCTTTCAACTGTCACTTCTATTTCTTCTGAGGCTACGGCAAATTTCCTAGCAGGCGGCAGTGAATTTGAGCTGCAGCAATAGTTGATTCCCTACAGGCAATTGTGAGTTACTTTAATTTGCAACAGACTTTCAAACTTCAAATTTGAGTTCAGAAAGCGTTATGTCAGGCAAAGCTATTAGGAACAGGAGATTAGGATATGGTTTCCCTGTAGATAGAAAATAAGATAGAAATCGTTTGCCCAGAACTTTGATTCTACAGTTCTGTTAAGTTGAGTGCTTCTTTAATCAAAAGAGCACTTCCCCAGAGTGAAACGTAACACTAACCGTTTCTGGGTCATTTTGTATCACTCCAACCTGAGCCTGACCAGATCTGTCTCAGTTAATGCAATTCCCTGCCAATGCACTTTTCAGAGTTTTTGCCACAGAAAATAGTCTGTGTTGTCCCAGAAGTGTATATTGTTGGGCCAAAGGGCCTTTTTCCAAGCTGTACGCCTCTATGTAATTGACTTATTATTGTTGGGAGAGAGGGACTGGGAATGCAATTCCACCTTTTAACTGCTTGTTCGCAACAAATCCCTACGGTGAAACTCCAATTATGAAAACTAGAAATGAGTACTATGAAGCAGCAGCAAATCAGGTGAGACAAATCATTGAATACGTGCATTCAAAGAAGTCATGTTTGAAGCTGACGTGTTTTTAAACATTGGGATAGGACCTGCCTCAACTACCTTCCCTAGCAGCTCCTTCCCCATACCTGCCAACCTTTGTGTAAAAAGGTTACTCCTCAGATTCCTATTAAATCATTCCCCCCTCACCTTAAACCTAAGTCCTCTGATGTGATATTGAAGAAATATGTCAGGCCAAAGATACACTCATCTCTCCCACTCACCCCCATCTTCTAACCTGATTTAATCAAGCAGGGACATCAATTAGAGTAGGCGTTTATCTGCCTGCTTCCCCCTCTGCAATTGCTTTCTATAATTATACATTTGTGATAATCACAGAATGACTGTATCACTGAATCACCATGACGCTATCCAATCTGTTAGAGTAATTAAACTTAAATCACTGGGACTCTCAGAAACAGGCCATAGGTGAATCTCTTCAGTCACTGATGCATCGAAGCACCTCTGAAGATACCACAGTAACTTCTGTGCAAACGTGTCAAAATTCCTGGAGTTCACAAAACCCCCTCTTGCCAATTTATAAACAATTCCAGAAAATATTCTCCCCAGGAACATTATTTTCATAGAGTTACAGAGCATGGAAAAAAGCCATTTGGCCCAACTAGCCCATGCATACCAACTTGCCCCATCTGCACTAGTCCCACCTGCCTGCATTTGGCCCATATCCTTCAAAAACTATCCCACGCATATACCTGTCCAAATGTTTTTTAAATGTGATAGCACCTGCCTCAACCACCTCCTCTGGCAGCTCCTTCCATGTACCTACCACCCTTTGTGTAAAATAGTTGTCCTTCAGGTTCCTATTCAACCTTTCCCCCCTCACCTTAAGAAGGGTCTCGACCCGAAACGTCACCCATTCCTTCTCTCCCGAGATGCTGCCTGACCTGCTGAGTTACTCCAGCATTTTGTGAATAAATCGATTTGTACCAGCATCTGCAGTTATTTTCTTAAACCTATGTCTTCTGGTTCTTGATTCCCTGACTCTGAGTAAAAGGCTGAAATTACCCTGTCTATTCCTATCTGTACCCTATATATTTTCTAGTGTTTTGAAACCCTAGGATTTAGCTTGAATGATCATTTAGCAAAGCCAAGAAAATGAGGAGCTGACCTTTCTGTCATGGGCCTCCTCCAGTGCCATAGTGAGGCCCACCGGAAATTGGAGGAACAGCACCTCATATTTCGCTTGGGCAGCTTGCAGCCCAGTGGTATGAACATTGACGTCTCCAACTTTAGATAGTTCCTCTGTCCCTCTCTTCCCCTCCTCCCCCCCTTCCCAGTTCTCCCTTTACCTTCCTGTCTCCACCTATATCCTTCCTTTGTTCCGCCCCCCTGACATCAGTTTGAAGAAGGGTCTCGACCCGAAATGTCACTCATTCCTTCTCTCCTGAAATGCTGCCTGACCTGCTGAGTTACTCCAGCATTTTGTGAATAAGCTCAGATACAGACATCACTTTAAGATCCATTGATCCAGTTTAATTAGGCAGCTCCGCATTATATGAAAAGGGCACATTTAGAATAATTAAACTTTGTCTTTATAAATCTGAAGAAGACAACAGAAAGCAATCAGTCTTTTGCAGTGCCATGACTCTTGAAATAAAGCAGCTAGACACAACAACCACTTTTTTAAAAGCAAATTAATAAAAATCAGGATAATTAATTGCAAGCTCTCAGTGGACCGTGTTGCACAAATTGGCAGTTTAGTGTTAGTATGCATTGTATTTCCAAGAAATAGGATGTCAGTCAATTCCAGGGAAGGACATCTGAGGAACACGGCTCAGCCAATCATTACATGTCCGTCAGTGGTGTTCTATGTTCATGACGAAAAGATAAGTAAAAATTTGCCTTGAGCACCATGAAAATTAGGTGAGCAAAAAAATGTTGGAAGGAACACAGACTTTTCCACCGACCTTGAAATAAAATTATGTTTTATTGTTACAGAAGAACTTGTAAATGAGAAAAGGCAACTTCATCCTGATGACAGGCAGACAGCAGACCTCCAACAGAGAAAAATTATAAAACACTGGGAGTTTTCACAGATTTCATAAGTGAACGATGTTCTAGATTTTTTAAAGAATAATTGTTCGTAAGCTGCTGAGCCCAGTCGATGAGGGTGCCGGTCAGGGTTGGCGGTCGAGGACTGGCCACATGGGAATCGGTGGACCTGCCGCCGGGAACAATGGAGGACCCGGTGTGGTGGAACCTCCGTGAGGGGTGGGGGGAAGAACAAAGGAGGACCCGGCGTGGGGGGACCGCCATGAGGAGGAGGGGGGGGGAGAGAGGGGAGAACAAGGGTGGACCTCGCGCGGGATATTTTGTCACTTTGTCAGCGCCCTTAATGTGGCGACTATTTGCATACCTTGGGTTTGCAAGCAAAGAAATTCACTGTGTCTTGTCACATGTAACAATAAGCTAT
This sequence comes from Rhinoraja longicauda, assembly GCF_053455715.1. Lineage (NCBI taxonomy): Eukaryota > Metazoa > Chordata > Chondrichthyes > Rajiformes > Arhynchobatidae > Rhinoraja > Rhinoraja longicauda. The sequence goes on along the minus strand of NC_135966.1, from coordinate 14,265,310 downwards.
TCAATTCAATTCACAAGTCAGTGGTCGGGAAGCTGTTGGAAGAGAATGGGCTAATTAGGGACAGTCAGCATGGCTTTGTACAGGGCAGATTATTCCTGCCCAGGAAATGACTTGCCAGTCTTACAAATTTGATTGAGTTTTTTTGCAGAGGTGACAAAGGTGATTGATGATGGTAGGGCAGTGGATTCATCTACATGGACATTAGTAGGACATTTACCAAGGTTCCTCATTGTAGGCTAATCCAGAAAATTAAGATGCATGGGATCTAGGGTGACATATTAGTCTGGATTCAGAATGGTGTCCCCCATAGCAGTGAAAGTGTGTTGTTCTGGCTGGAGATTTGTGACGCAAGAAGCAGTAGTTTCTCCCTTGTTTGTGATAAAGGTAAATGATGTGTAGGAAAATAACTGCAGATGCTGGTACAAATCGAAGGTATCACAAAATGCTGGAGTAACTCAGTGTCCTAGTGCATCAGTCAATGAAAGGAAGCATGCAGGTACAGCAGGCAGTGAAGAAAGCCAATGGAATGTTGGCCTTCATAACAAGAGGAGTTGAGTATAGGAGCAAAGAGGTCCTTCTACAGTTGTACCGGGCCCTGGTGAGACCGCACCTGGAGTACTGTGTGCAGTTTTGGTCTCCAAATTTGAGGAAGGATATTCTTGCTGTGGAGGGCGTGCAGCGTAGGTTCACTAGGTTAATTCCCGGAATGGCGGGACTGTCGTATGTTGAAAGGCTGGAGCGATTGGGCTTGTATACACTGGAATTTAGAAGGATGAGGGGGGATCTTATTGAAACATATAAGATAATTAGGGGATTGGACACATTAGAGGCAGGAAACATGTTACCAATGTTGGGGGAGTCCAGAACAAGGGGCCACAGTTTAAGAATAAGGGGTAGGCCATTTAGAACGGAGATGAGGAAGAACTTTTTCAGTCAGAGAGTGGTGAAGGTGTGGAATTCTCTGCCTCAGAAGGCAGTGGAGGCCAGTTCGTTGGATGCTTTCGCTGGATAGAGCTCTTAAGGATAGCGGAGTGAGGGGGTATGGGGAGAAGGCAGGAACGGGGTACTGATTGAGAGTGATCAGCCATGATCGCATTGAATGGCGGTGCTGGCTCGAAGGGCTGAATGGCCTACTCCTGCACCTATTGTCTATTGTCTATTGTCTATTGTCAGGCAGCATCACTGGAGAGAAGGAATGGGTGATGTTTTGGGTCGAGACCCTTCTTCAGACTGATGTCAGGAGGGGCGGGACAAATAAAGGATATATGTGGAGACTGGGAGAACTGGGAAGGGGGAGGGGAAGAGAGGGACAGATGAACTATCTAAAGTTGGAGGTCAATATACATACCGCTGGGCTGCAAGCTGCCCAAGCAAAATATGAGGTGCTGCTCCTCCAATTTGCGGTGGGCCTCACTATGACAATGGAGGAGGCCCATGACAGAAAGGTCAGACTGGGAGTGGGAGGAGGAGTTGAAGTGCTCAGCCACCGGGAGATCAGGTTGGTTAAGGCGGACTGAGCGAAGGTGTTGAACGAAACAATCGCCGAGCCTGCGTTTGGTTTCGCCGATGTAGAGAAGTTGACATCTGGAACAGCGAATACAATAGATGAGGTTGGAGGAGGTTCAGGTGAACCTCTGTCTCACCTGGAAAGACTGTTTAGGTCCTTGGATGGAGTCGAGGGGGACGTAAAGGGACAGGTGTTGCATCTTGTGCGGTTGCAGGGGAAAGTGCCTGGGGATGGGGTGGTTTGGGTAGGAAGGGACGAGCGGACCAGGGAGTTACAGATGGAACGGTCTCTGCGGAACGCAGAAAGGGGAGGAGATGGGAAGATGTGGCCAGTAGTGGGGTCCCGTTGGAGGTGACGGAACAAATGATCAGCTGAGTTACTCCAGCTTTTTGTGTCCTAATCTGACATGCAATGTTTTCATTTTTATGAGCTATTTTAAAAATGTCTTGGATGTTATTTTGAAAAAAATAATGAATTAAAGATGCCTTCAAATACTATAGGTTTAAGCCATTGAAATAATGCAAAAGATTTCAAACACCCACATACTTCCTCAGGGCCATCAGATCAGGGCGGCACGGTAGCGCAGCGGTAGAGTTGCTGCTTTACAGCGAATGCAGCGCCGGAGACTCAGGTTCGATCCTGACTACGGGTGCTGCACTGTAAGGAGTTTGTACGTTCTCCCCGTGACCTGCGTGGGTTTTCTCCGAGATCTTCGGTTTCCTCCCACACTCCAAAGACGTACAGGTATGTAGGTTAATTGGCTGGGTAAATGTAAAAATTGTCCCTAGTGGGTGTAGGATAGTGTTAATGTACGGGGATCGCTGGGCGGCACGGACTTGGTGGGCCGAAAAGGCCTGTTTCCGGCTGTATATATATGATATGATGATATGATGATATGATGATGATATGATAATGGGGTGTTCCCCATGCACTTCCTGCCATGCGGGGTGTGAAGTGCATCTGACTCCCACTCGAGCAGGTTCGATCTCCGTCAACTGGGTTCAAAGAAAGGTCCAGAAGCAGAGTGGGAGGTGAGAAGTGCGTCCCACCTCTGTCTTGTTTCAGGCTCCTGCGTCGGACCAAACACATGGAGATTGAAGCCACTCACTGCCAACAGGTCTCTGTGGAAACACTAGCTGTCAGTAGCTTGCTCAGGTCATGATCTAAAGGCAAACACTCGGTCCGTCTATTGCGCATGTTTAGTTTAGTTTAGTTTGGAGATACAGCGTGGAAACAGGCCCTTCGGCCCACCGAGTCCACACCGATCAGCCTAGACTAGTTCTAACCCACACACTAGGGGCGATTTGCAGAATTAACCTACAAACATGTATGTCTTTGGGACGTGGGAGAAAACCAGAGGAATCCCACGCGGTAATAGGGAGAACGTGCAAACTGCGCACAGACAACACCCGTAGTCAGGATTGAACCTGGGTCTCTGGCGTTGTGAGGCAGCAACACTACCGCTGCACCACCATGCTGCCCTGGATGCGGATGTACAGCGCGTAAGGAATGTTTGTCTAACCTTATGTCTTCACACGCCTGAAGCATAGGCGGGAAATTGAGACATATTCTGTTCTTGCCCAGTGTATATGACATGCACTTCAGACAGATGAGACCTCAGCCAGGAAAGCAGACGGAACTGGCACAGTTGGTTACATCATGGCTCAGGTTGATGTGAATGGCCTGACCTTAATTAAAAGGGAGTTAAGTGTTCTCTTTCAAATAAAATTATGAAAGTATGCCAGATTAACTAATCATTTATAGACAAAAAATGCTGGAGTAACTCAGCGGGACAGGCAGCATCTCAGAAGAGAAGGAGCGGGTGACGCCACCCATTCCTTCTATCCAGAGATGCTGCCTGTCCAGGAAAATAACTCCCGTTGAGTTACTCCAGCATTTTGTGTCTATCTTCGGTTTAAACCAGCATCTGCAGTTCCTTCCTACGCTAACTAATCATTTATTTCTATGCATTTTGTGTAACAATGCTGTTAAATACAGTTTGGCCATTATACTTCCTTCTACGAACGGCATTTCTATTTCACTGTGCAAAGTACCTCCCAGCTAAAATAGCACAGCCCTGTCAGATAGCACAGTCAGAGTAGGAATAGGAGGATATTTCATATGAATACGTGGCTTGAAAAATGGTGCAAGGGGGAGGGATTCAAATTTTTAGGACATTGGAACCAGTTCTGGGAGAGGTGGGACCAGTACAAACAGGACGGTCTGCACCTGAGCTGGAATGGAACCAATGTCCTAGGGGGAGTGTTTGCTAGTGCTGTCGGGGAGGATTTAAACTAATGTGGCAGGGGGATGGGAGCTGGAGCAGAGAGACAGAGGGGTGTAAAATGAGGGTAGAAGCAACAAGTAGCAAGGTGAAAAGTAAAAGTGGCAGGCAGACAAATCCAGGGCAAAAATCAAAAAGGGCCACTTTTCAACATAATCGTACAAGGGGTAAGAGAGTTGTAAAAACAAGCCTGAAGGCTTTGTGTCTCAATGCAAGGAGTATACGTAATAAGGTGGATGAATTAAATGTGGAGATAGTTATTAATGATTATGATATAGTTGGGATTACGGAGACATGGCTCCAGGGTGACCAAGGCTGGGAGCTCAACATCCAGGGTTATTCTATATTCAGGCGGGATAGACAGAAAGGAAAAGGAGGTGGGGTAGCGTTACTGGTTAGAGAGGAGATTAAAGTAGTGGAAAGGAAGGACATTAGCTTGGAGGAAGTGGAATCGATATGGGTAGAGCTACGAAACACTAAGGGGCAGAAAACGCTAGTGGGAGTTGTGTACAGGCCACCTAACAGCAGTAGGGAGGTTGGGGATGGCATCAAGCAGGAAATTAGAAATGCATGCACTAAAGGTGCAGCAGTTATAATGGGTGACTTCAATCTACATATAGATTGGGTGAACCAAACTGGCAGGGGTGCTGAGGAAGAGGATTTCTTGGAATGTTTGAGAGATGGTTTTCTAAACCAACATGTCGAGGAACCAACGAGAGAACAGGCCATTCTAGACTGGGTATTGAGTAATGAGGAAGGGTTAGTTAGCAGTCTTGTTGTGCGAGGCCCCTTGGACAAGAGTGATCATAATATGGTAGAGTTCTTTATTAGGATGGAGAGTGACAAAGTTGATACAGAAACAAGTGTTCTGAACTTAAAGAAAGGTAACTTTGAGGGTATGAGGCGTGAATTGTCCAAGATAGACTGGCGATTGATGCTGAAAGGGTTGACGGTGGACATGCAATGGAAGGCATTTAAAGGTCGCATGGATGAACTACAACAAGTGTTCATCCCAGTTTGGCAAAAGAACAAACCAGGAAAGGTAGTGCATCCGTGGCTAACAAGGGAAATCAAGGATAGTATTAAAACAAAAGATGAAGCATACAGATTAGCCAGAAAAAGTAGCATACCAGAGGACTGGGAGAAATTCAGAGTCCAGCAGAGGAGGACAAAGGGCTTAATTAGGAAAGGGAAAATAGATTATGAGGGAAAACTGGCAAGGAACATAAAAACAGACTGCAAAAGTTTTTATAGATATGTCAAGAGAAAAAGATTAGTTAAGGCAAATGTAGGTCCCTTGCAGTCGGAAACAGGTGAATTGATCATAGGGAACAAGGAGATGGCAGACCAATTGAACAAATACTTTGGTTCTGTCTTCACTAAGGAAGACATAAACCGTCTGCCGGAAATAGCGGGGGACCGGGGGTCTAAAGAGATGGAGGAACTGAGGGAAATCCAGGTTAGTCGGGAAGTGGTGTTAGGTAAATTAAATGGATTAAAGGCAGATAAATCCCCAGGGCCAGATAGGCTGCATCCCAGAGTGCTTAAGGAAGTAGCCTCAGAAATAGTGGATGCATTAGTGATAATTTTTCAAAACTCTTTAGATTCTGGAGTAGTTCCTGAGGACTGGAGGGTAGCTAATGTAATCCCACTTTTTAAAAAGGGAGGGAGAGAGAAAACGGGGAATTATAGACCAGTTAGCCTAACATCGGTAGTGGGGAAAATGCTAGAGTCAGTTATTAAAGATGTGATAGCATTACATTTGGAAAGTGGTGAAATCATCGGGCAAAGTCAGCATGGATTTACCAAAGGCAAATCATGTCTGACGAATCTTATAGAATTTTTCGAGGATGTAACTAGTAGAGTAGATAAGGGAGAACCAGTCGATGTGTTATATCTGGACTTTCAGAAGGCCTTCGACAAGGTCCCACATAGGAGATTGGTGTACAAACTTAAAGCACACGGTATTGAGGGTTTAGTGTTGAGGTGGATAGAAAATTGGTTGGCGGACAGGAAGCAAAGAGTAGGAATAAACGGGTCCTTTTCGGAATGGCAGGCAGTGACTAGTGGGGTACCGCAAGGCTCAGTGCTGGGACCCCAGTTATTTACAGTGTATATTAATGATTTGGACGAGGGAATTGAATGCAACATCTCTAAGTTTGCGGATGACACGAAGCTGGGTGGCAGTGGTAGCTGCGAGGAGGATGCTAGGAGGCTGCAGAGTGACTTGGATAGATTAGGCGAGTGGGCAAATGCATGGCAGATGCAATATAATGTGGATAAATGTGAGGTTATCCACTTTGGCGGCAAGAACAGGAAAGCAGAGTATTACCTGAATGGTGACCGATTGGGAGAAGGGGAGATGCAACGTGACCTGGGTGTCATGGTGCACCAGTCATTGAAAGCAAGCATGCAGGTGCAGCAGGCAGTGAAGAAAGCGAATGGTATGTTGGCATTCATAGCAAGAGGATTTGAGTTTAGGAGCAGGGAGGTTCTGCTGCAGTTGTACAGGGCCTTGGTGAGACCGCACCTGGAGTATTGTGTGCAGTTTTGGTCTCCTAACCTGAGGAAAGACGTTCTTGCCTTAGAGGGAGTACAGAGAAGGTTCACCAGATTGGTCCCTGGGATGGCGGGACTTACATATGAGGAAAGACTAGATAGACTGGGCTTGTACTCGCTGGAATTTAGAAGACTGAGGGGGGATCTTATAGAAACATATAAAATTCTTAAGGGGTTGGAGAGGCTAGATGCGGGAAGATTGTTCCCGATGTTGGGGGAGTCCAGCACCAGGGGTCACAGCTCAAGGATAAGGGGGAAGTCTTTTAGGACCGAGATGAAAAAACATTTCTTCACACAGAGAGTGGTGAGTCTGTGGAATTCTCTGCCACAGAAGGTAGTTGAGGCCAGTTCATTGGCTATATTTAAGAGGGAGTTAGATGTGGCCCTTTTTGCTAAAGGGATCAGGGGGTATGGAGAGAAGGCAGGTACAGGCTACTGAGCTGAATGATCAGCCATGATCATATTGAATGGCGGTGCAGGCTCGAAGGGCCGAATGGCCTACTCCTGCACCTATTTTCTATGTTTCTATGTTTCTATGTTTCTAGCACAAAGGTGGGTATCCAATTTCTCAAGACTTTGACTTCTCTTTCAATTGTACCCCATTCTAGTTTTCACTGCCCAAAACAGAAGAGTCCCATCTTTTCCCAATTATCTCTGGAATCATTCCCATTAATCTCCAATGGATTCTCTGCAATGCGTCCATATTTTTCCTGGAAATCTAGGGCCCAGAACTGCACACCGGAAGGGATTAAACCTAAGTTTCACACATGTTTGACAATATGTTCTGCTTAATTTACAAAGTTTAGGATCCCAAATGCTTTATTTGTTGCTTTGTTAAACTGCCCTGCCAGGAAAACATGATGAGATATCAAATACATAATGCTTCTATATTAATACATTAATAGTATAGAAGTATTATTAAGAATGAAAGGTTGTTCGGTGATCACTTACATTCTTCTGCAACTTTTGTACTGAAGTTGAAATTTGCAAAATTTGTAGAGAATGGTCTTTTTTTTCAATGGTAGAAGGAAATGAACTTAAATGCTTAGAATTATAGGATTGTTGGGGAACAGAAGATGGCCTCTTGGCCTGTAAAGTCTGCCAGCAACTGGTGAAGAAATAATCTCAGTCCTTATGCTACATTCCTTCCACATGTTCCTGATAATTTTACTCTCTCAAGTGCTCGCCCAGTTCCCTTTTGAAATAAATTGTTTATTTATGGGTATATTCAAAATTCTTCCTTCCTTGGAGTGGATTAACAAAAATAAGATAAGCAATAGCAATCCTAGCCCCTTTCTCATAAGGAAGTGAACATTGTGTGAAACAACATCTCTGTGACTGGGGGAACACCCAGAGCAGCTCACATTTCATCCCATCGACATTTGAAATGGAAAACCATGACGAGGTGGTATGCTCATTTTGTATTGTGAAGTACTACAAATATACTCCTACCCACTTACATTAGTCTGATTTTGTCGAGTGCACAATTTTCTTTTGGATGTGTGAAGATGGGGTTGGGATTTTTCTTTGTGTTTGACATTTTTAATGTCAATATGAACAAGTCTGGGACAATTGCCTTGAAGTTGAATGGCACCGGTTTATGAATGTTAAACAGTTGGAACAGGGCAGACGATCAAACCATTGTCGAGAGACATGTAATGGCAACATTCACCAAGGCGCGACGTGATATTAAGCAAGTCCGAGGAATCTTTGACCCGAAACATTACCAACATTTCTCTTTCCACAGCTGCTGTTTGTTGATGGTATTGAGCATTTTTTGTTTTTATTTCCTCATGTCTCTTTACCCTTTTATCAATTGCCATCTTTTCATCTCTAATTTCTTGGTTTCTCTGCCAATGCAAACAATGTCAACTGTGTAGATCGACACTAAATGCTGGAGTAACAGTATTTACTGTTGTTACCGAGGAGAAAGATAATAGGACGGAGGAACTTGGGGCAGTCAATGGAAGTGTCTTGAGAGCAGTCAGTATTACTGTCGAAGAAGTACTAAAGGTACTGTGGTGTCTGAAGGTGAACAAATCTCCTGGGCCAGATCAGATATATTCGAGGACATTGCGGGAAATTGCAGAGGCCCAGAGGAAATTGCAGGAGCCCTGGTTGAAATTTATGAGTCGTCCTTAAATACAGGAGCGATGCTGGAAGACTGGAGGTGGCAAATGTTGTGCCTCTTTTCAAGAAGAGCTGCAGGGAAATTGCTGGGAACTATAGGCTGGTGAGCTTAACATCTCTAGTTGGAAAGTTACTAGAGAGTATTCTGAGGAAGAGGTTATACAGGCATTTGGATGGGCAAGGGCTGATTTGGGATAGTCAGCGTGGATTTGTACATGGGAGGTCATGTCTCACAAATCTCATTAATTTTTTTGAAGACATGACCAAAAAGGTTGATGAGGACAGAACTGTAGATGTTGTGTACATGGATTTCAGTAAGGCATTTGACACGGTTCCACATGGTAGGATGCTCTGGATCGCATGGGATCCAAGGAGAGGTAGCTGAATGGATAGCAAATTGGCTCCATGGAAGGAAGCAGAGGGTGATGGTGGAAGGTTGCTTCTCAGAATGGAGGTCTGTGACTAGTGGTGTGCCTCAGAGTTCAGTGCTGGGCTCGTTACGGTTTGTAATCTACATCAATGATTTGGATGAGAACATACAGGGCAAGATTAGCAAGTTTGCTGATGATACAAAAGTGAGTGATTTTGCAGATAGTGAAGATGGTTGTGAAAGATTGCAGCAGGATCTGGATCAATTGGCCAGGTGGGCAAAGGAATGGTTTTATAGAATTTAATACAGAGAAGTGTGAGGTGTTGCATTTTGGGACGTCGAACAAGGGCAGGCACAGTACACAGTAAATGGTAGGCCTCTGGGTAGTGTTTGTAGAGCAGAGGGATCTAGGAGTACTGGTGCATGGTTCCTTGAAGGTCAAGTCGCAGGTAGATAAGGTGGTTAAAAAGGCTTTTGTCACTTTGGCGTTCATCAGTCAGAGTATTGAGTATAGAAGTTGGAAGGTCATGTTGCACTTGTGTAAGATGTTGGTGAGACCACATTTAGAATATTGTGTTCAGTTCTGCGCATCATGTTATAGGAAAGATATTGTCAAGCTTGAAAGGGTTCAGAAAAGATTTACGAGGATGTTGCCAGGACTAGAGGGTGTGAGCTACAGGGAGAGGTTGAGTAGGCTGGGTTTCTATTCCATGGAGCGCAGGAGGATGAGGGGGGATCTTATATAGGTGCACAAAACCATGAGAGGATAAATCGGGTAAATGCACAGAATCTTTTGCCCAGTGTAGGGGAATTGAGGACCAAAGGACGTAGGTTCAAGTTGAAGGAGAAAAGATTTAATAGGAGTCCGAGGGATAATGTTTTTACACAAAGGGTGGTGGGTGTATGGAACAAGCTGCCAGAGGAGGTAGTTGAGGCTGGGACTATCCCATCATTTAAGGAACAGACAGGTACATGGACAGGACAGGTTTGGAGGGATATGTTCCAAACGCAGGCAAGTGGGACTCGTGTAGCTGGGACATTGTTGGCCAGTGTGGACAAGTTGGGCCCAAAGGCCCTTTTTCCACACTGTATCACTCTATGACTCGATGACTCTATCTCTGGAGAAAAGGAATGGGTGACGTTTTGGGTTGAGACACTTCTTCAGTCAACTCTTTATCTGCCCTATATCCTTCATGATTTTAAATACCTCTGTCAATGTGGCAATCCAATGATAATGTCAAATTCTATCAAGCACAAAAATATAAGTGAGCCATCTTCTCACTTTGCTGATTATCACCATTGTGAACATATTGGTATGAAACAATGGCATGAACTCAGAGATGAAGATAAGATGAAAGCTCTCTCCACATCTGAGTTGGAAGAGCTAACGTTTGCACGGAATATCAGTTTGCCTTGCTAACCTTTAACTTGGAATTGCGACTTTTTCACTTTTAAAGTCTCTTACCCTGGAATCATTTTGGAAAATCTCTTTTGCATCCACTTTCAATCAGATGGTAGAGCACTAAATCAATCTCCCTCAAATTAAACATTCCATTTCCAATACAGAATTAACCAGTCTGAGATTTGAGATTTAACAACATAAATTTCCCAGACTTATTCGTTTCATTTGATAAGAAATGACTTGAAATCAGCATCTCCAAGGTAGTGGAATAAAGAATGTATTAAGAAATTAGCTCAGAATTAGATATTAGAATTGAGCCATTACGAATGTATAAAAGTCAACAATGGAGAATCCTAGCAGTTGTGGAGCTTTCCTTCTACAGCTTAGGGAACTTAAAGCATATTTAATACCATTAGATCCTCAGTGTGCTCGTGCCACAGAATACTCTCAAAGTATTGAATTACCATTGGTCTTCATTAACACCCTGTAATTTTGTTCCATGATGCACACGGTATTGCAACAATATGGACGTGTTACGTGGGCTAACTGGTCTTTTCTTATTGAAGTGTTTGTACATACATTCATGTATGTCATTGCAATGAAAAACCTTGCCCATGCAATGGCACACATGGTTTCCTAGAGAAATCTTTCTTTTTTTGGTCCATTTCACATGATTTGGCAAACATGAGCAATCTGAAATAAAAGTGCCACGGGAATGAAAAACCGCACTATGGCAAACCAATGAGAAAATAAAATGTAGCAGTTCAATCAACTGCAAAATCAAATATAAATGAGCCATCTTCTCACTTTGCTGTTTACCACAAGCATGAGAGTATTAATGTGAAATAATGCATGAACTCAGAGGTAAAGATAAGCCAGAAGCTGTCGCCTGAGTTGAAGTTTGCACAGAACACCAGGTTAACGTTGTGCTTTAACGTTGAATTTGGATGGTCATCTAATGGGGAACTCACAACAGATGGGGGAAGAAGAGCAGTGAATCAAACCTTCTCGGTGGAAACATGATTGTCAGATTCAATTTGGTGGAAGGTGTAAAAAAAACGCCAACACAAGCAGAGAGGAGGGGAGAATATCAGTGTGAAATGAGATCAACATCAATGAGCCATCACCGCACCAACGCTCTTCACCTTCAGTAGCAATACTGACCCTGCACCATAATGATCATTAGTGGAGCTAATTCATGCAAATTCTCCCAGTCCAGAATTATAGGACTACCTTATCAGGTAGGAGAAAGAATGCACGTGGAAGACACAGAGATGGTGGGAGGGGTAGGTGGGTGTTGGGTGGTGTCAACATGAATGTACTGGTTTCATAGGAAAAAGTGCGGAAGTGACTGAATTGTTGTAAATTTCCCCCATCAACACCCAACTCAACTCTCAGAGAAATCTTTTTCCACTTGTGGAATTACTAAAAGAGCAATGCATTTAATACCTCAGCACTTTTCAAAACTACCATCTGCACCTTTATGTTCAAAGCTTTTAATAAGTGACGTGTACTAACCAGCCAGTGAAAAGACAATACGTGATTAAAATTAAGCTATCCACAGTGTACAGAAACATGATAAAGGGAATAACGTGAATGACGATCCTGCGTGATAAAGTCCAGTAAAGTCTAATTAAACATAGTTTGGGGATCTCCAATGAGGTACATAGCAGCTCAGGACTGCTCTCCAGTTGTCAGTGGCATGGTTCAGTTGCCTGATAACAGCTGGGAAGAAACTGTCCCTGAATCTGGAGGTGTGCGTTTTGACACCTATACCTATTGCCTGATGGGAGAGGGGAGAAGAGAGAGTGAGACTCGTCCTTGATTATGCCGGTGGCCTTGCTGAGGCAGCATGAGGTGTAAATGGAGTCATTTGAAGGGAGACACAAAATGCTGGAGTAACTCAGCGGGACAGGCAGCATCTCTGGAGAGAAGGAATGGGTGACGTTTCGGGTTGAGGCCCTTTTTCAGACTGATGTCAGGGCATCGAGTGGCCATGGATACGCCTTGGATTGGGAGGAAGTGGGAGGAGTCAAAGGAGAAGTTAGTGAGGGTAAGGACCAGCTCTGCTAGGCGGAGCAGAGTATTGGTAGATGGAAATTGGCTGGTTGAGGAAGAAATTGAGGGCTTTAAGACCTTCCTTGTGGGGGATGGAGATGTAGAGTGACTGGACATCCATAGTAAAGATGAGGGAGTGGGGGCCTGGAAAATGGAAGTCATTGAGGAGACGAAGAGCGTGTGAGGTGTCTTGGACATAGGTAGGGAGGGATTGGACCAGGGGGGATAGGATGGAGTCGAGGTATGTGGAAATTAATTTGGTGGGACATGAACAAGCAGAAACAATGGGTCTGCCAGGACAGTTCTGTTTGTGGATTTTGGGGAGAAGATAAAATCGAGCCGTGCGGGGCTGGGGAATGATAAGGTCGGATGCTTTAGAGGGCAGAGAGCCGGAAGTGATGAAATCAGTAATGGTGTTTGAGATTAAGGCCTGGTGCTCGTCTGTGGGGTCATTTGAAGGCAGGTTGGTTTGTGTGATGGTGATGGTGATATGTGATGTGTTATGGATTTAGTATGTCAGCAATCAGGTAGACAGCTTTGTTCTGAATGGCATTAAGCTCCATGAGTGTAGGTGTTGCTGGACCCAACCGGACACTGAATACTATTCCATCTTACTGCTGATTTATATCTTGCAAATGGTGGGAAAAACATTTGGAGAACCAAGAATTGAATCAATGATCACATCTATTGTATATTTATAACTGATCAAGTTGGGTTTCTGGCAACGATTACCTTTGAATGTTGATAGTGGGGGATTACCTAACAGTAAGCCCATTAATTTCAAGCATGGGTCTTTCTCTCTCATTGGAAACCTAGCTCTTGGGTGGTACAAATTGTACTTACCACTTTATCAACTGATATCTTGGATGATGTCCAACTCTTGCTGCATGACTCATTCATTATCTGTGGAGTTGCAAATGTGTCTGAGTATTGCGCAATTACAATAGACAATAGACAATAGACAATAGGTGCAGGAGTAGGCCATTCAGCCCTTCGAGCCAGCACCGCCATTCAATGCGATCATGGCTGATCACTCTCAATCAGTACCCCGTTCCTGCCTTCTCCCCATACCCCCTGACTCCGCTATCATTAAGAGCTCTATCCAGAGACAATGGTGCGAACGTCATTGTCAGATTAAATTAAAATCAGACATCCTTCATCGTCTTAAATTCCTTGCAATGCCCTATTTCCTGGAAAATGAAGGCTTTATTCTATTTTTGGCATTGCAATTATTTTAAGTGCGTAAATCCACAAACAGCTGATCCAGAGATGATAAAGCCTTCAACTGAATCAAACTGATTCTGAAGATGATATGGCAGATATCACCCAATGTCAGCTGCTCCCCATTTATTCTCCCTATCTCCTGTCTAAGGATTGTGTCATTTTCCCTCCCCCAGTTTAGTATTGTCCCTCATAGTCCAGACTTATTTTTATTCATAACAATCTCAAAACCTAAGGATAACTGTTCCCAAAATGTTCTCCCACTGAAACGCTGGGTCCATTTTCCAAAACAAGGCACATCAAGGCCTCTCCTTGAGATGGATCATCCACATACTGTTTCAACTAACCCTCCTGGATACACCTATCAAACTCTGCTTTGTCTAAGACGCTTGCTTTAAGGAAATCCTAGTCAATATTGGAAAAGTTAAAGTTACCCACTATGACAACACGGTTATGAATCTTTATAAACATGACCGCTTTGTTCTGTTGGCAGTGGTTTAGATCAAATAAAATTGTAAGTCCTTTTTTGCAACTTACCTTAAAATGTTAACTTTAATTGTGGTTTTCCTTTTTTCACATGCATGTGGATATTTAACATTTCCACTTCCACTTCCTAAGACTGCCTTTAAAAAATCTCGTCTGCTCATTCGCAATGCTTCTACGCAGACCTCATTAGAGTACAGTAGCACATTGATGTGGCCAGCAGTTTGGATGTGTGATTGTAACCAAATGACATTATGGTTTCTTTATGTAGAAGGAAAATTGGGCAGTCACAGGATCTAGAGTCTGATGAATTGCATGTTTAAAATTTAAAGGTTAAAATGTGTTGAGTGCTCTTATGAACTGAGTTCATTTTTCTCTGAGTTTCAATTGGAAATATCTGGCATTATGAGTTTGAACAGTAGACCACTGTACAGGGGATCCTCAGATCACAAATGACTTGTACACACTGGAATTTAGAAGGATGAGGGGGGATCTTATTGAAACATATAAGATAATTAGGGGATTGGACACATTAGAGGCAGGAAACATGTTCCCAATGTTGGGGGAGTCCAGAACAAGGGGCCACAGTTTAAGAATAAGGGGTAGGCCATTTAGAACGGAGATGAGGAAGAACTTTTTCAGTCAGAGAGAGGTGAAGGTGTGGAATTCTCTGCCTCAGAAGGCAGTGGAGGCCAGTTCGTTGGATGCTTTCAAGAGACAGCTGGATAGAGCTCTGAAGGATAGCGGAGTGAGGGGGTATGGGGAGAAGGCAGGAACGGGGTACTGATTGAGAGTGATCAGCCATGATCGCATTGAATGGCGGTGCTGGCTCGAAGGGCTGAATGGCCTACTCCTGCACCTATTGTCTATTGTCTATTGTCTATTGACTTGACATTAAAAAAACTGCATATGCAAATTCTCTCGTACATTTTTAAAAACGTTTTTCCTAGTAATAATAATAACAAAGTAAGTTTTGTGGCATTCATTAATGACTGGAAATTATACATATAGTGTTAGGATAGTGTTAATGTGATTATTCAATGAAATCACAGAATTACAGCAAATGTATGTGTCGGTATGACACAATAAATTACCATAGAAAACAGATATTTCTGACTTACAGTTGAAGCATAGAATCATAGAGTCAAAGAGCATGGAAACAGGCCCTTCGGCCCAACCTGCCCATGTCAACTATGCTGTTCCATTTGCACCAGTCCCACCTGCCGTGTTTGGCCCACATCCCTCTAAAACTTCCATGTCCATTTACCAGTCCAATGTCTTTTAAATGCTAATATAGTATCTGCCTCATCTACCTTCTTTGACGGCTCATTCCAAATACCCATCAGATTCCTATTAAATCTTGCCCCTCTCACCTTAAACCTATGTCCTCTGGTTCTTGATTCCCCTACTCTGGGTAAAAGACTCCCTGTCAGGCCCTCAAGTCCTGGCAAAATCCTTGCAAATCTGCATTCTTTCCAACTTAACAACATCTTTGCTGTAGCAGAGTGACCAAAACTGAACATTATACTACAAATGAGGCCGCACCAATGTCTTTTTACAACTATAACATAATATTCAAATTTCTATACTCAATACCCTGAACGATGAAGGCCAATGTGCCGAAAACCTATCTAACGTATCTACGTGTGATGCCACTTTCAAGAAACAACGTGCCTGTACTCGTAGACCCCTATGCTCTACAACACTTCCCAAAGTCCTGCCATTCACTGTGAATGTCCTGCCCTGGTTTGACGTCTCAAAATGCAACAACTTGCACTTACCTGCATTAAACTTTATTAACAATTCCTCATCCCACTTGCCCAACTGATCAAAATCCTGCTGTAATCTTTGATAGCTACAATATTATCCACTTTGGTGTCATCTGCAAACTTACTAATCCATTTCTCATCCAAATCATTATATGAACCACAAACAGCAATGGGCTCAGCACAGATCTTGGAGGCACACCACTTATCACAGGCCTCCAGCCTGAAAAAGAACCTTTCACCATCACTCATTGTTTCCTTCCTTGAAGCCAATTTTCTATCTAGTCCCTGGCTCTCCCTGGATCCCACATGATCTGACCCAGTGGAACCTACCATGTGGAACCTCATCAAATGCCTTGCTGAAATCCATGTAGACTACATCAACAGCTCTGCCCTCATCAACATTATTGGTTAGATTATCAGTTCTCAAGAACAGTAACCTTCCATAACCCAAAGATTCGGTTTTCATTTGAAGTATTTATGATCATTTTGTTGGTTATGGATTCCACTAACTGACTCAGATCCACATCCATTTTGGTGTTTGAGCATTCTGATATCTCTTTTACTTGTCTATGACGTAAACCATCTTAATCATCACTGATACATGAAAGAGACTCAACTGGATCAGCAAACAGAACCGCCCAACAATTCCCGCTGTTCCGAGCAAGTGGTCAAACTTGTATTGGGTTACTCATCAGTTTGTTGCTTTTTCTACTCTATACCTTACTTTGGCTAATGTAAGTATAATGAGACAGATTCATCACTTTATACCCACTCATGCTGATGTTTTGCCTAAGGCTGAAACTCCCTATCAAGGTTTGGCCTATAGTCATCAGCATGACTTTGCATGTTAATCTTTAGATTATCTACGTCCTTTAGGGACATGGTTTCAGCTGGTTAATATGTATCCACCAGATCACTTCCCCCTGGAATCTGTCTTATACACAGCAGAGAGTTACATTCTCCTCCCATTTAAGTCATTGATTAATTTAAGTCATTGATTAACCTAACACAATTTCACATTTCTGGAGAAATCTACTCTATAATCAGGCATCGAACATTGCCCTGTCCCTTTGCCCAACTCAATGATCAACGAGCTTAGCAACAAACTAGTTTCCACTAACTGACTCAGGTCAACTTGCTTAGGAAGGAACTGCAGATGCTGGTTTAAACTGAAGATAGACACTAAAAGCTGGAGTAACTCAGCGGGAGAAGCTACATCTCTTGAGAGAAGGAATGGGTGACGTTTCGGGTGACGAAATCGGGTGACGAATATTATTATGGGGAACAAGGAACTGGAAGACGAGTTGAACAGGTACTATGGATCTGTCTTCACGAAGGAAGACACCAACAATCTCCCAGATGTACTAGTGGACAGAGGTCCAAGGGTGACGGAGGAATTGAAGGAAATTCACATTAGGCAGGAAATAGTGTTGGGTAGACTGATGGGACTGAAGGCTGATAAATCCCCAGGGTCTGATGGTCTGCATCCCAGGGTACTTAAGGAAGTGGCTCTAGAAATCATGGATGCATTGGTGATCATTTTCCAATGTTCGATAGATTCAGGATCAGTTCCCGTGGATTGGAGGATAGCTAATGTTATCCCACTTTTTAAGAAAGGAGGGAGAGAGAAAATGGGAAATTATAGACCAGTTAGCCTGACATCAGTGGTGGGGAAGATGCTGGAGTCAATTATAAAAGAAGAAATTGCGGAACATTTGGATAGCAGTAACATGATCGTTCCGAGTCAGCATAGATTTACGATGGGGAAATCATGCTTGACTAATTTCCTAGAATTTTTTGAGGATGTAACTAGGAAAATGGACAAGGGAGAGCCAGTGGATGTAATGTACCTGGACTTTCAGAAAACCTGTAATAAGGTTACATAGGAGATTAGTGGGCAAAATTAGAGCACATGGTATTGGGGGTAGGGTACTGACATGGATAGAAAATTGGTTGGCAGACAGGAAACAAAGAGTAGGGATAAATGTGTCTCTTTCAGAATGGCAGGCAGTGACTAGTGGGGTACCGCAAGGTTTGGTGCTGGGACCGCAGCTATTTACAATATACATTAATGACTTCGATGAAGGGATTAAAAGTAACATTAGCAAATTTGCAGATGACACAAAGCAGGGTGGCAGTGTGAACTGTGAGGAGCATGCTATGAGGATGCAGGGTGACTTGGACAGGTTGTGTGAGTGGACAGATGCAGTTTAATGTGGATAAATGTGAGGTTATCCACTTTGGTTGTAAGAACAGGAAGCAGATTATTATCTGAATGGTGTCAAGTTAGGAAATGGGGGTACAATGAGATCTGGGTGTCCTTGTTCATCAGTCACTGAAAGTAAGCATGCAGGTACAGCAGGCAGCGAAGAAAGCCAATGGCATGTTGGCCTTCATGACAAGAGGAGTTGAGTATAGGAGCAAAGAGGTCCTTCTGCAGTTGTACAAGGCCCTAATGAGACCACACCTGGAGTGCTGTGTGCAGTTTTGGTCTCCAAATTTGAGGAAGGAAATTCTTGCTATTGAGGGCGTGCAGCGTAGTTCACTAGGTTAATTCCTGAAATGGCGGGACTGTCGTATGTTGAAAGACTGGAGCGACTGGGCTTGTACACACTGGAATTTAGAAGAATGAGATGGGATCTTATTGAAACATATAAGATTATTAAGGGGTTGGACACGTTAGAGGCAGGAAACATGTTCCCAATGTTGGGGGATCCAGAACCAGGGGCTGCAGTTTAAGAATAAGGGGTAGGCCATTTAGAACAGAGATGAGGAAAAACTTTTTCACTCAGAGAGTTGTAAATCTGTGGAATTCTCTGCCTCAGAAGGCAGTGGAGGCCAATTTCTGGATGCTTTCAAGAGAGAGTTAGATAGAGCTCTTAATGATAGCGGAGTCGGGGGTATGGGGAGAGGGCAGGAACGGGGTACTGATTGTGAATGATAAGCCATGATCACATTGAATGGCGGTGCTGGCTCGAAGGGCCGAATGGCCTACTCCTGCACCTATTGTCTATTGTCGACCCTTCTTCAGAAGAAGGATCTCGACATGAAACGTCACCCATTCCATCTCTCCAGAGATGCTGCCTATCCTGCTCAGTTACTCCAGCTTTTTGTGTCTATCTTCAGGTCAACTTGCCTCAGTCTTGTAATTTCATCAGCCTTTTACAAACATATTTCTGATCGGATGTCTATTCACCCACACAGAGTCTTGAATTGACCTACAATACATGGTCTCAGCACTCTCCACACTGCTGATTATATGGTGCCTGCCATTGGGATCCACGTACCCACGTGACTGCAGTCTCCTTTACCTCCCCTCAACCCTAGCAAACCAGCATCAATGGTTCAATGGTACATTTTGTCACATGTACCTAGGTACAGTGAAATTCAATTTTTGCACAAAGTGCTGTAAAAATCTTACTGTACATAGGCACAATCATACTTAAGTACACAAGTGTAAGAATAGTAGAGGCAATGCACACAAATCATCACATTAATCCATAGCAGGAGGCGAAAAGTACAGTTGATGTTTTGGATTCATCAGACCTGACCTTCCCCAGACCACATAAAATGGTATTGAGATGAATATTACTGGCCTCACCAATGACACTCAAGCCCCCAAAATAAATAACTAAAAAATAATGCTGCCCATACTGGTGTAATATTAGTCATTTTTAAAAATGCAACTATTGTTCACATTTCAATGTATTTATTCGTCCAACTATGTCAGGGGTGGCCAAACTTGCTTAATGTAAGAGCCACATACGATAAAGTTCAGATGTTTGAGAGCCGCAAGACATGAACTTAAATATTTTTACTAACCATGAACATTAAACTTACGTTTTATTCCAATGGGGTCTCAATTCATACCCAGTAAATAATTATAAAGCTTGAAATTTGTTCTTATTTACCTTTTATATTAACTGTGATGAAAAAACGAGCTCAGCCAACATATTTCCACGAGCCGCATATTAAGGGTCAAAGAGCCGCATGTAGCTCGCGAGCCATGGTTTAGCTACCCCTGAACTATGTAATAAAAGTTTGCAGATTTGCGAGTCAGTAGACAGAAGGGAATTATTCATAGCAGTAATTATTATTTGCAGTGAAAAGTCATGGAAGCTGCAACTGATCCAGTTCAGATTTTCTAAACGCCTGCCGCTGTTGTCTCCATGCCAACTTTCCCCTTGATTAGCAGGATAGAAATTCATGGATAGACACTGAACTCACAGTACAGATTTCTGCTGCAGTGTCTGTGCAAAGTCGCACACCAGCTCCCAGAGTACATAAAGTATAATTAGCAACATTTAAACTAAGAGCCTCTCAGGTTCTGAATTGCGTTAACCAGGCAACACACATCAATATCAACAAGGTAAGTGCTAACTTTTGCTTCAAAATCCAAAAATTGTCTCGTATTGCACTTCCTTTTCTGCATGAACGTCTTAAGCGAATGATTGAAACTGCACCTAAACCTTTACATCCTGTGGTATCTGACTTCTTCATAGTGGAGTAGAGGATTACCACAAGATGCAGATTAGATCTCAGCATGAGAAGCTTGCCAACATGCTATTTTGCTGCAGGTATTATACTTCTGTAAATAAGTAAACAAAGTGCCCAAACCCATACTGTGCCCATGTTGCAAGTATTACCAAGTACTTTCCAAGCTTTCAGCAGGGAAAAATATACAAGAGATTTAGAACAAAAGACATTTGTTTTGGATTTCTGCACGCAAATTAAAGAGCAACTCTTCATCAATGTTATTTCAATGAGATACTCCTTTATCCCACGGACTCACCTGGGGTCCAGGATAATCTGCCTCCAATCGTTGCTATTCCTCACAAGATATGGCAGGACCCTACAGCCTTGATCTGATCCTTTGGTCGGAGATTTCAGCTCCAGGCTGCATGCTGTTTCTCATTAATATAGTCATAGAGTCATACAGCGTGGAAACAGACCCTTCGGCCCAAATTGCCCACACGGACTAGCATGTCACATCTACACTAGTCCCCCCTGCCCCGCATTTGGCCCATATCCCTCTAAACCTGTTCTATCCATGTACCTGTCTACATTTTCTTAAACGCTGCGTTACCATAGTTTCAAGATGAATCAGAATACTTTACAGCCCCTGGGGTATGGTGTTACCATGCCATAATAGAGGAAATAAACCAGACAATTTGCACACAGCATGGTCCCACAAAACAATGATCAGTTTTATGCGACGGTTGAACAGGTAATATTGGCCTGGAATTATTATTCATCCCTTGTTCTCTTTTGCATGGTGGTATTGCATATGTCCATCAGAAAGAACAGATACCCCTACAATTAACATTGTAAGTAATAGCTAGCACCTCCAACAGGTGTTCTCCCTTGGTAATACGCTGGTGGTCCTGATTATTTGTACTCAAGTCTCTGTAACAAGAGTCAAGAGTGTTTAATTATCATAAGTATCGGGAACAGAACAATGAAATTTCTTATTGGCTGCAGTTTACTTGATGCAATAACACAACAAATATTTATACAATAATCAATAGTACAATAAATTATCAATTAAATTAGGATACCAAAGAATAATATGTATGGGCAGCATAGTGGAGTTACTGTCTAACAGCGCCAGAGACCCGGGTTCGATCCTGACTACGGGCGCTGTCTGGACGGAATTTGTACATTCTCCCCTTGACCGCGTGGGATTTCTCTTAGTGCTCTAGTTTTCTCCCACACTCTAAAGACGTACAGGTTTATAGGCTTCGGGAAAATTGTAAATCATCCCTAGTGTGTGTAGGATAGTGTTAGTGTACAAGGATCGCCAGACTTGGTGGGCCGAAGGGCCGGTTATGCGCTGTATCTCTAAACTAAACAGTGCAACTCGAAGTACATAGTGCAACCTAAACAAAGTTTATAGTAGATCGCTGCTATATATAGAGGTGCAGCGAAGTTTGTGCAGAGTGGCTCAAGAGCCTGATAGGTTAGTTTAGTTTAGAGATATAGCGCGGAAACAGGCCCTTCAGCCCAATGTGTCTGCACCGACCAGCTATCTACGGACATTAACATTATCCTAAACACACTAGGGACAATTTACACATTCAACAAGCCAATTAACCTAGATATCTGTACATCTATGGAGTGTGGGAGGAAACCAAAGATCTCGGAGAAAGCCTACGCGGAGAACATATAAACAAGGGGAGAACATATAAACTCCGTAAGGTCAGCACCTGTAGTCGGGATTGAACCCGGGTCTCCAGCGTTGCAAACGCTGTAAGGCAGCAACTCTACCGCTGCACCACCATGGCTGCCCATGGTTGTTGAGAAGTTGTTCTGGGAACTGGAGGTCATTGTTCACAGGCTCCTGTACTTTCTCCCCAAAGGTGACAACAAGATGAGAGTGTGGCCAGGGTGATTTGGATCTTTGATGATATTAGCCGCCTTTTTTACACAGTGCTTGCTGGAAATCCCTTCAATGGTGGTGAGGCAAATACCAGTGATGGACCAGGCAATGTCCAATATATTCGGCACACTCCTTCACTCTTGGGCATTCAAATTAGCTGACCAGGCCATGATGCAACCAGTCAGTATGCTCGCTATGGTACTTCTCTAGAGGTTTGGCGACGTGCCAAATCTTCTCAATCTTCAGTAACTGTAATGGCATTGACGGGCTTTCTTTGCAATTACATCAAACTGCTGGGCCCAGGACAGAACCTGTTGCACAGTGGAACAGGTGGTAGAACTGCTGCCTCCGGGTTTGATTCTGATCTCAGGAGCTGTTTGTGTACGTTTCCTATGGGTGCTCCAGTTTCCACCCACATCCAAAGACATGTGGTTTTGTAGGTGAATTGGCCTCTGTAAATTGCCTCTAGTGTATAGAGTAGATGAGAAAGTGGGATTACATAGAAGTAGTGTGAACAGGTAGTCGATGGTCAGCGTGGATTTGATGGCTGAAAGGCTACTTCCATGCTATGTCATTAAAAAAATTAAGATATGCACGCTTAGGAACTAGAAGCTGTTGACTCTCTCCACCGCTACACCGCTGATGAAGACTGGTTCATGGATCCTCAGCTTTCCCCAGCTGAAGGGGAATCAGCTCTTTGCTCTTACTATCATTGCGGGCAAGATTGTAGCTCTGGCACCACTCAATCAGATGAATGATCTCCCTCTTATACTCTGACTCATGCTCGTCCAACAGCAGTACTTTCACCGGCAAATTTAAAGATGCCGTTGGAGTGGGGTGTGGACAGTCATGGTATAGAGTGAATAGAGCAGGGGACAGATGTTGTTGCCAATTTGAATTGATGGGAGTCTGCCGATGAGGAATCGAGGATCCAATTGCTTAGGGTTGAGCAGACACCCAATTTTCCGTGTGTGATGATGCTTAGAGGGGTGATGGTGTTGAACGGCGAGCTGTGTTCAATGAACAACAGACGAATAAAGAGATTTAAATCCCATTATCTCTCTAATTATGCAGTGACAGGGCTATAACATCTTTAAGTCCCAATTTACATTTGATAATTTATCCTGCTTGTTTAGTTCTTTAGTTTAGTTTAGAGATACTGTGTGGAAACAGGTCCTTTTGGCCCACTGAGTCCGCACCAACCAGCGATCCCACACACATTAACGCTATCCTACACACGAGGGACAATTCACAATTTTACCAAGCCAATTAACCTACAAACCTGTACATCTTTGGCGAGTGGGAGGAAACCGAAGATCTTGGAGAAAATCCACACAGGTCATGGGGAAAATGTACAAACTCCGTGCAGACAAGTACCCGTGGTCAGGATCGAACCCGGGTTTATGGCGCTGTAAGACAGGTACTCTACCGCTGCGCCACAGTGTTGACTTTCTTAAGAGAGGTTTGTATGTTTGCAATACTGTAGCTGCTTCAGTTCTGCATTCTGTGTAGACTGTAGAAATTCAGCCTTCTGCTTTCAACATGAGGTGAAGCAGCCTCATTGAGAAAAGACGAGAGAAGTATTTTTATTGCATGAATTAAGTCACAGGGATCAATATGGAGCAGATTTAAACGTCAGATATTTGTAGAAATAGTTGGGGTTGCATATTTGTCATGGTTTTCTATTTTCAGTTTTGTGAAAACCTGGCTGTTTCCGATCTCTGTTCATTTTGGCCCAGTACACTTGCCAATTCTATAATCACAATGCAAAGCAATCATTTAGATTTTTCTGTTTATATAAAACAGTCAATAAGAGTTAAATTACACTATACAGCTTTCCCTATTTGCATTTATGACTATGTTTTCAGTTATTTGCCTTATGGAAGTCCATTTAATTTTCTCTGCTTCACTTCAGTTCTTGAATGTTAGCACCAGGTTTTTTGCACAGGCTTAAAAATAAACAAATCAAATCCACAACTGTTTCAAATGCAGGTACAGAATCTCTGTTTAAATGTTAGCCTTTACTTCACACGGCCAGCCCCTTCCTCCTCTTGCAGACATGTTTAGCAAATTGTTCTATCCTCTTGAAAAGATCTTGGGGTGACATAGAGGAGACCCAGGTCCATTCCTGACTACAGGGACTGTCTGTGCGGGATTTGTACATTCTTAGATTTTTTTTAGATTTAGAGATACAGCGCAGAAACAGGCCCTTCGGCCCACCGGGTCCACGCCGCCCAGC
This sequence comes from Rhinoraja longicauda, assembly GCF_053455715.1. NCBI lineage: Eukaryota > Metazoa > Chordata > Chondrichthyes > Rajiformes > Arhynchobatidae > Rhinoraja > Rhinoraja longicauda. The sequence continues at coordinate 14,240,909 of NC_135966.1, read as the reverse complement.
GATCCCCGCACACTAACACTATCCTACACCCACTAGGGACAATTTTTTTTAACATTTGCCCAGCCAATTTACCTCCACGTCTTTGGAGTGTGGGAGGAAACCGATCTCGGAGAAAACCCACGCAGACAGCGCCCGTACTCAGGATCGAACCTGAGTCTCCAGCGCTGCATTCGCTGTAAGGCAGCAACTCTACCACTGCGCCACCGTGCCGTCCTATCTTGGGTCTTGGGTTTCTAGAGAATCTTGGGTTTTCTCCGGGTACTTCAGTTTCCTATGGCACTATAAAGATGCACATGTTTGTAGGTTAATTGGCTTTGGTATATAGTAAAATTGCCCCTCGTGAGTAGGATAGTGATAGAATACAGTTTGATCGCTGGTCGGCTCAGATTCGGTGGGCCGAAGGGCCTGTTTCCATGCTGTATCTCTAAAGTTTAAAATCTAAAATCTAAAGATAGGCAAATACCTCACTGGTTCCTAAGGTGGAAAGGTTGACATACGAGAAGGGATTAAACACACTGGGCCTATAGTCCCTAGAATTTAGAAGAATAAGGAGTAATCTCATTAAAACATACTTAGATATTTTGATAGTAAGGGAAGCGTGAGATAGGGGGTTAATGCAGGAAAGTGGCGCTGAGGTCTGATCTTATTTAATGACAGGGCAAACACTGGAACACAGAACAGTGCAGCCCAGGAACAGTCCCTTTGGCCCACAATGTCCACGTTGAGCATGATGCCGTTAAACTGAGCTCCTTTGCCTGCATGTGATCCATATCCCTCCATTCCGTGCATATCCATGTGCCTATACAAAAGCTTTTTAAAGGCCTCTGTTCTATTAGCCTCCACCACCACCACTGGCAGTGCATTCCAGGCACCTTACCACACTCTGCACATTTCTTTTAAGCTTTGCCCCTCTCACATTAAAGCTGTGCCTCTCGTCTTTGACATTTCCATCCCGTCAAGATGATTCTGGCTGTCCATCCTGTCAATGCCATCAGATCTCAATTCAGCCTCTGATGTTCCAGAAAACAGTCCAAGTTTGTCCAACCACTTCTTATACTTTGGGGCTAATGTCCTAATCCTGATTTCATTTCTTATGTTCCATTGTTGTGCTCTTAAGATTTTAATCTCTTAAGTAAAGTTACTTCTAAATTTTAGGCCTCCCTAAGCAAAGCTTAAATCAAAGCTTATCAAAAGAAAATATGATTAAATAATTCATTGTAATTCATTAAACGTAAATAATTTGACTTATAACTGAATAATAAATTATGTACAGGTATTTGATCTGATTAACTTTTCATTACCACTGATTACCATTAACTTTTAAAACACATATCTTTCCTGATATGCACCCTGTCCTAAACCTTCCCTTTGACTTTTACTCCCCTTCCCCTGTGTCTTAAAGTACATTTATAACTCTTTTCTCAGTTCTGAAGGCATTTAATGACTGAAAATGAGCTGTTTCTCTCTGTACAGATGCTGCCTGACTTGTTGAGCACCTTCACCATTGCGTGTTTAATTAAAGTATGTTTAAACCAATTCCATTGTCAGATTAGAGATAGTTCTGATTAGATATATTTCTGATTCTACTTTGAATTCTTTGTTTGCCCGAAACACCACGTTGACATATAAAGAAAATCTCTTCACAAAAAGAGAGGTTTTTTTTTGAGTTGTCTCCATTTCTGAAAAACTGTCTTATACTAATATGTTTCTCAGTCGTTAAACATTAATATATAATACAGAATTCTAACTCTGGCTGCAAACCATATTAATAGATACTTGCATTGAATATTAGTAGTAAGATACTGATCCATTTGACCACAGGAAAGGGAAGTAGTTTGTGGTGCATCTTCCACCCATATGCCTCAACAGGTTAGTGTGCATGTATGCTTTACCATAAAGGCACCTCTCAGTTTCCTGGGCTTCAAAACACTGCCAAATATGGTAAAAATAATAAAGTGATCATTTACCCTGGAGTTCAATAACACATCAATCTCCTCCTAAGTTTCAATTTTAACTTAATGTATATAATAATTCAAAGGACATAATCAACTTGTTTTTAATTAAGTAGGAAATAACATGATTGGAATTTGAATCGCCCCAGAAATATAAATTTGTTGTAGTCCTTCCATCAACAAAATTGTAAGATTTTTTTTTAACTGCAGACAAACAATTTACAAAAGATATTGACAATTTTGGCTTTAAAGGCCACTGTTTGATTTCTGAAACAGAGTGTTTATTTGTGACTCACTTCCCTCTGTAAATAATGCTCCCTCTCTTCATAATGCACTTTATTACATTCTGTTGTTGTGATTCTGTAAAGCTTCTGTGCAAATTATCAGTCATGTGGGAAGATTAGTACTCAGCTATTTTTAGTTGCAATGTAGACTACGGTTAGATGTGTTTACATATTTTTTATTTTTGCTGCAACCGTGTTTGCCAGCAACACCTCAATTTGGAGAGATAGAAATAATTGATCGTAATAACGTTTAGCACGACTGACATCTTGGAGATCTTTTGATAGCATTTTGAAGATTTTCTTTCTACAAATACGTAAAAGATTAACATCTGAAAATACTACCAGCCACTGACTGAACGACTAAAGAAAAATACAGGAATGTGGTGGAAGTAGCATGGTTAATGTGAACAACTAACAATGGGCCGATTGTCAGAAAGCCGACCAGCACCTTGAAGTCATCCTTTCAATGAGTCCCATGACCATACTAACCTCTGCAGCTCTGCAGCAACCATGATGTCTCCAGGCCATGGTGGGCAGAGGCTTTCCCTCCACTTCCAAATGTCACTGATGATAAAAGACATTTGGAAAAAGTTAGACAACAAAACTACATAATGAAAAAATAATAGTAATTCACTTTTAAAATATTAACCGACGTAAATAGATTAAAATAAAGGAAAGCAGCCGCTTTCCTTCACTTCAGCACAGGGGCACAACTGGTAGAGCTGCTCCCTCAAGGCGCCAGACACCCGGGTTCGAACCTGACCTTGGGTGCTGTCTGCGTGGAGTTTGTATGTTCTCCCTGTAGCAGCATGGGTTTCACTCGGGTGCTCCAGTTTCCTCCCACATCCCAAAGATGCATGGCTTTGTAGGTTAATTGGCCTCTGTAAATTGCCTCTAGTGTGTAGGGAGTGGAGGAGTTAGTGGGATAACATAGAAGGGTGACAAATCACATTTATACCAAGCCAATTAACCTATAAATCTGTACGTCTTTGGAGTGTGGGAGGAAACCGAAGATCATGGAGAAAACCCACGCAGGTCACGGAGAGAACGTACACACGCCATACAGACAAGCACCCGTAGTTAGGATCGAACCCGGGTCTCTAGCGCAGTAAGGCAGTAACTCTACCGCTGCGCCACCGTGCTGCACATTGCCAGACCCGTCGGTGACCCATGGGGTGTGGTACAGTTCAGTGGCAGCTTCTACCTGTACAATCCGAAAATCCACTTCAAAATACTGTGTTGTTAATATTAAATATTGAATTCACTGTTTAAAAAGATTTTTATATGATGAGCTTTTTGGGTCTCATAACAGAATAACTTGCAAAACAACGTAATAAGTGCAGTTCAAAGCTTATAGATATCATTTGCCAACATTACACATGGGCATAATGATGATTTTTAATGGAGTCAGAGTCACACAGCTTGGAAACAGGCCCCTCAGCCCAACTCGTCCATGCCAACCAAGACGCCAGTCGCATTTGCCCACTATACACCCATTTCCCTTTAAACCTTTCCTAGCATTTTGCCTTTTCTGAACTGAGAATACCAAGCAATGCGTGAAATTATTGGACATTTGCCTTTTACTATCTCTCACCATCACCACAACTCATTCTTCAAAGATCCACAGTATACTCTGAGAACAGAAGTGGCAGAAATCTATATTTAGCAGCAGCAAAACATTTAATTTCAACAATCACTGCAGGCTTTTCTGAACTGAACAAAGTCTTGTTTGAGGTTCTTCCTAAATCAATATCCCTCACAGATCAATGTTTACTGAGAAACTACAAAACCGGGCTAGGTTAACAGATGCAGGTAAAGCTCTGTAATGAAACTGAGGTATTAATTTGTTTTTAAACACTTCAGGGTAAAAACAAAAATGATGAAATGAAAAAAAATATCTTGCAGCCATTCAAAATGATAACTTAGTTTAGTTTAGTTTATTTTATTTTAGAGTTATAGCGCAGAAACAGGCCCTTCGGCCCACTGAGTCCGCGCCAACCAATGATCCCCACACACTAACACTACCCTACACACACCAGGGACAATTTACAATTTTCCCAAGCCAATTAGCCTACAAATCTTTACATCTGGAGTGTGAAAGGAAACTGGGGCTCCCGGGGAAAACACACGCGGTCACGGGGAGAACGTACAAACTCCGTACAGACAGCACCCGTAGTCAGTATCAAACCCGGGTCTCTGGCATTGTAAGGCAGCAACCCTACCACTGCACCACTGTGTCACCTACAAACTCTTTTTAAAGTGATTTTAAGCCCCATTATGGCATTACCTTAAGATTTGACTTTTGTAAAATACCTCACTATCTGTGTAATATTCTTTGAGGATTGATGTTGCGGCTATTTCCTTTGGCCACAGTATCTAGATCTGGGCTGGTAATTCCTCGTCTCCTGCCCCTCTTCATTTCACAAGCCTATCATTCCCACAAATCTATATCCAAACCTCACCACTTTGCTACTTGGTGGCATCTACAGCAGACCTCTGTTAATCTTGACAGCTGCCATTTTGCTGAATCCTAAATCCCCTGTGAAATGAAGCTACAGACTAAAGTAGAAACTCACCTTCCTTTGTGTTACTTTGTGCAATGCACAGGACACCTCCTATAGTCTGCTGCTCAGGTGCTGGAGCTTCCTACATGCAGATGATCACAACCATAACCACCAACAAGCATGAAAGAAGTTTGTAATAATGAATCCGAAAGGATGTTTTAAAGATGGGGAAGGAAGGATTAAGCTGACAGAAACGTATCTAAATTTAAAATAATTGCAACAGAGGTGGCACGGTGGTGCAGTGGTAGGGTTGCTACCTGATAGCGCAGAGACCCGGGTTCATCCTGACCAAGGCTGCTGTCTGTACGAAGTTTGTACGTTCTCCCCGTGACCTACGTCGGTTTTCTCCGGGAAGTCCGGTTTCCCAACACACTGCAAAGACGTACAGGTTTGTGGGCTAATTGGCTTGGTAACATTGTAGATTGTCCCTTGTGTGTGTAGGATAGTGTTGATGTGTGGGGATTGCTGGTCGACGCAGACTCGGTGGGCTGAAGGGCCTGTTTCTAGGCTGTACCTCTAAACTAAACCAAACTAAACGAAAGACAACCTTCCACCTGAAAAGGAAAGATTGCCAATGTTCATTCAAAATGAACTTATTTGAATTTTGTCATTTTAACTCTGTGTGGGCGTGTGTGTGTGTGTGTGTGTGCACATTTGCGTGTGCGCGTTTGCGTGTGCGCGTGTGCGTGTGCACATTAACAAATTTGCTTTTGTCCCCAGCCATGAGGCCGAGATCCCAGCTGACTTTGGCACAGCCGCTCCCAACAATCAGTGAAGCCTGTGAAGAAATGCTGCAGGATATCAGTACTGAATGTTCTGCCAAACATGATACTAATTCTGATTCTACATCGGTAGATGTCTATCTGCAATCTATCTGCCACTTAGCAAAACCAACTTTTCTTGCACCTCAGAACTGGTCAGACGAAATCCACTGCATGGACAAGCCTAATCTCCAGCAACACCCAAGACTGATTTCTCAAATGGATCCTCACTACTCCAAAATATATTCCAAGAATACTACAAAATATTGTGCAGCTGACAGAATTACCTCGGGCAATGATAGCATCAAATTGAAAAACAGACGGAATACCTCTTTTCTTGCCAAGTCCGATCCACTGGAAAATCTATATGGCCGGAAAGAAATTTGGGAAGGGAATTTTCCGAATATTTCCAAAACAAATCCTTCCTATCTCCAGCAAAGCAAAGATACAATGTTGCAACAACCATCCAATGCATTGCTAAGATGTTAAAAAATTGGTGAAAGAAAACCACTCAACAAAGTTAGTTGGTTACCCACAAGTTTCCTCTCTGGACTTTTTCCACAGACATATTAGCACACACAAATCAAGCTCAAGAAAGCAGAGCATGAATCCAAGAGCAGAGTCAAAGAGGATGTCAAACACTACAATGGATTTTCTTGTTCTCAATAAACCCAGGTCTCAGCCATTGAAGGAAATCCGTCCAAACTGCAGATTACAATTTGCACACATCATCAGCTTTGGTAACTGGGGATGTGGTAATCAAACAGTTGCAGTCTCTGGACCATTATGAAGATGCCTTAAAGACACCAATTTTCCAAAGAAATAGTACAGCAGACAAAAAATTCTGGATCACTAATAGTTTGTTTGACTGCAGGAGTAGCTGGGGAGGTATCCCAAAGGGAGTTTGCCACCTCCCCTCCATTGCTGAAATTTGACCACAAAATGCCACCATTTGTTGCTCTGCAGATATGTTCATTTTCAAACGCTTCTTTATCTGCTACCACTAGATGTGTATCTATGAGGACATCTATCCTACAGACCATATATCTATTATACGATGTGAACTAAACTGTTTGGAATCCACATTGAATGTAACTTTGCAGAAATCATTTGTAAAAACATTTGTAAAAACAATGTTTTTTATAAAATGGAATGTCATAAAAAAGTACTGTACGTGATGCATTTTTTAAACTGTCCATTAAAGTAAAAAATACTTGTTTACATCTTTAACATCAATAATTTCATCACTGAAACACTAATACAATTGTTTTTGTGAAACATAATAATTGATGAATGATTGACAACTTTCACCCAATACTTGGATTAAACTCAATTACGGGAACAATTAATAGAAACAAATATTCAGTGTTCAATACCCCAAATCACTTGAATTTGCCGGAAGAACAAATTTAAAATATAAATAATATTTTGTTTCCCATTACTATGGTGAATGCTTTGGTGCAGAGTAAGGCAAGTGATCAGTTCACAAGCTCACAAGATATAGGTGTAGAATTAGGCCATTCGGCCCATCGAGTCTACACCGCCATTCAATCATGGCTGATCTCATTCCCATTTTCCTGCTTTCTCCCCATAACCCTTGACACCCGTTCTTATGAAGAATTTGTCTATCTCTGCCTTTAAAATATCCACTGACTTGGCGTCCACAGCCCTCTGTGGCAATAAGTTTCACAGATGAACTACCTTCTGACTAAAGAGGTTCCTCCTTACCTCCTTTCTAAAAGAGCACCTTTTAATTCTGTGGCTCTGACCTCTGGTCTTAGATTCTCCCACCAGTGGATACATCCTTTCCACATCTACTCTATCTATGCCTTTCATTATCCTGTAAGTTTCAATCAGGTCCCCCCTTAACCTTCTAAACTCCAGCGAGTAGAGGCCCCGTGCTATCAAATGCTCATCATATGCTAACCCACTCATTCTTGGAATCATTCTTGTAATCCTCCTCAATAGTCAATAGTCAATTTATTTGTCACATACACATAAATGTGCAGTGAAATGAAAGATTACCCACATTCCAACAATAAGACCAATAAAAATAAGCAGTAAAAATAAGCAAGAAACATCCATCACAGTGAGTCTCCTCCAGTCACCTCCTCACTGTGATGGAAGGCCAGAATGTCTTTTCTCTTCCCCTGCTGTCTTCTCCCGCGGTCAGGCTGTTGAAGTTGCCATGTCAGGGCGGTCATGGCTCCCGACATTGAAGCCCCTGCCGGGCAGAGAAAATCCCGCGGCCTATTTCAGGCCACGCTGGACGGTGAAAGGTCCGCGGCGGGCCGACCCAAGCCCCGCGATTCGGGACGGGCAAAGACGCTGCCGCTGCTGGAGCTCCCGATGTCAGCCCCAACCCAACCCCAACTGCGAGCTTCCGACGTCCACGCGGCCCGCGGCCCGCATCCGAAGTAACCTCCGGAGACGAGTCGCAACCGCTCCCGCAACGCCACCACAACCTCCGAAGGCTGCCAGCTCCGCAGATGGTAAGTCCAGTCCGATGGCTCTGCGAACCAGAGCCCCAGGTGGTCCCAGGTGGAGGCCGCCAGCTCCAGGTGTTTGGCCGATGGTAGGCCGCAGCGGGAACGGAGACACCACCCAGAACAAAGATCGCGTCTCCGTTCGGAAGAGACAATTTTACAGCCCCCCCCCCTCACATAACACACAACCACAAAAAAACTCTACATCATACACTAAGACAAAAAAACAACAAAACACACAAAAGACAAACAGACTGCAGGCAAGCCGCAGCTGCTAGGGACAAATTAATATGAATAGATGCCAACCGCAGGTCAAATTTCACAACTTCACTGATTAAAGGAAAAACATGTACCGAAGCAGACAATGCCATTGATTTAGAGGTTTTAGAGAAGGAGTTAAATTATTCTGGTGGCAAAATCTGTAATGCATTATACAGGAAAAGTGTCACAAAAAGTCCATCAACAAAAAAAAGTAGCAAGACTTCATTGTGGGTGTTGGAGTGGGCAGACTTTACATGAGATTCTATTTTTGTTCACCTTGAATGCTGTTGTGAAGGGAAATAAATAGGTAATTGAGTAAAGATGTGAATTAAGTATATTGAGGAAGTGATCTTAGAAATGATATTACCACAGGTCCTGACTATTTTTACTTTACCTTAGAGAAGACATTATCATATTAATACAAAGGGGAAAGAAAAATGGAATTCAGAAAGTGAAATAAAAGAGACAACAGTAAATAGTAATATCATATTTTCTTTTAATCTTCAAAAAATAATAATTTAGTTTAGTTTAGAGAGATACAGCGCAGAAACAGGCCCTTTGGCCCAGAGTCCACATGGACCAGCGATCTCCAAACACTTACACTATCCTACACACACTAGGGACAGCTTACAATTATACCAAGCTAATTAACTGACAAACCTGTACGTCTTTGGAGTGTGGGGGGAAACTGGAACTCCCGGATAAAACCCACACAGGTCATGGGGAGAAAGTATAAACTCCATACAAACAGCACCTATAGTCGGGATCGGACCAGGGTCTCTGGCACTGTGAGGCAGCAACTATCCCGCTGCGCCACCGTGCCGCCCATCAAAATTTGAAAAAACAAGACTCCGCACTTAGGAAAGGGAGATGTCAATTCCAGAGAGGCTATTTGGCAGCAGTTTGGACACACTGAAAAGGACAAGCCAAACCTTTGCTAGTGTGTTTTGGGGCAGCATATGAATAAGAAGCACGTTCACGCCTTTGTGTTTCAGTGCTAAGATTGCCACAGAGATAACATTATACCAAAGCATCTGGAGGTACAACCAACAGATATCCCACAATTTCTCTATTTAATTCCAAAGGTATGATTGGATTGGCTCCATTATTTTTCAATGGCACTCACTGATGGTAATTACTTTAACCTTCATGTAAAAGTCAGCCTATTGTGTGGAGAGCGATATACATACCAGCTTTGGTGGATCAAGTATGACATAATGTCATTGTACCAAGAGCTTAATTACCATAAATTACCATAATTTTCATAAAATTTCCATTAATAATGTAATATTAATTCTGCTATGGTGAACAAATTACATGGATTATTTTCTTGAAAACCTCATATACAATAAATGATATCTCTACCCCAACCAGGAGGGGGAGGGGTAGGAGAGGTAGAGGGGGAGGGGGAGAGAAGGGGTGGGGGAGGGGGAGGGTCAGTAGGGGAGGGGAAGAAGATAGGAGATAGGAAACCTGTGTTTCACGGTAATCGGAAATGTGCTTTCAAATAACAAGCACAAACTTGGCACAAGCACCATGCCACCTCACATCACTGGCTGAAGAAATATTGTTCAACATCAAAGAATTTCTAGAACATAGAACAGCACGGCACAGGAACAGGCCCTTCACCCCTCAAAGTCCATGCTGAGCATAATCCCAAGTTAAACTGATCTCCTCTGCCTGCACATGATTGATATCCCTCAATTCCCTGATACCCATGTGCCTATCAAAAAGTCTCTTAAATGCCACTGTCATATCTGCCGCCACAACCACCCCTGGCAGTATGTTCCATGCCCCCACCACTTGTCCTGCACATTTCCTTTAAACTTTGCCCCTCTCATCTTAAAACTATGCCCTCTCGTCCTTGACTTTCCCAACCTAGGAAAAAGACTCTGACTGTCTACCCTATCTAGGCTGCTCATAATTTTATTTATTTCTATCGGGTCTCCCCCTCAACCTCCAGCATTCCAGAGAAAAAAATCCAAGTGTATCAACTTCTCTTTAAAGGTGCAGGAGGAAACTGCAGATGAAGGTTTACACTGAAAATAGGCCCAAAATGCTGGAGGAACTCAGCAGGTCAGGCAGCATCTCTGAAGAAAAGGAATAGGTGATATTTTGAAACATTGCCTATTCCTTTTCTCCAGAGATGCTGCCTGACCCGCTGAGTTACTCTAGCATACTATGTCTCGCTTTAAAGGCAATACCCTCTAATCAAAGAATTCTACATCTAGTCTTGTCCCAATTTAATCATTTATCAACCAGCAACACAAATGTAAAGAAAAACGTACTTTTATATTATCTTATATTCGTTAAAGAGAAACTCTCAAAATATTATTCAATGTGTTCTTTCCAAGTTTCACCAAAAATATTTGATGATATATGATCGTCGGAACTACAATAATTCAATGCAGTCTTGTGTCTCAAGAGGTTTCAGTCCTTGGCCATCTGAAAGGGGGAAAGCCTAAAGCAGAGACTGTGGGGAAGAGTAAGAAAATAACTGCAGATGCTGGTACAAATCGAAGGTATTTATTCACAAAAATGCTGGAGTAACTCAGCAGGTCAGGCAGCATCTCAGGAGAGAAGGAATGGGTGACGTTTCGGGTCGAGACCCTTCTTCAGACTGATGTCAGGGGGGCGGGACAGAGGAAGAATATAGGTGGAGGCAGGAAGACAGTGGGAGATCTGGGAAGGGGGAGGGGAAGAGAGGGACAGAGGAACTATCTAAAGTTGGAGAAGTCAATGTTCATACCGCTGGGCTGCAAGCTGCCCAGGCGAAATATGAGGTGCTGTTCCTCCAATTTCCGGTGGGCCTCACTATGGCACTGGAGGAGGCCCATGACAGAAAGGTCAGACTGGAAGTGGGAGGGTGAGTTGAAGTGCTCAGCCACCGGGAGATCAGGTTGGTTAAGGTGGACTGAGTGAAGGTGTTTATAGTTGGGGCCCGTTGCAGGTGAGGGTGAGTGAGGCCCGGAGTTGCGGGAGAGTCAGAGCGAGGGCCTACTGGTGCCGGCGCATCACAGCCAGAGTACAACGCAGGGCACGGAAGGAAAATTGTTCTGAAAAGCGGCAGATAGTGGGGAAGAAATGGTGGAAACTACAACGTACACGCAGAATGATAAGGTGCGAGAAGTGGAGGTCATAAATATGAGAGGTTATGACTGTTCAAGACTTTCAACATGTCTTTGGTATTTAATAAGCATATTTAACACAATTAGATTTGCGCTCCACATGGTGTCACATGTGATGTCATTCTTCCTCCAGGGCATCGTATTTCCTGTTGAACTTGAATCAGCTTGAGCCTTGGTTTATACTGTGATCAGTTTGCAGCAACACTAAACTCTCTGTCTAAATTAACCTTAGAGGAATCAGTGTTCACGCATGATCATTTCCTGCCTGAGCAAATGGACCATGTGCACACAACATCAATAGCATCAATACAAAATTGGGCGGCCTGACAATGCCAGAGACCCGGGTTCAATCCTGACTACAGGTGCTGTCTGTACAGAGTTTGTACGTTCTCCCTGTGACCACGTTGGTTTTCTCCAGGTGCTCCGGTTTCCTCCCACATTCCAAAGATGTACAGGTTTGTAGGTTAATTGGCTTTGGCAAAATTGTTCCCAGGGTGAAAGATAGTGCTAGTGTACAGGGTGATCATTGGTCGGTGTGGACTCAGCGGCCGAAGGGCCCGTTTCCGAGCAGTATCTCTCAAGTAAACAAAATCTTGCTTCAGATAAAAATGTGGCAGGAATGCTCCCAGAACTGAAGCTCCCCATGCGCAGAGTGATTGTACTTCCAGGGAGAGAGGAGAGGGTGAATATTTTGGATTTTTAAGAACAAACTAGATGCAGGAATGGAGGGATAATGCCAGGGCTGATATTGAATGTTGAAGTAAGACAGTCAACATGTCTTGTACACAGGTAGTGAAGGGTAGTCAACAGGTAGTGAAGGGTAGTTAAATGTTTTGTAGTCTCATGAAGCTACTGATAGTATTAGCCCTTGGTCAGAGTTAGGAGTTATTTATTAGGCAGCAAGATTTAAAAAAAATGTTTTTCAAATTCTTGTTAACACTGGAGTTTGAAATCAGAAGAGGCTTTGTGAAGAGGCATGGAAAGTGCAAGGGAGAATTATCTCAAGAGGTACAATCATCTTCAATTGTTTCAGCCATGCTGGTGGTCAAAATACTTTCTTCTCCATAGGGCTGACATTGCACAGCCATATCCGTTCCCACCAGTTTGTTGGTTCTGTCCACCTTATCTGTGGCTATAACTAGGACAAAACACTGAGCTGGAAATTAGTTTCGTTTAGTTTAGAGATGCAGCATGGAAACAGGCCCTTCAGCCCACCAAATCCATGCCGACCAGTGATCCTCGCACACTAACACTATCCTATACACACTTGGGACAATTTACAATTTTACCAAGTCAATGAACCTACAAACCTGTACGTCTTTGGAGTGTGAGAGGAAACCGGAGCACCTGGAGAAAATCCACGCAGGTCACAGGGAAAACGTACAAAAATCCGTACAGACAGCACCCATAGTCAGGCTCGAACCCGGGTCTCTGGCGCTGTAAGGCAGCAACTCTACCGCTGCGCCACTGTGCCAATTTGTTTGGTGTAGGTTTGGATGAAATGCCGACTGAGGTATGTCAGTACATGGTGTGTATCAGAAGGTACGAATATTTGGGATGGGTCTTGATTGGTTGATATTGTGGGTGGGTAAATCATGGGGGTGGTGGTACATCGACCAGCTGCTGAGGCTGTTGTGCAGCCAATGACAATGGCATTTGAAGAGGCTTTCACTGACCTTGACCACATACATGGAGTCGTTGAACGTTTTAGTGAGACTGCACCAAGGTCCTCAGCTTTGCCCAAATCTGCTGTGTGTCACTCTGCTTCAGTATTTGTCTTGGCAGGCCTTCGGGTTTCCAGTTGACAGAGCACGCCTCCTTATCACAGTGTCTGCAACATTTATGATGAGGACAAATAAATAGGCATGCAGGTCGACTTGAAAAATTAATTCTCTTTCTCTCTCCACAGATGTTGCCTGACCTACCATGTACTTAGAGCATTTTTGCTTTTTATTACAGGTAAAACCACACTTGTCAAAGGATCTGAATTATTTTTCCGTTGGAATCTATTTAGGCATCACCAAAGAGAGCAGCTCATTAAAAACTCCATACATTGTTACCGCCAACACAAGCAGACACTCAATTTTTCACATATTATGTGGTAAATATTCCAACTACACAGCTAAACACTTCAATGCACAACAGTTACACAGCCTGTATTTATATAGAAACATAGAAAATAGCTGCAGGAGTAGGCCATTCGGCCCTTCGAGCCAGCACCGCTATTCAATATGATCATGGCTGATCATCCAAAATCAGTACCCGGTTCCGGCTTTTCCCCCCATATTCCTTGATTCTCTTAGCCCTTTAGAGTTGTTGACATAGCAAAACTTCCCAAGGTGCTCCACAGGCATGTTTTAAACATAATTAGACATCAAGCCAATTAATTGTGCAAATCAACAGAAACTTAGTTGAAGAGATCTACTTTCGGAAGTCTTTAGTTTTGGTTCAGAGATACAGCATTGAGACAGGCCCTTCGGCCCACTGAGTCCATCGATCGACCGTTCACACTAGTTCTGATGCTATCCAACTTTCTTATTCACTCACGACATTAAGGGCAATTTACTAGAGGCCAATGAATCAACAAGCCCACACGTCTTTGGGATGTGAGAGGAAACTGGAGCACCTGGAGGAAACCCACATGAGGTCAACTTATAAGAGAAGGGGAATAGTGAGGCAGAGAGTTGTAGAGGAAATTTCCAGAGCACTGGAGCTTGGCAGATGAATGCATAACCACCAGAGGTGAAGCAATTAAATGCAGAATGATCAGGTGCTAGAACTGGAGAACCCATAAATATTGGTGTAGGAAGGAACTGCAGAGGCTGGTTAAAACCAAAGATAGACATAAAATGCTGGAGTAACTCAGCGGGGCAGACAGCATCTCTGGAGAGAAGGAATAGGTGACGTTTCAGGTCAAGACCTTTCTTCAGACTAGTAGAAGGGTCTCGACCTGAAATGGCACCCATTCCTTTACTCCAGAGATGCTGCCTGCCCCATAAATATTAGTTATATTCAATGACTGTTCAAGACTTTCCACATGTCTTTAGTATTCTGTAAACATATTTAACACTATTAGATTTACACCACATAATGTCTCATGTGATGGAATTCTTACTCCAGGGCATCTTACTTCCTGCTCAACTGGATTCAGCTCTAACCTTGGTTTATACTGTGATCAGTTTACACCAACACCATCCATGGAACCTATCCATGTTCTCCAGAGATGCCGCCTGACCCGCTGAGTTACACCAGCACTTTGGTGTTTTTTTTACACCAATACTAAACTAGCTGTCCAAATTAACCTTACAAGAATAAGCTCATCTCCTGCCTGAGCACATGGACTATGTGCACACAACATCAATAACACCAATATAAAATCTTGCTTCAGATCGAAACGTGGCAGGAATGCTCTCACAGGTGATCTTCCCCACATGCCGAGGGATCGGACTTCCAGGGAGAGAGGAAGGGGTAGTTTTCCTGGAATTTTAAGAACAAACTAGATGTAGGAATGGAGGGATAATGTTAGGATAGATCTGGAGTGTTGAAGTAAGATGGGCAGGGTGGTCAACTTCATCTATAAACATCTCGTGATCACAGGTTGCCCCTGGTATTAGCTCCTAGACAGTTGGGATTTAGGAGTTATTTATTAGGCAGCAGGATTTTTTTTAATGTTCACATTGTTGTTAACTTGGCTTCAGGAGCTACCTAGATAGGGATCCAGGGTCCCTGGCAGAACTCCCCTTGTTTAAGTCTGAAGAAGCCTACCTACATTCTTCTGAGATGCTGCCTGACCCCCTTACCAGCATTTTGTGTCGCTACTTATTTAAGGTGAGGTTGTCCTCACTTTGCTAAACCTCTCACGATAAAATACAGTCATGGAAAAAAGGGCTGTAATTTAGATAGCAGAGTCATGTAAAGCATTTGTTGTTGAATGCAGAATGCAGTTTCTTTGATCTGAAAATTAAGCTGTAATCACATTAGGCATCTGAAAACACTATCAACCATTCTAATAAATACAGTTAGGCAACGATAGTTCATGCATAAAAGTTCATGCATAAGTGATGTTTTGGGTCAGGAGCCAAGAAGAAAGATCCCGACCTGAAACATTACCTCTCCATGTGTTACAAGGGAACAGGTTCAAGGATCTGACTAGTAGAACAGAAAAATGCTCACTCGTCTGTTTAGTTGCAAATCAGTTTCATTGGCAAGAGAGGACAAAAACAATACTCGTCTGGGTATGCTCGGGGTCCAGTTTTACAGCAGCACACCTCTCTCTCTCTCTCTCTCTCTCTCTCTCTCTGCCTCCATCCGCGGTGCTGATCGCAACTTAGCCCGTCGGTGAACACCTTTAGTTTAGAGTTTAGAGATACAACATGGAAACAGGCCCTTTCGGCCCACCGGGTCCGCACCGACCAGCGATCCCCGCACATTAACACTATCCTATACCCACTAGGGACAATTTTGACATTTACCAAGCCAATTAACCTACAAATCTGTACGTCTTTGGAGTGTGGGAGGAAACCGAAGATCTCGGAGAAACCCACGCAGGTCACGGGGAAGATGTGCAGACAGCACCCGTGGTCGAGATCGAATCCGGGTCTCTGGCACTGCATTCGTTGTAAGGCAGCAACTCTACCCCTGTGCCCCGTACATGAACTTGAACTAACTTCTGGCTTCCTGGCTATGGGCTTTAAACATAGCGCTATGGTCACAGCGCTACGGGCTTTAAACAGGAACAATTTACAGAAGCCTATTGGCCTATGCACCTGCAAAATTTTTGGAATATGGGAGGACATACAGACTCCGTACAGGCAGCACCTGTAGTCAGGATCGAACCTTACTGAAAGGCAGCAATTCTGTCATTGTGCCACTGTGCTGCTGAATGGGAGTCGATGCCTTTCAAAGTCAATGCCAGGTCCAAACCTGAGGATGGATGCAATGTTCAAAGAAGGAAAATGTTCAATGATCTCACCAAAGTGTCAAGGGTAGTAAAAACCAGGTTCAATTGTTATATTCAACTCATTGCACCATCAACCTCAGCAACAACTCAGTTCATGAATTCACCCTGAAAAGAGTCTCTATTAGTCAGCACAAGTACCGGTCGTATTCTCCACCACATCTTCAAACACTGAGCTCCTCCTTAAGTCACACACAGCCTGCATATGTTGTTCAGACAGGATGTACACTCCACTCACGTACTTTGTGCAATGCTCTGTAATGAACCTCACTGTGGTTAGCAGGACAAGGTGCTGGAGAACTGGGTGCAACAGATAATCAGAGGACAGGCAAATGTGCTTTGCCTCTAACTGCCATGGAGGAGATGGTGCTGGCAAACACTGGGACAGTCGTTGATGAACCCACGACTGATGGCAAGTCTGAAGACATTGAATCCGATGGAATGCCACTGCCTAATCCTTCCCCACATTCCAGATTGCCTCAGACCAATGATTGACTGTTTGCAGATGGTGTAAGATGCATCTCTTATTTTCCCCACCCACACTTGAACACAACTTTTTCGTTTGGATCCTTTTTTATCCTTCGAGAAGTCTAATCTGTCCAGACCGGGGAAAAAGTGAACGATAATGAGGACACACCTTCCCATGATTTCACACTTGCAGTCATTGTGTGAAATTTATAGCACAAGCTAGAGTTTTATGCAGCATATGATGAGACACCAGCATTGTCGCCAGGGCTACCGGACCAGGTGGAAAATATCCTGTCACTGTAACCTCAGATATGTTATTGCAGTGTAATGTTAACCCAGACAGCTGGCCACATAGACAGCATTTTTTTTGATGGTCTAAGTGAAAACAAAAGTGGCACAGCTGAAAGAGCCGTTGCCTAAAAGTGCCAGAGACCTAGGTTCAATCCAGACCTTGGGTGCTGTCTGTGTGGAGTTTGCACGTTCTCCCTGTGAGCACGTCGGTTTTCTCCAGGTGCTCCAGTTTCCTCCCACAAAGATTGTGAAGTATAGGTTAATTGGCCTCTGTAAATTGCCCCTCGTGTGCAGGGAGTGGATGCGAAAGTGAGATTACATAGAACTACTGTGAATGGGTAATCGATGGTCGGCGTGAATTTGGTGGGTCAAAGAGACTTTCCATGCTGGAAATTAAAAATCTAAAACTAAAGGAAACAGAATCTGAACCAATATTCATAAGAATTCCAATGGTTTTGTCAAATGTGAGTTCCCGTTCATGAATGCATGTATCTCTAGTCAGTCTTATTATTTTCTGTCTTACAAATTTATTTTCATGATGCTTCTCTGAAACGTCCCATAAACATTGTTGCAGCCAGAGGATAGTTAGGCATGAGGCACAATCTTGAAAGCAATACCAGCCTTAAGAACAATTATTGCTCACAACCGATTGCAGTACAAAGTTGGTAGGTTCCTTGTGAATCATAAGTGGTGAGAACCCCGTAAGACAATGCTGTAAACCACAGCTGCTGACATTTGCAAAAATCAATTTCTTTGAAATCACTTTTTAAAATTTGATTCATTTATTGCCAGAGATGCCAGGCGGCACTTGCTAAACAGGACTACAGCTGAGAAAGACGAGCAGAACAGGGCACGACTCACAGGATGCAAAATGAAGTGGGTCCAAAACATCCAAAAGTCAATAGACAATAGACAATAGACAATAGGTGCAGGAGTAGGCCATTCGGCCCTTCGAGCCAGCACCGCCATTCAATGTGATCATGGCTGATCATTCTCAATCAGTACCCCGTTCCTACTTTCTCCCCATACCCCCTGACTCCGCTATCCTTAAGAGCTCTATCTAGCTCTCTCTTGAATGTATTCAGAGAATTGGCTTCCACTGCCCTCTGAGGCAGAGAATTCCACAGATTCACAACTCTCTGACTAAAAAAGTTTTTCCTCATCTCTGTTCTAAATGGCCTACCCCTTATTCTTAAACTCTGGCCCCTGGTTCTGCACTCCCCCAACATTGGGAACATGTTTCCTGCCTCTAACATGTCCAACCCCTTAATAATCTTATACGTTTCGATAAGATCCCCTCTCATCCTTCTAAATTCCAGTGTATACAAACCTATACGGCCCCACAATACCAAAGGCGCTAATTTCAAATGAAAGAGAGGACGTAAAAAAAAACCCTAATCAAAAGGGTGGCACCATGGTACAGCTAGACAACGTCAGACACCCGATTTAGATCCTGACCAGTTTGTACGTTCTCCCTGTGACCGCGTGGGTTTTCTCTGGGTGCTCCAGTTTCCTCCCATAAATCCCTTGTCCCACTTAGGCGATCTTTTAGGCGACTACTGGCGACTAGGCTGTCACCACACGGTCGCCGGGGTGTCGCCTGTATGGCCGTGAGTAGTCTCCAAAGAATCATACCTTGAATTTTTGGCGACTGTTGGTTTGACGCCAATGATCGTAGCTTGACGTCTCCTGACGTAGGCGCTGTTGTAGGTTGTCGCCTAGTTGTCGCTAGGTGACGTAGGTTGTCTCCGGTGCTGACTTCGTTGAATTCCATTGGCGACTACCTACGTCAACCGGCGACAGGTACAGGCGTCAAAACCGGAAGCCAAAATGACGTGAATTGTCGGCGACACGGTCGTAGCATGTCATAGCTTGTCGTGGATAGAAGTAGGTTGACTTCGGTTGTTGTAGGTTTCTGCCTGTGTGGTCGTAGGTTGTCGTAGGTGCGGTCGTAGGTGGACGTCCTAAATCGGGACGATTGGGTCACCGGTTGTCGGTAGCTTGACGTAGCTTGACGTCGACTAGGTGGTAGGTTGTTGTAGCTTGTCGTAGACATTGTCGTAGGGGGGTCCAGTTGCTGTTTTTTTGGCGAACTGTTACAACTATTGCAGTCCCCGGTAGTCGCCTAAAAAAACGCCTAAGTGGAACAGGCCCCATATATTCCAAAGACTTGCAGGTGCCCAGGTCATTTGGCTTCTGTAACCTATCCCTATTGTGTAGGATAGAATTGGTGTATGGGTGATCGCTAACTGTATGGTCATCTGGGCCGAAGGACTAGCTTCCATGCTGTATCTCTAAACTAAACTAAACTAAACTAAGAGATAAACTATTAGGTTTTCCTATCAAGAGAGGCTGCACAGTTTGCATTCCTTTAGTTCAGAAGAAGGAGAGGTGACCGAATTTAAACGTATAACATCCCAGGGGGCTTGACTGAGAAAAGCTGTTTTCACAAGTGGGAGTGAAGCAGACAGGGGAACACAGCTACAAAATACCAGACTAGTCATTTGAAACAAAGATTGGTTAATCTTTGGAATTCTCTTTCCCTAAAGGTGGTGGAGGTTAGATCATTAGATATATTTAATCTGGAGATAGAGAACTATATGAAGATCGAGATTTTTTGAGAACTACTGGGAACTGGCATAAAAGAGGAGGTGAGGCCAGTGTAGATCAGCCATGATCATGTTGAATGGTGGGCAAGCTTGAGTGGCCTGGTGGGCTATCCCCTGCTCCTTTACTCCTTATTCTTTTGTTCTTGGACTATCTGAGTTGCGGGAAGGCAGTTAAAGGTCAGACTACTGCTGAAAGCACGTGACACCGCTTTCAGGTCAGGTGAGGCTCGGGCCTACAGTTCTTCCAGGGCTAACCTGAAGAGGGGCATCAAGAAGGCCAAGCACAGCTACAAGCTAAAGATCGAGGAGCACTTCAAGAACAACTCCGACTCCCGTGGCAAGGCATCCAGGCCATCACGGATTACAAACTCACCAACTCGATCCCCACATCCAGCGACGCCTCCTTCCTTGAGGAGCTTAATCACTTTTATGGCTGCTTTGACAGGGACAATCAAGAGGTGGCCATCAAGGCTGTGCTCCCTGCTGACCATCAGCACCTCACACTCACCCCCACCGACGTGTGTACGGCATTAAGCAGGATTGATGCACGGAAGGCTGCTGGCCCTGATGGTATCCCCGGGCGTGTCCTCAGGGTCTCTGCTGCGCAGCTGACAGATGTTTGGACTGACATCTTCAACTTGTCACTTGCCCAAGCAGCTGTCCCTACGAGTCTTAAAACCACCTCCATCGTGCCGGTGCCAAAACACTCCACTGCAGCGAGCCTCAACGACTTCCGCCCAGTTACACTTACTCCCATTATCACTAAGTGCTTCGAGAGGCTGGTCTTGGCACACCTCAAAGGCTGCCTACCTCCCACACTGGACCCCTATCAGTTCACCTACCACCAGAACAGGAGTACGGAGGATGCCATCTCCACGGCACTTCACTCCGCCCTCTCCCACCTTGACAACAGAGACACCTACGTGAGAATGCTGTTTATCGATTTCAGCTCAGCATTCAACACCATCATCCCTGCCAAACTGATTGCCAAACTCAACGACCTGAGCATCAACCCCTGCCTCTGCAATTGGATATTGGACTTTCTAACCAACAGACCCCAGTCTGTTAGATTAGACAACGACACCTCCTCAACCATCACCCTGAACACTGGCGTTCCACAGGGCTGTGTGCTGAGCCCTCTCCTCTACTCCCTTTTCACCTACAACTGCACACCTGTACATGGTTCTAACACCATTATTAAGTTTGCAGATGATACAACGGTGATTGGCCTCATCAGTGACAACGATGAGTCGGCCTATAGGGAGGAGGTCCAGCTACTTGCAACGTGGTGCGCTGACAACAACCTGGTCCTTAACACCAAGAAGACCAAGGAGCTCATTGTGGACTACAGAAGGACTAGGGGTGGTACGCACACCCCCATCCATATTAACGGGACGGAGGTGGAGCGTGTTTCCAGTTTCAGGTTCTTGGGTGTCAACATTTCTGATGACCTATCTTGGACCCACAATACCTCAACACTGATCAAGAAGGCTCACCAGCATCTCTTCTTCCTGAGGAGACTAAAGAAGGTCCATCTGTCTCCTCAGATTCTGGTGAACTTCTACCGCTGCATTATCGAGAGCATCCTTACTAACTGTATCACAGTATGGTATGGCAACTGCTCTGTCTCCGACCGGAAAGCACTGCAGAGGGTGGTGAAAACTGCCCAACGCATCACCGGTTCCTCACTCCCCTCCATTGAGTCTATCCAGAGTAGGCGATGTCTGCGAAGTCATGCACAGTCTATCCAGAGTAGGCGATGGCTGCATCGTCAAGGACAGCTCTCACCCCAACCACAGATTGTTTACCCTCCTCCCATCTGGGAGGCGCTACAGGTCTCTCCGTTCCCGGACCTGCAGGTTCAGGAACAGCTTCTTTCCTGCGGTCTTACCTTACTTAACTCTGCGCTTTGGTGATTGCTGCCATCCTCCCCCCCCCACCCCCACACCCCCCCTCGGGCACTCCTCCCATCAGTGACTGATCTCGCTCACCGGAATTTCCACTACTGCTACTGAATTACTGTATATATTATATGTTTTACTATTCCATCGCATGCACTCTGGTTAAGATGCTAACTGCATTTCGTTGTCTCTGTACTTGTACACTGCACAATGACAATAAAGTTTGTATTGTATTGTATTGTATTGTATAAACCCCTTCAATCTGCAGTTGGCTATTGATGTGGTAAATACAGAGACCTGACAGCTGGTCTTCACGCACTTACACAAACCTTTACCAGCAGTTTTATTGGAAGTTAACTATCGTAAACTGAACGTTATCATTCTTGGCACTGCTGGAAATGGGATGGGACCTTTCTAGTGTGGAACATCTAGGAAATTATGGTCATTTCTGGCCAGTCTTTCGGTTACTTTACGGAAATACATAATTTTGTTACCTGAACCTCAAACATTTAAACCAAATGTCACTTTTATAGGTTGAGATAGTTAATTACATGCTTGAACTATTTACTTGCTTATACAGAAAAGAAATGCGATGGAAATAAGAATTTAAGGCAATTTTTGAAGCAATTATGATTAAAAAATAAAGGAAATGGTCATACATAATAACACAATGCAGAATGTCAATGCATTCAGCCACAAAACTCAGTGAAATTGTGAATCGGCTAGTTTTTCATAAAGAGAATGGTGGGTATATGGAACGAGCTGTCAGAGGAGGTAGTTGAGGCAGGTACTATAACAACATTTAAAAGACAATTGGACAGGTACATGGATAGAAAAAGTTTAGAGGGATATGGACCAAATGTGAGCAAATGGGACTAGCTTAGATGGGCTATCTTAGTCAAAATGGGACAAAGGGCCAGGTTCCCATGCTGTCTGACTCTGAAATAACATTATCAGTTTGCACTTCCAGCAACTTGCCAAGCGCAACTGAACAACCTAAACATGCAAGAGGAAGTTGACACCATTACTTAAGCCATTACAGCAACATCTAGGCCAATGTATCAGTGTTCCTCTCTATAAAGTAGGAAATTATCTTACATTTTTAAACATTGATTAGTGCAGCAGCATTTCTGACTATTGCCTTGTGACAGGCATGAAGTAAGAGGAAATACAAAGTCCTGAAGGAAGTTAATGGGTCAGGCAGCATCCGTGGAGGGAATGGATTGCAACACTATGTGTCGGGATACTGAATACTCTGACTGATGAAGGCCATCTTGACCATACTTAATAGTATCTCTCATCCCAGATCCTGTCCATGTGGTGAAGTATGAAAAGCATCTTTTGATTTATTTTAATCTCATACTCATTTAATTTAATTTCCCTATCGGCTGTGATGGGACTTGAACTCAGCCTCCAGGTTATTTGTATAGATTTCTTCTAGTTAGTAACATACATAACCACTATACAACATATACTGCCTCCAAGCACCAGAGAACAGGATTCTCCAGTGCTGGATGTGTGGAGTTTGCACATTCTCCTTGTGAAAGTGTAGGTTTCCTCTGGGCACTCTGGTTTGCTTCCAGAGCAAAGACACATTGGTTGGGAGGTTAATTGGCCACTGTAAATTGCACCTAGTCTATCAGCTAATGGTCGAATCTGTGGGGAGTTGATGAGTGTGTGGGAAGAATAAAGCGTGGGATTAATGTGGGATTAGTGTAAACGGGTGGCTGATTGTTAGTGCAGATTCTGTGGCCTGAAGAGCCTGTTTCCATGCTGTGTGACTATGATTCTACAAGTCGCTAACTCTGAAATCATCGCCCATTCCATAAATGATACACTTAATAAAACTTTAGAGACAGAGTTGTGGTGATTTTACAAAGCCTTTTGCAGCTGGGGAACAAAATTTAAGGTGGTTCTTTCAGCAAAATGATACTGTGAGTCCACGCGCAAACTGAAGGAAGAGCAAAAGAGTTTTTGTAACTGTCTTATTTATCAATTGTTTGTGCTATTTGTTATGTTGTAAAACTGTCTCCCATTTGCTTCAAAAGAGTCAAGTAACTTGCACAATGTAAATTATTTTTTGTAACATCACATATACAGTTTGATTCGTAGATTTCTGGACCAGCATCATTCACTGCAATAATTTTTAAATGTAATTGTTTTTAAACCAAGGTGGCTTTTTTTTCCAAAAAATGGCAGCGATGTGCAGCAACTGATACCAAAGTGCTTTTCACACCTTTTTTTGCAGGGCATCTAGAAAAGGAAATACTTAGATACTAATGAATGCATGTTCCGTGGTAATGTTTACCACAACATCTGAACAAAATTATTTTACTTTCCATTTGTCTACCTTAAATTTAACTTCAACTTTCCTACGTGTTGTCAGAGTTGAACCCAAACTTCCATTTGGAAATATTCTGCACTCTTCAGACTTGAGGTGAGGTGTTTGCCTGAGTTTTCGTTGTCAAAGAATCAAACAGCACGGAATCCAGCTCTTCTAAAAACGTGGACCCTCAGGTTCCTATTAAATCTTGCCACCCCTCACCGTAAAACCTATGTTCTGTTTTCATGTTTGGTGATTTATTTGTCCTAGTTAAAATTCTGGTCAGTGGGTCAGGCAGCACCTCTGGAGAAAAGGAATAGATGATGTTTTGGTGTCGAGACCCTATATCAGACTGAGAGTCAGGGAGAGGGAAAGTAGATGTATGACATGAAAGATATTGATAATGTAGGATTTCTCATGAAAGCATCACTGAATGTAATAGCAGGCACTTGGGTATTTTCTGGACAGAGTCAATCTTACCCCATGTTTATGTGGCGTAATATATTTGTTTGTTCAAGACTATATGCATCAGAATACCAGAAAATGTTTCACTGTACCTTAATTGGTACATGTGACAATAAACTGACCTTTGAAACTCTGAACCTTTGAAATCCTTTTTAAACATCTAAAAGGATGAGAAGCCATTTCAACCCTATAAAAACATTTGCCATGATTGAAGGAGAGAGGAGAAAAAAGTGACGGTGTTTATTTGAGGTTAGTATTTTTGCGGCCAGTCACGCTATCCCCAGGAAACGTCAGCACAATACAGATTGTGTGCATGAAAAATGTCTCTGTGAATCTTTATAGTGGCAAAAGTCATCTTTATAATATCACTAGATCAAGTGGACCCGTTGGTGCAGCACCCTCCCCTCCCCCCCCTCCCCTCTCCCACCTTCCCCCCTCTCTTCTCCACTCCCCCCTCTCTTCTCCACTCCCCTCTCCCTCCTCCCCCCTCTCTCCACCCCCCTTCCACCCCCCTCCCCCCTCCCTCCTTCGGAGATAGATTTAAACTTTAAAATGTGAATAACTTAAAAAATATAACCCCGATTTCAATGAAACATCTTCCAATAGCACCATTAGTTATGGTGAGTAAGGTGGGCCTAAAATTGTCACACTATCGTGTATTGTTTTGGCTGTAATTCAGGAACAAACAAAGAAACAAACGAGAGTTTTAGTATATAGATGTTAATGTAGACTTGAATACTTATTCGTGACTTTTCAAACGCTTAAAGCTGCTGAAAATATTTACCGACAATTTTATTTATAAGTCATATTTATGAGATTAGAGCTTCTGTAATTCCCAGAGATGGTAGATGATGCACAGTATTAAGAATCCCTGGGGAAGTTCAGTTTTAGAAACAGCAGATTAGAGGAGCGCACTGAAATCAGTGGAGACAAACACACAACTAATGTCACTTTTCTGCCCAGCTGCCAGCACATCACCATCATTCCGAAGTCCTCCAATTTCTTCCTCAATATCTTAAACATGGCTGCTATATAAAACCCATGACTATATACACCACAAAAAGCAATGGACATATCCCCAAGTCCCAAAGGGCCGATGACAATAGTTTTCCGATAACAAAATCATTGTTAACTATCGTTCTTGGCTTTCTGGCACTAAATTAATCATCATTTTCACATTGATTTTTTTTTGTGTACTGTGAGACTTCATGGTTTGCTTTGTTAAATTTCAAGTAGAGTAGAATTAATATATTATCCCAGCGACAATTCTTGTTACCTCCTCAAAATTTTCATTCAGGGAAATTAAACGTGATGATTCATGAGAAGTGAATGTTGACTATCCTTGACTAAAACTTGCTTCTTAAAAATATAACATATTTTATTTTTGACAATAATACTATATATTGTCAAAGATAGACACAAAGTGCTGGAGTAACTCAGAGTGTCAGGCAGCATCTGTGGACAAAATGGATGGGTGACGTTTAGGGTTGGGACCTTTCTTGAAGAGAATTTGCAATCTGAAAAGTCACTCGTCGTTTTTCTCCAGCGATACTGCCTGACCTGCTGTGTTACTCCAGCATTTTGTGTCTACCTTCAGTGTAAACCCACTTCTGCAGATCTTTGTTTCTACTTTTTCATCGTCATTGTTCTGGTCAACTCGCATCACATCTTCTCTGAGCACCAGCTCAAAGGGAAATGGAAAAATATGGTCAGAACCTTAGCCATTTCCTCCCATGAATTTCTCTGATGTCACGACAGCCCCTTACCACATTGTATAAATTCTCTTGCATTTTGCTTCCACACATTAGAAGCATCTCACACCAAAGGGGAAGTAACAGCGTTGATAGCAAAATGTTTAGCAAAGCTTCTCTCACGGTGTTCTCAGTCATTGTTCTGTGCCTTGTACTTACAGAGGGTAAGATCTTTTTTTCATTGTTCTAATGTTTGACATCCTGCACTTAACCCAAACTATGCTATCACATGGACTATTATACAGATGCTGTTTAACTGAATGTCAATTTTTACATTATTGTTAGAAGATTGACATATTATTCTTTCCTGTTGTAGCTCTAAGTCGCATGACTCCACGGAAACGTTGCAGATGTATTAACCTAATAGACAGATTGCAACCGTCCATGAAAATCAACAATATTAAAATTTTCTTCAAGCAACCTTATTGTGAAAACAATGAAATCATGTAAGTTAAAATCTTTCTATTACATCCTAATATTTCTGATCAGAGATTAAGGTGAAATTAGCTTTGATTTTAATTGTATTTCATTTCCTCTTAGTGTCAACTTGCAAACTGGGGAAAGAGTTTGCTTGAACCCTAATGCAGCAAGAGGGAGAAAATTGATTGCTTCTATGAAAAGGTAAATATGCGCCAAGTTAAACACTTGAAGAGTAGCCTTGCTATGCAAAAGTTTTGTACAAAATGGGGACACTTAGGTCAATTATGTCAGAACCATCTAGGTGAAATAAGCTAAACCAACACAGAAGATCATGTGTAAGAAGGAACTGCAGATGCTGGTTTAAACCGAAAATAGACACAAAAAGCTAGAGTAACTCAGCGGGACAGGCAGTATTTCTGGAGAGAAGGAATGGGTGACGTTTCGGGTCGAGACCCTTCTTCAGGCTGGTTAGGGATAAGGGAAACGAGAGATATAGACGGTGATATTGAGAGATAAAGAACAATGAATGAAAGATATGAAAAAAAGTAACAATGATAAAGGAGAATATGTCTAGGAAGGAACTGCAGATGCTGGTTTAAACCGAAGATAGACACAAAAGGTTGGAGTAACTCAGCAGGGCAGGCAGCATCTCTGGAGAGAAGGAATGGGTGATGTTTTGGGTCGAGACCCTTCTTCAGACTGAAGCTTTTTGTGTCTGTCTACGGAAGAACATGTAATTTTTAACGTGATTTATTTCCACAACCAATTGTAGAATCATGGAATTGTACTTTCAGCCCAACGCATGCCAACTTTAACACCTATCTACTCTAATCCATTTGGCCTGCATTAGATCCGTACTCCTCTCTGCCTCATCTATCTAAGAACTGTCCATCCTAATATTCCTATAACATGTTCATGTTTTCCACAGCTATTTCCATTTATTCATCATTCACTTAAATTAGGCCACATTGATAAAAATTGTTTGTTTGAAAGGCTGGAGCGATTAAGCTTGTATACACTGGAATTTAGAAGGATGAGGGGGGATCTTATTGAAACATATAAGATAATTAGGGGATTGGACACATTAGAGGCAGGAAACATGTTCCCAATGTTGGGGGAGTCCAAAATAAGGGGCCACAGTTTAAGAATAAGGGGTAGGTCATTTAGAACGGAGATGAGGAAGAACTTTTTCAGTCAGAGAGTGGTGAAGGTGTGGAATTCTCTGCCTCAGAAGGCAGTGGAGGCCAGTTCGTTGGATGCTTTCAAGAGAGAGCTGGATAGAGCTCTGAAGGATAGCGGAGTGAGGGGGTATGGGGAGAAGGCAGGAACGGGGTACTGATTGAGAGTGATCAGCCATGATCGCATTGAATGGCGGTGCTGGCTCGAAGGGCTGAATGGCCTACTCCTGCACCTATTGTCCATTGTTTATGCTCAGAAATTCACCAAAAAGCATACAGAAATAAAGATTTAGAGGGGTTTTAATCTGAGGGCGATGAGCATCTGG